>NW_022900924.1:38026696-38204611 GCF_012274545.1 Fukomys damarensis | reverse complement strand
CTCTCTCTCTCTCTCTCTTTCTCTCTCTCTCTCTCATCATCTGTAGGTAGATTCTACAAAGGATTGCTTAAGTTTTTTGCTTTTGTTTTTGTTTTGAAACAAGTTCTTATTAAATAATTTAGGCTGGCCTTGAAGTCACAGCTATCCTATTGGCTCAGCCTCCTAACTATTGGGAAATGCACTAACATGCCTGGCTTGCTTAGATAGTTTTATGACTAAACTTTCCACTGATTCTTTTTGACTTCATCCAGCTTTTATATCAGATACATATCTTTATAAAACTGAAATATGGTTTAAGAAGAGGTGTGATGATGTACATCTGTAATTCCAATTACTCGGGAGGCTGAGGCAAGAAGATCTCAACTTCAGAGTCAGCCTGGGCAAGTTAATAAGAACCTGTCTCAAAATAAAATTTAAAATGGGTTGTAGCTATAGCTCAGGAGAAGAGTGCTCATCTAGCATGCATGAGACCCTAGATTCAATGTGTAGTACCAAAGAAAAAGTTTTTCTTTCAAAATAGTATTGTTTCCAATGTTGACATAAAAAGGCTTATAATTTTCAGTACGGAGTAAAAAGAAATACTCCTGTGTTTGCCAAGTCAGGTGTGTGTGATAGTCATTTCCATTGCCTTGAACAGACATAAGGAAAAAGAAACAAGATTTCTGGGGAAAAGAAACAATTCTCATGTGTAGAGGTGAAAAGTAATTTTTATCTTTGGAAAATGCATTGAAGACAGTCCAGGTTTTAAATTACCTATGTAGGGCCGGGGATTTAGCTCAGTGGTTCCACTGCCTACCTTGCAAGCACAAGGACCAGAGTTCAATCCCCGGTACAAAAAAAAAAAAAAATCTATGTAATTCTTGCCTACTGCCATGTGAGGAAAGGAAAGTAGAAAAGAAAGGGACCCTGAAAAATCTGTGTAGTGATTTCTCACGTTAAGTACTAGCTCAGTCATTTCTAGTTCCTGCGTGACTTCTCAGTACTTCTATATTACTTTACCCTTATTCTTCTCTAATTATGTTTCACATTGATTTTTTTTCTTTTCTCCACTGACTGCACAGTTTGAAAATGCTTTGACCTTAAACACAAGTTCAAGTTTTCATTCCTAGGGTAAACAAGAAAGAAGGACAGAAAAGAGAATTTAAAACCACTGATCCAAAAAATAAATAAATATATGAAGCAAAATAGTTCTTCTAAGAAAGGAGAAAACAGTTACATATCTGAAAGTCTCTTTCTCTTTTAAATTCATTGTTTAAGGTGAGGAATATTAATATAAGCTGCAAATGAAAGAAAAAAGGTAAAATTTCCCTCCAGTATTATTTGGGAAGGAGCTAGCATAGCATTAAATATTCCTATCACTACGTAAAATACTGTATCTGATAGAATGAAATTCATAACCCTACTCTTATGCCTCAGTACCATACTGAATAAATAAGAAGGATACATTGTGGGGCCAAGAAAGCTTAAATAAATCGGTGATGAAAAATTATGCTAACAAGCCATAAGCTTGAATAACCTTCTAGAATCGTTGCAGGTATTAAACAGACTTCACTCTATCTCAGACCTTAGCTTTAGTAAACTGAAAGTTGAATACCTAAAAAGATAGTACATCTTGGAACATTTATAACTTCTTACCTACAACAGAAGCAGTAATACAACCTCAGTCACAAAAATATATTTCTTCATTTCCTATCCTGGTCTGAGGCTAAGTCTGACAGAACTGAAAGACAATGTTTTAAAACTTTAGCGGGACATAGCAATTGTGGATGTGGTTGTCAACACTCGATTAACTCATTCGCTTGTTGGGAAGATGTTCCCTTTTATAGTCCATTCTCTAAACTGCCACATCTCTTTGGAAAGAGGTCTTTGAATTTAAATTCACGTCTAAACATACAGCATTTCACACCGCACATCTTGTGTATGAAGTCATAGGATGTGATGTCAACCAGACAGCGGTTTCAGTCATGGGTCTACATTCACAGGGACTTCCTAGGTAGACCTAGATGGCACATTCTGTGACCCAGCATGCAGTACCTTCCTGTCTATTGAAAGCACCCTCTCAATAGCATTAGAAACCTGCATGTGATCTCTGATGATCAGCATCGGTGCCAATGCACCACCCATTCCTCCTTTTTTCCTTCTTTTAACAGAACCTCATGTAGTTTAGATATTCATCTTTCCTCCTCATAGGCACAGACCCCAAGTGCAGGGAGAGCCTCATTGGAATGTGGATAATTCTGTTTTCTTTGCCAGTAGTTGATTCAGGAATGGGCAAGTGATCGAAATCTGTACAACAACAGGAGATGCCACTAGGGAGAGTCTAGAAAGAGAGTGAAGCATGAAAAGAGATCTTTCTTCTCCCGGATATCATTCCCTTTAGATGTGCTGATTAGAACTGAAACAGCCCTTTTTCTCCCAGCTTAAAGATGAAACCATGTGAAAGGAGACTGGTGAAAAATTAAAACAAACAAGTGATATCATTGAGGCATGGTGTCCATCGTTCCCGCTGGGGACTTGATGGTGTGAGACACAATTATTACTGTTGCCATTGAAGATACGTCACATCTGGGTTTCTGGGATTTTCAGCCAGTAGTAGTGTAAGCAACTTTTCTTGGCTGCCTGCAATTGTATTCTTGGCTTAGAGTTTTCAGAAGGCATGTAATGCTAGTGTGTCCACCCTTGTATTAAACATGAAACTTTCAATCGAAAAACATAGGGAACAAGATAAACTTAGGAAGTAAAGCAAGATGATCAAACAATATCAATGCTTCGGTTTCTAAAATGTACCTTGGAGGAGTTGCGTTATGTGGTGCTGGGTAAAGAGGTGAGGAGCCCAGAATCCAAGTGACCTGTGCCACCACAGATGCAATGTGAGCACATGTGTATAACAGCCAGTTTATTAAATCATATTTGGAAAAAATTTCCAATCTGTTTCCACCACTATCCTCAAATCTATCAGATGTTTCTTTTCACCCTTCAGCAACCTCTTAGGCAGAACCCACAACATTTCCTTACCTTTGGGTACTATAGAACTTTCTTCAGGAAGAAAAAGGTCCAAGCCAAGCAAACACCCAAACTTCAATTCATCATCTCATTTAAAGCTTCTCCCCTTCTCCTCGGTGTAGGTCTGCTTATGAATCACTGTTGTCAAGTGTCCCTGCATGGAAAAGATGTTCCAACCTGTCTCCTTGTGAGACACCCTCATTCATTCTTTGGAGTTGCCTTCAGGGACTCACACATAGAACATTTCCAGTTTCATGTAAAATGTTCTCTGGCCAACCTCTTCCAGGATCCTTACCTAACTCCTACTCCTAGAAAGCACTTTGGATGCTGCTATGGTTGGGATCTTCAATGCTCCCCCAAATGCTTATGCTAAAAGCTTGGTCACCAGCCTAGGATGCTGATGGAAGATGTTGGTGTCATTAAGACCCAAGGCCTGATTGGAGGAAGTTAAGTCATTTAAGTCATGCCCTTGAGGGAGACAATGAGATCCTAGGTGTGCTACTCCCTCCTCCGTCACACTTTTTTCTCGGCTTTTTGGCTTCTATGAGGTGAACTGACATCCCTGTCACATGTTGCCCCCCATAATGTGCTGCCCACAGGCCCAAAGACAACAGAACCAAGGAACCATGGCCTGAGAGCCCTGCAATCATGAGCTAAAATAAACCTTTTCTCCTTTAAAGTTGCTTATCAGAGCCATTCTGTAGATAGTTACACTCTGTGGTAGAAAGTTAACACAAATGCCTTTTCCATGGCAAGCGCCCCTTGGGCATGAGAGCCTTTCATGTTATTTGAACTATGTTGCATAGCAGCCACTTATCTAGTAGGACAATTAATGAACCTCTCCGACCACATAGGACTGCTCTCCTTTTTTGTCTTGCTCTGCTATTCCCAGCCTCTTCAGCCTATCTTGTATCTTCTGTTTCAGGCATCAGTCCCTATGCTGCCCAAAGATCACAACTGATTGGCCACGTACTAAAGCTATCAGCCACGTGTGACTCTTGAGTACTCATATGTGCCTAGGCCAAATTAGTACACAAAATAATAAAATATGCCGTTCCTGGTGTTATGTTGATTGCCTGATAAGATATATTAGTTTTAAAAAAACATACTGTTAAAATCAATACCCACTGCCTCCTTTCGCTTTTTACATATGCAGCTGCTGAGAAGTCAGTCACCCCGGCTCACGTGCTATATTGGCCCTGCACTGCTCTTGCTACACAGTGCTTCAGGCCAGAGCACTGATGTCACCACGGGTCCTCTTAGAAATAAGGACATTTAGGCTGAACCAGCATTTTACCCAGCTCCGCGGGTCAAGCTGTGGTGCGGAGCCCAGCTACATATTCTGAAGCCTCAGCACTCCCTGATGATCCCTGGACTGTCTGTTACTAATTTATGACAAAACAAGTACAAAAATTGAGAGTGCTATCTAGAAATCTTTCTATCAATTTGGCATAGCTATATAGGGCGTGCGGTCTGTGAACACTGTGTTTATTACATGTTCTAAAAATTCAGCTTTATTAAATTTTACAGAAGTGTCATCCCATGATGGGTTGAAAATTAAACCGAGTCCGTCTTTTATTGCAGAAAGATTGTGAAGTGCTGACCCGGAGAACATATTCCAACCCCACCCTGCACGTTTCTAAAGTTCTCCAACCCATCAGTCCTTCCTGCTGGCAAGCGTCTCCCCTCACTTCCTTTTCTCCAAATGGTTTCCCTCCATCACCTCCTTGGGAGTACGTGCAGGTCACACAGATGCTTACACTTCTAGGCCACCGCCTCTCTTTCTACAAATGTCTTTGAAGAGCTTATCCTCTAATAGATTTCCAGGCTATTATATGTGTTCCTTGAAGAGACAATAATTGCTGAGTGGGGCCATGTCTTAGTACATCTCTTGAGGAACATATCTACCGCTTCTCTCTAGAATGTGAAACAACTGTAACAGGTTTCCCTCTGTTTGGGATTCTATCCCACATTCCAAAGCAGTCAGAAAAGTTTTGTTTTAAATCCTATTAAATTCAATCCCTGGTACAAAAAAAAAAAAAAAAAAAAACTAAATCCTATTAAGTCCAACACTCCTGAGGTGGTAGGAGGAGAGAGTGGAGGGAAACAGGATAATAGAAATTAAGATGCATTGTGTACGTGTACTGTACCAACTCCTCAAAAGGAACGCAATCATTTTGAACTATAAACATGTACTAATAAAGAAAAAGATCTAAAAAAAACTTAGTCTGAGTTTTGTCAGTTCCCTTCCTCATCCTTTTTTCACGTTCTTCTTCTCTTTCTCCTCCTCCATCCTCCCCTCTTTCCTATGGATACATCCCTCTCGTTTCCCCACATATGGTAAAAAACAATGACAGTACTGATTTGAAAGTTTTAGTTGGAATAATACATTGTCTTAAATGTGATACCCTATGGTTCTTCTAAAGTTTAAGGAAAATCTTATAGGCATGTCCAACACATTCTATCACGATATAGTTATACTTTACTTTGTGCATGTAACATATTCCTGGCAAAGGTAAATTTAAATTTCTTTTTGCCTAACTTGATGTCCACAAGTAGTTCATCATTTCAAGCAATCCTACAGCTTATTTTTAATAGAAAAATACTGCTTTATTAAATGAAGACTTACTTTCTAATTGCCCATTTAATATCAGAAAATTTCCATACATTGAAATGTTAAAAAAAGGGCACCCAAGCCTTTGATCTATAGCCATTTTAAATAGTTTATTAATAATTTTCATAAGTAGAAACTACATACTTTTTAAAAATCCAAATTCTATAATATCCTTAGGCCCTCTTCAGAACTTTGGTTCTTGCCATTATACATTCAATATATTCAAAAGTATAAATAATGTACTCTAATTTTAAAGATATTTCATGGATATATATATTGGGTTTTTAATATGGACACCCCCACAAAAAAGTATAAAAGTAAATAAACACATTCCTTCTTCCCTGCGGAGTACAGAATCTGGTAGATGGGGCCATCTCTTCACAGATAACGCAACACAGTGCAGGGGGAGAAGATGGAAATGCTGCAGAGTGCAGGGAGATCAGAAGGAGGCACCCTTAGCTCTTAAGGAAATTCAAGAAGTACTTGCCTAAGAGAAGGACGCTTGAACCTAGAACTAAAAGAAATAAAAATGGAATTTTCAGTTAAAAAACAAAAGAAACTGAAAATATTCAAGACAGCAGGTACTATGATCAAATAAATTTGTCCTTTGGTATCTGAGTACAATGGATTCCGTCCAGGAGGAATCTCTACAGATGCCAAACTTCACA
Source organism: Fukomys damarensis (assembly GCF_012274545.1). NCBI lineage: Eukaryota > Metazoa > Chordata > Mammalia > Rodentia > Bathyergidae > Fukomys > Fukomys damarensis. The sequence continues at coordinate 38,198,326 of NW_022900924.1, read as the reverse complement.
GATATAAAATAAAATTAAAATTAAATGTAGTATTTGCATATAACTTCTGCACAGCTTCCCTTTAAATCATCTCTTTAAGTAATCTCTAGAGTCCTTATAATACCTAATACAATATAAATGCTTAAAGTACTTAGGGTACTGTATTGTTTAAAGGATAATGACAAAATGCTGCAAAAGTTTAGTACAGATGTAACATTTATAAAAGTTATTTCTATGCAAGTTTGATTAAACCCTTAGATGTAGAACCTGTGAATATGGATGGTTGTCTCCAGTTGAAAGACATAAAACAGAGCCTAAAAGGTTTGCAGTTAAGTAAGATAGTATGGACTCAGCACAGAAAGAGAGCAGCTGCTGGAGATCCTGAATGCTGCAGCCAGGAGTACAAATGTGCTTTAATAGGGGTCCCAGGCCATGAAAGTGGTTCATCGTTAGTTTCTTTTCTACTCTAATTTTGCAATGATTTCCATGGGTCTTTAGTACCAATCTTATTGAGTTATGTCACGTATAAAAAATCAAAGAAAAAAGTAACTTTAGTGAAACAAACATAAATGAGAGACTGAAGCAGGAATATTTTCTAGTTCTATTCATTAATAGGAATAATGGCCTTAACTTTTTCAGGCACTTCCTTTCTCATTCTATGTTCTGTTTTCTAGATCGATTTTGAGGCATACATATAGCAAATACCATTCTTTCAGTTAGGGTTGAAGAATTTGCAACCAAGAAAGAGAAAGTCAGAAGACAAGCAGCAAATAGCAAGGGAAGAAGGTGGAATCAACTGTTGAGGCTGAAAGTTCTTTATTCTTTCTTCACCATGAAATAGAATATATGCCAATAAAATTCTTTGCCCAATTTAAGAAGTGATCATTGATAACGAACATTAACCTAGTGCACGAGTGTTTTATAAATTTGCCTGAAGCAGATCTGCCATACTTCTTATATAAAGTGCACCACCGTAATGACTAGAGACTTACAACTTATTGAGAACTAGGAAATTATCAATTTTTAAACTTTCTTCCTTTCCGTTGTATTTTAGTCCACAAATTTCCCCTCTAAAAATCACTTAAATTCCATCTCTGAAATGTTATGGTGTAATTTTTATTATCACTTAGTTTACAATGTATTCTGATTTCTGTTGTGAGTGCTTGACTCATTAGTTATTTAAAAGTGTGCCACCTAATTTCCAAATACACAAGTTTGCTTGCCATCTTGTTCCTACTGGTTCCTAATATAGTTAGACTGGGGTCAGGGAACATACGTGGATAGATGTTCAGGCTTCTCAAACTGATTGAGATTTATACTGAGGTTCAGCAAATGATCTAAGTGATTCCAGGAATCTCTGATAGGAATGTGACTCTGCAGTCATTGCCAATAGTGTTCAGTGACTGGGTTTAAACCATAATGATGTTGCTCAGATCTGATTTATATTCTTACTGAAGGTTTTGTCTGCCTGTTCTATTACTGGGTGACGACTTCTAAAATATCTAACTGAAATGATAGATTTGTCTCCTACAGTTGTGCCACGGTTTTCACTCTACCTATCAGAAGTTCTCTTCTCAGGTGGATATACATTTAAGATAGTTATACTTTACTTGTGAATTTTACATTTTAACATTCTGATTGCATCCTATTGAACTCTGTTAGTGATGCTAGTCTTAGAGCGCACTTTGTGCAATAGTGATACACCCACAACGGCTTTCTTCTGCTTACTGTTGGCATGGATTACCTTCAGCCACACTTTTCACTTAGAGGGTACCAGCTGACCTCCAAATTTCACTGAGCATGTAAAGAGTTGGAAGGAATATGCTCTCATCCCTACTACAGTTACAGTAGCTGCAACGAAGGACATATTTATAATTTCCCCAAATCTTCCTTTCATCTCCTATATGATGCCATTTCCCTTCAGCTAAAAAGACTTTCTTTAGCATTTCCTGAAGCTTAATTCCACTGTTAATAAATTCCCTCACATGTGCCTTGTGAAAATGTCTCATCGTGCTAAAGATGAGTTCTGAAATCTCTCAAATTTTTGTCTATGTGAAATTGTTTCAATTTCACCATTATTTTTGGAACATATTATATTACTTTGATTTTGCTGCCATAACAAACTACCACAAATTTGTTAGCTTCAAACAGTAAAAAAATTATTATTTTTACCCCTCAGAAACTTAATACAGGTTTCTCTGGACTAAAAACAATGTGTCAGCAGAGCTGTGTTCTTTTGAAAACTCTGGGAGAGAATCCATTTTCTTGTCAAGCTTCAGCAGCCACCTGCATTCCTTGGATCCTCGCCATCCCAAAGCCAGCAACACTGCATCTCTCTGACCTTTCATTTTTAAATCTCCTTATGACCACTGTTGGGACAGATTATGTGGTATTAAGAATCACCATGGCTATATTTTGTCCCCCTGGATAATTCAGGGTGATCTCCCTCTGCCTCAAAGTCTGGATCCTTAATCACATCTGCAGTGTTCCTTTGGTTATGTAAAGTTCACAGGCACAGGTTCTGGGATTAGGGTGTGTGTATTTTGGGGATGTGGAAACATTATTCTACCTATTGCCATGTTTAATCTTAATACAGAAATCTGGATTCCCAGATTCCCCTTCTTCCAGGTCAACACTTTTAAAGAAGTCTTTCACTGTAATCAGATCTCCGCTATTATGATGAGAAGATGGCTATCATATGTACCATCGTTGCCTGTAGTAATAATTATTCTTCCCTTGAACATTGGGGAGCATGCATATGACATGCCTAGGTTTGATTTTATTTGTATCTACCCTATTCGGATTTATTCACCTTCTTGGATCTGTAAATCTTTATAGGCTTTAAATTTGTGGTACTATTTGGTTGTTACTTCAGATGTGTTTTCTACTTGACTCTCTTTTGCCTCTTTTTCTGGCGTTCCAATTCCACATAAGTGATATGCGTAGATGTTGAGAGCAGTCACTAATCCCACCACACTTTTGGTTTCTTCCTTCCTGCACTGTGGTAAGAAGGTACATCCAGGGAGAGAGCTGACCTATCGCTTCTCAGGCCCTCCCTCCTACACTGACTGTGTTTATTTATTGCCTGGAAAAAGGTGTCTCGTGCATTTTGCTCAGTTTTATAGTTGTTTTTGGCATGAGATCTGGCTTGGTACTGTGTCCTTTGTCCTGGGTGAAAACAGAAGTTGCCAAGAGATGTTTTGAAAGAACAGTTTAAACACTACTTTTAGGGTCAGGATAAGAAATCAGCATAGATATTATGGTGTTATATTTTATTCATTTCACCGCCCACAATCTTTCTATTTTGTAATACTGACAGGATACGCCATAGAGATAGGCTGAGTATTGGTCTGAGTACAGTAATTTTATGCCACTATCAGTTAAAATTTTTGCATATATCTTATCCAAATCCACCATTAAAATTATCATCCTTCTTTTATTCCAAAATAAAATATATTGCTTACAAAAATGTCTCATAACAAATTTAAGCACAGCCAAATTGTTGGCTTGTCTCAGCTCTAATTTGTATCTTATGCTGCTATCCAGGCAAAGTACATTTTACCTCTTAATTTAAAAAAAAAGGCAATTGAATAAAATATAGTTCCCACCTTTCAGATGACTTATGGAGGGACACAATTTTTTTCTAAAGAAAAGACAACAATATAAAGTAGATTAACCCATTTTACTACACATTGTTACCCTCCCCAGCTAAATACTATGGTCTTTGCCTCAACATAAAATTGCTCAGTATCTATGTTTCACAGAGCAGAGTGTTAGTGCCTACGATGTGGATGTAATTGTGCTTATCTTAAGCCAAGAACAGTGTTTAGAAATGAAGCTTAGTTTGGATTCTTGTTCCACTACCTTATATAACTGAGGAGTTTAACCATCTTGAGATTCCACTTTTACGTCTGTAATATTTTGGCCTAAGCATAAACCCTACGTGGTTACTTCAAGTCCCATAATGTACGTATCTGGCATACAGTAGCTGCTCCGTCAGGGTTCACTCATCCTTTTCCCTGCCTTCTTCACATCTCTACCTTCTTCCTAGCCACAACCCCCTAGAGCACATGATTAAAGTCATGAATTTCAATCTGTTTTCTGTTGAATCCTATTATTCCTCTTAAGTGGTTCTTCAGCCACTGGTGCTGAGGGAAGGCAGAAGATACAGGTGCTGTTTAAACTTTTGATCTCTGTTCCATGTTGCGGGTTAATGTAAAATTTGCTTTGAAAAATGGAATCTAGTCCTTTAATATTTTTAAAGCCAGGGCCAGGGATTTAGGCTCAGTGGTGCTGCCACCTGCATCCCAAGTGCAAGGTCCTGAGTTTGATCACCAGTACCAAAATATAAATATTTTTTAAGTCAAATTTTGAGAAGCTCTACCGTCTTCACTATTACCCACTTCTTTCTAGAAACAAGTAGTTATGATACTTTGGAGTTGAGAGAAAACAGCCCTCCTCCTCTTCACCTCTACCCCAATCTTCCTGCCTCTAAAATCATTCTGCCAGCATAGATAATTTATGGAGGCTCCACATGGTTCTATTTGTAGTAAATGAGAAAGTAAAATTAGTGTAAGAAGGAGTTGAGAGATGAAGCTTTATTTCCCTGGACTAAAATAATTCCAATATATTTTTATCATCTGTCAAGTCTTTAAAGTTGTTCATCGGTAATGAGAATGAGTGAGCCTTACAGCAAATATGACTGCAAAATACAGAAAATATTTTTCTTTAATTAACAAATGGAAAAACTGAGGTCTCATGGGATCCCTTCATAAAATGACGAAACAGAAGAGAGAAGGAAGCTCTTTGACAATTAATATTCTGTCTTTGGCATGATTGTTGGGAACTTTTCCACATAATTTCAGGGAAAAATCACTTCACAATTAAATTATGATTAGGCCTAATCTTCTTACTACAGACGAGCTATGACATGCCAAAACATAACTCCATCTTTGCCTCTGGTCGCAGCTGAGACCTCAATGGTCCCGTGAAGCTGTGACACTCAAGGGCAAGATTATATCAGCTGAAGAAGTCCTGGTTCTTTGAGACCTGAGTAGAAAGGTCCCACCTCTCAGGAGGGATCAATTCTTTTTCAATTTAATTTATCCCACCTATTGTCGTAAGACCACCTTTGCTCATCTTACCACCCTAATTAACACAAGATCTTCATCAGCATAAGAGCCTCTGATTATAAGATCTTTGTCAATTAAGATTAGTGCCCCTTCTTAGTCATCTATTACTCTCCATGTGCCCAGTAAATAGCGGCAAGTTTGAGGTAGTTACCCTTTTCTTTGCTTGCCCAGAGCAGCATTGATCAGACACAGAATGCAACTTCTTCTGTAAGTCTTGTTTCTTGTCTTTATTCTTCAATTTTCCTTGTGCTGTCATAGCTCACAGAGGACCAGGACCCACTGCTGGGGTTCTAGCAATATCCCCTTTCCCTGTTCCCTACACGTGTTCATCAGTCATGTAAAGAATTGTCAGTCCATTACCAACACCGAGAAAATGCTAGAAATAAGTATATTTGATGAGCAATTTCTCATCATATTTTAAGTACTTATCATCAAACCCCATTAACTATAAAATTAATGTTTTTTCTATAGAATAATAATTATTCACAATAACCCTTACCATTAATTTCTTATTTAAAATAATTGAGTATCTCTCAACAATATTTATGGACATTTTTATTGAACTATTTTCCTCTTACTTCTCCATGTAATGCATAGCTTGCTAAGAAAAATAAATTTAAATCAAAATCCTTAATTTATCAAAGTACATAGGTAAATAAAAGAAAAGTATACTGCTCAAAATAACAATCAAATAACCAAGATACCTCAGTCACTTAGAGAATGTTTATAGACTAAGAGGAAATTCTGTCTTTGGCACGGAGGGGGCTTATTAAATGATCTAATTTCAGACAAGGTACATAATTGAAGCTTTGGTTCCAGTTTATTGTAGTTTGGTATCTTTTTAATTAGGTAATTTTAAGTTTATAGTTGTTTTGAATCATCAGGGAAAAAATGCAACATAATCTGTTTAGAGTCAAGGCACACTGATGACACATTCAAAAAGTCCCAAACCTTTGTAAATAAGCACTGCCAATGTTTATTTTAAAACATCTGAGAACAAGGGAAATACAATGACTTTTCAAATGTGTCTGTATGAAATTGTTTGTGCTGCTTCATCATTATCTGTGGCTTCCTTCTGAGATACAATGGAGTGTGTTCAGTACCTGCCAAATAACAAATATGAATAATTCTGGAAAGAGGATCATATCACAATACTTTTTGTCTTTCTAAAACAGTGCCCAAAAAGTCGGGAAAAATAATTCTATCTCTAACTGGGTAAAATAGCTTTTATGTTCAGAACTCATAGAAATAACTTTCTCAAAGAGAAAGATTATTTAAATCACAGCTGGAATCTTTCTTCATTCCTCTTACATTTAAAAAGGAGAATTAAAATAAAAACTTACCATGACTATATAAATTGAATTTATATGGCTAACTTCTGCATTTATTTCTCTTTATATGAATAAAAACTGACTAAAATAATTTTCGCCAAGTAAGTTGTGGTGATGATTTTTCCTTCATGGGCCAAATGACTGCATACCTTGGACTTGATAAAAGGGAAGATAGTAAGTATTTTTCTATGAATCATATGTATTCCACAGATATACCTCATCAAAGTTCTAAAATTTATTTGTAATTAGTAATTTAAAATATTTTGACCTACAAGTATTCATGGATAGTCATACAAATATTCTTAGTGTTATTTCTCAAAGTTTAATCAGATATGTTCATGTCAAGGACTAAGCAGAAAATAATGCTCTCTGTAGCATGAGTTTTCCCTTCTAATTAAATTCTTCAAAGGTACATGTATTGCTCTCAGGGCTTGGGGCTTGAAAGCAGTTTATGTGCCTTGCTCTCATTTTATTTACATAATCCAGCTTTCCACAAATATTATCAACCAGTTAGTGTGGGATAGACCTAGGGTTAGAAAATGGGACAAAAATCACTATCCCCAAGATTGTCATTAGCAGATAGAGATAGAGTCCTAAAAAGTTTAATACATGTGATAAATGGACAAGACATCATAAGAATCAAAAGAAGAATAAGATCCTAATGAGATAACTGACCATGTGAAATAGGAAGAAAAGGGCTAAAGGTATAGGGAAAGTGGGAAGGGTAAGGGAAAGGTAAAAGGGGAAAAGAAAAAATATGAGAAAATGAAAAAATGGAAATAAAGTGTTTGTAAATGCGGAGGGGAGGAGGGGGTGAAGGGAGGTCATGGACAAGGGGAAAAAATGAGAACCAAGACCTGTCATGTAAAGGTACAATATCCCAATAATGAATGTAATTGTACTGTGTACCTTAAATGTACCAATAAGCTCAATAAAAGAAAAAAAAAAGAATCAAAAGAAGAGGCATTTTTTAGAGTGTTAGTAAAATCACCAAAGTAAGTTGTATTTCTTCTGAGGTATTAAAAAAAATCATTTTTTCTGTCACATTCTCAAAAAGATTATTTGAATTGGAAGTAATTTAAAAATATGACACTATTAAACATTAAAATTATGTGATAATTTATAACCTAAAATTAAATCATGTGTTACCTCAATTTTATGCAAAAATAACACCTCTTACGAAAGATATTTATAAAACAGACTTTCATTTGTGTAATACAAGGTGCCTTATTTAGGACCAGTCTCACAAGTTAGAGTTGGGAAATTTTCCCATAAAAAGTGACACATGAGCTGTGTCTAGGAGTTTGGAGTAGAAAGAAATTGGACAACACTCCCAGTAGAGAAAACAGAATGATCAAAATCAAAGAATCTGAAAAACAACATTCAATTCAAGTAACTGCAAATTCAATTTTCTTTTCTGTCATTTATGTTTTTTCATATCACATATTAACTTTTCATGAAAATTTCCATCGTACCCTTTCATTTCTTTACTTTTTCACCATGTATGACTAAAAGGAAAAATAAGAGAAAAATTCAAATCATGGTGTGACTCCTGATATGAATAAAAAAACTCTTCCTATATAAAACATTTTTCTATATAAACAGAGTATTGTTTTCCTTTAAGTCCTTTATTGGATGTTTTAACTTTTTCTCTGACCTTAATAACAGGTTTATTTCTTAAAGGACATTAAAATGTAGATGCTCTTCCCGCCAGAATAGCTGAAATGTGAAACATTGACATGTGTCAGAGAGAATGAGGAACTTCTAGAACCTTCCCACATTGCTGGTAGGGTACATAACAGTACAACTACTTTGGAAGATGATGGAGCAGTTTTCCAAAAAGTTAAATATTCCCCATAAATCAGCAATTCCTCCTAAACAACCAAGAGAAATGAATGTTTATTTCCATTTAAGAAAAACAAAGCTTTGACTAAGAATGATTCCAGTAGTTTTATTCATAATGCAAAATTGGGTAAAAATAATCCAAATCTGTTTACTCAACTGGAGAATGGGTATTATACATGTATATATAATTTATAAATTATATATAATTTATTATATACTTTTTTCTACTCCATGGAGTAGAATACTATTTATCAATCTAAAAAGAGAGAATTAGTAATACATCAGTGTAGATGAGCCCCCAAAAATGCTATGTTGAATAAAGAAGACAGAAAAAATGCGTACTGTATTACTGTATTTGTTTCAAGAAAAAGGCAAAGCTAATCTATGGAGATAGAAGTCAGAGGGTGATTTTGTCAAAGCTGATGTACAGCCTGGAGAGGAACATGCTGAGACATTCTGGGGAGATAAAAATCATTTTTATCTTTATCTGGGAGTGATTGCAAAAGGATACAGATATGTTAAAAATCATCAGCTTAAAACAAAATTTGGACATGTCTTTCTACAGCAAATTATACTTTAAGACATTACTATTAATTATAAAATAAGTATTATCTTTATTAACCTCTTATTTAGCCCCTCATTAAAATGTCTGCTGACTGCAAAGCTCCTAAAAAAGTCTAAGTTTTTGTATTTGAAAAACATCTAAAAACATAAAGATAAAATGCGGCTAATACGCCAATGAAAGAATATGGAGAATCAGAATAAAACCATTAAACTACATGATTGAAATGAGTCAACTTCTTTAAAAGTAGATGGTTGAAAACTGGGAAAATAGTTAATATAAACATTCAGATAAACATTATGTCAGTTGTTCACTTAGAAATTTGACTGGCTTTACGTATCAACTGCTTTTGGTTTTGATCAAAGAAACTAGCTAATTTCAAGTATGTTAATTGAGATTCCTCAAAAAACTAAAACTAGAAGTTCCATTTCATACACCTGTTCCCCTCCTAGGTATCTTCCTCAAAATGTTAATGATGTCATATTATACTGATACATGCACACCCATGTTTATAGCGACAGGATTCACAATAGCTTAATCTTGGAAATAACCTTAACAGTATGTCCATCAACAGATGAATGGGTAAAGAAAATGTATTTTCACACAATACAGTGCTACTGTATTCTGCATAGAGAAAAATAAACTTGAGTCATTTATTTTTTTAAAAAATGGATGCACTTGAAATCATAATGCTAAGGGAAATAAATCAGACACAAGCTTAAATATCACACAGTGTCTCTATATGAGAAACCCAAAATAAAAATAAAGAGTAAAATAAAAGGTAGATAATAGGAAGTAGGGAGATAGATCTTTCACAAATGGGAAAAGGATCAAAAGATGGAGAGAGGGGAGGAAACGGGATGAAAAAGGGAATTAAGATGCGTTATGTACATGCACCAACCCCACACAAGGAATGGAAGTATTATGCACTGCAAACATGTAAAATACAAATTTTAAAAATTAATAATAAATTTATCAAGACCGTCAACCTACTAAAATAGAAGAGACAAGAAAAAGAAAAATGACCAGGGCCGGATGTCAAAAAAATTTTTTATCTGAACTTTTCACAGTATTTTGAAGAGGTCAGTAGTGACACTCAGAGGGGTGCTAAATGATACAGAAGAAGAGGAAAATTCTGACACACAGAACTTCAAGGTTATCATAACCACTTGGCCTGAAAGGAGAGTTGCTTGAGTTGGGAGCCACACACAGAAACGAGGAGAAGCAAATGGTTTGACAGGACTGTCAGAGATCTTGAAGAAGCAAAACTGAAGGGCTGGGGACAAGGAAGTTTGATCTCCCCACTAGATAAACTTAGGCAGTGGATTTGGTAGTCAGTGTAGGCACCCCAAGGCAATTAATACATTTCAGCTACCCTCCTCAGTAAAACCCTGTCATTACCTGAAAATCAGTTCTATCATCCCAGCAACCACAGACACTTCTCTCACCCCACTCCTTTCTTGCAATTAGACTACTTAAGTAAGAATTAAAGGCAACAAGGGAATTTTATTTTTCCATATCAGTGAAGTTTTAATTCTGATTTCTGGTGGCATCATTCTTCTATCAGGTACTAAGTGCTCAGAGTTAAAAGATTCTAAAGTTACAGCGATAGAAAAAAATAGAAATGGATTTTAGGCTTAGTCAGCAAACACACCAAATCCATTTTTCCATCCATCTTCCCCAGCTCTTTCCTTTCTAGCTATGAGAGGAAGCTACACAGCTCAGTCAGAGGAGTGACAGAAAATGACTAAGGCTTAGGCAGGCAAAATGCAGCCATCACCCTCTACTACTATGTCTCTCATTTCTGTGCATCCATATTTTTCCATCACTGCCACAATGCAGTTCTCCCCTGCTGTTAGGACAAACACAAGCAATAGACAGGAACCTAGAAGTAGAGCCAGAAAGAAAAGTCCAACAGAAGAAGGAAGCCACATGGCGTGTGAATAGCCACCACCTGACTTCCTAGGGTGAAAAGGGGACTGAGTATTTTGCTCCCATGATGGGCGGAATAAGATGGAGAAAGAATGGGCAGCAACTGGCATAAGAGACAAAGAGAAAACCCCACAGAAAGACAACCTAGACCAGAATCCTTACATAGAGATTATAATGTAAAGTATCCAGGCTTTAAAGAATCAGCATGTGTACGATGGGGAAAATGTTCCAAAAGGCATTCTGTCCTACTGTGACTTATTGCCTCCTCCAGGATCTGTGCCCCCATCAGAACCGAACCAAAAGATCCACTCTGATTGCACTCCCCAAGCAACAAGCGAACCATAGACTCTAGACTTTGGGCTACCGACTCTATGGTACACATCTCACTCCTGCTCTGCTCTAGCTTTTCATGTTTTCCATAGCAACATGCCCTTTTCCCACATGGCTCATTTCTTTACACCGTGAGTCGTAAGTCTTCGCTCAAATGCCACATTCCCAGGAAAGTATGCCCATACCATCCTACTTAAAATTACAAAACCTTTGGCTTCCTTTCTGTGCTCCTCTTGTTTTTCTAACTATCCCATTCTACATTAGTTTATTTTCTATTTTCTTCCAGGAGAATGTAATCCCCCATCAGCCTTTATCTTGCTGTATTTCTTGTCCCTCTAAATGCAGCTATGACTCAATCAATGCTCACTAAATACGTGTTGAGCTACTCGCTGCATAAATGAATGCATGCCTTAATCTAGCATCTCTGAAGATTTGGGGACCCACTTGTATTCATCTTTGTGACCCTTGCAATCAGCACTATTCTTGGCACACGTTAGAATCTCAATAATTGCTTTTTGAATGAAATAATACATGGAAAATTTAATCTCAACTTGATAGACCTGAATTTGTATCTTAGATTGGAGTAGAGATACCTGCAATAGGATAAGTGGAAAATCAGCAGAAGGAGAAAGACATAATAGCCAGAGTTAGTGGTGATATCTGTCAGTTTAGGTATGTGTCCTTTACCCAGTCCCCACAACCATCCTGTGAAGGAAGCATTAATAGCTTCATCCACAGAGAAAGGGATCAGGCATCAGAATGTTTTAACAACTGGTCAACATTAAATAGATGGCAGACAGTTGGAATTCAAACCTGACAGCCTAACCCTAGAGCCAAGGAATTATTCTCTGTGGTACACATATTTTCTCCTCAAATCAGGAAACTAAATGTCTTTCTTCACAACACTGGTGTGGGAGGAATAACAACGTAGGCAGCACTGACCCTATTGGAACCTACAGTAGCAAAAGGTCGCTGTTCTCAAAAATCAAACTACGTAAACATAAAATTGAGAATTGAGGAGAATTGAACTCCATGTGGCAATTCAAGAAAAATCTCCAAGAGGAAAGCTGTATCTAGAAAATAGTCAAAAGTATGTAAGAGATGTGGAAGGAAAAAGGCAGCAGAACACCAGAAACAGAAAAAATTGGGCTTAGCCAAGTGGAAAACAATAACATTTAATTAAGTTTACATGTAATCTTTGCACAATATATGTGTTTATTCTTTCATTCATCTGACATCTATTGTACAAATCCAAAAAGCAAAGCACTTTTTTGAGCAACAAACATATAGGAAAATAGTCATGAAGGAATCCCTGTCTTTACAGAGCTTATATTCAAGTCAAGAGAGGAAATAAAATAAAACCTAGGCAAAACACATAGTACAGTTGACTCTTCATGTTTGTGGTTTCTCATTTATGGTTTCAAACAACCGTAGATCAAAAATATTCAGAAAAACTTGCATTTGTACAGAACACATAAACACTTTTTGCCTTTGTCATTATTACCTACAAAATATAATTGAACAGCTATTTATATAGCATTTATATTGTGTTAGACATTATAAGCAATGTAGACACGATTGTAAGTATATAGAAAGATATGTGTAGGTTTTACAAATACTATCCTTTTCATATAAGGACTTGAGCATCCTCAGATTTTGGTGCCCACAAGAGACCCGGGCACTAGTCCTTCATGAATACGAGCTGTATGCTGCATGTTGTTTATGCTAAATAGAAAAATGAAGGGGAGAAAGGAAATTTAGAGTCTCAGAGTTGTAATTTAAACAGTGTGCCCTTTCAATATTACTTGATGCTATCAAAGACATTGTTAACAGTTAAGGAAAATTTTCAAAAATTTTTAAAAAATAACCTTGAATTTGGCTTAGTTGTACAAGATTTTCTCCTTCTTAAATCAAAGCTGGCAGTTCAAGGGTATGATGCTCTGTGTCTGTCCTTGAGACCTCTTTACTGATTGCTCTGAGCTGAGAATAATAGCACAACTCCAATCAATTTCCAGACTGCTGAGAATTGGGGAAAAAGAGATTTTTAAAACGATGCACCCATAGAGTCACCACAGTTGTTGAAGAGTACTGGTGTCTCATTAAGCCAGCCAAAATTATAGCCTGACCACTAAGCGTCACTGAGGTCTCAGCTGCATAGACCTGTGTCAGGAAAAGAAGTACAGAAGCGGGATAAAATGCACATCATGAGCAACGAGCGTCATCATACTTGATAGATCATTTCTAGAGAATTACACTATTAAGGAACCTGGGTGAGCAGAGCAGCAGATACATGAGGACTTCAGGAAAAACATCTTGGGCAAGAGTTTAAAATTAAGTTAGGAGCTTAATAAAAATTGACATCAATATGGACACCATCTCATGGTTCAAAACATGGCTGAAAGATTGGAAAGCCTGTAAACAAATGAAAATAAATGAATAGCAAGTCATACTGGGAGGAGTCCTCAGGGTTGACGTTTGAAGAGCTCTTATTTAATGTGAGAGCTCAATGAGTAAGCTATTACTTTGGGATAAATAGATTGAGAATGAAATGTGCAAATGAACTAAGCTGGCGGGAGTCTTTGGAAAGGTAGGGAACTGAATACCAGGGAGTTATGTATATTCAGATTTAGATAGAACTGCTTCTGAACATTTATTTTCGGAATACACACACACACACACACACACAACACTGAAAAAAGAAGGTCACAATCACAGCCAGAAGGATAGAGACGGGTACAGGAGAGGAAGTGAAAGGAGCTCAGCTAAATGGGCTTGGCAAACTGCTGATTAAGAATGAAACAATCTGCAAACACTTAAAAGATATAAATACCGAGTAGGTTACATACTTGCTTATTCTGATACCTTAGGGCAGAGTAAGAACAGGAAGTTAAAGAAAAGAACCTGAGTGGAACATTTTCTTTCAACAATGTGAACTCCATGTTTGTCTTAGAACAAAAAGTGGCTGGAATATATTTGAGTTACTATTTCAAGACTCTGATCCAATGTTACTATGGTTCTGAAGTCCTTTAGATTCCTTCTCCCATATACCTTTCAAGGAAGACATGGCCCTTCTTCCAGGACCTTTAGGAGTGGCTACCACTGAGGAACCAGCCATGCTATACTTTAGTTATGTTTCTGTTACTAAGAGGTTAATTTCTTAAGTGCTGAATTTATGCCATTACATTTTACACCTCTAGCATCTAGAATGTTGACTGGCTTATTAAATATTTAGTGTGTTGAATTGCATCCTTACACTTTCACTTGGGATTTAATTATTAAAGTTATCATTTGTTACTTTTGATAATACCACACTTTGCAATTTATGTACCAATATGAAATTATTGTCAGTTGATCCATTTTAAGTAAAAGGCAAGGTGCCAAGCATTGTGCATACCTTGCTACTTTTATGTGTAAGAGTAAGAGAAAATTAATAATATATTCATAGCCAGGCATGGTGGCGCACACCTGTAATCCCAGCACTCAGGAGGCTGAGGCAGGAGGATCACTGTGAGTTCAAGACCAGCCTCAGCTACATAGTGAGCTCCAGGTCAGTCTCAACTACATAATGAGACCCTCTCTCAAAATAACAAACAGAAAAAGAATATATTCATAGATGCTATTATCTTCATAAATAAGATCTAAAAGAATTCTTACAAAGCTAATTACTTTTTGCCTATGAGAAGAACAAAGTAACAGCATGATGGGGGCAGTAGCAAAGGCAAAAATTTCGCTATGCATATTTTTATATTGTTTTGATTTTCCACATTCATTCGTATGTATTATCCATTAGAAACATTTAAAAATGTTCTTTATAAAACTCACCAAATGGGGAGTAAGAAAACCAACAATGACAAAAAAGATTGCATAAGACTCAGTAATTAGTTTAAGCAAAAAAGTACTGCTCTCCATTTGTTTGTTTTAACAAATGAACTCAGTTCCAGTTTGGACCATGCTCATGCAAGTCACAGTAATGAAAATTCTTCCGAAGGGTTTCTGAATAAAGGTGACTGCTGCCGTTTCTGTTAATTGCACTTGTAAGGGAGGCATGACCTAAGGATCCTCCATCTGTTGCGTGGAATCCAATACAATTCCTTAACATATCGCTAGAAAAAAATCAGTATTTTAAATAACAAGATTTGGTATGTCCCTGCAATAGTTCTGGACGCTAAAATAGATTTTACGAAGTTTTCATTTATCTAAGCTAATTAGTTATTGCTTCCCTGGTGATTACTTTTAAGCAAAAATCTTGTGTTTCTGTGTGTGTGTGTGTGTGTGTGTGTGTGTGGACATCTGCGTGGCATGTGTCGAAATATAATTTTTAAGAAGTTATAAAACAATTTATACAAATATGAAATTAGTATCTGTTAAAGATTTATTCAACTTATCAGTGATAGAAATAGCTGGTCAGCAAAGCTGGTTCAAGGAAATAGACAAGGGGGTTATATAAACATTGAAAAAAGATGTTTGTGTAAAATGAAGCTACAAACAGAACTGGGTAACATATCCCACAGAGGAATAAAAAACCATAGCCTTCGGGGTTATGTTTTCTACTACACAGAAATCATTTGCATCTCTCCAGATAAGAATCCACCAATGAATGTGCAAATTTACAAAAAAATGCACTTTTAATCAGCAGTGAGCCATAATCAAAGTAAGTTACATTTTCCTGAATAATTTAATAATCTTTGAGTGGACCTATAAATGTTTAAAAATCCTGTCACCTTGTCTTTCATCTTCCTCCAAATTAGGTTGCATTCTTTAGCACTTATTAGTGAAAGAATGGTGGCTGCTATATCTCCTATCCTTGCCATCAGGACTGAGGTAAAGTAGCAATTTACAGAGAGAATGATGTACTGGATATTTTAAAATGTAGATCTCTTCTAATAGGATTCTTTCCATATAATGAACTAAAAGAAAGAAGAGGAGTCATGATTAATGAATGTTGCAACTGATATGATGATGCTTTGGATGGGGACAAAGTTGGTACCACTAACAAAATACAATAGTAAATATTATTGTAATCAGTGGTAAAATACATTGATAATCATATGGTTTTTCCCTTTATTTGTATAAATATCCTAACTCAAAAAACTACCCTCACAATCAGTTGGAAACTGGATAAAGAAGATGTGGTTTTTCTATAAAATGAAATATTACTCAGCCATAAAGAATGAGAAAATAGATTCATTCATAGGAAAATGGATACATATTGAGGATATACTCCTAAGTGAAATAAATAAGTCAAACATGTGTAAATACCAAATAGTTTCTCTGGTGTGAATGAACTATAATAATACATAAGATCCTAATGAGATAACTGACATTGTGAAATGGGAAGAAAGGGGCTAAAAGTGTAGGAAAGATGGGATGGGTAGGGGAAGGGTAATAAGGGAAAAGAAAAAATGTGAGAAAATGAAAAGATGGAAATAAAGTGTTTGTAGATGGGGAGGGGTGGAGGGGGTGAAGGGAGGGCAGGGACAAAGGGAAAAAAATGAGAACCAAGACCTGTCCTGTAGAGGTACAAGATCCCAACAATGAATGTAACTGTACCCCTAAAATGTACCAATAAACTCAATTAAAAAAAACTACCCTCACAGAAAAGTAGTTTACATTTATGAAGACTGAGAATGAAGCTTTGATACAAGGAGTTGCTCAATAATACTCCCTTGGTTTTCCTTGTTAACTCGGAGCTGAGCAGCAAAGCTCATTATTATGATCCAGAATAAGCCTTAGGGTTGATCAGGAAGAAATACTTTTTGGTGGATGCAACCAAAAAGCCACAATCAGTTCTCTGAAATGTAATCAAGATAGTTGTGTAGTAAATGGGAAAGTCTCTGCCAGACATTTTCAGAAAAAAATAAAAGACCATAGAGAAACTAGGAACAACAAGTTCATGCTGATAGAAAAGATAATTTTTCAAGGAATAATACAATCTTTGTCTTTCCAGATGCTAAGATAAAATATAACCTCAAGGATCAGTAAGTAAGCTGCATTACTACATTTGTAGTAATACATTAGTCTAGGAAAATTCTTTGAAATACATTAAACAAGCAATTCAGCAAAAACTTTTTTACTCTTTAAATCAATGGACTAAGCCTACAATAAGAACAATGTTATATTTATCTTTATCCAAACTGCTCAACTACTAATTTTTCTTTTTGCTTTGTTTAATACCTTTAGGAAATTTTATGTTGGAAAGGTTAGAGTTGGCATGAGTATTATTTCTGTATTTCCCCATATGAGTATCATACACACTATGTAGGAAATTTGTCTTGAAAATTGAAGAAGAGGGAAGGGGAGGATTGAGAGAAGAAAAAGAGGAGAAAGAAGAAGAGGAAATGGATGAAAAGGAGGGGGAGGAGAGGAAAAAGAGGGGGGAGAAAGAGGAAGAAGGAGAGCAGCTGGTTATCTAAATATTTCCTTTATAATAGGCAGATGACACGAAAGTGGAAAAATGTTATGAAGAGAGGCATATGTAATTTGAATTATTTAACAGCCCTACAGCTACTATACAGAAGATATCTGGCCCTAATAAAAGTGGCTCCAATACTAGTTGCTATTTTCTTACTTATCCATTAAAAGCTGATGTTCTGTTTGGGGAAAATAGGAACGGAAAATAAAATAGTTAACATCTTCAAAGTAATGGCCTCATCCTTTGTATCTCTCTGTGCCTGAGGCAGACTTTTTCTCTGTTCTTTTTTCAATTGGTTTCAATAAAGCATAAGCAGGAGAGACTTCACTTGCCCATCAAGAAAAGGCTATTAATTAACTTTACTTGCCAAAAACAGAAAAAGAAAAAAAAAAGACTGGGAAAGTAAAGTATTAAGTAGGGCTCAAATGCAAAAGTGATGACTATGAAAGCAATACAGGGAAGTTTCAGTGTTAGAATGGTTACTACTGCTTTAATTTATATGTGGGTAAGGCTCCAAAATTATATTCATATCTAATTTCTAGCTATTCAAAAGCTAGGCTTTGGGGGCTCCTTAGAGTGTGTGGTAGAAACTACACTTGTTTTTTTTAATTCTTGGGGGGGGGGATTCAGTATGTGACTTTGACTGGAAGACCAAAACTGAATAAACAAACAAAAGCCAAAAAATTCTGTCTGGAGAAAGACTACAATGGCCTTGGGAAAGCTTCATAATAATTCCAGAGACAAAGAATTTCCTTTGAAGAAGAAAGGTTTGGAGGAGTTCAACACTGAGTAAGGATAAAGCAGAAGTAGAAAAGGAAACATCTCCAGGAGAACTTCTACTCCCGGAAGCAGATGGGGCTAGAAGCTGCCTCTTGTGGACCTCATTCTTCTCAGAGGCAGCTGGGAACTCAAATGCTATGAGAAAACTCTCAAAAGAGGTTTTCAAAAAGACAAAGTTTCGTAGGAAACTGGGAAAGACAAAGTGAAGAGACTTAGAAGGGAACATAGGAGCACACGCCTAAAGTGGACTGTACTTACATGCAAACAGGGTAGGTTCAAACTCAAAGGCACATCTTGCTGGACAAGTTACAAGCAAAGAACCTTTCCTAGTCATGCAAATAAAAGGCTCGATTTGGTTTGTGACCTTGAAGATGACAAATATGAAGTGTTCTAGGCTTTTAGAAATTGAAGATAGGGTTACACATTCTGGGAGGGAAAATAAAGATTCCCAAATGTATCAGGAATTTGATGTACTTTTCAGACTCTCAGACATTACTTTCATCATTCTTATCTTAGGCTTTGCCTGTGAAATTCCATTCCTTCATCATAGTTAATCATCCAGCACACTATGATATTCAGTGAGAGACCATGTGGTTTGGTGGTCAAAGAAATAAGGATTTGGGGGTCAGATTCTTGCCCTGATTCTAATTTTTAAAATAACTTCAGGAAACCAAATCTTAAGCACTTACTTTCTTTTCCAAATACTTATCTTCCCCTATCTCCATAAAGCCTCCTCACTTTATACAAGCACTTGAATTCTCAAGTTGAAAGATTTTAAGCACAGGAAAAGGACAAATTAAAAATTATTTTCAAAATCTCTAAGATTTAGTAAAGGGGAAAAAATACGACAAATACATGGGGAAAGGTTCTCAACCAAATCTGATTAAGGTCTTGCCTTATTGAAACACTAATCTTGGAAAAACTGAAATTTTACAGTTGTTCTTAAATGGAAAGAATTATCTTTCATGCACTGTTATAGATTCTATTCATACTTTTGTAAGAAGCAAGAAAAGAACTTATTCCAGAATGTTGGTTGGTTTTTTCTTAAATGGAAAAGAAACCTTTTAGAGCAGTGCTAGTATATACTCAGAGGCTGGAATTTGCCTGCTGTGAGGAATTAGATGGGTGTGGGCCTAATTCATGTATGAGCAAAAATATATGTAATACATAAAATATTAAAAAGTCAACTGAGTTTTTCAGGTTCCATCAGTTTTTGGACAGAAGAGAAATACTTGTTTTTTTTTCTATAGATTGCAATTGTGAATTAAATAATTTTACTCAAGTTTCATCTAATTATAAAGATTGACAAAAACAAAAGAAGGAGTTGGAGGATGATTTGGAGGAGAAGAGGAGAATAAAAAAAGAAAGAGGAAAGGGAGAGGAGGATGGAAGAGGAATCCATTTTACTTTCAAAGCAGGCTGTGTGTATTCTAATTTCCATTTGCTAAGCTGGTTTTTGTGGACAATGATATTACCAGAGGGTGAGAGCATGTCACATAAACATTACTGAACTGTATCAGTGTTTTCCTCTCATAAACAGGTCATGGTTCATCAGGAAAAGCCTGGCTTGTGGTTACATCTAAAATGCCCTCCTGTCTGGTGCATAAAATGGGGAGAGTTATGACTAATAAAGCAGTTCCTTGTGGCAAGGTCCTTAACACCAATGATAGCACTTACTTTTTTAGTATCGGGGTTCTGGGG
This sequence comes from Fukomys damarensis, assembly GCF_012274545.1. Classification (NCBI taxonomy): domain Eukaryota; kingdom Metazoa; phylum Chordata; class Mammalia; order Rodentia; family Bathyergidae; genus Fukomys; species Fukomys damarensis. The sequence goes on along the minus strand of NW_022900924.1, from coordinate 38,178,322 downwards.
TGCTGTGGACTTTCCCAGGGATGCTTTCTGTGTTCTTCTTGTCCCGAACAAAGAATTGGACAAAAGATGCACAAAAGGTGGTAAGGTTTACATTTATTAAAGGTAGGAAAAGGAGTGCTCTGGCTGGGTGTGCTGGGACATGCATCTAACCTCAGGACTGGAAAAGATGAGACAGGAGGATCGCTGCCAGTTCAAGATAGGTGTGGGCTACCTAGTGAGGTGTATCTCGAAAGAAAGAAAGACAAGAAAGAAAGAAAGAGAGAGACAGAGAGAGAGAGGGAGGGAGGGAGGAAGGAAGGAAGGAAGGAAGGAAGGAAGGAAGGAAGGAAGGAAGGAAGAAAGAAAGAAAGAAAGAAAGAAAGAAAGAAAGAAAGAAAGAAAGAAAGAAAGAAAAGAAAAGAAAAAAAGAGAAAAGAAAAGAAAAGAAAAGAAAAGAAAAGAAAAGAAAAGAAAAGAAAAGAAAAGAAAAAGAGAGAGAAAGAAAGAAAAAGAAAGAAAGAAAAGAAAGGAAGGAAGGAAGGAAGGAAGGAAGGAAGGAAGGAAGGAAAGAAAGAAGGAAAGAAGGAGGAGCAGAGGGGAGGGAGGGAAGGAAGGAAGGAAAGAGAAAGTAAGAGAAAAAGAAAAGAAAAGAAAAGAAAAGAAAAGAAAAGAAAAGAAAAGAAAAGAAAAAGAGAGAGAAAGAAAGAAAAAGAAAGAAAGAAAAGAAAGGAAGGAAGGAAGGAAGGAAGGAAGGAAGGAAGGAAGGAAAGAAAGAAGGAAAGAAGGAGGAGCAGAGGGGAGGGAGGGAAGGAAGGAAGGAAAGAGAAAGTAAGAGAAGTAATCTCTGCTGAGTGAGTGTGGGCCAATCAAAGGTAGAAAACAAAGTACACTCTGCAAAGTGAAAGTGGGCCACTGAGGAAGCCTACAGCAACTTCGAGGTTAATGGCCAACGTCTTTTGTATCCTCCATCCCTCAGGTTGACGTCAGATCTGGGCTGTCCTACCAGAAAGCTGCTTGATTTTGCATCAGAGGAATGAAGATAGCACTTTCTGATTGTCCCCAGGTGCAGAGTTTTGGAAGTGTTTCAGTGCAGTGTTCCGGTGTCCTGAACCTCTGTGATTAACAAGTTGTGCCCACTTGTTCAGCCGGTTGGCCATGCCCTAATCACCTGCTTCACTTACACTAACCTATGAAGAAGTCATATCATCCCTGTTTGGAGACAGAGAGGGTCAGAGATGGCATTTCTCCAAGATGTAATGGCCAAGTAGTGACAAAGCTGTAAGTCAAACCCAATTTGTCTTGACCCCAAAGTTTTTGTTTTTTCTCACAACGAACTGCTCCCTCTGTGGACATAAGAGATTTTTAATAAGCCTTTGCCTTCCTTCGAGGTTAAATGAGATCAGCCTACAAACTGACTGCACATCCCGAAAATTTTCCTATGCAGTACAAAGACAAGACTTTCATATGAGAATGCATATGAAGGGCCCTTGTTTCTTGAAAGTTACCTGTACTGATTAGAAATGCCTACCTCTAGGATTCTTGCTGCTTAACCCTTTCACATGTAAAGCCTCCTTACAATGCAAATAAGCATTTAAGTAAAAAACAGATGAGTTCTGTGAATCATGGAACCTTATAGAATCCAGTGTCTTTCACAGGGAAAAAGTCTTCCAAATACTGAGTAATACACAGTTGAAGATCTTCCACGGCCCCCCGTCACAACACCAATCACATGGCTTGATAAAATCCACCATACTGGTCTTTCCTATCCTGAACATTCCATTACTTGACCTTTGGTATTCCAAACTAATTTCATCTGTTCGTATTTCTCAGAAGTTTGGAGGTGTCTAGGTCATCCTTTTGTTATAACTCAAAACCAAATGGAAATGAATGTAACCTATCAGGAATGCTCTAATGTGAAAGACCAAAATAACCTGGATAAAATGTGAAAAAATCTGCAGAGCAATAATGTAAAATATGGATTCTATCCTGATATACAAGACTCATGAGGAAAAGAATGAAAGCACTTACCTAACCCAATAAAAGATGTTTTTAAACTGTGGCTGCTTTAATTTCAAAAGCTGAACAATGGCTACATCATTGATGGCTTTAATCCAGTCCATCTCACTTTACATCTCTGTTTACAGTTTACATATGTGTTGTCTCTGGACCAACAGGCTAAACATGAGGCTTATTAGAAGAGTAGAATCTCTCTCTACCTGCTGCATCATGACCAGCACACTAATAAGATATCTGCCCCATAAGTGGTTCATATGCACTGGTCTATCTGGCTTGGCATGAGAGAAATATTCCATTTCTTGGAGATTATCCTGAAGATAATAATCATACTAAAAATTACAATGTAATAGTAGAAATAACAATAGAATAATAGTATAATAATTCAAATAAAATAAGTCTTCTGTTTATATCCCAATACAAAGACTAATATTTTTTTAAAAGAGTGGGAATGATATTAAATTTATTATTTCAAAACAAGCTGTATTATTGAACTAAAATTTTGTTTCCTAAATGATTGACATTGATAGAAGCAGTGGTTGGATGAATACATTTCTTTATATGCAGATGCGCATAATATTACCCACTCCACAAAACTGGTGAGAATTAAATACAGTAATTTGTGAACAATGCTTGGCATCATGCAGGTCACAAAATATAGGTACTATTAGTTATCATTATTGCTAATTTATTTTCTAAAGACAAAGTAGATTGACTAGCCAATTTAACTGGCTTCTGAGTCAACTGTATTTTCTTTTCTGCCCTTTTAGAAATGTGTGGGTTTATAATCACAGCAAAACTTGGCAGTATAGCCTTTAGATTTTTTAGAAATATGAATGTTGTGCCTAGCTAAAGGAAATATACTCAACTATTCTGGACCTCACATTACAGATTCCACATCCTCTTGTGACTCAGCAACAAATAGTTGTACAACCTTCACTGACATGATTATAATTAGAATAAGAAATGCTTCAGTTAGACTTTGTCTCATGACAGACAAAATTATCATTATCATCAGGTTATCATTCCCTTACCATTCTGTCTCGTACGACAGACCCACCACAATACATAACCATCAACATGGCTGCCGCTTCTAATCCTAGTCTCAGAACTGTGAGCCATATAATTATCACAGTGCCACATTAGCATTTGCCGATGCCCTCGATACTAATAGGATGCAAAAGGTGACATGTATATGGATTGTGTCAAGTTGTCATACTGCACAAAAACACGGTCTCAATCCCACAGGCTATATTATTCACCTAATGATACACTCATGTCACAGAAGCACATAAATAGTGTTCTGCTGCCCGTATGGCTTTCTTGTAGTAGGATGAGCTCAGGGGGATGTGTGTGAATGAGTGATCACATGCATTGCAAGATGATTAAAAATGAGTGGGTCCCTTTTAGAGATTAGTGGATGTTAAATTATTTCATTCACTTGTTCTTCATGATGAATAATAAATCACTCTCAGAGTCTGCTGTTCTGTTCATTTATTACATGAAGATGTTTAGAAGCTAATTACTCTGAGATAGCCTACCCAGCAAGAAAGGAGTGAGGGGATGAGGGATTCCATTTCTAATTGCAAGTTTTTTATGCTGGGCCTGACATTCAGCTGGATTTTTTTTTTTCAGAGTCGCTCGTAATTGTATCTATTTCCTAGGTTGTTTTTTTTTCCCCCCAGACTTCTGCTTAGAATGTCTTAGTGTTTTGAAGGCTATTTTGTGAGTCTTTGGAGATCAAAAATTCCATTAATCTAAACTATACTATAAATTATATCATTTCAGCTACATGGTAGATAGCTGGAGGATTCGTTTACTTATTGAGCATCTGTTAAGCTCTTCACAGAATGTAATGATGCACTAGGCTATTTCTCACCAAGAATACAATTATCTCACTAAGAAGCAACTTAATCAGCTCGTGTATTTTGAAAACCTGCTATAGGCTCAACCCTCTCTGACTGTAGAAGAGAATGATATAAACTATGTTCTTGGACCTGAAAACTTGGAAATCCAATTTAAAATAAATTCAATAAATATCTATTGTACATGAAGTCTGGGCTGTGTTCTATGTGTTGGGCACTTTTGAAAACATTGCATCATCTACTTTAATCATTGTAATACTTTGGATTAAGTTGTACCGCCATTTTACAGATAGAGAAATGGAACACAGAAATGCAACATTTTATGTTCAGACAGCTTGGTGGGAAAACAGAGATTCAAATCCCCAGCACATTTTCCACAATCTCATGTGCTTACAACTCAATATGTAAGATAATTAAGGGCAATCAATGTATGTGGTACGAAGATTTGAGTTTTGTAGTTCAGAGAAAAGATATAGAGTTATCAAATAAGCTTTTGCAGATACAAGGCATTCACTGGGTGAGACTTTGATGGCTGAAAAACGTGCAAAATGCAGGGGAGACAGAGAACAACTGATGTAAAAGCACAGAGGCCAACATGAGAGACAGTCGCCAGAGAACAGGACCAAATTACAAAAGGTCCAGAAAGTTAGGCAAGGAGCTGCTAGATGTCGTGCAAAAGGAAAGCCACTCACAAAGGTTCTCTGCTTGATAAAACTTCAGTCAAGTTCTCTGAGCCCTCTTCTCAGCTGGGCCTTTTACTTTATCCATTCCTCACAAGAAGCTTGTCTTTTGCCAACCCAAGGCCATGTCCTTCATACAAACCTGTTCTTTCATAATGCCTACCTAAGAGAACTCAATACCATTAAAAAGTGTACTGTTAGTTTCAACCAAAATCTGATTATAGGCACTAACATTAATCTCTCAGCGCATTTATTTTAGAAAACTTGCCATTGTAAATGCTTTCCAAGTGCCTTTAAGATGTGTCTTCTCCAAGCCAGAGATATCTTTCTGAAGGACCTGGGAGCCATATCTTTGAAATGTCATCACAAAGAAAAACAACACCTTTTGATCAGTCTATTTGGGAGATGAAAAGCTTAACATGAATATGTGCCAGTTAGGGAGCACCAGCAGCCTATGCCTTGATAAGCACCATCACCCAACAATGCCCTTCACACTTCTTCTTTTGCACAACAATGTTTAAAAATCTCCCTACTATTCTGTCAGTGGCTTTGAGTTTAACTTACATGAATCACTCCCCCTTATTGCTGTAACTCAAATAGAATCTATCTTTCCACCTTGAACAAGCATCAACTGTGTTTCTCTGTGACAATATGGAGCAAGAAAGTGACAATACTCGCAATATTCAGCATAGTGGGAAAAAGGAGAATGGGCCCCTGCCTCCTTCAGTAGATTCTTAATCCCCTCCAAGTTAAAAAACAAATAATAGATGCATTCAAGGCCCTCCAGGTCCTCGTCCCACTTGCAATTCCAGCCTCAACTTTTACCACTTCCTCTCAAGTAGCAATGTTTCTTTCTGCTACGGAACATTTACACTGTTTCAGAAACAGGTGATATTTATTTCTCACCTTCATAATTTTATAAAGATATTTGATTGACTTAAGACAGTAGGAAAATAGAAAATTTATTGAGTTTAAGCTGTGTTAGGCTCCCTCCTACAAAATCTACATTCATCAACATCATTAATCTTCCTTACATTCTGATAAGCTGCACAGACCCCCTTTACAGATGAAGGAACAAGGCTCAAAGAGTTTAGGTAATTTGCCTGAGATCACTCAGAGAGTGAATTTAACCCAAGGAATCTTAGCATGCACACATGTGTGTGTGCGCGCGCACACAAACACACACACACACACACACACACACACACACTGTTTTTCTTTCAAGACCAAATACAACATGCTATTTCTCCTCCCCAAGGGGATTTGTTTCCCAAATTGTTCCCATGGCAAAATGCTAAACAGAACTATATAGTTCTGTTCAAGACTCTCTGCCACCTAAAACAGTCCAAATCCCCTTCCTTTGTGCTCTTATATCATTCTATGTTTGCTGTAGTTACAGACCTGGTTGTGTGACAGAGCTAGTGATTTATATCCTTCTATATCTCTCCCAACTTCACAGTATCTGGTTCATGTTGGTACCAAGCCTGGAACTTTTTGCATACAACAGATTCAGTGAAAGCCTACAAATGCTAAAAAGTAGGGAAAGACAAGTATGAGATAAGCAACTAAGAAATGTGGTCAGAAGGGGTGGATTAGTATTGGCAATGAAAAAGAAGGAAGCAGTTTGACAGAAAAAATAATCTACACACCTACTGATTTGTTGCACAGGATTATACAGAATTAAAAATTGATTTATTTATTCAACATGAATTTTTTGAGCTTCTTCTATGGGCATACCACTGTAGTAAGAAGGCTGAGAATGTGAATGTTTCCAGTGAGGCAACTGGGAGAACAGACTATTGAAAGGGACAGTAACTTCCTTCTGGAGAAGGTGTTTGTTGGGGAACACGTATTGCAAAGAATTGGATGTTCAAATGGATGATTTTCAAAGTATTCAAGATGAAGACATCTGTATTTTCTGTTTTGATTTAATTTTTTGTTTCCCTTTACTCAACGAAAGGAAAGATGCATACTTGTCAATCCTATAAGAGAAGCTCCTTTCAGCAGCGTATTTCCGTAGGTGGCGATGTGAGGGGGTGGTTTTGAATGAGCACTGGCTTCGTAGCTGTGTAATCAAGATTGCAGTGTTATTAATGTTCCAAAATTCTAAACATAAAACCTGAATTGTTTGCTGTTTTGCATGAATTTACATGCCAAATCAAGGGAGTTTTAACCCATGCAGGAGGAGGAGGAAAAAAATTAATACAGTCTGTATAATTACATTCAAGCCCAAATTAAGAGGTTGTTATGCATATCATATGCAGAATAGTTTAGTAAATCCATCAACTTAATCAAGTCCCAGGTGAAGGAAGCTACAGGCAGTAGTACGCGGGTAAATGTTTAGCAAGCAGCTCTGTGGAAGGAGAAGGTTCTGATGTGTAGAGTTGGCCAATGTCCTAAGTAAAAATACTTTGACTACGGATAATCTAAAGCCACCTACTTGACGTCAGTGAACATTAAGTTGGAAAGAGATGTGTACATTTGGTTCTCATAAGCTGGTATATTCCAGTTCCAGGACTTCCTTGAAGATTAAAAGTTTTCATAACTCATTTATTGAGCTTCTAAATGTAAGACCTGCTTCTAAGAGGGACCCTCTTACTGGTGAAAGGTCCTAAGTACTAATAAGAAGCAACAATGTTAAGAAGAATTAAACAGTGAGCCATGACTCTCCTGTGTTTCTAGATTTGTGGCCTGTTTGGAGAAGATACAAAGCTCAAAAATAAATAAAAGCAATTATTTTCACGTATGGGATCTGTATGAGTAGAAGGACTGAATGATTCTACCCTTGGAACTAGGTACAGGCCGGGTTAGGGGTGGAGTCACAGGTCACACAGGGAAAGAAAGTGGAGGCCTGACAACACTGTAATTATCTGCGTACATCTGCCGCTCCTAGATTCGGATTCCCCAAGAGCAGCAACCATGTCTTGTTCAGCCCTACATCATCATTAGTCCCCTGACCCACAGCAGGCTCCAGTTAATGTGTACATTAAATTAGAGTGAATGTGCGAGGAACACATTACTTTCAGGACACTTGCACCACTTACCTCGCAAGTACACTGATACTAGCACAGGGACAGATGGGAAGTATTTTGAAAAATGAAAGAATTAAACAAATGCTGGCTGTCACCATTATTGGTAATACTGCTATTACATCTCAGAAGATTCTACTATAAACTAATTGAAGCAGTATGAGTATTTTCTACTCAGGGATATTGACAATAGCCTCTTGGAGGCATAGAAATCTCCTGGTGGTATGGTAAGTGCCTTGAAGTGTTGCCTTCTAAATTACTGTCAGAACACGACAGATAACAAGTTTCAGAAGACTGTATGTATGAAGCACCCACTCCCTAGGAAAATAAGACACATTGTGATAGTGTCTCCAAGATCCACATTCTGACAGTAATTCTACATGTGGTGTAAGTTCCTTGTTAAATTTTCCTGTTTAGATTGTTTTTAGCTATTTTTTAAGCTTCTCCTGAATGTAGAATATGGTTCAACTACAGCTACTTTATGAAACAGCTGGATTTCTGGTCTGTTTACTTTTATTTACTGGCCTGAAAGTTTATATTACCCTGGAGATTTTCCAAAAGTGGGTGGATATCAAGCCAGTCAGAGGCATCTGGGAAATTTTATACACTGCACATATTACCCAGAAATTCTAATAGGCCTCTCATGTAATGAATCCCCTTCCTTCCTCATGGCTAAGAATTGCTCATGTGTATTCCTTTAAATAGGATACAAACAAAAAGAATGGAGACCTCTGCTCTGAAACAGCTTGAAGTGAGTGTTTATAGAATGGAGTTGTATATAAAATCGAATATTACAGATAAAGAAGTCTTTCAGAAGATGCCAAGATGGATTATGTAAAGGTGCAAGTTTCCAATCATGAATGTCATTATCCTGTATACCTTAAATGTACCAATAAAATTAATTTTTCAAAAAGAAGATGCAATGCCTCCTTTCACCTTACCACTGAGAAACTTAGCTGCACATAGGTCAGGCAGGCAGCCACTCCCCCTGGGTCCACAAGATAAAGGCAGAGCTGGGAATTCTGATTCCTGGCTTCCCTGGCTGGTGCTCTTACACCTCTGGGTGCCCCATCTCCTCATAGATGGTGTTACCATAATATTAGTGCCAATTGCCAGGGTCTGATATTCAAAATGGTATTTTATCTGTTAATATCAACTTGGTTGGTGCCCAATCTGTTTACATACCTGTCAGGTTAAACATTATTTTAGTATTTGGTATTAATTTCATTACCTTTATGATTCTCAACTCCTTCATCCAATTTTCTATTTCCACAGTAAAGTTTGTACCACATACTTACAAGCCCCAAACTTCTATCTACTCAGAGAGAGTAGCCATATGTATAAAAAGGATGTCATCTTCTGAGGATATTGTAGTGCACAGGATGAACAAGGTCCCTGTTATCACAGAATCTACAATATCGCAAGGCAGATAAATAACCAGTTAATTACAACATGGAGTGGTCAGAGATATAATGAGGAAACTGTAGACTTCTGTGGGAACTCAGGGAAGAAATACTGAATTTGTTCACTATCCTGAGGAGCAAATGACCTCAACACTGAGTGGCTCAAAATACCAAGCTTTTTTGTGTTGGATTTTTTGGAATGAGAAAGCTTCCAGGTGTGACTTAGCTGGGTGCCTCTGGGTCACCATCTTTCACAAGGTTGCAGCCAAGTTTTCAGTTATAGCCATGATTTCATGCAACAGTTCAGCTGGGCAGCAGGGGTCATCTAGTTTCCAAGCTCAGCTGAGTGTTTCTTTGCAGATCTAAAAACACGTTTCCCAGCTCACTGGCATGGTTGTTCCGGGCTTCAGATCCTCACCACATGAGCATCTCTACAAACATTGAGGGTCCCCTGGTCACTGATGATCTGAAACAGTTAACGAGTGAGAAAGGGTACCAGAGATAAGAGCCACAATCTTTCTAACCTAATTTTGGAAGTGATGTAAGTTGGAAATGGGCATCAACTTTGCTATAGTCCATTTATGTGAGTCCCAGTTTCAGTTCACAGCAAAGGGGAGGAAGTACACAAAAGTAGGGTTCATTGGGATCACTTTAGAGACCCCCTACTACAGTTACTTTAAATAGGCAGGGGTTGGACATATGTATCAAAGGAATCATCCCGCCTCATCTCTGAGGAAGAGGCATCTGAATGAACTTGAAAGAGGGACGGCTGAGCAGAAGTTGACAGACTATAGGGAGGTACACACAAGGGCGCACTCACTCAAGGGTCTGAAACAGCTGTTTGGGCAAAGGACAGTCTGCAGGAAAGAGAAAACTAATTTGGCATTCCTAAAGAACAAAAATATAGCAGGAGGTGGAGAATAGTAAAAGATTAGGCTGATGGTAAGACAAGCCAAAGGATGGGTCCCAACCTCACCCACTAACTTCTTTTTGGTGCCATATAATACTTGTCACTGTTTTATCTTTAGATACAGATAGGTTATTTTAGAATGTATCAATTGGTCCAGGGATTTAGCTCAGTGGCACTGTGCCTGCCTCACAAGCCCAAGGTCCTGAGTTCGATCCCCTGTACAAAAAAAAAAAAAAGAAAAAAAAAGAAAAAAGAAAAAAATGCACCATTCAAAATGCTTTTGACTGCAATTAAAATAGTTCTCAACTCAAACTGACTTTGCAAATAAGGAAATACACTGGTTTGAATGGGACTAGAATGTGTCCATAGCTGATTGAGTCAGTAGCTCAGACAGAGTTTTTTCCTACATGCCTACTCTGTCATTACCAACGCTGGCTTCATTCCACAGCCATCCTGTCCTTTATCACAGTGTCTCATGAACGGAGAGAGATGCCCTCTTCATGTATTTCCTACAGGAATTCAGAGGATTTTCTCCCCTCACTTTTTGGAGGACAGAATTAGGTCACAAACTCCTTCCTGAGTCATTGGCAAGAGGGATGGGAGTACCTTGAGTGACTTAGATTGATGAACTAGGATGGACTGATGGCACCCAGGCCACACACGTTCAAACAGACAGTATCATACTTGGGGAAGACTAGTGCAGAACACCTTTCACTGGTTTGTGCTCTACCTTTCATGATCTGGACTTGAATCAAGTGCAGTTCGAGAATCACTCATGTAGAATCTGCTTAGACACTAACTGAAAAAGTGCTTTTGAAGGCACTTTTTTCTTATGTCACTTGGGGTGTTTTGTGGAAAGGCTTGCTTGAGAAACTCCTTGCAGAATTGAGTTTGGAGTTTTAAAAATCTATTGAGAATGTCATCCATCTTCCTTTTTGAAAACAAGAAATATGTAATTGAAAATGTTTCCTTTATGTGATGGTGTCAAGGAACTCCAAGCTATTTTATAAGTAAATCATGGGCTGCCGTTAACAATTGTAATTATTGGTGAATTGATTTCCTACATGTTTTTAAAGCTTCATTTTCCATTTCTATATCTCTGTCACCCAGATATCAACTGAAGCTTTAAACTTCTCTGGCTCCGCATCCTCTTTTTCACCCTCTGGCATCACAAACTCGTTCCTATCACTGGTTACCACCGGAAACCCACAATAACAATCATTTGGGCAAATTTATATTACTGCGGATTGCTAGAGGATGGTACAGTCACAGGGAAAGCGCAACCAGAGTAACCTTTATTATTTAGGAATTTGACTCACCTGTGTGATCAATTCCTGTTTCTCACCTCCCCTTCCTCCCATTTCATACGAAGCAACAGAATTTCTCTTCTCGGCATGTGCATCACAGTTTAGGGATCACCTTTGGTTATTGAAGCAAGCCTTTGGGACTTCTCTTTCCACACAAGGCTTTTGTCAACATATTCTAAACACAGTTCTCCCTAAGAGAAATCCTGACGAGTAAAATTTCCTCCACCATCTTACATGTACTTAGTGTATTGATCCAGTATGAGTATCTTTTTTTAAAGCTGCTAAAAAAATCCTCTTTAGACAAACCACATTAAATAAGTTTAATAAAGCTTTCTACACGATGCCATAAAGGACATGATCGGCTACAAAAATAAAATGCTTGACATGAGGAAAGGTGTAGCTGACAATGTGTGTAGAGTATCTGGTGAGTGGCTGTTTCACATATGAATCTTATTTCCCTGACCTTATCCTTTATCCTAATGCCTACAACCAAGATGGGAAAATGGTTTAATAAAATATGTTGTGAATCCAAATCACACTTCTCCAGTATTTAGCAACTGAGATTGTAATTAAACAATCTGATTTAGTGACTACACTATAATCTACATGAAGCACATTCACTTTGCAGCTATATACAGAATTACAGTCAAGGCAGAAACCTTGACATGATATTGAATAGCTATATGATCCCACCACGGTGGAGAGTTTTTTTTAAGTTGCTGAAAAGGATACCTAACCCAAAACAATATTCTTGAATTATTCATTTGGCCACAATGCAGTTAGAAACTGAACCCCACAGGTCTTCTTTCCCACGTGTTCCAACCACCTTTCATTGTATCTTTGGAGAGTTCAGCTCAAGTCCTTGCTATTCAAAAACCTTTCCTGGAACCCAGCGTGAGTATGCAAAGCTATCAATAATTCATTTTTTTTCCACTTTGGGTGGTGATGATGTTACTGTATCAGCACAAAAACTGATCCAGGTGGATAAAGCAAACAATAAGAGAACTATCTTAGCTGTCCCTGACACATTTTCTCCCTGGAGCACAAAATGTTCTTCTAGATTTTGGATCATGTGTCCTTTCAAAGAGGCAAACACTGCCCTCTTATTAACTTAATAGGAAAGCATAAATGTTTATGCCACTGTCATCAGGAGAGGGTGGGACTAAATAAGAAAATGCCTTGCGTCTAATTTTTAAAATCCCAGGACTGAAGACAGAAATCATGTTTCCTATCTCTTTTTAAAAGTCCTCATTTGCACTGTGGAAAAATCAATACATGCAATAAATTAAGCTAACATTGGCATGCACATCAGTTTACCATGACTCCCTGATGTTTGCAAGGAATTTTTTTTCTCCATTTTCCAATAAAATTGAGGCTGAGAGAGGTGAATTTACTTGACTAAATCTGTAGAACTAGTAAGTGGCAAAGCCAAGACTCAAATTGACTCTGACTCCAAATCAAGTTCTTTCATTGCTATATTTCTGACTACTGGTTGATAAGTGGGAAAATAAATCAAACTTCCAATCACACAAGAACGCTCTGCACTTCCTATTGTCGTATAGGATAAGAAGATAGAAAGAAACTCATTCAAATCATGGAGACTCAAGGCTCAGCTGGAAAATATGAGAACAGCCACCATGGAAGATCTGTTTTTCCTTGGAAGCAAACAATTTATTTACATAATATTATCAAACAGCACTGACTTTCTTATCTGCTGAGAAGTGATTTGACTTCAAGAAGCAAGACTAAGGCTAGAAGGAAGAGTAAGTCAGGAGTGCGTATGTTTAACAAGATAACAATTTAAGCAGGGATATATCATCAAAATGTAAATATCAGTTATGTTAGGAATGAATGAGCAGATTCAGCATGACTTGCTATTCCAGAGAGCTGAAGGGCAGTCAAATTTTTACTGTTAGGACTATTAGGGTCTCAAACAAAGGGGATAATGCATTCTAAGCCTCCCAGAACTGAATAATAATTACAGGACTGTGAGAGAATCCAGAAGCTGGCCACAGGACATTGATAGGAAGGGAAAGCCATGCTGTGCTCAGGCTCTAAGGATAATGATACTAACAACTACCCACTGGGCAGTTCCTAGGCAGACCTGTTCCTAGGCACTGAAGATCACGTCTTCATCCTCACAATCTTAACAGGAATCACCCTAGTTAGCAGCTGTGAAACTGAAATTCAGAGAGGTTAATTCCTTCTAAGTCCCCAGCTAGTAAATGGCCAGACAGGAAAGTTTTAATTGTAGGCTGTACCCCTTCCTCACTACACTGCAGTGGCAAGGTAAGATCGGGCTGTTCTGTTAAAACAACACACTGACTGCAAAGTTCAGGGATAAAGCAAAGCAGAAAGGAGGATGAGAAAGGACACAAGAACCTCCCTTGCTGCTCCTACTTCTTTCCTGCTTCCCTATACCCTACATTTCCCTTGGTCACAAGCCAAAACCTCTCTCTTCTGATTCCTCTGCCACAGTTCTACCATGAAGTAAGAGCAGCCCCTGCTCTGGTCCCCAGTAAGAGCCAGTACTCAAGAGTGGCTAGGAAAACTGCTACTTGTCCAGGGTCACAGCAAGGTAGCTTTCTAAGACTACCTTGGTGGTTATCCTTAAAACTTCTGCAATTGGGACTTTGAAACTTCCAGGCACATGTGGAATGAATTATGTTTCTAATCATAACACTGCCCAAGCTGCCTTCAAATAAGGAGCTTGCAAGAGAATCTACCCAAATTAGGAAACCAACGTGGGCACCAAAGAATTGGCCTTCAACCTCCCCCACACTGCTAGCATTTTTCTCCTCTTGCCTGATACTGTCATGTAAGCATCTGATTAACTCGCAGACTTTTTCACCAGGAAATCTCTGTTTCTGGAGACTTGTACTAGGTTTATTTATAACCGTCCTACTTCCAAGCATCATATTTGTTATTTTTCCCTGCTGCTTTTGTTATTGAGAAATATTCTGCCACCTAAACATATTTTCTGGCAAAAGCTCCAGGATTCAGAACTTCTGAAATCAACTGGATGGGTCATCTGGGGCACCAGTAGTTCTTGTTTCAAAGTGAGTATTTTGCATGCTCACTCTTTACCACCACCTCTGCTCTAGTCCCAGCCTTTGAATGTGAAATGGGAAAAACCCAAACATTCCTCTTCCCAGGACACCTCATGCACCTTCAGGTGAAATCTTGGCCTGAAGACCTAGCTCAGTGCCCTGCGTTGTGTTCAAACACCAAGTCTCACTTCACTTCCCACATTATCTCCCGAGTCCAGGGTATCTTTTTAGTGAAAAGGCATCCAAGACAATAATAATAAACATTTTCATTATCTCCTTTCTCACAAAAACTCTTGGAGGCAGTACTTCTATTTTAATTTTCTAGTTAAGGAAAATAAGACACAAAGGAATTACACAACTCAATGAAGATCAGGTAGCTAGCAAACTGCCAGATTTTGAATTAACACTCACTGATGTACAGACTCTTCCTGTCTCCTCCCATCTCTCTAGGTTTTTAAGTTGTAAATCTTTTCAAAATTGTCAAAAATTAGTGAGAATATGAAAAGTACACTGACATTCCTTGCTCGACTATATCTACTGGTAATATTTACACTATCTGTTTAACATTTACACATATGAGTTCATCTCTACCTATCTACATATAAATATATTATATTATATGATATGCAATACGTATTCTATAAAATGCTTTTTTCCTAATTCATATGAAAATTTAGTACATCATGCCATTTTACCTTTAAGTAATGCAATGTGCATTTCCTAGGAAGACATTCTTTTATATAATCTCAGCACAGTGACGTAATTCAGTGGGTAACTGATATTATATAATTTTAACATTGAAATGCAATTTTAATTTACTCTAAATCTATATTCCGACTTTTTCAATTGAACCTAAAGTGCCTTTTATAGCATTTTTATTTCTCCAATACATGATTCAGCCTAGTTATCCACACACAGAAGAAGTCTGAATCTAGGGCCCATGTCTCACTATTGTACTAAACTAAAATCAAAATGGATCAAAGATCTAAATGTTAAAATAGACACACAATCTACTGGAAAATATAGTAGGTACAAATTTTGAAGACATAGGCATAAAGAAGTATTTTCTAAACAGAACTCCAGTGGAACAGAAATAGCACCAAAACTCAACAAGTGGAATCACATCAAATTAAAAAGCATCTGCACAGCAAAGGAAAACAACCAAAAGAGTAAAGAAACAGCCTACAGAATGGGAGGAAAAAATTGCCAGGTACTCATCAGACAAAAGACTAATATCTAGACTATATAAAGAACTCAAAAAAGCAGAAACTTACCCCAAATGAAAGAGTTAATCAAAAAACAAGCAACCAAAATTATTTATGCACTTCTCAGAAGTACAGATAGCCAATAAATACATAAAAAATTAATAACTCTGGCCTTTAGAGAAATACAATTAAAACAATACTGAGATTTCATCTTACACCAAAAAGAATGGCTATCATCAATGGCAAGACTATGGGATGGGGAGGAACACTTCTGCATTGTTGGTGGGAATGTAAACTAATACAACCATCAAGGAAATCAGTATTGAGACTCCCCCAAAAACCTAAAGCTAGAAATTCCATCTGGCCCAGCTATTCCCCTTATGGGTATCTTCCCCAAAGCATTAACAACACCGTATTATAGTGATACATGCACACCCATGTTTACAGAAGCACAATTTGTAATAGCTAAATCTTGGAAGCAGCCTATATGTTCATCAACAGATGAATGGATAAAGAAAATGTGGCATTTATGCACAATAAAGAAACATAAAGAATGATAAACTTGAATCATTTGTAGGAAAATGGATGCACCTTGAGACCATAATATTAAGCAAAAATAAATCAAATATACAAGCTTAAATAATGCATGGTTTCTCTTACATGAGAAACTCAAAATATAAATAAATAGAAAAACAAAAGGTAATAGGAAGTAGAGAGATACTGTAGATCTTTTGCAAAAGGGAACAAAAAGATGGAGGGAGGAGGAGAGGGAGCAGAAAGTGACAAAAAAAGAATTAAGGTGTGTTATGTATGATCAGCAACTCCCAAAGAGGAATGTAAATATTATGTACCATACTGCAAATATGCACCAATACAAAAATATAAATTGCAAAAAAAAAAGATTCAGCCTAGAATTAGGTACTGTATAGATCATATTTCTTTAGTCCCCTTTAATTGACAGCTCATCTCTTCTATGAGATTGATTTATTTTACAACACAGTTTCTTACTTCTTTCTTCTAATAGAAAATACCTAAAGTGAGGTTTATCTGAAATTTCCTCCCAATTATAGTTAGGATATGATCTTCTAGCCACTCCATAAGTGACATTGTGTTCTGTTCATGGTATCACATTTTGGATGTAAATAGTATTTATTTGCTTCTCACTGATGATTTTACTTTGTTTACCTACTCAAGATATTGTCTGATTTCTATATTGTTTATATATAATTATCTTCCTTGAAACTGTTAAGTAATGTTTGGGCACATAGTTTGTGAATGTCAAAGTATCAGGATCCTCATCGAAATTTCCCCCTTTGATTTAATACCCATTGGTGATTTTTGCCCAAACCAACTTTAAATAGAAGCGTGGACTTACGATGAGTTAGAAATTCTGGTCTTCTAACCCAGCGATCCTCTCACATCCCTAGTCACCACTTGGCCTGCTATAGTAACAGCCCTTTCTTTTCCTTCATCTATTACATATTTATGTTACCTTTTTACAAAATAAATTAGTACAGAGTCACATATTCTGTTTTTCCCCCAGTGGATTATAGTCAAACCATCTTTATTTATATTGGCATTAATATTGTTTGAACTTTTTGGCAAGAAGCCATTTCAATTAGCTCTTATCCTTACAACACAACCTCATTACTTTTTTTAACACATCCTTACTTTTTGACATAATAAGGTGTTCCAGATTCTCTAGAACTTTCCCTGTTCTAGACCTAGATTTAGGTATTTCTCTGAGGTGCCCTTGTTTGTTTAGTAAAGAATGGTATCAGAGACCAAGATCTGAACACTAGGTGTACAAATTACTACTTTGATGTTTTTGTTTTAGGTCCTTCCCGCAGACAGAGCTACACACACACACACACACACACACACACACACACACACACACACACACTAATAAATACTAAGACAGCGGTGAGTCTACCTGTCCTAGTCATAGTCTTGCACTAAGAGGTTGATATAGAAAAGCATAACCATGTAGCCAAAATCTCTTCAAAGAATGATTGGGCCCCCCAAATCTCTAGACACTGGGATGTGGAGGATGATTCAGTGTGGATTGCTCCGTGACCCTATTCTTTATTTTTTTTTTTTTTTTTTTTTTTTTTTTGGTTTTTGTTTGTATCAGGGATTGAACTCGGGTCCTTGCACTTGGAGGCAGGCAGTGGAACCACTGAGCTAAATTCCCAGCCCAGTGATCCTATTCTTGGTGCTTTAGGTCTCTCTAGGAAGAAAAAAGTAATTATGTTCAGGAGTAGGCAATCATTGACATTACAGCAACAAATCATGCAAACCTAGCAACAAAACTTAGACTTCATACAATAAACCAGCTTTGCAGGTAATGACTTGAGTCCCATGGACCACACCTGGATGCAGCATAACCCCTCAAAACAACCACGCTTACTGGAACTCATTGGCTTTAGTTTTTAGTCCCTATAACAGCTGTGTTGAGGCAGCAGTATGTGATGATTTAGAATCAGATGACCTGAGTTCTAGTCCTTCCTCTGATAAATGTATGATCTTGTTTCATAATAATCTGTCTGAGCCTTATGTTCTTCATTTATTAAATGAAGAGTGTAGGATTGTTATGAGAATTTGCTATAAGAAATGTAAAATCCATGCATAGCATGTAGTTTGATCTTAAGTAATGTAGACTTCATTATGCAAAATATAAGGTATGATAACACCTAAAGGCTGCTAAGTTCTTAGGGATGTCCCTAAACAAAATAGTATGAGGAGCTTTATGGGGTTGGGGTCTGATGTCAGGAAAGAATTGAGCTAGCCCAAATACATCATTCTTGTTAGATCATTTCTCAGAGTGGATTTGATAAAGACTAACAAGACTTTTTCCTATGTGCATCAGCCAAATTTTACAGCAGTGTAATGGTTTGTATTCATGTCCTTTGTTATTAAATTTTTAGCTGCTTTCATAACTGAAAACAAACTAGCTCTCAGTCTGTAGTTATTCTAAGAACACCTGCAATATTGCATTTTCTTCAGAACATAAATTGCCAATACGGTGCAATCAAAGGCTGAAACTAAATACAAATATACACTTGCCAAGGTATTTCCTGATTGGTCCTGCTGTTTTCACGGGCAGTACCTCTCCTTCAAAGAGTCTGCATTCCTCCAGTATTTTTCTGCCCAGGATTACAAGTCCACACAACACCCATCATGACAGGCTCCCCTACTATCTAAGAATGACTGACAGCTAAAATACGGCTTTTGCTCTTTTCTTACCCAGGCACTCAAATACCAGAGATGTTGATGAATGGTTCTCTGGCAGATCAATATTGAAACAAATATCTTCTAGCAATGCTACACAGGAGGAGAATGTCCTGAGCCATTGTCTCCAATTCTCTCTATTCTATAAGAAGCTATTGCTCCCATCCAGATGCTTTTGTGGGCTACACAGCATACATTCATCTGTCACACAGGTGGGAGGGTTGGGATGGGACAGTGTGTAAGCACTGGAGAGCAAGTGTCACCTACAAACACTGACATTCAGTAATTTTTAATAGTCCTGTACTGGCCAAAATTCATGAACCAATTTACTGGGGACTCCAGCCCTAATCCAATGTTAAATCACTGCAAACCCAGATATGCAGAAGATGTATCAGGACACACAGACAAAGGATCCTATTCTTGGCTCTGTTACCAAAAGGCTCTGAGCCTCAGCCCAGTCTACCTCTGTGGGCGCTGCTCCTGCCTGGCGGCTCACTTGGGTTTGGGGATCTGACACTTACACAGTTGTGATCCTTTTTAAGAATAATAATACCAAATTATAAGCACAGAAGTAGGTCAATAATATTTATTCAAAATGAGAAGAGAAGGCAGAAAAATAGCAATTTTAAAAAGCTAGTATGTACTAGAAATATCAAACCCCCCCAAAAAACATAAGATGTATATTGACTTGTATTAACAACCTAGTGGTTGTAGGAATTATCGGACAGACCTCTATAAATGCTTATATTCTGAATTTCAGCTACATCATCTTTGGTTGTTTCTTCTTTTAACAAAATTATATAGTATCTTCCTCTACAGAGAGACCAGATACATAATTCTGATTTTTCCTGTAATGTGTTGATCCAAGTTTATGCCATACACATCTTTAGTACCATTGTCAAATTTGAAGAATCTCCTATCAGGTGTCATTCATTCATGAGCTGTGAAGGTTTATATTTCACTGGGCAGAGATTATTCTGATATAGTCTTGAAACTGATGATACTCACCAACCAGGACCTTGGGAAGCCAGCTACTCTTGCCACTCAGCATCCCACAGCCCTGATCTCGTGGTCACAGAACCTCTCACCTCTTCCTGAAAGATGGTTCTGCAACGGCTGGTCCCTGACTCGGAGTGACCCAGTCTCCCTCCTCCCACATACCCCTTCTCCAAAGGCCAAGAAGACACCGTCCCACCTTCAGGCCATCCCGCCTTGGGCTCACAGGACTGGAAGAGAATCCCGCCATGATGTTATACTTCTGTTTATTTGACTGCCTTTCCCCACTAGACTGATTCCCTTGAGGGAAGACAATGGATCTTCCCATCTGCCTAGCATAAGGCCTAGCTAAAAAAATAAATAAAATAGTATAATAAGGGTGTCACACAAATAGAAATTGCTTCATAATACAGATGAATGTGCCACAGTTCTTTACTTTTCTAAAATAATCTTTAT
Source organism: Fukomys damarensis (assembly GCF_012274545.1). Lineage (NCBI taxonomy): Eukaryota > Metazoa > Chordata > Mammalia > Rodentia > Bathyergidae > Fukomys > Fukomys damarensis. The sequence continues at coordinate 38,158,195 of NW_022900924.1, read as the reverse complement.
TATTCTTTGATTTCAGATTCGTCAATTGTTGATTAAAAAAAAAAAGCACTCTTCCTTTATTGGAGCATCTTCTTCTACAAAGGCAGTCTGTGAGGCCATCAGTCAGCTTTGATTCCCCAGCACATTGTTTCTCCTTCCTCTAGGAGAGTCGTGGAGCTTCAACCCTCTCCACTTGATTTCCCAGTTCCTAGAGATCTCTTCCTTGGCTTTCAAGATGGCAGCACAGTGGGTAGGGGTGGGATCTACCACTAAATCATCTAGGTACCCACCCTCCTCCTAAGTCGGCATCAACTCTAATAAGAGATACAAGGGTGGCCGGGGTCAGGTTTTTACTAACTGAAGAACACTTCTGACTCATCTCTTTCAAGGTCCTCAGAATCTCCCAAAAGGACTAAATAAAGAAGTCATCAAATTTGTGTATCCTTGTCAAGTCTCAGAGTAAAAAATAAAATGAGGAGAGGGAGAAAGAGGAGGAGAAGGACGGGGAGGAGAAGGGGAAGGAGGGGGAGGAGGGAGACGGGGGAAAGAGGGAAGGAGGAGGAGGAAGTATTACCAGGATTTGAGGTGCTGGAGTCTCCTTCTACGGGTGATTTCGGAAAACAGAACTGATCAAGACAAGCAAAAACAGTAGCAAGGTTTTACACTTATGAAAGGTAGGGAAAGAACCAGGCTCTGCACAGCAAATTTGGGCCAAGTGAAAGTAGAAAAAAGAAGTGTACCCTGCAGCATGAGGGTGAACTACTATAAAAGAACACAGTAGCCAAGTCACGCTACTCCCAACCCATCTCACACACCTTATTCCCCTGCCTCAGAAGGAAGAAAGGAAATATCAAGGACAAAAATTACAATTAGCTTAACAACTTTAATTGCCTTTATTTTCACGTCTAACATTGGGCGACACTTAATTCCATAAAAATACAAGCCTTCCAATGAACCAACAAGAAGACAGTTCATATTATGAACAGCAAAGAGTGGAAAATAAAAGAAACAAAAGACAAAAGCAGGCCATTTCACAGTTACTTTTGCCTGTGAGGCAGTGAAAGGGAGCAGAATAATAGAAAAATAATTCATTGGTTAACGTCAAGTTATTTTTTGTGTGTATAAAGGTTAAGGTAGAGAAAACTTCCATTATCATGCCAATTGAAACTGGTATGTTTGAGATAGTTAGCCTATTGTCCTGACTTCTCTATAGGCCTGGATTCAGGTCAGGTAAACAACTTAAAACTTGTTTCAGCGAAGTGAAACTTTAGCACAATGCCTCCATTTTTATATTTTAGCCCAATTTGTTGGGGTCTGGTGGGAGACCTTAGTCCCAAACAATGCCTTCCTAGAGTTTTTATTTAATGGAGGAAGAGAGGGAGGAAAAGAGAAAAAAGGAGGGATGGAAGGAAGGAGAAAAGGAAGGAAAGGGGGAAGAAAATAGGAGATTTGTGAAAAAAGGCCCCATACACAAGACCCAGAAGTCTAGTCACTCTTCCTCTGTGGATGAAAGATGTAATAACTTCATCCATTTTCCAATAAGTCTGCTTAAGCAAGAAAATAATAATAATAATAACAATGATGATGACACAAGTTAATTTCTACATTAACTTATTAATACATTAGCCTGTCAGAAATGCTTATTGACTGAATCGTTCAATGAATGAGTTCTCACGGTTAGTTCATTATCACAATCTATTTTTTAAAAACTATATTCATATCATTCAGGAGGAAAAGTATCCCTCTCCTCAACCTACATAATTATGCAGGTAAAAACAGTGATTATAAACATCCCCTTAAGACTCTGGGCACTAAAAAGTAGAACAGACTTGTTCATTTGTGCTACAATAATAGAGTTCCCTGCCCTGATTAAAAAAAAAAAAAAAAAGCTTTAGATTTACCCTGTACTGTATTTTTCAGAAAATGGTTAAGGCATTTAGCTCCTACTTGCTAACTTCAAACTATATTACATAGGTTAAAGAAAACAAAACAAACCCATTTTCCCCTTAATCAGATCTCCTTTAATAGAGGCCAAGTTAAAATGCCCTAATGTCCCTGATCAAAAGATCTGGCAGATTTCCAGAGCAAAGGGCACCCTTGATCAAAGGTGTTCTTCTTAGAAAATGTGACGTTGGGCATCTGGGGGAGAAATGGAGATTTCACTCCCCATATCTTCTGATCCTTCACTGAGGCTGCAGAACAAAATGGCTTACCCAGCTCTTTTCTAGTTAGCAGAACTTATTTAAATTCCTTTCCCTCCCCCATTCCCCTTTTTATAACCGGCAGCAAATTACCAGTATTGATAAACCATTAGAAAATAAAATAAGAGACAATTTTATTGACAGCTAAGTGAAGTAAAGCCTGGGCTGTGTTGGTTTTCAGCAATTGAGCTTTTTGTATTCATTAAAACTCTGCAAGCAGCATGTGTTAAATTTTTGATATATGCAGCACACACTGAAATCTTTATCTATATTAACTGAGACACCAATTTGCACCCCTGTTGCACCCTAATAGGCTGATTTATTGTGGTTTCCCAAGGCCTATTAATGAAAGAGCGTGGAGTTTTTTAGTGGCCTAAATCAATTTCATTTTTTGGATGCAGCAGAACTTGTCAAGGTCCACGTCTCTCATTTCCCCTTCTGTCAATGCGGATGGATCGTTTGAGCTCCCGTGTTGTCTGCAGCAGCCGGAGGCTTGACAGATTGGCACGTAGACCGGGGACTACTTGGACATCTGCACAAACTCAGTGAGGGGAATGACAAAGAAATGCCATGGGATTCCCAGCTGTCTTCAACTGGAGAAATCTCTACAAAAATTTTATATAAACAAATAAATACAAATAAAAAACAGAAGAAAGCCACACAATGCTGGCAATAAGCATCCATCTAAAATGGCAATAATCACTCTCAACTATTATTAGCATGTTCTTGAACTGCCTCCTTTAAATTACTTTCCTCTCCTCTACTTCGACTTCAGCATCTGTGTTAGGATGGAAGCACTTTGAGGCATCACAGTACCTGAAAGTCTGAGCTCAATAAATATCATCCGTGGACAGACTTTCATACAACCAGAGCAAAGAAATAAATTGTCAAACAATAACTTTGATAGCTGATGCCTGTTACTATGATGGTCATGGGACCTTTGAGAAACTAATGAAACTATGATTTTTCTCTCTCTCCTCCCCCCTCCTCTCTTCCCCCTCTTTCCATGCCCCTCTCCTAAATTTTTTATTGCTTTCAAACACCAAATTTCCCTATAATTTCAGACTCCCTTGACCTTAGGATGAAACAGCCTCTGGTCCCCACAGCGCAGAGACACCAGACCGCTATGGGGAGCAGGAGACGTGCAGAGCTCGACAGAGAAGAAACTGATCCAACTGGTTAGAATGATCTTTGCTTTCTGCTCCTAGAAGGATCCTAACTCAGTCAGTCAAGCAAGCCATCCAAGAATTAATTTAGTATAGTAATCACTGTTAACAGCCCAGAAAATATTAAAGAGATAATGAGCAAATTTGTCAAAAGCCACATAAAATTTTCCTTCTTTCTCTTCCAAATGTGTTAGTTGGTTTGTTCCCTAGGGTGGCTAAGTTAGGAAGCTCTCCTTCGGTTTTGCTTTCTCTTTAGGGAGCAAGTTCAAAATATTTAGCAGTTGATCTTACTCGCAAAGCAACTGATCCAGCATTGTTACCCCTTCATTTTGCAAGACCTCTGTGTACTCCCCTGAATCTGAGGAGTCACAGGAGGAAGAGACATCTGGCTTGCCACAAGATGAATATTATGCTTCTGGATCTAACAAATCGTGGCCATGTGCACTGCTCTTGTTGTCTTAAAGACATTGCTGAGAAACTTCATCAATTCATCAGATGTAATGATGTTAATCTTTTTACATCATATACTGTATAAGTTAGCTTTTTTTTTTTTTTTTTGGTCTGTAGTTTGAGTGTCAGCAACCTGAAAACTTGTATATTACCCTACACTGCTCTTAGATGATGATTGCTCTGCTTCATCTTGTACCAGGAAAATGTGCTCTACAGCCAAATTTTTCACTGTTCATATTGTTACACAATGATGTGTCATAAAATTCTGATGCTTTGGCAGAATTCTGAGAAGAAATATGCTGATCCAAAATTTAGAAGAAACTTTAATTGCAAAAACTTACACACCCTTTCAGGGGTTCCAATTTGACTTTTATAACAAGAGGGAAGTTTTCACATTCTGGCAAATGCGTTGGTAAATTTTAGCTTTGCCACTAATTTCCTGGATAACCTCAGGCTACTTGCCTAAGTACTTTGGTCTTTGATTTCCTTACCTTTAAAACAAGGATGATAATAGTTACCTTTAAGGTAGTTAGAAGGATTCATTGGAATTATGTTTATAAGACACTTAGAGTACAGCCCAGAAGCACAAAATGTGCATTCAACAAGGAGAAGAGACTGTTTTGAACCCTGCTGGGGACCAAGGAAGAAATGCATAGGAAAAGAAAAGAGACAACAAGCAGGTCAGGGGACTAAGAGGACACTGGAGAACTTTCCAGACTTCAAAACTGTTGGCAAAAAATACAGACATGTGAATTTTAGGACAGCATCTTTTGGGAGTGCTGGGGTATTGGCAAATGTGGCTTCTACTAAGAAGTGAGATGGAAATGTAAAATGGCAGTCCAACTTTTGGACAGAAAAGGCAGAACAGTTGAAGAAACCAAAACCCTAAAAATTAAATCCAGATCTCACTTGGTTAGCATAAAAATTTACATAAATTACTTTAGAAGGAAAGACAAGGACTACTAAGGCCAACAAAGCCGTCACTGTGTTCTCAGGACATAACTGCAGCAAATACATAAAGTGAATGAAAATACATCCAACTGACAGCAAAAGAAACACCGTGGGCCCAAAGCCAGAAACTATTCTTGGGCCAAATTTTTTTTCATATGATACTAAATTTAACAAACTGGAATTCTTTTTGTAAAAATAGCATTCTAGTCAACCTTTTCAAGTGAAGAATTTGCATTTGATAGGAAAAGTGCATTTTCTCACAGGAATGGAGCTCCTTCCCTGAGCTTTGCTGTTCTTTGAGGAGCAAGGCAACATTGTCAGGAGCATTCCTCAGTCCGAGTGAGGAGGGTGGGCATGAAGTGAAGGGCAGGAAAGGTTTCTGCTCCTAGCAAGGGAGGCTGTGTGGTGAATCTTCTCTGAAGGGAAAACACTAATCTTGTCCGGGAGGGTAAAAACACATCAAGAGAAAAGGTATTGTTGTGGAATAAATCCTTAGTAAAATTAAGACTATTGTTACAGAAGTACTTAGTTATCATGGGATAAAAGAGTTAGTCAAGTTTAAGCAATGAAACAACACGCCATGGGCAGTTTCTCAAATTTCTACTTACTTTAGGACATTATGATCCACTAATCAAAGAGCATCCTGATCCTATAATAATCCAAGAAAGTAAAGGGAGTAGTGAAGGACAAAAAGACCCAAATAACCCATTTCCAAGACCACAGCTAGCTGTGTGGCTAAGAGCATCAGCAGGTTAATTAAGAAGACTGTTGGCAATGAGGCCAGTACATTTTCATTTGCAGAAGATACTGCTCATTAACCCATGAGCATAACTAATAGCCGCAGAACAGTAACAAGCTTTTTCAGCAGGGAGAATGCTAAAGACAGCTTTCTGACTCAGAGAGAAGCAAGTCCTTGCTCTGCCTACCATTTCTTATACTAATGAGAAAGTAAGTCACTCTCTCATTATTTGTATCTGTTGTCTACCTATGAATTCAACAGATGGAGAGCTCAGATTCACATGTTTCATGGATATTAACCAACTCTATTCCTTTTCTTTGAAGGAACTGAAAACTATTGACTATAAAATATTCATAAACTGCATGTTACACCATTGTGAATACTTTGATTGCAAGACAGGAAAAGTCCCACTTTAAACAAGGAGGGGTTTATCTGTCATTTCTTCAACTGTAAGGCTCTAATTCTAATATAATATACTATTTTATGAATCGCTAAACAAATAAAAAAAACATTGTCAAATAAGCTGACATAGTGTTCTCTAATGACTTAAAAGATTTTATACCTACTGAGAGTTGTAAAACTTAGTTAAATGTCTATTTTATCATACATAAAATATATATTATAAATATTATATATCAGATACATTTATATCTATAACCACCAATCAAGTATATTGCTTCATGGTCATAAAACATCTTCACATTCAAATCTGAATCTTCAGAACCACTTTTTAATATCATATCAATTTTTTCCATTCAATATTATTCCCTGTGATATCAAAATATTGGTAACTTTTTAGGGGACAGTACTGAGAAGTGAAATCAAGACCTTCACACTGAGCTATCTTCCCCCAGCCCTTTTCATTTTTTGGATATTTATTTATTCTCCCGTGTCACTATGTAGTCCAGGGAAAACTGTTCCTGCTGTGGCTTCCCAGAGTGCTAGGATTACAGGTGTCTGCCACCGTGCCCACGTGGTATCATCTTTTGAAAGAATGTTCCATTTCTGCTTCTCTAATTTTCTTCTAAGCACAGACAGTCATTATGCAACTTCTGATGATAGCGTTTTCTTTATCTTTTCAGAAGATGTCAATAAAAGGTTTTCAGATTTAAAATGGGGTCCTTACTATAATGCCCTTCCACTGTTTGCTGACTGAATTGTCATGGGGCAGCAGTCATGTCATAGGGAATAACAATCGAACTGACACATGTATAGGAAATGGCAACTATGTCACTGCTGCCCCTGGCCAACGGTGGTTGTAAGATGTGATCATGGAAGAATTTATTCTGATTTCAAGAAATGAACTAAGAAAAACATGTAATATCAAGTCAACAAAATACCAATCACATTCAACAAGAAACTTGAAGATACCATAGTTGTCAGGCCAGTTAATTTGGCAACTCAGTGTTACTGGGAACCTGGATTCTGCTCAACCATCCTCTGCTTGGTCTCCTGTACTCAGCTCACTGTTTTCATGGACCCAGATGGTATTAGAGTTCCAAGAATTATAAGCAAACACAATATCCAAAGGAGTAAGAAGAATGTTTGCTCCCAAGTGTCTTTATTTGTCAGCACTCCAAACAATTTATACAGGCACACAGGAAGAGGAATTAAGAATTCCATCATCACTTTGCAGGCTTAGAAATTACTATTAACAAATCTTGCAGTTTGTCAAAAAATATTAGCTGGATTGTTCTGTGGAATACCCCAGTTTCCTAAATAAATCTTCAAATAATCAGTTTCTATACTGTTCCATGCTATCTTTGTACAGCTTAGAAACTAACAGAGCCTCAGTCCTAAAATGCTCTACAGTAGCCTAAAACCAGTGATGGGGCAGGGGTGCAGTCAAGAGAGGCAAACATAGGTGGCCTCCAAGCAGGCAAAGCAAGACCCCTGCTAAAGAACCTAAGCCTTTACCAACGAGCACACTGCTCAGAGGTGGAAAACCTAGTGAAAGTCCCTTGAGATGCCACTTAGAAGTTGCAACTGGGCAAGAAGTCTTTGCTGGAACCACAAGAGCCACTTGAAGTCTTTCTAGCAGATGACTCAGATACCAGTTTTGGCACCTGACCCCCTTTAGCCTGCTGACCACATCCCCGTCCACACCTTCAATTCCATGGTGCCCCCTTCCCCACCACCTAGCCAGCCTCTCCATGAACTGTGTGCCTTCCCACCCCTCCCCTATCTCCCATCCTTATCTACCTGTGCCTTCTGGCTCTGGCCCCCTTCCATCTGGACTTCTACTTGCCTCTGGTTTATCTGGACCAACAATTGTGAGCTTGGCCTCTCATTTGCTTCACCATCCCGTCAAGCACTTTTTCTATGGGGCCTTGTGTTCAATACCGCTCTGTTTCCTCCAGATCTTAGTCTGGCTCTGCTCAAGGCTGCAATTTCCACCACATCTGGACAAAACTTGACAAAATTTACAATTCAAATTGAACACCTATGGGTTTATGGGCCAAACAGCCCAGGTTCTTATCAGAGTGCATGGGAGAGAAATACCTGTACCAGACAGGATTTTCTTCCTTTCTTCCTCCATTCTTTCCTTCCTTTTTCTTTTCTAGCCACGCTTTGTTCCTTTTATTCTTCATCCTCTTCCTCTAATCAGTTTGCATTATTTTAAATATAGAAAGTATAACAAGATATTGAGCCCTTTTTAAAAAGATAAGTATAAGAAAAAAACAAAAAGCCTACTCACATTTCTATTGCTATAAAAGCATTATTTTTTAGTATTTAAATGTCCTGTCTTTCTGATTTTTTTCTCTTTATAAACTATTGACTGGTTTTTTTTGAATTTTGGTGATATTGCTTATTTTTGTATTATTTAAATATGAAGTGCTTTTCTTACATAAAATTGTTTTCTCTTAAATACATACCCCTAAAATTTTACCATTAACAATTATACCCAGCATTCAGTTAAAGCAGGAATATATTAGAAATATTTTCATCATTTTAATACTCTTACAATTCTATTAGCACAGTAACCAGTCAATTAAAAAGTTACTGAACATTTCAAAATATAGGCACCCAGATACAGTGCCACTCTCACTCATTTTGAATACTCTTTGGCATTGCTTAACCTAATTTAGATCTTACCTGCTCAGATTTGAGTAGACCCCTCTCCTAGTACTTTCCCATTCCTAGGACAAAGTACTCAAGGCCCACAACCTAAAGGAAGACAGTTTTATTTGGGCTCAGGTTTTAGTCCATGGCCAGCTGGTTCCAAGGCAGAAGCGGCATGGTAAAAGGGGCATGGCAGAGCGAAAAGTTCTCAGCTCGAGTTGCTCACGTTGGCCAGGAAGCAAAGACAGAAGAGAGGTGCCGGGAGAGCCCTCCACGTCAGGTTGCCATTGGCCCACCTATCGACAGGATTGGCTTTCCAGCGGCAAGGGGGCTATGTGTTCACCTGTGAACTAAGCCATCGATGAGCTCAGTGTCTCTGCGATCCAGGAAGCTTCCAAACACATAAGGCTTTGGGGGATATTTTAGATCTAATCATAACAGCCTCCATGTCACCCTAAATATGTGCTGTTTCTTCTTTAAATTAGAATATTGTCTGGGAGCATTTACAGAAATCGCAGGATTTCAGCCCCTTTACAAGTGTCAAAACCAGAACCTGGCACAGAGTAGGTACTTAAAACATATTTGTCATCACAGCTGTCATTGTAACTGTTACTCCTTTAAATAAAAAAGAAAACCTTTATTTTTAAGTGTCTTTAGGAATCTGTGCTCTTGTTACTGAACTAGCCAAACTTTCTCTGATTGCATGGTAAAAAAGAAAAATTATTGAATCTGTGTTTCAGATTTAATCATGGATTTAATCGTGGATTTAATCATGGATTTAAGCATGGATTTAATCCATGCTTTCATTGAATGAAAAGAAATTTAAAACTTGCCGTATTTTCTGTCAATATTCAAACTTCCCAAAGCAGAAGGAAAAAAATGTATCTTTTCAAAGAAAAGACATTCCTTCAAACACACGCACGCACACACACACACACACACACACACACCTTTCTCACACAAGAGAGTGTCAGATCCTAGTGTTTACATTTCTGTTCTCACATTGAAATAGACACTAAAAATAAGTTGTTTCAAGCAGTCCTTAGCATTCAAAACCGAGTTATCTAGAAGTCAATTTTTAAAAATTCATCTAAATGAAAATCAGTACAATTTTAAAGAGAAATTAAAACTACTTTTATCTCAGTATCCTTGTTTAGATTTTCTTCAGAGTTCTTACTTTCAGAATTAAATAGCTTCAGGAACTTTTTACAAAGATGTCTAAATTTACACATAACTAAATTCTGTCACATAGACAATGGTGGGCAACAATCAAGAAGCTAGAACATAATGTTAAATGACATAAATCAGACACACAAGCTTAAATATTACAAATAAACAGTAAAATAAAAGTTCGGTAATAGGAAGTAGAAAGATAGATTTTTCTCGAATAGGAGAGAGATCAAAAGATGGAGGAAGGTGGAAGAGGAGGGAAAAGGGATGGAAAAAGAAATTGAGATGTGCTATGTACATGCACCAACTCCTCACCATGACTGTAATCATTATCTCCTGCAAACATGTATAAATAAATAAGATAAATTGTAAAACTTTTTTTTAAAGGAAGCTAGAGGGCTAAGAGTTTAGTTCAGTGGCACCGTGCCTGCCTCACAAGCACAGGGTCCCGAGTTTGATTCCCAGTACAAAAAAAAAAAGGAAGCTTGAGAACAGGTCTGGTAGTCATCGCTGTTTCCATCCCCATGGACTCTTGGTTAGCCTGTCTGTTTAGATACTCATATTCCCTTCTTCAAAATACACTAGCAGACAAAAGTGACTTTGCAGTATCTGACAAAGTAATAACATTCATTTATTTGATCTGCTAATCCCAAAGCTAACGTTTGAGTATAGTGAGTTTTTAATCAAATCCTCAGAACTCTGAGTGACCAGCCCAGTGCATGCAATTCATTCTGAGTCATAAAGGCCTGCCTTTGGTTTGTAGCTACTGCCTCAATTTCATGGAAGCATAGAATTTTAGAGCTGGAAAGGGCCTTAGACTATTTGTGACTTGACCTCCTAGCCATTTTAAAACCACTGCTCAAAAACAGTGCGCTCTATAACTTTTCTATTGCTAAATCCTTGTGCTGTTTAAAAGAAATAAAATATCTCTGCTAGATGATTTTATGGGGCAGCGTGTTAAAAGGTTGTTCAGTGGGATCCATTTATGATCACAAACTTTGAGCAAATTTTTGAGCCTTTTGATAAACACTAACTGTTAGAGTTTGGATCTTGCTTGTCCCACAGTGGCCTATGTGTTGAAGGGCGGTTGGTCCTCAGGCTGTGGCTGTGTTATTGGGATGTGGTGGAACCTTCAGGAGGCAGTTCCTAGTGGAAGGAAGTTAGGTCACTTGGGCATGCTCTAGATGGGGACAGTGGAACCCCAGCCCCTCCTCTTCTCTGTTCCCCAACCACCAGCAAGTGAACAGGCTTGTTCCTCCGTGTGTTTTCACTATGATGTACTGTGCCACCACAGGCCCAAAGAAACAAGACAAAGCAAGCACAGAATGAAACAACAGAAATTATGACCCAAAATAAACTTCTCCTCTATCAAGTTGATTCTCAACTATTTTGTTGCACTGACAGAAAGCTGAATAGCACACTCGCCAAAAATTACTTTCTGCAAGGAAGGAAACTTGGAAAAGAAAAAGATAAAAAACCCAGCCATTGTTGAAAGAGTAAAAGGGGCAGGGAACTTATAACACTGCTTTTGATATGGACTTTAAGGTAGCTATTGTCCCCAGTTTACAGATGATGCAACTGAGGCCCAAAGGGTTTTTAAAGGATTTGCTCGACATCTCAGAGTTAGTGGGCACAACAAATTTGGTTTGAAACCCAAGTTTGTTCAGCTCCACATATGGCCAAGGTTCTCTTTATCACATCAAACAATTTCCCTTGGTCTTTATTCAAATTAATAATGTGTGGTAGATTCTCTTGTTCAGGGGACTATTCAAAGCAATGTGTTCAAAATCTAAACACAAGAGACTCCTCTTTTCTTCTGTTTAGCTGCTGGATAATTATAATTGAATACATTGTAAATAATGGCTCCTGTATTTCAAAAAGCAGTGACTGGTTATTCCTTCTAGAAGCTACCTACAAATATTACTCTAAACTCTACCTGGATATTTCAAAGGGTCAAGGCCAACCAAGGTTAAATGCTGACTTTACCATAGATTTCTCATAATGGACCTCAACTCAGGCAGATTGATAGCTGTGTATCATTCAAGGATATCACACAGGATAGGTTGAATACCTGAATTTCAAAATGACCAAAATCAATATTATCAATATGGTCTGGCCATTCATCAACACATTTATATGTCAAGGAGAAAAAAAAATCTACCAGAAAGCAAAAGAAAAACAATTAGGAAAAAACAAAAATTAGTAAGATTGCTTCCTTTCTGGATCCAGAATATACAAAGAAACAATAAATACTTTTAAATTATTTTATAAGACTGAAAAACTGAAGATAACTTACAACTTTTCTAAATTGGTTTCCATTCAATTTTTTTTCTTGGCCCACTTCTACCTCAATTTGGCACAGGCAAGATTACAAAATTCCATGTAGATGGCTACAAAGGAATTGTAAAGAGAAGTCAGCCCATATATTGAAACCACCTCACTGCTCTCCAAAGTGATATTGAAAATCAAGAGTTGTAGTGCGGTTGAAGTCACGGCGTATAGATCTTTCCCAGTAGTCTTTGTCGGGTAGACACTTAATCTCAGCATTTCCTCAAGCTCAATGTTCTAATAAGACAAAGCCATCCTGCAAGGTTCTTAGTATACTAAGTCTCTGACACATTCATATACATTGTGCTACTTACTGCAAATGATGGCTGCTACTAAGAAATGGGCTTCTGGTTTAATTATCTTTATCTTTTGATCATTTAGCATCTCTATTCTCTGCCCAGTTCAACTCTTTGGATCTCCCGACTGCTTCTTTTTTAGCTTAGCACTCAGTGATTCTGTGATCACATTAAATCCTCATCTTTGCCCATATGCCAACTTATGCTCCTCTCCAGGGAAGACTGACATCTTCCCTTTTCACCCAGAGAGAAAATACAGTGAGCACACAGCAACTTCTACTTCTGGGATCCAGTGACCCCTGTCTGTCTTTGCAGGTGAATAACTTTGCTAACAGTGACTTACTTTCCTTTCCTTTTCATCCTTTTAATTGCTTTCTTAATGCATCCAGGCAAAGTTAGATCATGTTATTAAAGAATCCAGGCTGTGTAGCAAGTAAGCAGCAATTTATTTTTCTCACCTTTTGGAAGTGTTTCTTGTTGATGGTTTTCATTCAGTGACCCAAATAATAAGTGCTCCTGTTATGCAATTGATGTGACAAGCCAAGAACAGCTGTGTTCACATGGTACCCAGCATGGCATAATCAGACATAGTCAGGTTGTTTTATTAAACTTCAGAGAGGAAGTGCAGAAATTGAAGGAAGACTATATGGGATACCAGATAAGGAAATCCATTCATTAGAGGAGGAGAGGGGATTTTTAAAAACTTACTTCTGAAATCATTGTGACTCAGAAATGGAAGCAGAACACCACAATATGGAGATAGTCCCATTTGTGGTTTTATTAGTGTGCGTGTAAATTTTTAAAACAGTGGGTTAGTTTGGGAAAGTTCTTGACTCAGCATAGTATGGGCGTATTTGGCCAACCACATTTCTTCTTCCAATTTAAAGCCATTTGTATTCTAAGGGAAATTTAATCTGTACATTTATGATTCATTTGTGCTTCACTTGTCAAAATGTTAAGAGCTGTTTGAAATAAAAGAAGCCTTTGGATTCTGGTGCTTATATAATTTTTATCCTTGGAATCAAAGAGCTGTGCTTTGCAAGCAAGCAACAGTCTGATCCTTTACAGGCAATGTGTATCACATGTGAGAAAATGCAGGGCTCAAGTGGATCACAGATCTATTGCTGAAACCTTAAGTCTCAGTCTACAGACATACATGAATAAAGATGCTTTGAGCTTAATTTTTCAAGAAAACCGTATAACAAATGGTGATTTATCTTAAATGAAGACACAAACTTATTCCATTCTTTGCAGTCAATATGCATTGTTGTTTGGGTTTTATACTGCATAATTTTGAGACACACCACTGAAAACCAGTACACTCATCCACGGTGAGTCATTTTCCTTGCCTTAAATCTTGTTTCCTTTCTGAATTCAGGCACAAACACCATCTAGAAATATCACCAAGCTACCATATCTTTAATGACTGGACCCAAAACTCTATCTTACCAAATTTGTACAGACTTGCAAGGGCTTCACACACATTATTCTAAGATGGTTAGTGGCCAGTAAGTGTATAATCAGGCTGTTGGTTTAACTCCAACTCAGTTCATTACTAAGCATCTGCCTTTGGAAGGAGTTCCTTACCATTAGCTTTTGCTATCCAAAGATAAAACCTGGGGATGGCTCTACCTCTGAGGACATCAGATTCCCACCCAAACACCGAGGTGAGCTCCCCGAGTGTGAATCCTCACCGAGAGAGTCACAGAGGAGGAGAAAGTGCATCTGTGCGTGGGACTGCCAGATGGAAGGAGTAGGCCAGAGGCATTTTGGAGATGACCAACTGCTGTAACACAACTGCTTGCGCTGGCAGGTGGTGGAACTGAGACTGGTGGCAGAGTAGAGTACAAAGAGAATAGGAGCAGCGCCAGTTTGCAGAGGGTGAAATGGGAGCCGTGCCTGCTGAGGTCTGCAGGGTTCTACCTTGTTGGGCAGATGGCAGGGTTTTCAAAGGCTGACAACCATAAGAGTGCAAGGGTGGGATGCATTTCATGCTCCCAACACAGTGCATTCATCTCATATGAGAGCAGCGCATGTGAGTTCTCCTTGACCCTCTTTTTGAGCATGGATTCGCATCTCCAGGACAAAATAAGTATTGTGGAGAAGCCGCCTCATAAACTCCCCATCGCCAAAACACAGAGGTATCTGTTGGATGTTTTGATCCTGCCTATTCTCATTTTGGAATCTGCTCCCCCTCACTTCCTATGTTTCTGGAGGGGCCCACAACCTTGAGATCCTGGATCAGCAAGCACAGGGGAGGAGGACCACAAAATCCTTTTCACTACAGACAGGGATTGGTCTAACAGTGGAAAGAATACCAGAATATTTTTTCAGAAACTGACTTGACACCGAGAGAGAAAAGATCATTGTACTTCTAAGGAAGAAGAAAAAGAAGGAGGAGGAGGAAAAGGAGGAGCAGAAAGGGAAGGGAAAGGGCATGGGGAAGGGGACGGGGAAGGGGACGGGGAAGGGGGAGAAAAGAAACTACCGAAGCTTGGAGTTGTTGAGGCCCAAATCAAAGGGAAACAGATTCATTAGATTAAAAGAGAAACAACTTTCTTTGGTGCGAAAAACTATAATGAGATAATTAATAATGTGAAATAGGAAATAAAGGGCTAAAGGTGTAGGGAAAGTGGGAAGGGTGGGGGGAAAGGTAATAAGGGAGAGGAAAAAAATATGAGAAACTGAAAAAATGGAAATAGTGTTTGTAAATGGGGAGGGGAGGAGGGGGTGAAAGGAGGGCAGGGACAAGGGGAAAAATGAGAACCAAGACCTGTCATGTAAAGGTATAGAATCCCAAGGATGAATGTAACTGTACTGTATACCTAGATTGTACCAATAAACTCAATTTTAAGAAAAAGAAACAACTATCACCAGATCACACTGTGCCTGAAACCCTAGACTTTTCAGTTTCATAAGAAAATTAGTTCTGTTTGAATTAATTTGAATTTAGTTTCTGTCAGTTGCAACCAATAAACCTGACAACTCTGTGGGGATCACCACTGGGAATTAAACTTTATCATAGAAAATAATTTACAGAATCATTCCCCCCTTTTTATTGTACATTTTAACCTGAACTATTTTTTAAAATTTAAATTAGGCATTCTGTGCTCATGTCATTGGACGAGTTATTGTTTTTTCCAGAGATGTCCTGAGCACACTTTCGACGCCCCCACCATAAAAGTCCTGCTCCTGCAGTGCAGTGAGGGCACAGGAGGGCAGCAGGCAGGTGCACCTCTGAACGTGATGATGCCACTGGCCTGGTATGAGCACCGGTCCTGTTCAGAGTCTCAGGCACTGTGACAATCCGTGGAGCACACAGAGTGCACATTCAACCTTGCAATAGGGCAGCAATGACACCCAGAGTCAATGAGCAAAGGAAGGGTCCCAAGGACTTAATAAAGACGGGCACAGAGGTAAACATCCGAGATGCCAGCAAAGTCAGCAACAGGAGAGAACAGCAGATTTCCTAGGGAGAGCAGGAGAATAAGCCTGAAATAAAGCCACATCCCTGCTGGACCTGCCTGCTGCCTGAGGTTCTGTATGAATTGAGGACAGCAGAGCTAAAAGGCGAGAGCAGAGGCAGATACCTGCAAACTGTTGTCACCTTGCCTGCAATCACAGTGTGTTCAGATTAATGGGACACATACTTACAGCGAAGAAATGCTCATCTGTTTACTAATTTATTAACACTTTGTTTTTTATTATAATCAAGCAGATACTAATACCATGGACAGAGAGTGGTACGAGTATGTGAGAGGCACAGGAACACAAGCCTTCCTTGCCTGCTAGGAGACACAGCCTCGTTAGAGGTGCCTGGATAAGTGCACCAATAACATTAGAGACAGCAGTGTGCCAAGGTTAAATACCATCCCAGAGTTTAAACAGCAGACGCTAAGAATATTTAGGGAGCAGATACTATTCCTGGGTGACCAGAAGGGGTTGGACAAAGCTGGGCAGGCCGTCACTATGAGGAAGGGGCCGCGTGTGGCGGAGTGTCAATGGGACTAACCACTGCTACTTATGTGGCTTTGGGGGTGTGTGGATTCTCTGAACTGCATTTTCCTCCTTTGCAAGTGGAGAATACTATTTCAAACCCCCATGGTCAGGTCAGGATGAGCTAAAATCTCTGAGGTAGGACCTGAGTGTATTCCAGAAGAGGTGAGGGCACTACCTATGTCCCCCAGCCCAGCACGCTTAGCAAAAGCAAGTGCATCCCCAAGAAGACCAGGCAGTAGCTTGAGGCTCAGATGGCCTCGGCGTGCTTCATATAGCTCTTTTCACTCAGAAGGAACAGAACAACTCAGACTAACAAGAAGGAACCTGGAGAGGAGGCATAAGGGTCAACATAGCATCCAGTCCAGTGACGACTCAACGACCTCTCCCTTTCCGCTTCCAAGCTGGGATAGAACTTAGATAATGCTGAGGACAGGCTGTCAAATCCCCCTGTGCTCCAGCCAGTGAGAATACCACACCGCTCAGCAACCCATCAGCATCCCTCTCCGGGAATGTGGAGGTCAGGGAAATGGGGGCAGAAAACCTGAGCCAGCTGAGAAGTTCCTGGCACCAAGCAGAGGCTCAACATAGAAATCGCACTGTTTTAAAACATGTGGACAGTTACATTGCTTCTACACCAGAGCTCACGGACTTTAACTTAGGCCGACTGTGCACAGTATACACAGGGATCGCCTATGTTTGTTCTCTTCCTTCTTCTCTCTCCCAAGCATTTGCAGGAGTGGATGTGATTCTGTATGGAGCCGATGAGACCAGAAAATTATGAGGTACACACTGCCTTCTACAGATCTGCTTTTATAGCTTTAAAAGTAATTCAGAGTGCGTGTTTCTCGTAATGGCAGGAAGGTCGCTTTACTGCCACACACGGAAGGGACGTCGCATTTCAAAAAATCATTTCTATATACCAGTGTCTATGGCTTCTCACCCCAGAGAAGTTGACACGATTGTGACTCGCCTATGGGCAAGTTTTGCAAGCTGTGAAAATGGAAACAAATGTCCACTTACCCACAAGGGGAGTACCTGCACTCCAGGGAGGTGGAAATGCTTCCTTCACCGGTGACATTTAGGAAAACAGCAAGGACAGCTATTACTCAGTGGCTTGGCTGCCTGAAGGCAGTGTCACTATTGCTGAGAGCAGGGACAGGGATGGCTCCCGGGGCTCTAGGAAATGGGTCAGGGTTGACAGAAGCGGCTGCTTAGCTCCATCTTCCCCGCAGCCACCTCTACTCTGGCCTTTTCTGGGCTCCTCCTGTTGGCCTCAGATGTCAGCTCCTCGGCTTTCCTTTGTCTTCCTCTCTCCCTCTTTCAATTTACCAGGAACCCAAATTCCAAATGCCCGCCAAATAGGAAAATGAGGGAAACCTTCATGGCAGAAAGATACTGGGAACATTAAAAACCTTATTCATGATTTCCCCAGAATCTAACTTTATAAACCCTATATTTTGAGACATCTGTGCTAAGACTGAGGACAATTTGGAGTCTGCCTTTGTTTCTTAGGTTTGACTGAATGGAGGCCAATAGATGCTACTATAATTCTGAAGCTCTCTTAACTCCATATTTATCTACCACCATCAAAACTCAAATGTTATATATTAGCTAATCCTGTGGATAGTTGACCATTGCCCCTTAAGCACAAAAACTTATTTTTCATTTGAAATGTAAACCTTCCCTTACTAAACACACTCTATGAAGAAATGTTTCCACATTCCTTGGTGATGGAGAGCCACTGTAGTGCACCTATGGGGCTGAGTGGTGCTGAACTAATTTTGTAGAGCCTAGGAGGGCTGGGCCAGAGGTGCCTGCTCTGACTATCTGCAGACCCCTGTGCATGACACCTCTCTGTCACATCCCATGCAATGGAGTTGCACAGTCAGAACCAGCGCTGGACCAAGACAGTATCAGGGTTTCTCTCTGATAGAAGCTGTGAACTATTCCAGTGGGAACAGTAGGACAGGGAAGTCTGAGCAGAACCAACCTACAGAACAGAATCAGGACGGCAAATGACAGCAAGGGTCTGGAGGCGAGCTGCTAAGAGTCAGAAAGGCCAACTGCCTCAGATTTGGAGATCTGTTGTCTGCAGTTTGCCACGAGAACCAGTCTCTATTGCCCCTTGAGTTATATGGGAACTTCTGTTTTGGGGAATTCTTAAGGGATCCACATAATTTGACACTGACACCGACATCGTCATTATCCCCATCTTGATAGCAGATTGTTGATTTCAAATTTGGGTTCCCAGCACTCTCCCTCCATCCTTGCGGCTCCAGCCTGACGCTGAACATGGTAAAGAATGAAGGGCAAGGAGACAGCGCACACTCAGAGCTATACCCAGAGCAACACAGCCGTCCTACTGCTCAGCCAGCTGTGCTTCACCTACACCTGATTCCGCATATCACTCTGCTGTCTGCTCCTCTGCTGAGGTGCATGGCCCTGGAGAAAATTATTTACTCTCTCTGTACCAAAGAATATTTTATTTGTTTATTAAGTCTCAGCTGTGTTTCAGGTGGTTCCCTGGACAGTCACAAGAAAACAAAATCCATTCTTCACACTATAGCCAGAGTGGGTTTTTGTTTGTTTATTTGTTTGTTTTAATGCAAATTTGATCGCCTGGCTCTTTTCAGCAGCATGTCATAGCTCTTAGAAAACAAAAATAAAAAGCCCAGAATGCTTCAAGGCCCACCTGGTCCAGGGGACTCACCTTGCTCGCCCTTTTAGTCTCCTCTCCCCTCTGCTCACTACTGTGGGGTGCTTTATTTTGACTCTCAGACCAGCCCTGTAACTTCCCCACCAAGCCCAGGGCCTGGACACACAGTTTCTCTGCCTGATAATGCAGCTCCTCTCTTGCCATGGAGCCGAAAGCCAAAGCCACCCATTCCGCAGGGCTCAGCTTAAATATTTATTATTCAGAGAAATCTTTATAGACCTCCCTAAAAGTGTAAATGCTTCTGCTGCTGTAGCTGCCCAGACCTTCTCCCATTTGCTAACAGCCTTGTTCCTTCAACTACCTACCCAGCTTCACCATTTACATACCTCTATTCGCTGTACTCTGAGCTCTAGGAGGACAGTGAAATGGGCAGATACAGATTTTGTGGTGCCCATGGCTTCCAAAGTGTGGGGCGGGAGGTGTTCTTTTATAAATCATAACACAAAAATAGTTTCCTCTGCAAATTTTACCAAAGAGCATATAACCACGTGATCACATTCTTGAAGCATCTCTCAGGGCCTCAGCAGGGGCTGTGCTAGATAGGGATCTCAAATTCACATTCCTTCTGCTTCAGGGGAAATCTGCCTCTGGACAGGGACTATGTTTGTCTGGTTCACTGCTATCAAAATCCCTGGCACCTGGCATATAATTTTAGTTAGAAGACTAACTTCTAAAAGTTATCAATTTTCTAATCACTGAATTAGCCAGAGTAGGAATTAAAAATTCTACGAATTTTAAATATAAATCCAGTATTATTTACCTATTGGCCTTGGTGGTCCCACTGGGAATGAAAGGAGCATATGGGCTCTCTGAGGGTTAGCCAGCTCCTATATGGACCAGGACACATAATCCTTTCCCCCCATGAGAGAAGGGATAGAACTGAGTGTGTCACGTGGGTGTGCGGTGCTGGCACCACATCAGGCCAATTCTGACCTTTAGCCCTTGCTCTAAGCAAAGAGATTTGATCTTCCCTAATTATAAGAGTCTTAATCAGAGATCCATGACAAATTCACATTGCTTATAAAATTGGTAGTTGTTTTCTGTGTTCAAGTCTCTGAGAGAGGGAGAATTCCAGCTTTTAACATACTCTCAAATGATACAAGAGCTCCCAACATACATGGAATGAACGGAGATGTCAAAACAGCTCAGGCAGAACAGCCTCACATCTCAGCCCTATTTCTTAGTAGATGGGAATCTTTGCAGTTTATTTAATGACTTTTGAGTGTGCTCAAATGTATAGGGGGCTACTAGTACTCAGAAGGGGACTATTACAGTACCTGGGTATATGTGTTTGTGTGTGTTCATACACAGGTTTATACAGTGGGACGCATGTATTGTCTTACCCTTTCCTGTCTCAGAGCACACACTCAGTAAGTGTCTTCTCTCACCTCCTCTAAATGAGTAGCTCTTCATTGCTTTAGAATAATCTGTGTACTGGAGATTAAATTATGTAAGAATAATGTATTCATTTACCCATCAATTCGTTTCACTTTTAAAGTTTATTCAGCACCTAATATGTGCCACATCCTGTGCTAGGCATTGGGCAGGGGACAGGGTGGGAATCAAAGATCCCCAAGATTATTTAGCAGTGAAGACATATCACATGAACTGGAGAAAAATCAAGAAGTAGTTTTGGAAATCTCCCACCTCCTGATGATGACACATTCCCTCTTGGAGATGAGCCTGTCTGGCTGTCTACACTATTTCAAAGTGTCAGAATAAAGATGGAAAAATGGAGTCAGTCATGTGCCTTTTTGTGCAAAGGATACCAATCATCTGAATGTTTCCACCATGAACAATTCCAGTGTTAACTAGACAATAATTTCCGAAGAGGAAAACTTGCATTTTAGGCGGGATGGTGTCACTTTGGGTATAAATAGCTCTGATAATTTCATATAACAAACCACCAAAAATCTTGTACCTGACGCAGTGCAACTGCTTCTTGTAAAACAAACCCCACCCAGCAAAAATAAGTAAATGGGGTATCAAAGTTAACATTCCCGAAGAACTCTCTGTCTCTCTCTCTCTCATCCTCTCCTCTTCCCCTCACCCCTCCTCCTTTCCCTCCTTTGCCTCCCGCTCCCTCTCTCACCACCCTATTTTATTTCGCTCTGCCTCCCCTGCCTGCTCAGCCTCTAAGAGTCCCCACCTCACGAGGATTCATCAAGTGCACTAGCACAGACTGCTGACCCCCACCAGACACCCACACCCACATCCACTTGGGTTTGTCAGATGAAACACAGGATGCCCAGTTAAAGTACAATTTTAGATAAACAATGAATACCTTTTAATGCGTAAGTATGCCCACATATTGCACGGGACACATGATACTAAAATTGCTCTTTGTTTAGCACAAATGTGAGAGCTGGACATCCTGTAGTTTTAGTTGCCTCATCTGACAACTTCACCTCCACCCCTTCCTGCAGTCATGGCTTGTGCCCAAGTTTCAGCCACTCTCGCTCCTTTGGACGCAGTCCCATTGCCATTCTGGTCCATCCCGGTCCCAGGATGACACATCTTTTCTAGATGCTACTCAAAGTCCCTGCCCTCCAAGCTCTACCTCTCAGGGCTGTTGCAAATCTTAGCTTTTCCTTCTCCGGTGACCAAGAGCCTTTGGTCTCTGGTCCTCTCTCCAGTGGTGATTCTGATCTCACAGGAACCCTTCCCTACCTCAGTCTGCCCTACCTAAGAGGACTATGACAGGATCCTGCTCCTCCCCGTGGCTACCCTTGTTCACTTTAAATAAATTACCTGACATCATTGATAAAGCCACAGAGCAGCATATCTATATTCAGTTTCCGAGATAAAAGTGGCTGTATTCATAAGCTAACATGAACTTCAGAAGGCCAAACAAGCTGGCAAAAAGACATTAGTTATTTCCTAGGAAATGTAACTAAGTGGGAAAATATCTAATAAACCAATCAATGAATTAAGAGTTGCACAAAACATAATTTGTCTCAGAGCCTGCAATTCAACCTCATAAGCACTCATAATATCAAAGCTTTTTTATTTCCTCTAAATTTATCAAGGTCTTATTTAATTGCTATAAACACCTAAAGACATGAGCAAATTAACACATAAAATTGCAGGATTTTAGCTGATACATATTCATGAACTCATGTTGCTGTGATCGGGCAAATAATGACCCAAGACATTGATAAATTTGGTAGAAGCAAAAGAAAAACACAGCCAGCACACCAACAGAAGTCTCTGTGGATCACAGAATGGAATCTTTGATAAGCCTGGCTTTAAGAGATCATTCATAATTGTTATTGTATTCCTGTAATTCTTCCAGAAGAGAGATCGGCAAATGCTTCATCAGTAGGCTTCATATAAAATACTGTCCCCAAAACACTTGAATGCTAGATCAGCACTAAAGAATGCTGGCTTCTTGTAAGGCCAATCCAGACCCTGTTTCTCAGAATCTGGCTCACATTCTTCCTGGCATTCTTGCTTGTGTGTGTATTGCCATTAGGGTAGGACCGACAGTTTCCACACATTTGTGGGAATCTCAAGCTACAGCTGCTCCAGGGTCTTCAAAATGAATGTCTTTTATTTAGATGGAAACATACATCATGCATTGGCTCACTCAGAGTTGCCACACTGTAGTTATTTTTGAATCTCTGGCCTGCTAACCCTTCTTGTTAGAACCCAACCATACATAGTTCCTATTCGTTAAATTCTTTGTTCTCACCCAAGCGGGCAGTGCCCCCTGTGAGCTGGATACTGCATTTAGTCTGAACATGGCTGGACTGCTTTGGACAAAAGAGCCTGTGCAAATGCCTGAGGCAGACCATGAAGCTGAGAGGCAAAGGCATAGACTGTGGCAGACCCCACAATGGGCTCTCAGGAGAAGGCCATAATTATGCAGCATGCTATAGGAATGCTAATTAATTTCACCTGAGCCCACTAAAACTCAGGCTCTTTCTGAAGACAATATTCTACTCAGCCACTTCCAATTAACCTGGGACAGGAAGCCCTTTAAAGCTTTTCGCCTTAGCCGACCATTAAAATCAACAAGGGAGTTGAGCCCGGAAATAGAAAAATAATGATACTGCCACCAAACTGTTCTTTTAAAGTATTTACTAAATTTCAGAAACTGTGGCCTCTATGCATGGGCTCATTTATTCCTCACCACAGCTCTGACAACAGTGCTAATACTGCCCCAATTTGCAAATACTTGCTCAAAGTCACAATGAGGATCAGTATTCAAACATAGACCTCTTTCCTTCTACATCCTTTGCTCTCAACCATTGTGCTGACAGCTGGACTAGCATTAAACAGGAAGAAATGACAGCTGCTTATGTTCTGTGTCTTCATGAAGTTATAGGAAAATTCTTTCTACTCACAACTTTAAGCTCCCCTCCCATCGTGCTTATGCTGGAAGAGAAGAATGGGGAGAACAGAGTGTTTGGGAAATGTAGTGACCTGCTGTAGTAGACCGACTGCTTTAGCAGTTTAGCCTCCCCAGGCCTGATCATGATGATACTTACCCCACAAGATTAGATGAACATTAAATGAAAAGGGTAGAGAAATGTAGTTTGCCAGTGGAATAGGGTGTGCAAGAGTTAATTACTACTATTAAAAGCTAGATTAGATAAAAGCACATGATTTCTCCCAGAAGTATTTGTATTTTGACAGTAAGGTTTACACTTAGATTTTGAGTGCAGTAGGAGAAGGGTGGTGGAGGAACTTTGGAAGGTGAGACACATAGGGTTCCCTGGGGAAGCAGCCTTACATGTTTGGAGGTAGAGAGATGAGCCCAGGGCTCCTACTCTCCAGCTATCACCAGGGACAGTGATTTGGCTGGAACCATCATCCCCAGATATGCAGACTAGATTTGCGTACTACCTTTGTCAGAAAATTCCCAGACAATCAGACACTTTCTAATTAGCTCTTGTAAAATACAGATGTGATAATTAGAGAGTAGTTATTATCCGTGGAGATGAAGACATAAACACAATCCTTTAGAAGGTGTCTAAGAGTCTGAGGAAGGGGAAGTGAACATACTCCAGTCTGGGGTTTAGTCTAGGTAGCCCCGGGAAAGGAAATCTTCACGTTCTCCCATGTTCACAGCACTCACTGCCCGGTCACCTCAAGGGCTGCCTATGGGTCTTACATCTACTGGAAGGAAAAAGTCCAATTATTTTGCAGGTCAGTCAAGCCCTCTGAGGGAGGAGGCTGACACCACTGTAGCCGGTACCATTTCACCTCTCACTGTGGGCACTTCTCCCATTTGTGTGGTGCTTTGCTTATTTGAAAACTTGCCTAGTACAAAAGATGATGTGTAACCCCTGGAGTGCTTTATATTTGTCTGGATCACTCACTTGTTTGGTAGATGTCTTTCCATATGAATTTAATTGAACTAGATGAGATTGAACTTAATTCAGTTGAACTTGAATGAGTTGAACTGATAACTCTTTCTAACCCTGAATTAGCTGAGGAAAAGTTTCTATTTTTCTGTTGGTGTTGTCTCAAACTAGCCGTGTCTTCGTGCACCCCAACAGTGACAGGAACACTCATCTGTCCAGATGCTGGGAGTCGCCCCTGATACTTCAGCTCCCTCAAGCTCACCCCCTGGGGTCCTGGTCACTTTGTGTGTGCTCACTTTGGGAAACCATTCCTTCTCCCCACCCTTGCCAACACATTCACTGCCATCTGTCACCTCGATCATTACACTGAACCATCCCTTCATCTATACTCGCCCCAACCCTCCGTCTAGATCCTACTGTTAAATTAAAGGGATTTTATTTTTGTGTAAAAGAAAATTTAAAAAGCAGCAAACAATCAATATGATCATATTGCTCCCCTTCTAAAAATTCATAAGGGCTTCTCATAAGTCCTTAGTGTAGTTTGTGAGCACGGTCTGGAGCCCTCTCCTGGAATGTTCATGCTTCTTTTTACACCAGTTCCTAGGTTTCATTCAGCCATTCCAACCAATCCTTAAAGGTTCCATGCTTCTTCATCTTGTACATTGTCCCTCAGCTCAAATGCTGTCCATCTCAACCCCCATCCATGCCCGCTTCCTCTACTGACCTGACAACAGAAAATATGCTGTTTGCTCATGTTCCATGAGGCCCTACAGCCATGCACTCTCCTGGAACACTCTTCTCCTTCAAAATGCTTGTCGGAATTTGAGAGTATATATATATGTGTGTATGATTATTTTTATCCATTTCATTTTCCCTCAAAGAAACAAGCACCCTGGAAATAGGGACCATGCCTGCTTTCTTACTCTTGCTGCTGCCAGGCCTAGCACTGGACTCCACATGTGACAGGGAACCATGGCCGTGTGCTGTGAAGGCTGAGAGAATGGACTCCACTCACCTTGGGAGCTGTGGAATGATGGCCCAAAGAGCAAGGACGCAGTGCACTGATAACACCCCCTTCTCACTCTGTTTCTCCTCCTATTTGTAGATAACTCATTTCTGCTTCAGAAACTTGGGGTTTACAATTTACAGTAGCATTTCCAGCAAAGGCTAACAACACTGTAGATCACAGAGATATTCAGAATGACTTTTGACTAGTTTTTCTGTTATGGCATAGGGTATTTTAGAATGCTCATTATTTATAGAACAAACATTAGAACAATCCCTGTCACATAATCATTGGATTGATGAACCTCAGGGCATGTCAGAGTCTTGCCCTGACCCATTTCCTCAGCCGGCTCCCCCAGCAGGCCAGAAGGGAGGCTCCCTTGCTCTGTATAAATGGCTCCTGTGATGAGAAGGATGCACAATTTTCCACTGTGGGACAGCTGCACTTGTTAAAAAGTCTACTATCTAGAATATATAAAGAACTTTAAAAAATCAGACCTCCCAAATTTAAAGGTCCAATCCAAAAATGGGCATTTGAAATGAACAGACATTTCTCAAAGACATAGAAACAGCAAATAAACAAATGAAAAAATGTTCACATCACTGGTCATTTGACAGATGCAAATGAAAACAGTTTCCACCTCACCCCAGAAAGAATGGCTTCTATAAAGAAATCAAGCAATAACAAATGCTGGTGGGGCTGCGGCAAGAAAAGAACCCTTGTCGGTGGGAGTGTAAACTGATGTAACCACTGTGGAAATCAGTATGGAGATACCTCAAAAAACTAGGATTAAAGGTCCCATCTGACACAGCTATTCCCCTGCTGGGTGTCTTCTCGAAAGAATCATATGACAGTGATATATGCTCATCCATGTTTATAGTGGCACAGTTTGTAATAGCTAAAACTAGGAAACAGCCCAATTACTCATCAACTGGAGACTGGATAAGAAGATGTGTTTGTGTTTTCATATATATGTATGTATGTATGTATGTATGTATATGTATGTACATATACATACATATGAAAACATGTGTATGTATATACATATATATGAAAACATATGTGTGTGTGTGTGTGTGTGTGTGTGTGTGTGTATATATATATATAATATATATATATATATATATTATATATATATATACACACACACACACACACATATGTTTATATATATATGTATATACATACACATTTTTTCATATGTATATATATATACATATGAAAAAATGTGTATGTATATACATATATATATAAACATATGTGTGTGTGTGTGTGTGTATATATATATATAATATATATATATATATATATGAGAACTACTCAGCCATAAAGAATGAGAAACCAGAGACATAGCTCAATGGATGCACATTGAGGCCATACTCCTAAATGAAATAAATAGGACAGACATGAATAAATACCAAACAGTTTCTCTGGTATGAGAAACTAAAACTGTAAAGAAGGGTCAAAATGTATAATAGATAATGTGAAATAGGAAGAAAAGGTCCAAAGGAGAAGAACTGGGAGGTGTAGGGAAAAGGAAAGAAGGGAAAGGAATAAATATGAGAAAAGCAAAAAACAGAAGCAAAGGTTTGTAAATAGGGAGGGTTGAAGGGGTTGACAGGGTGGCAATAGAATGGAGAAAAAAATAAGAACCAAGATATATCATGTAAAGGTACAAATTCCCAATGACGAATGTCATCATATTTTATACCTAAAATGTACCGATAAACTTAATGAAAAAAATTAATTTAAAAAAAGTCTTGCCTTGTGCTATGCTGAGATAAACCTTACTGTAACCTCTCCTGCTGTGGACTGAAACTTTATGTCTCCTAAAAATTGAAGTGTTGAAATCCTACCTGTGAAAGTGATAGCTTCAGAAAATGAGGCCTTTGAGAGATCTCTGGATCGAGAGGGTGGACGCCCCACAAATAGGGTCAGTGCTCATAAGAAAAGAGACCCCATAAAGCTGCCTTGTCCCCCCACAATGTGAGGACTATGAAAGAGAAAGAGATGGAGACATTGGATGTGTCAGCATTTCTGACCTTGTAGTTCCCGGCCTCCAGAATGTGAGAAATATATTTCTGTTTTTATTAGTTATCTGTTTTGTGATATTTTGTCATAGGACCTTGAACAAACCAAAATCCGCACCCCACCCTACGTTCTTGAACCCAATACCAAATAACCCTAAATGCTTTCCACAAGAGAACCCTTCAGTTATTTGAAAAAAACTAACAAGTCACATCTGAAATCTTCTATATTTTATGCTTTTGTAGTCTTGATTTTTTTTTAACTTACAAAACACATCTTGCTATTTTATTGCATGCATCCTTGTAGGCTATCTTAAATCCTAGGTTCATGAAGGCCACACATAAATAAATCTTTCTTTTCTTTAGGCAACAACTCCAGTTTCCAACTTAATGGGCCCCTCACAACCTTTCTACATTACCACCTCAGTTTCATCTCTGATCACTGTGACACTGGAAGGAAGGTTCTACACAGTGACAGTGAAACCACTAAGGCAAGGAAATTAACACTGATACATCATTACTCCCACTCTCTGCTCCCCATTCAGTTTCCACAAGTTGTCTCAATCATTTCTGAAGAGTGAAAGGGCCCAGTGCAAGTTTAAACAACTGGCAATCTTTCAGTCTCCATCAGCTAAAATACTCCTCCAGTGTTTCCTTGACATCCATTACCTTGAACTTTTGAAAATGAAGTTCAGTTTTGTGTAGAATGGCCCTCAGTTTGAGTCTGTCTGATGTTCCATTATGATTTGATTCGAACTATAAATCCTTGGCAGGAACTCTTCTATGTCTTCCTATCAAGAATCACAATTGCTTTTTGTCCCTTTTCCGTAAAGTTAACTTTGATAAGTGGATTAAGATGTTATCTGCCAGGTTTCACTAAAAGTCACTCTTCTTTTCTTCTTCAACATATAAATCATAAATATTTTACAGGAAGTACTTCTTTCACAGTATGTAAATATGTACTCTCAAAATTTCACCCACTTAGTTTTTATTCATAGATATTTCTTGGCTTAATTATTACTGTAACGGCTGCCAACTGGTGATTTTCTAGTGCAATTATTCTTTCCACATTTATTAGTCAGCATTTACTTATTATTTATCTATTGATTTACTTATGGACTCATGAATCCTATTTTATTCAAAGAATTATAATCCTTTATAAATAGCATACATTTTGAAGCTCAGATTATTTTACATTTCTGAGTCCCTTCAAAGGGGTTTCTGTGTCCTTTTACTGTGCTCAGATCGTTCTTTGAGTACTTTCTCATGTCCTTGGATTATAAGTTTCTCTAGGTTTCTCTTGTACTTTTGCTGACTTCTGGCATCAGCCATTTATCCAAGAAACCACAATTGCTTTTAATGTGGAATAATAGTTAGAAATCAAGATTTGCCTTTAATGTGTGATTGTTGTAATAGTGTTACTACTCCATGGCATTTTTCTCAGCGCAAGCTAGAAAATGCAATCATTTATTGGTATCCTTGGGGAATTAGTGCCAGGACTCTGTGAATACCAAGACCTGTGAATGCTCGAGTCCCTTGTACCATAAGGCATTGTATTTCATATGACCAATGCACACCCTACCACATATTTTAAATCACCTCCAGATTAATTAGAATACCTAACACAATGTAAATGCTGCTTAGATAGCTGTTACACTGTATTGTTTAGGAAATAATGACAAGGGGGAAATCAATACATATTCAGTACCAATACAATTTTTTTGAACATTTTTTACCGTCGTTTGGTTGAATCCACAGATGCAGAAAGAACTACAGATGTGGAAGACAAACTGTACGAGCGTGATACACACACACACGCAGATGTATTCACATCCATGTTATTCTTCTATGTATGTATCAACCTTAAAAACAATAAGTCCGCCCCCGCAAACCACCTCATATTCCTTGGGTTTATTCCATTTTTCTCCCCTTCCAAATTTACAACTCGCTTCTTAAAAATGTGGAATTTGGCTCCGACTATCCTTAACATGTCTACCGTATTATGCGTCAAAGCCCCGTATGTATCCAGGTGGCTGTCGTCACTGCACGGCTTCCCAGCCCCACATTGAGCATGCCTGAGGCCCTGGCTACCCTCACTGGGCCTTCCTACGCCAGTTGGCCCTACCCACAGCTCCCCACCTCACCTCCTCCACAGGAGCTAGTCCGACTCAGCCCACGTTATGGCCTCTGGGCTGGATGATTCAGGGAGCATGCGAGTTTTATAATGGATTGGCACAATGCCCTTTGCCTAGTGAGTACTCACTTTACATTTGTAGAAGACAATAAAATAAACACTCTCCTACTAGAGGGGTTTTTTTACATGAAATTTAGTACTTATTCAGAAAATAATACAATTTATTTATTATAACTTTCTTATTATAAAAAGAAAACGACCCAATAAGAACAAAAACAAAAAAAAGAAGTCTTTACAAAGCCTAAACTTCATTTATTTTTACAATGGCCAAAAGGTCCTTGTTTTCTCTCTACATCTGGCTGGCCACAGCCAACACCTGAGGGCCTGACTTTCGTTTTTGCAGTCTGCTAGTAAGGAAAAAATTTTTTAACTTTTTGAAAATGTCTCTGTCACTTCATGAGCTTGAACTGTTCTATTCTCAGATTCTTTTTGCTCAAGCCTGAGCTTAAAACCTCGTCACGCGGCAGAGACATCACCTTCATTAGAAGTTTTCCTCTCCCAGCCCATCTCCCTGGAGCTCCATGGTCTGAGCACTCAGTTCTTCCGTTCTACATCCTGAAGCAGGGTAGTTTTCTAACTTTTCCAAAGTGTTCACGTATTATAACAAAGCTTATGTACCTTTCTTCAGCAATACTATTTTTTGTTTGGTTGATTTGTTTTCAAATGAACACAGATGTGTTATACACAGATGTGATGGGTTATAAATAAATAGGTGTGTGGTTCATGAAAACAGGTTTCATTACTTTTATATAAATACATATTTATAGTTACTATAAATATGGATAATAAAAATATTTTAAGAAGTATTCATCCTTCAGGATTAAGATTCTTTTAAGAATAAAGGTCACAGCTACCAGCAAGCAAAAGTACTGTACAGCATTCAAGTTTCTTAAGCTTAAAGTAAAACTTTAGGGGACAAATGTAAAGGCCTAGAGTGGACATGTCAGTGACTATTAAATAGTGTCAACCATAAAATTTAAGGTTCAATCCACTAATTTCAAATAAAGCAGGTATACACTGTATGATACAATAACGACTCATACATGTTGTTATATATATATATTTTCCCAAGAACACTTTCAGGTAGAAAAACAAAGACTACAACATGACTGTATGAGCTTACACATCTGCTAAATGACAGAGTTAAAATGCCAGCCTAGGTCTTCATTCAGCCCACACATACATCTCTCCAGACTAGATTATGTTTGTAATAGGTTTCCAATTCCTCAACAACATCTTCTTGTGCTATGCATCCAAACTCTCTTCTACCTAATGAGGTAAATAAATCAAGCCAATCAAGCCTAACCACATGGGGAAAATGCCTTCCGAAAACATGTTTTATCGGAGATAACTGGCTTATTCAAAAAACTATTTTCCTTCAAACTAAAGAACAACATATAGTCAAGAATTTTTCAACTAGTAATATTCAGAAATCAGCAAATACTTCTGCTAATAATTAAGGGCAGTTTTTAAACTAACAAAATACAGTGAATTATTTTTTCTTCTGGGTTATCATTTTTACATAAAAAGCAATATAGTAAATTCCAGGCATAGATTATTTTCAAAGATGATTGTGCTATAGCCAGGAGGATACAGAATGGAAAAGAAGGGTTATTTGATAGTCACTGCAAAGCCCAAAAATCATCATTTCAATTTTCAATGAATCTATTACCTTTAACTACTGAGCATTCAAATAATTTTATCACAATACGCACTACCTGTTGTGCTTTGATTATAAAGTTATTCGTGGTTACTATTTTAAAATGAAGAAAGTTGCACAGAAGAAAATTAGAATTGAAATAGGAAGAAAAGGTCCAAAGGGGAGGGAGAAGTGGGAGGGATTGGGGAAGGGAAGAGAATGAAATTAATATAAGAAAATGAAAAAATGGAAACAAAGTCTTTGTAAATAGAGAGGGCTGGAGGGTTTAAAAGCAGGGGAATGGTGAAGAAATAAGAAGCAAGATCGATTAGGCAAAGGTACAAATTTCCAATGATGAATGTCATTATACTGTATGCATAAATTGTACCAATAAAACTAATTTTTAAAAATTGCATACATTTTAACTACCAAACAGTAACTGCTGATTTCTCTGAAAATTTTCTTTTTATGCATTTGCATGTATGATTTTTTTACACTCCTGAGACAAAATAGTAGTTTTATTTTCTGCTTTTTTCATTTATATCAGTAGCATTTCCCATGACATTAAACTCAATAATATGGCATTACCTCATGTCTACAGTACATACCCTAATTTATCTAACACTATTATTAGAAATAATAGCTTTTTTATTTTCACTGTTAAAAATAGCAATGTAATAAATACCTCTGCATGTAAATCCCTGTCCACAACTATAGATGCCTTCCAACAGGTAAAATTAAAACATCAGAGGGGACAAACCCCTTTTAAGAATAATTCACATTGTAAAATGCACTTCAGGAAAGTCACACCATTTTACACCTCAACCAGCAAATTATCAAAACACTCACAGTAGCATTTAATATTTTAACATTGTTTTGGCAATTTTTTAGCTTTAAAATTATATTTAATTACTTGTTTTATCTTCATTTATACTCATTTGACTATTAATAAAACCAAATATTTTGCGGGTTAGTCTACTCTATATATCTGCTCTATGTGTATGTGTCTTGTGTCTATCTTTTCTAATGAGACATTCACATTATTGTTAGAAATATCTATTTTCATATATTAATACCTTTTCAAATATTCAGGGTAGCCCCTGACATATCTGTTGTCAATATTATTATCAGTTTGTCATTTGCTTTTAATGTTTATGCTGCCAAATCTTGAAGGTTCCCCTATGTATTCAGAGTGTTTAAAAGACATTACATGTTTTGCAAATAGAATAGTTTACCAACAATTCTCCCATTTGTGGCTAGACAGTAGAAAGTAACCCAAGCTACTTTGAGTATCCGATAGGCCCTAGCCAGCAATCTCTACTGGCAATTTTAGAGAAATGTGAATTATGCAAAACTATACTTCCAAACTCAACCTTCCACAATCATTTTCAGTGGAGCTTTGAACTGACT
Source organism: Fukomys damarensis (assembly GCF_012274545.1). Classification (NCBI taxonomy): domain Eukaryota; kingdom Metazoa; phylum Chordata; class Mammalia; order Rodentia; family Bathyergidae; genus Fukomys; species Fukomys damarensis. The sequence goes on along the minus strand of NW_022900924.1, from coordinate 38,125,549 downwards.
TAGGATTCTCTGAGAGCTATATTTCTCTCCAGCCGAAACAGTATTTCCCAGATATAAAAATTAAATCTTATCAAAAGCACCTCAAGAATTTTCTAGGAGATATCAAATGCCTCTTGCCAAACAACATTCTGATAAGTCAAGAATAAAGTGTGAGTGTGAAACATACAGACTATATTTCCTTTAAATAATCAAGGATATAAAATAATAGGATGCTTGGTCAATTAGATTTGGGATGGTGTAGAAGGGAAAAAAAGAGTTAAATTCAAGCCTAGAATATAATTCTGTATACCTAATCTCAAAATAAGTTGGATCTTGCTGGCCACAAGTATCCATAATTCCTGAAAGAAGATAAAAAATTTTAAATATATTACATGTCCAGCTACATTTCAAATCCCTTCGTGGCAATATTTTTAAAAGAAGAACATACAAAATATATTACTTGTCCTTTCATTTCAGCTCTGCAACTGTGAGAAATTAAGATTCATTAAGCCAGATGAGTCCTCCCATCCCACTCCATGCTGAGCCAGCCCAAACGTGTGTAGGAGAGACCAGCACCAGCAGCACAGAATTACCTTCGAGGAATCGAGCTGATCTCAGCCAAAACTGCCATCTGTCTACAGTGAAATCTGTCAATTGTAGCTATTTATGAAATAGTTAGTGAAGCCTATAAATGATTCTATCTTACCTTGCCTACTCTCTCATCACAAATCATAGAGTTGCTTTTCTAAAAGGAGATAAGCATAGAATAGTCACTAGAAATATTCATGAAATGTAGACTGTTGCGATGACAAGTAAAAGAGGCTGAGCTTTGGCATCAAACTCTCTTACAGTCAAGTCCTGCTGCCATCTGCTATGTGATATTGGCTTACTTCTCTGTGAAATGGGGACAGTGATGTCTCTCCTGCCACATTCACTGGTAGTGGGAAAATGTCACTGAGAAAATAAACACAAAAGTGTCTGGTCATCTACGGTGGTTACTGAGCACATCGCTCTTTCATAGAACTTCCTTGTGATTTTCCATGACACGACAAAGAATTGGTAAGAGAAATACAGACTGAGTGGACAATGAAATTAATGACAGGTGGCTGGATCTAGGGTGTGTGATGCTGGGATCAGGGGTGTGTGATTACTGAATTAGTCCATTGATTGTTTTGACATAGGTCTGGGTAAGATTAAGGGTGCCCTACCTTGGGTGTGAGTGCTACTAAGGGTGTGTGGCCTGGGTAAAATATGAGGGATAAAAAAGAGGGTCGCTGCTTATAGATTGTAGTTTACTGCTGCTGCTGCCTCTGGCCTGCTCTGTGATGCCCCTCTTCCATGCTACCTTGCTCTAGAGCCAGCCACTTAGAGACGTATACCTCTACAAACTGTGAGCTACAATAAACCTTTCCTCCTTTAAATTTGCTTGTCAGGTATTTTGTCTCAGCAGCGAAAAAAGTAACCAAGACATTGCCTGATTTTTTGATTTGCTATTGCTATCTAGAATGATTTACACATAACCAAAAAATCACCAATGGAAAAAATTCCAGGTTAACCAAAAAATTGTCTGTGTGTTTCAAAAATGTTAACAAGTATTTTCTAAACAAGATTGGAAACAGATTCTCTTTCTCAGGCAACAGAACCTGCAAGGATTCCTAGGGAATCTGGAAATAATCGTTTTTGCTCTGATAGACTGTGTTTTCCCCAAACCCCATCCCCTAAAATGTCATCATTTTACTTTAAGAATGTTCACAAGGTCACGGCTGATACTAAGTGTATAGACTCCAAATGTCTCTTTAAACCAAAGCAGAAAGGGCAGTTTAAGACTAAGACTTTCTGTGAGATGTTTAGTATTTAAAGACATATCAGTAAAGTGTGAAACACTTCATAAAATGTTGGAGCACTTGAAAATATTCATATGTCACAAATCCATAACTAAATTATCTCAGAATTTACATCTCATAACTTAAATGAAAAACATCTGAGTAATATGTCATAAACTTTGCCAGACCTGTGAGCAAATGAAACCCAGACCATTATCAGTTTTCAGCTTATTCTTTCTTTATGCTTAACAATCGACTATTATACGTGAAGCCATAGACAACATACTTTTTAAGACAAGGTCAAATTCAAATATCATGTTTATTCTCCCCCACAAGTATATTTCTCTTTTCATAAGTATACAAAGCTAATGTACTTAAGTAACAACATAAACTTCTGAGTCAGATGGAATGAAATTATCTAAATTTACCCTAAATTATTAGGGTGATTGTGGGGAAGAGAGTTATCAGAGCCGCATTCTTCATATTTATAAATTGTGTTGGGCAGCATGGTTTTCAGCTTAGAAAATACACTCATAATAATCATTATACTCTACCTCCAAAATATTTGAGCTATGCTCCTAAAAAGTGGAAAAAATCCACAATATACAGAATTACTTAGACTAAAACTTTGTTGTGCTCCTGAATCATTTTCTTTAAATAACACAAATACATACCAAAAATGTTTCTGAAGATTTCTGGAGAAATCTGTTTCCTAGATTAACATTTTGTTGCCTTTCAGCTCCTTGCCTGTAGGATCACAGAATGGACAAAATGTGGGTTCCTCCAATTTGAACCTGTTACAAAATCTCAAGCCTGGTGTGGTGGCGCACGCCTGCAATCCCAGCGCTCAGGAGGTTGAGGCAGGAGGATTGCTGTAAGTTCAAGCATGGACTACCCATATTGAATTTAAGGCCAGCCTGAACTACATAGTGATACCCTGACTCAAAAAACAAAAAAAGTGTTTCTCTTGTGAGTTAGAAGTTTCCTTATGCATACATAATCTTAGAGAAGTTTTGTCCCCTGTTCAGATTCTTTTGTTTTTCGCCCTACTGTCTTTGAATGCTTTCTTTGATGTCTTCTCTGGGTCGGGCTCCAAAAATGTATTTCAATAGTATATAATAAATAAATTCATTAAGCTGAAGTGAATGCCTAAAATGAGATTTTTAAAACTACATAATTTAATAAATTTTACTGTCTTTAACCATTGCACCTAATAATTCATCTTGTTTCCAATAAGCCCGCCTCGCTATGTTTCTCATAAAATGAAGTCCATGATGAACCACTGCCTAATGAATGCGGGTTCCATTCCACTAATAAGCTTGGTCTTGGCTGCGGACTTTTTGGAAGTGATGGAATATTACAAATGTAATCCACATGTAAGACTATGTGAAATGGCTGGGTAGCAACAATTCCCTGAAAGCAGGGAGAAATTTTTCCAGTTCAAGAGTAAGAGCCAGTGTGGGTTGGGGCGAATGCGAAAACTCATGGAATAATTGAGATATTGGGGGCAGGAAGGAATCTGAAGAAAGAGGGTGCAACCAATGGAGAGAGATTCTCCAGGAACCCTCAGACCTAAGACAATTTTTCCCCTCTCCTTAATGCCAAGAAGGCTCCGAAATTCCTTCCAACCATAGTTCCAAGGCATTTTAGGAGGGATTTTTTTGTTCCAGAAGGAAAATGAGTGGAAATCGTCCTTAGAGAAAGAGGACTGCTGCAAGAACATACTGCAGGTCTGTTAAATGACAGAAGAAGAGGGGGTGAAAGGGACAAAAAGACAGCTGCAGGTAAAGGAAGTGCTCTGCATCTTCAAGCCTGGAGACCAATGCAGACCAGAAGCGGGGGTGCTGTGTTATCAGGACCTGTGCTCGGAACAGAGGGTGTGTGAAAGGGGTTAAAAGCAGATCAGAGGACCCTACAGAACTAGTGTCTAGAACAAGGAGAAGACTTCTCAGTCGGCTGCCATGTTAGCTTTCTTAAAAGTAGGCAGATGCTCTCTGGGAAATGCAGAAGTCTAACGGCAGACAACCCCATCCATGTGGCTTTGGTCAGCACAGCTGACCTCATCCAAGCCAAGGAGGCATCTGACCTTTATACTCACTCGTGTAAATGCGAATTGCAAATCCTTTCCTTTAGCGATGTAAACCCTCAGTCTTAAAACAGTGTTGTGTGGAGAGCAGGCACCCAGCATCCTCTATATAAAACATTCCCACTTCTCTGAAGACAGTTATTAAATCACATCTCAGAACTTGGGTAAAAAAATAAAATAAAATAAAATAAAATAAAATAAAATAAAATAAAATAAAATAAAATAAAATAAAATAAAAATGCCAACTGCTGTTGTTCTGTTCCCCCTCCCCCAAAGATTCAATTAACGAGAGGAAAAGGTGGTGCGCTTTTAACAAGTTCTTCACGCTGAACTGCTTAGAGACGTATGTTAGGCCTCTTTTTAGTAATAGGAAAAAATTATCTCGTCATGACTCGGCTCTCTTCCCCACCTCCAGCCTACGACTGTAATCAATCAGCCGGACAGCAAGATTGATTTTCTAATTAAGCTGGCATTTGTGTAGGCGCAGAGAGCCACAGAAGGCTTCCCTACTGTATCTGCCCAGCACACCCCGATTTGTATTCATTTACCCTCGCGCGAGCTTTTGGAAGTCGGAAGGGAAAGGGTCAGTCACTCTTTCCCTCTCCCCGCAAATATCCAACAGGAAAGAATTCCATCAAATAGCTGACAAAGGAGAGAACAGCGCTGGGCCCGCTGTGGTTCCACGTGGGTGGGACTTGCCACCCACTTTACCCTGCCCCAGGACCCTGCCCTGGCGGCTGCCTGCCTTAGCCCTGCAGCCTACACAGATGGCTGGAGGGGGCCGGCTCTGAGCGTCTGTAGAAACTCCATTTCAAACACCGTTTGCCAAAATGGTATAGCAGGTTTGTGCCGGCCGAGCTGAGGAGATGTGCTCCCGATTTAATTTACTTAGGGGAAGAATATGAAATGCTGAACAGCTCAGCCAGAATCCGAGTGTCCTCCAGGACGCCACCGCGCAGGAGGAGGAGAAAACTTACTTTAGCAATTCTGGATCCAACGTGCGGGTCCTTGTTGCCCGAGACTGGCCTTCAGTGTGCACTGGGGAATAAAAGTGAAATCAGTCAGAAAAGCTTGCATCTTTTTTTAGTTCATCCCTGGTACATCCATTACCTAATATTTTATTTAAAAGCTCAGACTTTCCCTAACTCAAAAATGCTAAGTTCAATTTGGGGAACATTCTGCCCTGAACTGAGGGGAAGTTCGCATACTGTTTAAGGTTTAAAAACAAAATAGGAAGAAAGAGAGGTAGGTGGTAGAAATAAATAAAATGATGGAGGGGATGAATGTGTGCAATGGATTTAAGAAACAATGTGTTTTAAAGGCTTGCCAAAAATAGTGTTCAGGTAGTGCCATTAATATTTATTAAGTAACCTCTGGTCTTTGGTGTCCCTCTTCCAATCTTTCGTGTCCGCCTGGGCTAAACAAACACAACATACTCCAGATAGAACCCTTTACCCCTCCCTGAAACCTTGTTCTTCTCTGATTCCCCCAGGTCTCTGTTGCACCACTGTATACCTGATCAGTAGGTTCAAAACCTGGGTATCACTGTGAACTTAATTCTCCCTTGAATCCCACATCTAATAGGTTGCCTTATTCTATAAAGTAGGTGTCTGGTTAAACTAGTGAGTTTATTATCATTCCTTATTTAGTTTTTTGTTTTGTTTGGTACCGGAATTTGAACTCAGTTCTTTGAGCTTGCAAGGCAGGCGGCAGAACCACTGAGCTAAATCCCCAGCCCTATCATTCCTTATTGAGATCACTGCAATAACTTCCAAACAATTATTAGTGAAATCATTAGTAATATTCCAATTATTTCCCCCAAAGTATCTTGGATTCTGTCATTCTATCCTTCGATTTCCTGCAGCTTCCTACCTAGTCCTACCAAAGTATGAACTCATTCTCCAGTGGGCCTTTGAGTTTCTCACATGACACGAACAGCGCAGGCATTTGTTCAGGCGGTTGAGATCTTCCCCACCAGGAATAAAGATGTTTTGCTTGTCTAAACTTTTATTAGGTTCTAAACCTGCTCCTAGGCCTGTCTGTGTACTTCCTTATAAAATCCAGTTTTAACACAAACCTCATAAGTGGATTTGACAAGAACTCCATACCTTAAATATCAGATCACGCTTATTAGCTAACCATCTTTGATACCTTATCGGTTCTTTTACTCCATCATGGCCCAGGTGATATCTGATCACTTTAGCTGTCTGTAGTAAGAACTGCTTTAGATAAGTTTAGCCAGAGCCCTCCTTTGCCCTGACAGAATCTCTTATTAATTTCCCATCCTACCCCTTGACTATAAATTCCCAGTTGCCCACCCTGTGTTTGGAGTTCAGGCCAATCCTCCCAACACGCATGCACACACACACATGCACTGCAAATCATATGGTCATGGACCCTATAGCTATTGCAATGGTACTGACTTGTCTTCCTTTTCATGATTTAAGAAGTATCATTGAATAATTGCTTTCTTTATAGAGGCATTTGGAAGTTGTGTCAGACTCTGTATGGCTCAGTGACTACAGATCATAACTGTACTGAGTAGGACTAAATTTAAGATCCTAGGCATAAGACAGTCATATTGAGAAACACTATTTCACATCTGGAGAAATTTAACTTTACTCTTCCTCCAAATGTATATTACCTTGGTTATTACCTTATCCACTTTCAAATCATTCCCTGTGGTACCTCTTTCAAGCAAAGTGCCCCGATCTTCAGTACTTTGTGCACACTCACACACGTACACACACACACTGGACTTTCTCCATTGTGAATCTCAGTTAGGAATTCAATGCACTAGGGCTTTCACTGGCCTGATAGTACTTGTCTTAAATTGTAAGCTCCTTGAAATAAAATATTTATAATACTGTTTTATATAACTGATGCAAATTATACAGTGTTTTATGAGCAGAAAGTATTCAATGTGTGGATATTAAATTGATCTAGGTTGAGGCTCTATGCTGCCAATGGAACCCAGAGGCTCAGGGAGTTAGGTAGGACCTGCAGGATCAAGTGAGCAGTAAAGGTAAGAACAAGCCATATCCTCCAAAAGCAGAAGTCACAGCAAGCAGAGGGAAGCTGTAGCTTAACTATCTGAGGAAGAGAGCATAGCATTTCAGAGGAGAGGTCAGGCAAGAGCTCTGAGCCTCTGGGATTAGGCAAAGAGGGGCAAGCAGACACTAATGAGCAGCTCAAAGAGGCATAACAAACAAAAAGACAACTTAGAATAAAAAATGATTTCATCAACTCATTGGGTGGTCGGCAATCTGACAGGATGTACCAGGGGGAGTCGATCTGCCAAAGGGGAGCAGCTGCATGGCTATGGGAATGGGACACAGCTGAGCTGAGCTCCAGTTTTGCCCCAGGCTCTGAGCTGTTATGTGGTTCCTCTGAGGATGAGCATTCATCTTGGCTGCATTAGCATGAGCTCTGCAGGAGGAGACAGACCACTGGGAACACTTGGCCTGTGCGTTCACAGAAGTCAACAGTAGCTTTTCAAAGGAAAAGCTGTAGTAGGGCCATTAGCTTCCCAGCTGTTTGGCAGGAATGGTTGCAGGTTGTGAGGGGGAGAGATGATGTTTCCATGTACCCGCAACTACATAAGTCAGACCCATGATGGGCTGTTGAGAAGCAAAGTTACTTAAAGAATAACAACACCTGAAAGTCATTTCTGCAGAAAGACTGGAAGGAGGAAATGTTAAAAATGAAAAGAGAACTCCAAGATGAAAACAACTGTGGTTCATGCTGGGGTTGAAACTGAGGAAATAGAGTAAGAGAAAAATGAGAAAACATGCCAAAAACAAAATTTCAAATGAAAAGGTATTACTATTTCAAAAAGGAGGCTTTCACTGGAATACAGAGAACAAAGGCAGTTGTAGGGAAAAATTGTGGAACGGAGCTTTCCCCAGACTAGAAGGGTCACACTTAAGTGATTAGTATCCACAAACTGGTAGAAAGAGTTAGAACTGATAGAAAGATTTGGGAGAAACTGAGATTTAATTAAAGTTACATTTTGAAAAAGTAATAACCATTGGTGGTGGCAAGAATAATAAGAAAATTCTTCACTGGACACATATTTATTGGAGAACTATTTTAAGTGAAGTACTTTATTAAAGGAGGTGATCGTTGAAATATGCTTCACAGGATAGGAAGAATTCCCTAGCTAAAGAGGATAGCCCATTCCTAGGTAATGTAAACATCATAAACAATATCAGCAGTACATATTCCAGGGATATGAACACTCAAGGGTGCTGTGCTTTAGATATAAAATGCTTTCCTAAATTCTCATTTTCAGAGGTGGAGACTGGTTAGAAGATCTGGTCACTGGGGGTGAGATCTGTAAGGGTATATGCCTTTCCCCAAAACACACAAACTCTCTCTCTCTCTCTCTCTCTCTCTCTCTCTCTCTCTCTCTCTGTCTCTCTCTCTCTCTCTGTCTCTGTCTCTCTCTCTTCCTCTCCCTCTCCCTCTCCTGGGTTCCAGAGGAGAGCAGCTTTCCTCAGCCCTGCTATTTCCTCTACCATCCCATTTCTGCACTGGAGCCAGCTAAATATGGAATAAGTTCACTAAAATTGTGAGTCAAAATAAACTTCTTTTAAGATGATGCTGGGTATTTTGTCCCAGCAATGGAAAAATGGCTAATCCAGAAAATTAATACTGAGAATAAGGGGTCATTGCTAAAACTATGCCTGCCCATGTGGTTCAGGGACATATGGAACTAGTTTGCCAGAGAAGTTTGGTAAGATTTGGAGATGCAGGGTAGAGAAGCTCTAAAATACTGTGATCAGTGCTTGATATGCAATACTGGTCAGAGCTCAGAAGACCAGAATGCTGTTAGGAATGTGCAGAAGAAGGGTCAAGTTTATGAAATTTCAGTTGGGAACAAGGTCACCACTGGGAGCTGGCCAAGAGGACATATATATTATGATCTGATAGAAAATTCGTCTACATTTGGCCTGTGTCCTGAGACTTTGTGGGAGACTGAGATTAAGCACAGCAGACTAAAGAACGTGGTGGAAAAATATTCAAGACATTCCAATGTTTAGGCTGTGGCATGGTTATTAATGGCTGCTTTTAGCTTTATCTACAGAGAGAATCAGGAGCAAATTTTACAGCTGAAGGTTTTGAAAAGTTTTCACCTTTTTCAGAAAGTGAGAGCCTGAAAAATTTGTACAAAGGAGAGCACGGTTTCTGGAAAGAATGGCCTTTAAGATAAGCCAAGTACTTTGTACAGGGACAAAAAGAAAGATGCCTTAAGAGCATCTCAGAAATTAGCAAGACCTTTCTGATCACAGGCTCAAGGGTGAAGAAGCATAAATCTTTCATTTGCAAGACAGACTCTGGGATGCCTGTTTAATCAAGACTCCTAGGGAAGTATATCCTTGAGTTCAGTCATTCAGGCACTTGAGGCACCTTAGCCATGGTTCAAAGGGGCAGCTTTCCTCTGCTGTGCTGTTCTTCCATGTCGTTTCTGCCTTAGAGACAGCCAACTATGAACTGAACCCACTAAAACTGTGAGCCAAAATGAACCCCTCCTCCTTTAAGCAGTGTATGCTGAGTATTTTGTCCCAGCAATGGGAAAGTGACTAACACAAAATCTTGATGGATAAAAAGTAGCATGTAGGAGAGGAAGGATATGGGAAGAGTTTATCAGCAACACTGAAAAGTTTTAGCATCACCTGTCCAGTGGTGAACCACTAAGTGTCATAGAAAGAAAGGTACTGCAATCATGGAGTTAGTGAGAAAATATATTTACTGATCTATAAAAATAGTATTTGTTGAGGTGGAGAATTACAACTCTGAATTTGCATGTACAAAAGTCACTTTTCTTCTTGCCTCTCATGCCACTGAATATTCTTGTAATGATATTTGCTTTAAAATACTGGCAATGAGAAACATTCTGTGAGTTTCCTGGACTTGGGCTGCTGCCATCCTCAGCATGCTCCTTTAACTTTGAGTCTCAGTTGCATTCACAAAGGAATGGTGACAGAGTTAATTAGAGGAAAAGTTAATTAGAATCTAGCTCTTCTAAAATTTCTCCCTACCTTCAGCAATTCCTCAAGTTCCTAAAAGTGCTGCTTGGAGGAAAAGATTTTCACTGAGGCAGAACTTTGTGGCTGTGAAAGTAATTGTAATATGATCATAGAGAGACAGACACGACCTGTATATACAGGAACACTTGGCATTTCATTTAACATATTTTCTCATTTGGGGAAAACAGGATGTTAGAGACAGAAGGTCCACATGTGTCTGTCTCCGTGAATCACCCAGTTACTTTAAATGAGAAGGAAAGGAGGAGGAGAAGTTAGACAAAACAAGTAATAGAGGAAAGAATGTGGACAATCTATTGCTACCACTTACAGGAGAGTATTCATTTTGTCACATCCAGGAGACAAAATTCTGGTCAGAAATAAGTAGATAGAAAAAGAATGACTATAGCATAAGCACATATGTGGGGAGGGTTACTATGGATTTTTCATTAAAATAGAAGGAAATGAAAGTACCTTCTGAAATCCTTACTTTATTCTCACAGTTGGAGGCCTCTGAATTGCAGTTTCCTTTTCTCTGCAATGAGAATAATACCTACTTCCTAAGGTAGTTGTGAGGACAGAAAAGATTATGTGCTAAAAACTTAGCCCCATGCTGATATCCATGCTTTATGGATGCTGTGAGAAGGCATGGGTTCTATGAAAAAGAATTGTGTTGGCATGAACATAGAAGGCAACGGGAATGCTCCACTATTATAAGTTTCCTATTTGCATGTAAACAATGAAGGCAATAGCAGTTGTGACAAAAATCAGTTGGCACATTGACACACTTATTTGCTTGCCTCCCCCTGAAGTGAGTTTTTGGTCTGGCACCCAGCAGAATAAATTGCTGTGGATTAAGATGTGTGCAAATCCAGCATCTATTATTGGTATCTTTCTTAATGTCTTTGACACCATTTAAAAAAGTGAACCAACCAGCCAACTGGAGGCTATTCGACACTAAATAAACATTTGAAGTAATGCCAGGCCTTTTACAAAATTACAATCTGCTTAAAATAGATGCCTCAGAGGTCAGTTTCAAATAGGCTCATTGGATGTCCATGTTTGTTTATTTCTATCCAAAGGCAATTTCAGGGCAAGTAACTCAGGCAGCTGCTTGGGCATCCAGCAGACACTGCTGTCCTTTGAACAAGATGTGCTGCACCACTGCTTCTATTTTAAAAGGATTTCCCATCTTCCTTTGGAGAAGGCAAGGGCCCTGGACGAAGTGTAAAGGTTGCACAAAGGACATTTAGGAAGCAAGGTAGGGAATGGGGAGACAAAGAGGGCAGTGCCCACCTTTCAGATCTGTACCCCTACTTAGTCTATAACTGCTCCTCCCCCAGCTAAAAGAATTTCTTGGTAGCAAATAGAACAGTAAATAATCCTAAAAGTGTATTAAAAGTATACAAATATCTAAAAATTAGCTTTCATAAGCATAACTTTAGAGTAAAATAATCACAAGGAATAATCAGTTCCCCTTAATAAATGCACGTGTTGAAAAATAAAATATATTTATAGAAAAAACTTTAGCTCCCAAAGAAGCAAAACAGTCAAAAATCAATTTTTGATGTAGGATATCTTCCCCTTTTTTAATCTTGATAAAAAATAATAATGGGGTCAGATATTCTCTGGGGGCAGGAAAAAAACCAGTTAATGTTCAACAAACTCTTAGAAATTGAAAAGGCTAATGAATCGATTGTTGAAATGCTTTTAGAAATCTTAAAAATCAATAGTTCTGTATAAACTAGTTCTCACTTTTGCCACTGATTTACCTTAAAATAAGGGTGAGGGATGATCTGGAACGTCCAAGTAAAAATTTTCTTGTACATTGAGAATATTTTATTTGACCAAAGGAAAACAATCATTCTTCTGAGAAAGTCTTGCCTTGACAACTCAAGCCTGAACTGATTTTCTGCTTTACTGAATTTTTATGTACTATATAGTTAGTTCACTCCATTCAGGAGCCAATTATACACAGCTTGTATTTTTTCTCAAATTGTCTTACATGAGTTTGTTACCCCAAATACATAGTAAGCTTCTTTTTTTTTAGTGACTGCACCTGCACAGCAAACTCTTTGACCATAGTCATGTATTATATTTATTCTGTTCTTTTTGGGGCACCTATTTGGTGTGGAGCACATAAAAAGCCTTCAGTATATATCTGCTGAATGAAAAAAGTCTCATTACTACAGTCTGAAATGAAGTGTTGCTAATATAAGATGTCACTTCAGTTAGGGTAATGCTCAGTGGGCAAGTACATTAGAATCATCTGGCTGCATATTAGATTCACCTGAGGAAACTTTAAAAACATTTCTATGCTGTATGTTAGATATTGATATTAAAACAAAGGGAAATAATTGTAATGCTATTGCCAACAGGAGCTTACAAACCTAGGGTTAAAGACAGACAATGCAGATTATAGTAAATAAATATAATTTATAATTGCTTTAAACAGACACATTACACATCAGTTGATCACACTGAGTTTCTATAACTGCCATTAATTTCTGAGACTACACCATGGTAATCAGGACTGGATCCTGGTATTCCCCAGGACTTCTCTAATAATTCCTTGTGGTGGACTAACTAATGGTCGACTTGGGATGCCCAGCTGAACTGCGCCAGTGTGGTTCTGGGCGTGGAGGGCCCACTTGAGGATTACTGCCAATGGCATAAAAGGAAAACTGGAGGGGAAGATTGTATGTTGTTGATTTTATTGGAGAAGCTTCAGACAGCTGATTTTCTAGGTATAAATTTAGCTGTTACCTTCAGAGGAGCTTGGGTCTTCACTGTTACTGGGGAGGGCTGCCGTTTTCTTTAGGGGAGCTCTGGTCTTAGCCTTAAACATCACTTCCTGACTACAGTGCAGATTCCACAGCCTGGTGGCACAGACTCTTCACCCATCACAGACTCTACGACTTCCACCACTGACCCTTGGGCCTTTCCGGTACAGATCCTCCATACGGATTTGTACGAGACATTGCTATAGTCTCTACGTCCTGGGCTGGACTCATGGATTTCACTGCCATGGGCTTTAGGCCTTCAGCTGGACTCATGGGGAGCACTGCTGTGGGATCCAGGCCCTCGGCTGGATTATTTGGGTCTCTAGTGCATGGACAGATCTCTAGCACTCCTCTGCACTTGACTTTTTAGGTAAATATGATAAAAATTATCATATAAATTATGTGTCCTGTATTAAGTCTACTCTCTTTCACACCCTGACTGCAACACTCATTTACCAACCATCCTCTAAAATGAGTTATTTTTGCAGATATCAGAATTCATCAGTTGTGCACTGATGCTGATTAATTATGCTTGCAGAAGAGAATGCTATTTCTGAATGATAGGGAAAAATCATAAAAAGTAGCTTCCTATCTATGGATACAATATTTTATGCTAATACAATATAGATCTGTGTTAGTATTATATATTCCAACAAAGATAAAACAACAGGGACCAGATTTATCTTCTTGCCTGAAATACCCAGAGCTGCACAGATCAACTCTCAAGATATTAAATACTGTTGTTTCAAAAAAATAAAACAAAAAAAAATTGTGATTCCTAAGACATGGGAAACTGAGGAGGTAAGTCCTCTGAGTGCCCCTGCTTGCTCTCTGGGGAGTGACTCTGGGCTGTGCTGCAGAGAAAGGGAACCCAGTCCAGCCGGCAGACTCAGTTTTGGAAGGAAAGGGGAGAGGCACAAAGAGAGAACTTCCAAGATTTGCAGGGGATCTCCCTTTAAATATTCTGCTAAATACTCATGAGCAAATGGGAGTGAGAAAACTACCCACAACGATTTGAAAGAGCAGAGCCCAGAAGCAGTAGAGCCTGATCTCACAGCCAGAGTAGAGAATCTCATAAACCACGAGTTATGGATTAGAGCAGGGGAGGCACACCATGGCTCCCAGGCCAACACCAGTCTACCACCTATTTTCATAAGTACAGTTTTATCTGACAACAGAAACATCCATTTTTATGTACTTTCTGTGACTTTGTTTATTCTACAGTGACAGAGCTGAGTGGCTGAGACTGAGACCAGATGGCCCACATAGCCTAAAATATTAACTATTTGGCTTCTCAGAGAGAAAAAAAAAATCAGACCCCTAAAGTAAAATACTAAGTAATGCCTCCCTTAATAATGGGAAAAAAATGAACCTAGACTAAATGTTTTTTTCTGGTCCCATCCAAAAAGGGGGCTTTTAAAGTAAGATCCAAAATTATCAAATTGCATCCATCTAACTTATGTTCCAGAATAAGCCCAAGACTCTCCACATGAATCCAAAAAAACATACCCAGCAGCTGATAATGTAAAGTTCACAATATCTGGAATCCAATCAAAAGTTGCCATGCATGCAAAGAAGGGAAATACAATCTATAATATGGAAAGGGACCTAGGATTAGTCAAAATGGAACCAGAAGTAACACAAATTACAAAGTCAATACACAAGGACATTAACACAGCTGTTATGACTATTTAATGTATTGTTTCTTGAGGAAAGACTGCATGAGTTAAATAGGAACAAAAAAAGTTTTTTTTTAAATCCAAATCAAATGGTTAACCATTTAAAACAATATAATAAGAATGTATGGGGGGGTATACATGTATTATATACATATGTATATACAGATATATGGATATATATGTACTATGATATACAGAGATACATCATTTTGGACTGAAAAACATTAAGAGACCTCCTGACTCTCCCACAATAACATGAACACAAAGAGTAAGAGAAGTATAAATGGAGGCGTATCATTATAATGTTTCTCTATGATGAAATCATTTGACATAGCCGATGCTGTGGTGCTTGCCTGCAGTCCCAGTCTCTTCTGAAGCCAAGGAGGAGGATCAAGAGTTTGAGGCCAGTTTTGGTAACTCGATAAGACTCTTTTGAATAATTTTTTAAAAGTTGGGAAGGGGCCAGGAACAGTTCAGTGGTCAAGCACTTGCCTAGCATGGTGAGCCCATAGTTTCAAAATCCAATATTACACATTAAAAAAATTAGTTTAATAGTATCCAAAGGTAAACATGTACAACTGCTATAGCAATTATTTAAACACACACACACACACACACACACACACACAAAGCAGTGTGTTGGTAAACCCATCAAATGCTTTATTTTTGGCATTTCTGGCACTTTATTTTTTTATAGTTGCCACTTTTCTGCTAACATGTCCTTATTCATTTTTCTTGTCCACTTTTTTTAGTAATATCTTAATATATTTACATGGTGGTGTTCAAGTAGTCTTTTTAAAGAACTTTAACATTTGGAACATATATGGATCTGCTTCTACTGTCTTTTTCTTTTAAATACATTTAACATTTTCCCTTCTCTTCACACATCTTACAGTTTGTTATTGAACGCTGGCCATTTATGTAAAAGAATGGTACACTCTAGTAAATAATATTTACATCCCAGGAAAGGGCGCCTCCATTCTCCCATCGGGCCAGTAGTGTTCTGTGCTGGTTCGTTCTGGACTTCTGTGAGTTGAGTCTATGTTGCAGTTATTCTCATTTCACTACTGAACGGGACAGGGACAGAGGGTGGTATTCTTTTCAACCAGTCGTGAGATCTCTCTGTTTTACAGTCCAGCCTTCGCCTCTTGTCATGTTGCTAGAGAACTTGAGCAGCTCTCCAGTCCCACTCTCGGCTCTCTGAGCCTGGGAATTTTGCCTGTATTTTCTTTACTTCCATCTGGTTCAGCTTCATTCTATCTCTACTACTCCACCTGCAATAAACATATTGTGGGGCCACTCTACTGTCCTGGGAAAAACGTAGCTTTCCTGGAATTTTATTCATTCAAGTTTCTTTAAATCCTTCAAGTCTTTGGAGAGTTAAAATAAATATATGATTTCTGTAGATATCCAATGTATTTTCATTGTTAGGATGAGAGTAATGGTCTCCTCGGATTTTCTCCTTCCCATCTGGAAGCAGATGTTTCAAAGAGCTTATTCTTTTAAATAAATCACATGGAATGGCCATTTGTTGCAAGAACAATAACAGTGGTAGAAGCAAAGGAATGGTATTCATTTAGACTTCAATTTAGTTTTTCAAAAATACAAAATTTTAAACCGAGTCATGAGGCTTGACACCAAACTACTTTAATAAATTATGTGCATAACTTGAAAAATTATAAATTTTTGCATAGTTTAAGATTACATCTTTAGGGGGAATTTGCCATAGACTTAAGTAGAACTAGAGTTGACCCAATCCAAAGGTTTAAACACAAAATCCAGATAATTCTAGACATCTGTACAAGTCTATTTAGAGCCACCACAAGCTGCAAGTCAAAATCTAATCTAGTCTTGGTCCCCTTCTCTAGCTAAACATGAATTCTGCATTTACCAAGTTTTTAAATATTGTTTTTAGCTAGATATTATTTGAAATAGAGGTTTTGATCCTTTTAAAATTATGAAAATCACAATATCTCCCCCAACTTCCTGTCCTTTTCTCTTTCATACGTGCACATTGCAAAAAAGATAGATCATACACATATAGATTTACAGATATTTTCTTAAGGAACAGAGACAGCTATAGAAAGTGACTTTCCTAAGATCACACAGGTAATCAATTACAGAAATGGTGCTAGAACCCCTCCCAACCCAATGTCTTTTCTTCTGTTCATGTCCCTTCTCATTACTAATTAATCTCGCTGCCCTAGACCTCCATAAGTCTCAGCCAAATGGGTCAATTTCAATGTGGAGCCACAGATGAGCAGCCCTCGTGGGATTGATGAATGATTCCTACAGCTTTGGAGGCTCTCGTGTGACATCAGTTGGACCCAGGTGAAATGATAATCACCAGCGTATAAATGATTTGGACACTGTAATTTCCCCCTGTGACTTAGTTTGCTTTCTTCTGTTGATTTATTTAGAATGTGCTCTGCTACATCTCCCAACCTTGCTACTCTTAGAGCACCAATAAATGTCAAACAGATTAGACAGGCCCATTACTCAATGGGCACATTTCTAAAAATGGTACAAAGGTGAAAGCCCAGCAGTTTCAGATGATTGGAGTATTTACAGGATGTTAGGAAAACATCTGCTTCAAAAATTCAGAGGTTTGAGAGTTGATATAATGTTTTATTAGGGTCCTACACCACTGATAGTCACTGTACAGGAAATACTAAGTCATTACAGAATGAATGACTTTTGAGCACCTATTATATAGAATGGGCTGTATACAGACTGGCCCTCTAATAGCCACTTAAAGTGAATACATTTGCTTTTATCAAAAGAGAAGAGAATGGTGCTCACTTCTATAGCTTTGCTCAAAGACAAATATGGGTAAAAAGAGATATTTTTCCTTTTGGTTCTGTCTACTTAGGTTTGGTCTTATGACATCTTTGCTCTGGTATAGATTTGCCAGGCCTCTGAAGCAGATAAAAGGTGGCAACAATTCACTAGAACAAATCTGGAATTTTTAATTATCTGTATGTTAGCATAGTGACCACTCACGTAACAGCAAGAGCCAACCAAGATGTGCTATCTCATTTGATCTCTATGAGAATCCTAAGATTTGGTATAATTATTCCCATTTTACACAAGAATAAACTGAGGTTTAGAGAGTTCAAGGAACATGCTCAAATATTTTAGCAAATGGCGAAGCTGGGATCCTGAGCCAATCTGATTAATTCCAAGGATTTCTTTCTTTTTTTCAGGGGGAGTGAGCCCAGAGTCTCCTCATCCATACTAGGCAAGTGTTCTACCATTAAATTACATCCTGAATCCCACCCCCTTTTTAAAATTTTGAGACAGAGTCTTGCTAATTTGCCCAGGATGGATTCAAACTTGCAATCCTCCTGCCTTGACCTCCAGAATAGTTGAGATTACAGGTGTGCTCCATCATACCCAGCTAAGTCTTCAATTATTGCCACTACTGTCATCAGTTTTACAGAAGACAACCAGTTTAAATTTGATACAGAAGCAACAAGAGTAGATTGCTGTGGTTACTGTATATCCATAAGAAGTTTGCAGTGTCTTTTACAGAGCCAGCTGGAATAGTGTTTGTTGATGGGGACACACCACAGTTACTAATGGATCAGCTCTGAAATCACACTTGTGCAATTTGCTATTCATCAAGATTTAATTAAATCTCCAGTATTTTCTTTGTGATGTTGTTCCCTTCCCATAGCTAATGGACTAGTTTGTGGGGAGTTTGCAGATGAGGAACCTATTCCTGAAAGAGAAAAAGAACATGAACTAGGCTTGGCAGGAGCTAACCAGTATATCCAGTCTATGATGCAAAATTCACCATGTAGTTTCATGTGATGCATGAATGTATACATTGCACGCATGGGCATTAGAGTAACAAAAAGACACAGAGAGGAGAGGGATACTGCTTTTTTTCTTTTTCTTTGCATTTCTGAGGAAGCAGCAATTGGATTCATTATTTATTAATCACAAATAGTGGTGCTGTGTCTTTAGAATAGAAAAACATCTCGCTTGATTTTCAGTGCATATTCTGCTAATTGGTAGCTTTTGCCTCTCGACTAAACTGTAAAGGGGAAGGGTGCACACTAAACCAACTGCCCTACTTAGGCAGCTCCTGGCAGGAATGCTGAGATAGATTAACATGCATAACAGCAGGCTTCTGTGACCCTGGGAGATAGCAGAACCTGAAATAACCTTAATATCCTGTCAACTTTCATTACCAAACCCCACTGAACAAGAAAAGCCTATTTAACAATCTGTCTAAGAAGGAAAAATCCCTGTCTTTTTTTTTTTCTTTCTTTTTAAGCAGGATTTTTCATCCTGTTCTTTTTTATCCTGGGGATATTTTCTTTCACCTCACTTCTTAGAACAACATCACTGTGCTAGGCCATGTTGTATGGCGCCCTGATCTCATCAGATTTCACAGCGTGGATGCCACTCCACAGGCATTGCTGACATCATCCTGGCTTCTACAAACTTGCCCTCAGATATCTAGGGGCATTCTGGAGCAAACTGGGGCCTAGCAATGTGTTGGAATAGAACTAACCCTATCCTGAGAGTTGTCCAGGATTAGCCCTATGTAGGAAGGTGTTCAACTGAAGAAAGAGTTTGAACTGATCCCACTGAAGGCAGAAAAGCAAGAATATCTTGGATAAGCACCTGGGGGTATTTTTAGACATACACAAATCCAGATGTCTTGTAAAGTTGTCAGTTGCATTTGCTGCAAGCATCCTAAGTTACCTTGACTTGCCAAGAGCTGTATGTTCCTCAAGGGATGTGTTTATGGAGAATTCTAAAAATACCAGAGCACTAAAACAAATCCAAAATAATTGCATTTCTGTCATGTTTTAACAGTGCTCTCAAGAAGGAGACAATTCTTTCATTCACAATAAATGCTTCCCCAATTTTTCAAATTAAGTGTAACATCGTCAGGTTCCAAAACTCCTCTGTTCACAAGACAGAGTTTAGCTATAGGCTTAATTCCATTTAATCCGAGGAATTGAAATCATCATGTCTTTTTAAAAAAATCACAGGGCAGAAGTGTGGATTTTTCAAAATTAGCAGCTCTGTGGCCTTGAGCAAGTCATTTCTCTCATCTGAAACAATCAAGGGAATGGGGAAAAATAAGACTTTGTTGAGATATCAGGCAGGCACTTTTCCATTATTATCTTTACTAAGTGGTTTCCAGTATTTTTTCAGTTTTAATCTTCTCTTCTATTTTTTGAGTGCTTCCACTGATTTAGCAAATATTTATTAAGAGATTCTATGAGCCATGCACAGTACTATGCCCTGCAAGAGTCATTAAAAGCATTCTGAGATGGACATGCTAAAGAATTTTTGCAATTTTAATGACAAATTTATAGAAATATTTTCTATAAAATCAGAAGAATAGCTTCTTACTACATTAGTGAGACCACACTGTGACATCCCTATCAAGAATTCTCATTCTACACTCTGAGAAATTTCTCAGTTTCTCCCAGGACAACTTTACTTATCCCATTATCTTTATCTATAAACTGCACATTAATTGGATATTTTGGAAAGAACAATGCATTGAAAATCAGGAGAACTGAGTTTGAATTTTGCTATAGCAATACATGCCGGACAGTTTACTTTGTCACTCTGAGTCCTGCTTTCCCAATAGGAAGACCTTGGGAAAGATGGGATAAATCATATTCCTAAAATTCTCCTTCATCCTTAAGGAAGAAGGAAAAAAGAAGGGGGAAAATGGCTCAAGCCGGAACTAAGCAATACAGTAACCCCTAGCCACATTTGGCTACCAGTAAAAATTGAGATATGCAACAATAAAAATATAAATATGTTCTTAAGAATTTTTAACATTGGATATATAATAAAATTATAATATTTGGGGTATCCGAGCTAAAGACAATATATTTTTAAAACTAATTTACCTACTTTTATTTGCGTGTGGTTGCTTTAAAATTTTTAATTTCATACTTGGTTCACATTTATAGCTTACATTATGTTGCTGTTGGTCAGCAATGGCCTAAACCTTCTTAATTACCTACTTATTAAAAAGCTATTAGCTTGTGAAGAGTTAAGTAGGTCATATTGTTCTGGTCTGCATTTTAAAAGATAGGAAGGCAAGGGCAATAGAGAAGCAAGCTTCTGTCCATTCTGCAAACTCCACATTGTCTCTCACCACCTGAGGCCAAAAGGACTTCTACTTCCCCTTGCTGCTTGCTCCAGGATCTTATTCTGCGGATTTGAGTAAGTGCGAACTGAACACTATGTTGGCAAGGCCCGCTGACTTTATATCAGAAAAGGTAGGCAACTACTGACAGGAGAAAAACTCTAGCCACTAAAAAGGGAAAGGGTCCAGGAGACAAGGAGCTCAGGCAGTCTGAAGGTGAAACAGTTTGTGGGGAGCTTGAAGCTCACCAGAGCTATTCCCATGGAATCAAATACTCTACCTGCCTTTCCTCTTTCATGACTTTTTCCCCTATTTCATTCCTTTCTTTCTGTCTTGCAATTCCCTTCACTGAAATTTTGTCTCATGTAACTGTAATGTGCTTCTGAGGTCACTGCAATCATCCTCATTTACCATGAAGAAATCTGGAACTCAGTAAAGTTGTATACCTTGACCATGTTTGCAGTTAGCAATTGTCATGGAGCCAAGATGCGATACCTTATCTCCCAGTCTCGATGGCTATATTTTTTTCCACAAACCACATCACCTGCCTCGCTTTCAAAGATTCTTAATTGACTTTTGGTATTTTAAATTCATCTAACTCTCTAGCTGCTCTACGAAGACACTTTGGAGATTATTCTACTGCACATCTTTAAACCACTTCTTAATGTACGGCAAGGCTAATTTTCAAAACTTTTTTTCTCATTGATAACTCAGCATTGTCCAAATATTAATCAGATTTGAATACTTAGGCTAATAAATTGGCCTTCAGCTCATTTGAAAAGCTAAAGCAAACCTGTGAAGAAAGACAATTAGTCTATATTCTGTCTACCTCTCATTCAGTAACAGATTTGGGCAAGAAACACATTAAACATTTTAGCCAAATGAATTAATATTAATTTAGTCAATTATAAGAACTCTATTTAAGTAGAGATGTGAGCTAACCCTTCAAAATCATGACCACATAATTTTGGTAATTTAATGTCAACAGAAATAGTAAAATATTTTTCTTTTTCACCTTCATGGACCACAATAAAAAGAAAACAAGTGAAATGCGTGTATTGTGCTAATTTGAAATAAAATTCTTTCATGTTCTATCCCTAATCCCTCAAATGCCAGCATTAATCCATCTATAAATCCACAAAGCTCTCCCTTCAGACCCCAAGGAAGGCATAAGGAATACAGAGAGAAATTGCCCCAGTTCAAAACCACAACAGAAGCCAGATCATCCTAAAACTACCCTGAGAATTTGACTTCAAACAAAGCCTCAAGTTGGGGATTTAAGCATACATAACAGCTGGGGCTTTTTAAGTCTAAGTAATGCACAACCATCAAAATCGTGTTATTCATTATTTCATTTCAACCTGTATTTTTCCATCTGTGTTGTAAAATCCTACAAAGGAAGAGGAGTTAAGATTTCTGCCCTCAGAAATCTTAAAATGGTGCAAGAAATTTAAATGTGTCAAACAGATGTAAGGTGAAAATTGTTGTCATCTCCTAATAACTTTTTATTTTCATAATAATCATGAGTTGTTTAAAATAGTATTTTCCCTACTTCATTTAAGAACAAATGTATAATGTCTATTAGACTAGATTGGGATAGTAATTAGAAATCCCACACAGAGCAGGGCGTGGTGGGGCATACCTGTAATCCCAACTACTCTTGCTGAGGCAAGAGAATAGGAAATTTGGGACTAGCCTGGGAAATTTAGCAAGAACTTGTCTCAAAAATAAATAAATAAACTAAAAATTTTCAGTACTGAGAATTGAAGCTAGGGCCTTCATAACTGAGCTGCATCTCTAGCTCTCTCTCTCTTTTTTCATCTTTTATTTTGTGTTAGTATCTCATAAATTCAGTAAATTGTCCAGGCTTGGCTCCAATTTGTGATCCTTCTGCCTCATCCTCCCAGAGTACTGGGATTATAAACATGTGCCACTGTTCCTACCTTAAACAAAAATATTTTAAAAATCACATCTAGGAGAAAATCAATCAGAAATTAAGACAAAGGATCTATAAAATAATGTGAATCATAAGACATAGAATTTTATTTAGAAAATTTGAAAATGTCATTGATTGCTCATAAATGCATGTAACATGAAAGAAGGTATTTCTAACTTGTCATGTACAGGTTACAAGATCCCAACAATGAATGTAACTGTACTGTATCCCTAAAATGTACCAATAAACTCAATTAAAGCTGAAAAAAAAGAAAGAAGGTATTTCTATGTATAAAGAAGTTATAAATGGGCCGGGATTTAGCTCAGTGGTTCCTCTGCCTACCTCACAAGCACAACGACCCGAGTTTGATCCCTGGTACCAAAAACAGCAAAAAAAGAAGTTATGAAAAGTCTAAGAAATAACATTAATATGTAGACTAGATAGACATATACACAGATATATAGACACATATGTACATACAGACATATCTACACATAGAAATAAATACAAAGAAATATTTTTCCTTTGCAAATCATGAAAAGTACAGTAAGATGTATTTCAAAGAAAAGTCAAGATTCAACCTAACATAACCTAGTACAAAATAATTTTAGGGATACTTTTATTTATAGATTGTTTTATAATTTTTCACATGAATTATATTTATATGAATTATTTTGAATGACCCTAGTATGATCATCATTTGAAGAAAATCTCCAGTGAATTATGTATTTTTCAAATTTGTCTTCCTTGCTTATCTGTATTGGAAGTTCCTTACTCAACAAATAATAACTGAACACTGACCATGTGCCAGGCAGAGTCTGTAGTACTGAAGAGATGTCCTGCCATTGAGGAACTGAGAGTAACAGAGGAGACCACCCCTCCATATGGAATTGGGCAACTGCAGGTTAATTGTGTTACTGGGCAACTATAGGCTGTGTTATTAGGCAACTATGAGTTAATTTGAGTTAACTATGCTCTTTGTAGAATGTACTTGAGTAACCATGACAGCCTCTGTAATCTGTCACCAAAGGAAAGTAATAGACTCAGAAAGTCCTGCCAGAACAATCCTCCCCCACACACACACGCTCTCTCTCTCTCTCTGCTCTGTGTAAGTCCCACTTGCTATGCTCTTAGGGAAACTCCAATGGAGTTATGCTTCACATATGTAAAAAGAAGTATGTAGGGAGGCGCACACTGCTATTTTTTTTCCTTAAATTTATTGGTACTAAGCACACACTTCTATTCAGGGCCCTCAAGACTGACAGGAGTCGCTCACTGAGCCACCGGCATCATTAAAAGCTGCTTTTTGCACCTATCTTCATGTTAAAGAGTTCTCTGTCCAACATCCTCACAGATTTCTGCTTCAAAAGAGTGCAGAAAGAAAGGGGAAAAAAGCAGTTCACCAAATGAATATAGAGTGTGTTGAATGTTGGCAAGGAAATAAGCATGGCATGTGATGGGGAATAAGTGAGAACCTATTACACACTGGATAATCATACATCTGTCTCTGAGAAAGTGATATTAAATTAAAACCTTAATAAAAAGAATTAGTCTATCATTCAGAAAGAAAGTGAGCAGGCATATTTTGTTGGGGAAACTGTGGCTGTAGGAGGAACCTGGCTAAAAGACCTGAAGAATGAATAAGGCTAGAGGAGAGAAGAGAGAAGGGGAAGAGCCAGAGAATAGATCAGGTAGGCTGGGGAATAAGAAGAAGAATGGAGTTTAATCAAGTGCACACTTCTAAATAATCCTATGAACTGCCCTTTGGAGAACTGAGGAGAAGTAGCACAGAAAGCAATCCACACGTTGGGGCGAAAAGTATCTCCTAATCCATTGCACGTGAAAATGCACTCTGTATCCACAGCAATTTGTTTAAACTTCTCTAGTGTGGACACTTAGTACCATTCATAACTCAACTTTATTTTAAAAAATATAGTGAGCCAAACATGTAAATCTGAAATTCTCTCTCCCTTTCATAATATGAAGTAAATTTTTATTCATTCTTTATTCCTTTTCAAAATCTCTAATGGCTTTCATTTACATTGCTCTTGTTTTATAAAGCTGATTTGAATCCTTCCTGGTTAACTCAGAAATGATTAAAGAAATTTATTTAACTAGGCCACCTCTTGGAGGGGGGCATTTGAATACTTTTTCAAACGCTAAGCCATGCATCCAAAAGAACTAGAAAACACGGTAATAAGAGAGATCTGGGAAAAAAAACTTTATAAAATAAAAAAGAGCAACAACGACAGAATACACATACTCCAAGACTGGTGACTACATTTCTGAACTAGCTAGAATGTGCTAAGACTTAGGAGGGGGGAAAATGACATGAAAAAAAATTGCCCAGAATGCTTTGAATTATCAAGTTAATTGGCATCCACTTTTCGAAGAATGTTATTCTTTTCATGGGTATCCAGCCCCTATTGAGTAATGCTTGGAATTTGGGTTTCCAAAATGTGCAAGTCACAAAACCAAGCTTATACAAACTTACAGTTTTTGCTGAGTGTTTGGTTCAAACTTTTTCCCCTGCTGTCATTTTTTGGCAGTTCATGTCAATTGTCTATGTGACCTAGGTTTTCCCCCAATATTTTATAAGGGTTTCATCTGCACACTGGGGATCTTGCAGAACAGGCAACAGCAGATCCCTGTGGGGTAGTCTGACAGATAATTTCTGAGGACACGGAAAGATGGCAATGATCCACTGCAGTGACCAGACCACACCATAAGCAGAGGCAAAGTCCTAGGGAAGAAGTTGCTCTGAGAGCTTTCCTTCCATTCTCAACCAGAGGCCTAGTTCATATTTGGTACCCTGTTGACCAACATGCAAAATAGATGATTTTCTTTTAATCTGTGCCATGTAGCTTTCAGGATTGCTCTCTTGTTTGTCAGTTTTTTTACTGAACTTTTACATGTCACACACACGATTTTGACTTATAGGATCATTGTAACTTTTATCCACACGAATCTAGGGTGGGAATTCTGAGTAATCTGTACTGGAAAAAAGCAGGACCTAGGGAACAGATTCATACCTGATTCCCACTCAGAATTATTTGCTTATCTCTTTTAGTGTTAATCCTAAGCACATCGATGAGAATTTGTTACAACTAAAACAGATAAAGATGGGGTGTCTGTTAAGACCCAGCCTCCTGGTCTTGTTTACCATGGAGGAGCCACACTCTTCTTCCATCTCTCCCCACAACCATCTTTTCAGGCACACAATTCTATAGCAGTAGGAGGCAGCCCTTCAGTTTCAAAGACCAACTATTAAATCCATTGGCAATGGACTTGAGTGACACAAATGTGAGTGAGCCTGGACATCACATACCTATATACAAGTTCAAATCCTCTGTCTACCAGTTCAACTCAGGGACCTGGAGAAAAATATTTATCTTCTTAAAACCTCAATGTGATTCTTTGTAGGATGGATATTACAGTTCATCTCTGACTGGTTTATTATGAGAATTCAGCCAATAATATCCCTGAAAGTTCCTGGCACATGAAAAGCTGCCAATGAATCTTATCGCAGCAGGATGCTCAGCTGTGCTGTTTGCTACGATATTTAGCCACGCTGGCTGCCTGGTAGGGTGGGTCTGCCAGGAGACTGTTTACTTCAGGAACTGAGGAGCCCCCTGGGAAAGAACTCATACAGAATGAGACTATCAGACAAGCTTGGCCCAGGAAGAAAAGGCCTTAGATAGCTGAGGAAAAGGCTGATTTTGACACTATGGGGCTACCCTCACTCGTGAGTACATCATGAGTTCAGATGTGCTCATAGTAGAGTCCTGGGGAGAAAGGAGGCTGAATGAAAACAAAGAGAGCTGTTTTCTCTAAAAATATCTGGCTCACGCTCTTGTATTTCTTCCATTTCACTTTCCTCACACTCAGGATCCCTGGCAAGAATTCCAGCTGGCTCGATCACTGTGCGATTCTTTATTCTCTTGGATTGGTGGATTTGGCTTTCTAAGCCCAACTAGAGCTGCAGCACTTGGGTTTCATTCTTGAGTTACTTGAATGAGGTAAGCACCTGGCCTCCTGGCTGTCCTTCCCCGGTCTGCCTTCTTTGGATGAATTCACATTTACATGAACTTCTAGAGGGACTTAGCTTGTCTAATCAAATTAGGAAAAAGCACTTATGCTTTTCAACCTCACCAAAGCTAGCTCTTCTCTATCTTAGTGCTGTTTAAATAGAATTTTCTGCAGTTACAAGAATTTACTGTACCGGTGTTATCCAACATGAGGCCGCATGTGCCTATCAAGCACTTGAAATGAAGCTACTGCAACTAACGGACTGAATGTTTACTATTACTTAATTTTAATTAATTTAAATTCCACTGGTCACTAATTGAGCCATCACTGTCCAGATGGAAGCCTTAAAAAATAGAATCCCTAAGGATAACACTAGTTTGGTGTTGTCTAATTCCTGAAGTTGTTCCAAACTTCCTTGGCTTCCCAGGATGCCCTAATGGGTCTTGTGTCATCCATCCTACCATTTTGCCCATGCCTCCACCCAGGAAGCTTCAGGTCTTCTAATTCTTGAAGGCTAAATATATATTCATAGAATGAAAACATTTCATCACACCCCCAGAAGTTTTTAAAACATTATCATTGGCTTCTGATTCTAAATAGATGATAAGCCTAGTTTATATCTATAAGGTTCTCAGAAGGTAGCCCTGGTTGAACAAAACTAAACAGTCTTCAAAACTCTTTTCAAATTTCAGAGTACAAGAGAAAAGGACAGATGCACAGTTTTCACCTTTGATCTTCTCATTCAGTATAGCTCTTCACAGAAATCTGCATTCTGCAAGCGTCCAAGTGGATACAGATGCAAGTTATTCTCAGAATTCACTTTCAGAAGATCTGAATTGGAAAACTCACAAGGTTTTTTAATTCCATGTATTGGTATGCCAAAAGAATCTGATGAGCAAAATGAAACCTAGAGTACGTTTCAATAAACATGAATGAACTGAATTAAAGGAATATTCTCCAGTCTTTAACCCTCTCCTGAAACTGCCAGATCACTTATGTTCTACACTGACATAAATCTTTTTCAGGAATCAAAATTACTTGACTCCCAAACCCACCTCAGAACCTGTCCCATCAAAACAATGCTATAATCCAGTCACTACACCTTTCTCTCCCATGGTCATTAGCAGAGCCTCTTTACTCAGGACAAATCATTCCTTCTCAGACCACCAATATAACCACCCACATGGAGGGTTTTCAGACAGCCCTTGCCATTTATAGCCATCTATTGCTCACACTCAAGGGAACCCATGCTTAATTTATCTGTCTGGACTAAGATTCTACTCTTGATGTTAAGACTGAGTCTTTAACCCTCATAATAACCACCAAGCTTTAAGCATTTTTGAATAAGAAAATCTTGTACATTAAAAGAGGTATTAGAGAGTTCACAGATAACGGAAACCATTTTTTTCTTAGTGTTACCTTTATTTTTTTATTTTTATTTTGATTAGTACATGTTTGCACTGCATAATTATTACATTCATCATGGGGGGAGTTGGTACATATACATGATACATCTTATTTCTTTTTACATCCTCTTCCCCACCAACCTCCCTCCTCTTTCCAGGCTGCTGAAACTTTTATTCCTGTCTAAAGCTCACAAAGGTTTCAATCCTTCTAGAATATATTATTTTCTGCCTTCTAGGGACAAATTTGTTTGACACATATTTGTCACCTACAAATCAATGGAAAAACCAAACACACTAATAAGATTTTAGAACCTTTGAAATTTTAGATAGAGAAGGATTATGATGGAAATTTAGGAATATAAGGCAAAAAAGAGCTGACAGCCATCTATTCAGTCAGAGGAGGAACTAGAGTATACCCAGTTGCAGCAACAAGCTCTGTAGCCTGCTGTGAAGACGCGATCCAATGGGCAGGGCTTCGATTTGAGTGTTGGACTAGTTGGGTGAAAGACTGGCCATTAATCATGATGGGTCAACTTAACTGGATTAAGAAATACCCAGACAATTAGAAAAGCACACTCTTACTGTCACTATGGGGTGTGTCAAGAGATGATTTACATATGGCCAGCAAATGAAGGAGGAAAGTCTCACTCTACTTGTGGGTAGCACCACACAATAGGCTTATACTATGAATTTAATAAAAGGGAAAGGAGGTAGAAGTTGGCCCACATTTGAAAAGCTTCCTTCTGTTTGAGCAGGTGTACCTTTTGCTACTGCCATCACATGTGGATGTCAGACTCCACTTTCTTCAGTCTTTCAATGTGGACCCGGACTAGCAACTTCCTGGCCTTCGGTCTCAGACAGCACTGCAATGTGAATCCCTCTTGTTCTGCAGCTTCCAGCTTCTTGGACTGACAGCTCCTGGATTCTCTGGCTCTCCAGCATGCAGAAAGCCATTGTGAACTCTTCTAGCTCTGATCCTGTAAGCATGCATATATATATTCCATTCCTCTGTAGAACCCTGACCAATACAGAAACTCGGGTAACAGCAGTCATCCTGTGGGATCTATTAGCCTTAGGACCCCAATAAAGACTGTAGAATATAGTATGGTTCTTACTTTGGTTCAAATAATGCGTAAATTAATTTCCAGAAATGCCATCTTGGTTATACAGGCGACAAGGGCCAAACAGCCAAAGAGGATGTGGAAGACCAGGGGAAGCACGACGACTCATAAGTTGTGCAGCTGTTCTGAATTTGGCACAGGTGGTAAGAAGATTAGAGGCTATACAGTAGGCAACATTAGAGATTAGTGTCCTAATACACAGGTAGGCCATTTCTATATTTCCTTATTCTTTTCAGAATCCATGATCTGGGATGAGGGCAATGGCAGGGGAGATGGCTACAATACAATATTTCTTTGCAGGGTTAGTTGAGAACTAGTGTGGCACAAGTAAAACCAGTAATAATCTTGCGCAGTTACACCTCAAGACAAATGAGCCACATAATCTTGACACTGTTACAATAATACAGGCTTGTATCCTAAGATACATTGTCTGCACCCAGACACACTACCATTTATACTTCATAACACCATTCCAGCTGAAGAGAATCCTACAAAACCAAGAGCACCCAGGCCAATGGGCAGAATTGAAACAATGTCCTACATTAAATTCATCTGGTTGGTAATTTCCTCCAATTAATTCTTCTTCCCTGCCATTGTCATATCCACTAGTTTGACGGTGCTATCAAAAGATGTATAAGCAAGCCTAGCCTAGCTGGCCAACATTTTGGAAGTGGAAATAAAAATCCTTCTGAAAGTATATCAATGCCAACTAAATAACAAATAAAATAAAAATCAAAGATATCAGACCGCCAATGTAGAAATACTTTTCACTTATAATTTGTAAATATATATCTTTCATGCTTTTCATTAAAAAAGTGAATGCAAAAAAGGGAATAAATGATATTAGAAAAGCTTAAGCCAAAATTTTTTTCAACCCAAATGATTTTCCTGTCCAAGATGAACAGATATTAATTTGCATGTGTTTATTACTCCTAATTTTCAAGCATATTGGATGTCAATTAAGAAATGGATAAACTTCTCTCCTGAAAAGATTAAAGGAGAAAAATATTAACACTCTATTAATATGCTCACCAAAAAATAGAATTCAGTAATTACTGCTAAAAGTAAATGTCCATGTTGATACTACCAGATGGAAAACTAATGAAAAAGTTAGCCTTCTTTTCACATCTCAAATAATGAATGAAATGGAAGCCTCATTTGTAATATAAAAACAGGCATTATTTAAGTGTCTTATATCTGGATATAACAAGCCAAACTCAGGGAAAAAAAGGCTTTCTACCATTTATTCATGCAAGTTTCACAACTTATACCAATTTCATAAACTAACAATTTATTCATTAAGTGTCCTAAAAAGTCAAGTTGCTTGGGGGTTATGCATATTATCTCTGAGATATTTTATGTGCCAACCAGACAGCTGGTTAAACATTATTTCTGAGTGTGTCTATGAGAGTTTTCCTAGAAGAGATTAGTATTTGAATTGTTGGATTGAGAAAGCATATTTCCCTCCCCAGTGGGGTGGTGGGCATTCTACAGTAAGCTGAAGGGTTGAGTAGCACAAAAACTTTTGTATTAACTTTGACTGACTGTGTTGATTTGCTGCTCCTGATTCTCAGGCTTTGACACCTTGACTAGCATGTATATACCACTAGGTTTTAGGCCTTTCAACTATACCACCAGTTTTTGTGTGTCTCAAGCTTACAAATTTAGAGACTTACTGATTGTTGATTCACAGCCTTCATGGTCATGTGATCCAATATCATATAACCTTATAGTAATTTTCTTTGTAGACTGAATATAAATGATATGTATTATATATTTCCCATTACAACTTATAGGTTCTATTTCTTTCAAGAATCCCCATGACAAAATCTATAAGAGATGGTCAGCAAATATCAAAAAAGTTTAAACTGAATGAAAGTTATTACATTAGGACTGGAGAAAAATAAATTTATGAAACCTTCATTTCAATCATTATTTATCAACAATTCTGGAGACAGTAAATGATGCCTCAGTGGAGATATTGTAATTTGGCCAGAAATGGAAATAAAGGGACCAACCTCTCAATAGTCCATTCATTTACCAAACCTTTGTTCAGTTTCTATCAATTATCTTGTCCTATGATACGTAACAGAGATTCAAGTGATCCAAATCTGAAGAAACAGATTTTCCATTTCCGGCCACAAGTTTCCCATTATTCACTGCCATTATGGGAATTGTAGAATAGAAAACAGTGCATTAATGTAGAGGAGGAGACTGAAAATAGAATGTAAGAACTAAGGCTCAACCCAAGGGTAAGACAGTTCTAAAGGAGCTTTTTATTCCCCCACTGCTGACAATGCGCACTGAGCATTATGGGAAGGCTTACACTTAGCAGTATTGTGGCCACATGATTGCCTCAGAATGTCTGGAGATGGGCTGGATAGGAAGCCTGGTAGGAAGTGGGTGAACAAGATACTTGCTGTGAGCAGCAGAAAAATGTCAGGTGGCTTGGCCCATAACAGGAGAGGTGGGGATATCAAAACATGGAAAGATTCAAATGGTATTTTAAGAATTAGTCCCAAGTGATGAAATGATGAGAGGAAAAAAAAAAAGCAAGGATGATGTTTCACTTCCTTTTTCTGGACTCCAATGTTTCATCTAAAAAATAGATGTATTCTCCTAACCGTATGCAGATTACAGGGTTGTCGTAGAGATCAAAGAAAAACAATGAAAGAATAATTTTTTAAACTAAAAATCTCTATAGAAGCATTTGTTTAAATCACTAATGATAAAAATCTTCTCTTTTTCAAATCTCAAATTCTTTGAAAATGGAATAGTGAGTGGGCTTTCCAGCTCTAACGCTCCATGGCACTATACCATTCTCCTGGATAAGACAGGACAATTTACCCAATCCCGTGAGATGGGATGGAGAGACAAGCCAGTAACTAACTACTGCTTCAAATATGAACTGTTAATTCTGCCCTATGCCTTAATATCTGATAGGCAGGCATTCATCCATGCCAAAACACAAATCATTACTGTGTTCTGTCTGTGCCACACCATGACATGGGCATGTGATTAAGAGTTTTTCCCCTAAGAGGAGCTGCTACTCACAG
The DNA here is from genome assembly GCF_012274545.1 of Fukomys damarensis. Lineage (NCBI taxonomy): Eukaryota > Metazoa > Chordata > Mammalia > Rodentia > Bathyergidae > Fukomys > Fukomys damarensis. The sequence goes on along the minus strand of NW_022900924.1, from coordinate 38,093,489 downwards.
TCTAAGACATCTTTGTACTATTCAGGAGATGCAGATGTAGAGGACAGGCATGGTAGCATACTCCTACAGTCCAGCAGTCTGGTAGGATAAGGCCGGGGGATCACAAGTTCAAACCCCACCTGGGCAACTCAGTGACAGTTGAGATCCTGCCTCAAACTTCAAAAAAAAAATTAAAAGACTCGGAATGCAGCTCAGCATGAAAGCCAACCCCCCACACATGCACAAATAATAAGCATGTTCCACAAAATGCAAACCAGTCAGCTCACACATTCACAGAGATATCCCACGACTTTCCAAAGAAGGTCTGTATACTTTCTAAGCCTGCACATATGCACCCTAGTTCTCAAAGGTGGCGTCAAGATCTATTCTTAAATTAATAAATCTCCCCAAAATATATGAGACACAAAATTCATTGATTATTTAAATTGTCAGTCATTACAGTTGTACTTCATATTTGACCAATTTATCTCATCGATTTATCCAGAATAAGTAAACAGAAAAAAATAGTTTACTTTACCTGTGGCCTCAACAGATGAATCCTTTTACAATAATTCTGAAACTGAGACTATTCAAATTGTTTCCCAGCTTCTCTTTTCATCTTTGGGCTGGTCTAGAACCTGGTATGATCTCTCATCTCCCTGGATTTGCATTACCCTCAACTTTTGTTTGAGAAAACAAAATGCCTGAAAGATTACATTTGTTTAGCATTTCTTAACAGGATCAACTACTTAATGCCACTGTAACAGGGAGGGATGTAGTCAAGTCTTTGAACATTTTTTCTGGCTGAAAATATAATTATACTTACTTAGATAACTCTTCAAAGTACTAGTTTCATACTTTGATTTCAGTTAAAGTTTAAAGGCTACCAAAAGCTTCTTTCCTTGAGAAGTTCTTATTGGCTAGCAATCATAGTGAAAAAGTTGCAATCTATAGGGGAGTAAAGAAAAAACTTCTTGGAAAAATATGAGAGCAGAAAGTCTTGAGGAAAATTAACTAGTTATCCAGTCAACCAGTGTAATGCAGGGGTAGATTTTTAAATTATTTATATATATGTATATATATATGGGAAATGACTTTTCGAATCTTGTTCTGGGTTTTTCTTTTCTTTTTTTCTTTCTTTTTTTTCTTTTTTAATTTTTGGTGGGGGGGCATGGACCACATCCTTTCTAATTTTTTTTTCCAAATATAGAGTTCCTTATTATTTCTAGCTCATTAACTTTCCTCTGTCTCTCAGAACCACATGATCTCATCACTGTTTTGCTTATGGGAAGCGTAAACAAAAGCCTGACATTTTAAGGCTTGATCCCATGGGTCTTCCAGAAGTTTATAGGGTGAAGTTCGGAGCGGCAGTGGCGCCAGCGTCGGCTTCAACAGCAGGAGCAGGCCCCAGGCTTGGCGCTGACCATGCCGATGGTGGGAAAGCTTTACCGCAACTATGGCATCCTCGCCGACACCACAGACCAAGTGGGCCAGGCAGAAGTTTGCGATTGATTTAGGAGGAGTGTTTAGGACACACGCGCTTGTGAAAAACAGGAGGCTAACCCTTTGGTCCAGACTATCTTCAGGATTTCAAGATTTCTTCACTGCTCTGTTCAGAGCACCCATATGCTTAGCGCTGGCCCTAAACAGAAAGATTCCAGTTTCCAGCATAAAGATGCCTATCAAGTGATACTGGATGGTGTGAAAGGTAGTACTAGGGAAAAACGATTAGCAGCTCAGTTTATTCCTAAATTCTTCAAGCGTTTTCCTAAATTGGCAGATTCTTCTATCAATGAAGTTAGACCTTGGTGAGGATGAAGACGTCTCAATTCAACGCCAAGCAATTAAAGAGCTGCCTCAATCTGCCACTGGTGAAAATCTTCCCGGAGTGGCAGAGATACCAACTCAACTCTTGCAGACAGATGACTCGGCAGAATTTAACTTAGTGAACAATGCCCTGGTGAAAAATTTGTTCTGTTCTTGAAGATTCTATCTGGCTTAAAAAGCTTACAGTGAGTGGAAGACAGCAGCTGGTAGAGCTGGTGGCCCAACAGGCTGACCTGGAGCAGACCTTGAATCCCTCAGATCCTGACTGCATGGACAGGCTCTTACAGTGCACTGCCAGGCAGTGCCCCTCTTCTCTAAAAATGTTCATTCCACAAGGCTTGTGACTTATTTCTGTGAACATGTTCTCCCTAACCTCAGTACCTTGACTACCCCAGTTGAGGGTCCTGATATACAATTTGAGTAGTTAAAATTGTTGGCAGAAACGAGTTCATTTTGTGGTGACATGGAGAAGCTAGAAACACATTTAAGGAAACTATTTGGTAAGTTATTGGAGTACACTTCTTCCACCAGAAGCAGAAAATGGGGAGCATGCTGGTAATGAAGAACCCAAGCTGCAGTTCACTTATGTGGAATGTTTGTTGTACAGTTTTCATCAGTTGGGCCAAAAACTTCCAGGATTCTTAACAGCCAAACTGAATGCAGAAAACCGCCAAGATTTCAAAATCAGGCTGCAGTACTTTGCCCAGGGCTTGCAGGTTTATAGCCAACAACTTCATTTGGCTCTCTAGGGTAAAACAGGGGAGGCCTTAAAAATGGAAGAGAACAAGATTAAAGTTATTGCATTGAAAATAAAAAACAATGTCAAAATTTTAATCAAGAATCTCTTCCACATTCCTCCTTCTTATAAAAGCACAGTAACCTTATCCTGGAAACCTGTACAGAGGTTGAGATTGGGCAAAAGAGCCAGAGAAGATACAAAACTTCACATTCACCACCCAAGAATTCTCTAGCAGGACCAAAGAGGGATGCCAGGCAGACTTACAACCTTCCCAGTAGGAAATACAGCAGCAATTTGGGCACCTTTAATTTTGAGGGGTGCCTTCAGGGGAAGTAGAGGTGGCCGAGGTTGGGGAACATGAGGAAATCATAGTTGAGGTAGACTCTACTGAATGAGACATTACATTCTTCCAGCACTATCATGAGCTTAATAAACGTAAATTCTACTACTCATTGGATTGCCAGGGATGTCCCTTTAAAGGGACTGCTGTAAAAAACAAACAAAAAAAAAAAAGTGAAAAATCACTGGGCGTGGTGGCACATGCCTGTAATCCCATCACTCGGGAGGCTAAGGCAGGAGGATCACTGTAAGTTTGAGACCAGCCTGGGCTACACAGTGAGAACTACATAGTGAGACCCTGTCTCAAAAGAACAAAAATAAAAAAAGGACTGCTGCCTTCAGTTGAAAACTTAATGTTCTTTATACCTTTGTACTTTTGTAACAGACACTGGTGTGTCCGAGGTAAAACCACAATATTTTTGGAGGCTTTCTCAATCATGTTTTTGCAATATAATTATTCAGACTTCATATTATAAATCTTTTACTTTTAAAACATGTTGTTGATTTGTTATTGAGAGCAGTTTGAGCCTAACAATGTAATGAAATTCAGTCTGATTCTAATAATCTGGTAAAGATCATCAGTTTGGAAAGATTATTGATTTTCTTCTCCCATCTTAGTTTTTTTACCTAATATATGGAGAAAAGTAATGGTCAATCTCAATATTTTATTTTCCTTGTTATTTTAATAAAGCTGCTAGGCAATTGTGCTGCATTCCCTACTAGTGTCATAGTAGAATACCAACTTTCTTAAAATATAAAAGTGACAGTACATTTTTAGGAGAAAATAAATTGCTTTGCCCTGCTTCCTTTACTCTCCTCCATATACTGGGATAGAGCTTTTGAATATGAGATCTTACTATTTGAATAGAAATGTGTATGTATAATAAGGATATATCTGTGTGTGTGTGTGTGTGTGTGTGTGTGTATACACATCTATGTGTGCATGCTATGGAACTTGAATACACAACAAATCAATATTTTAAATTCCAGGAATGGCTAGTCTTTGACACAGTGATTATCCTTTTGAGGCTGAGTACATTACTGATTTGTTATCTAGTTTTCTGCTCCCCATAGAGAGTTTTGAGCTAGTTGCACTTACATGAATATTGTTATTTAAAACTAAAACCTTGGCTGTATTTTCAAAGATAAATTTGGAGATTCCTATTGGTAAAATACAGCCAAATCTGATGTATACATAGGTTTCTACAGGTAGTGTAATTTAGGATTTGAAGATTTAATAACCAAGGCTACCCAGGAAAAGTGACCTGATAACATAGTACCAATAAGTAAAGAAGGCTCTGTTTGCTTTTGCCACTTCTAAGACTTTTAACTTCTCAGGTTATTAACCAAATTATTGTATAAGTTATCAAGTAGAATCCTTAGGATAAAATGACAGATGGGAGGTTTGTGGAGTATCTGATGTCACGGGCATTTTTAGTAGCATAGACCCATTGCTCTGCATTTCATTATTTCATTTATTTTTGTTCTGTAGCTAACTTTTTCTCCCCAAATTTGCTATTAAAATCAGAAGCCTAAATGTCAAAAAAAAAAAAAGAAGAAGAAGACGTTCATATTTCACTGGAAACTCTGAGAATCTTTTGCCTAGCTCAAAAGAACATCTGCTTCCGCTTAGCAACTTTCGATGTGCTTTGATCCTGATGTCCTTCAGTAACACCCACACAATGTATGTGACGCAGAGAGACACTGACTTAACGGCAAAGTGCCGCTTTCCAGGAGACACTTCGCTAAAGCTTTTGCTCTGGCATCAAACAGCACCATTTTAATGCTGCTTACTCTTGGGTCTTCCTTAGAAACCTCTTTCTGCAGTAACACTTAGCATCTACATAGCATTTTTAAAGCATTAAACAAATTACTGCTCAACCGACCCTTTGTTGGGAAGTCAACTAAATATATTTTGTAGACGTAGTATAATTTATAGATGGAAAATCAAGAAAAGAGCAGTCTAAATCAGAATTCAGATGTGTATTCCATTTTTTCCATTATCCCACTGTCCAGACCACCAAAAGTTTCCATATGAAACAGCAATTTTATTTAAGGCCATCTAGTAATTTTACTGTGTGATAATCGTCTATTTCGAATTTGTAATGCTCCAGCATGTACATTACCGGGAGGTCCTTTATTTACTAGTTCATTCCAGAAGCACTTACTGAGTACAGAGTAACACTTTTGATGGTGTAGTTTTTGGGGTTTTGTTTTTTTCAAATTAATTAGCTGCCTTAGTGTTCAGCAAACTACAGCCCCCAGCCCTTGTGGTAAATAAAATTTTACTGGATCACAGCCACAGTTGTTTGTGTACATATTGTCTATGGAGGCTTTTGTAATATAACAGCACAACTGAGGTTGAAGCTTCATTCAGCAGTTGTGAGAGAGAACACATGGCCCATCAGCCCCAAATATTAACCTTGTGGTTCTTTACAAAGAAAACTTGCCAACCTCTGTGCTACCTCATTGTTTTCCAAATGCCTCATCTAGCAGAACATGGATCTCCTGAAAATCTGGTTAAAGGCACAAACCCTGAACCCAAGGGATTTTGATTCAGTTAGTTCAAAGTGGAAGAAAGGGAATATGTATTTTTCAAAACCTCTTCAAGGTGAGTGGGTTGTACCATCTGAGGAATGCTGTTTCTGTGACACAATTTAAGGGTATTCTGAGGCGGTACCCATGGGATGAGACCTAAGAACACTTTCTTGGAGATAGTAGTTATCTACAGATCATGACAGATTTGGATTCTTAGTGATAAAAATCCAAAATTTATTCTAGTATGAGCTAAAATGTTGAGACGAGAAGAAATAAGGATGCGTGAAGGGCTGGGGATTTAGCTCAGTGGTTCTGCTGCCTACCTTGCAAGGATGAGTGAAATATGCACTAAGGAAACAGAGGTGACTAAGATAGGGCAATAGGGCTGAGAGTTAAAAGACAAGATTTCATTTCTATGGAGTTCAGCTCAGGAACAATAGATGCTCTAATAGCTTATTGAAAAGCACTTTAATTACGAATGAATGGTTTAAGATCTACAACTTGGAATAGAGCTGATCTGGCCAAAAAACTGTACCCCATTCCTCTCATGAATAATGAAAGATGTTTGTATAATACTGTCACCAGGTAGGATCCAAGGACTCCTCCCAAAGAAGAGATGGGAATCTCAACTCAGTATACCTACTACTTTTTTAACTCTGGTCAAAGAAAAAAATTTCTGAACATATCAATGAAAAGCATAGATAGGCTTTATTAGGCAGAGTTAAAGAAGTACACAGTGAAAACAGAGTATAGGCACACAAGAGAGAGGTACAAGAGAGTTGAAAATATCTGTGTTCTTATTCTTTTACATGGATGATCAAAGAACTTTTGTCTAAAAACAATCTTTGAACCCTTTGAGTCTGTTTCTTCATCTTAAGCACAGGTTACTGTCCGTTACCTCATTAACTAGGTTAGTTTATGGGATTACAGTGCAGCGGTGCCACAGTTCATGAACTTAATTCACTCCACAATTCTGGAAAAGACGGCCACGTTCATGTTTACGTGGGAAAGATGGCCACTGTCATGTTCATCGGCCAAGGCAGAGTTAGCAAACAAAAGCAAAATTTTGCTAAATGCTTCCACTGTTCCCAAAAACCAAACTGTTTGCAAGCAAAAGCATTGGTGAACTGAGGTACCACGGTATATTTAAGGGGTTTTGGTTGTGATGGGCCTGGAAGGAAAAAAAAATCAGCTAGGAAACAGAACCAAGCCTAGGGAATAAAGAGAGTACAAATATGGATATCCTTGGGTAACGTTGTGTCCTGAAGTTACTTTAAAGGTACATTTTTAAATTATGATTTTCTTTGTCTACCTGTCTTTATTTGTTGTATCCTACTGAGGCAGGAGATAGCTGGAGAGGGAGAAGGGAAGGCCTGTCATTGGGTGCTGGCTTTCTGTGCTAGAGCTACCTTCTGAGTTAAATTTCAACCCCGGTCCAGGATATTCTTATACAAATACAAAAGAAGAAAGTAACCTAGCCCTGATTACTATGTCATTAACTATGCCATTGTGACACTCCTCCAACTCTCCAACTCTCCAACTCTCTCTTAACCACTCCCCCAGCCCCAAACCCTGTTTCTGATTTTATGGGTCTGGGGCTAGGACTGATTTGCATTTCAAACAACCACCTTGGAAAGAAGTTGGTGATGCTAGTCTTGGAGCCACTACTTTAACCAAATAAGACAAATGGCTAGAAAAGAGGGATCACATTAGTATACCTGAGAACAGGTTTTGCCAATTAAAGCCCACTGGGCTCTATGACTTTGAAACAAACTCACTTCTCTCAATGAGGTTTAAGCTTGTAGAGCTCAGTGCCAGTTTGCATGAAAGCCACATGGAAAGCATAGGTTCATAAATAATAACAGAGTAGGTCTCAAACATGATTTAGTTTCACCTTTTAATTTATAGATTAAACGGAGAAACTGAAAATCAAAAAGTTACCTAGCTTACCTAGTTACCAGTTCCTTAATGGAAACCCAAGGATTCCAGACTTCAGAGGGAACCTGCCAAAGAAAAACGGGTGATATTTAATATTGAAAAATAAACCACATCCCTTGAGTTTACTAAACATCCTACAAATGGCAACAATAAACAAACTAGCATTTTAGCAGTGATGCCAATAATGAAATCCTTGCTGAAAGGATACTCATATCTGCAGGAATAGTCAAAAAGAAAATTAGTCAAGATTGGAAATCAATTTTGGCTCTTGAGTAATTGGTACAAACATATTGTTGCGATTTTACCTTGTGACCGCAAAAGGCAAAACATTACACTGCTAATACCGCCTATATATTACCCAGCTCTTCTCTATTCTGCTGAATTTTATGTGGAAGAAAATAGAAGCTTGATTCAGGTTCAAGTCCTATTCCCTGATTATGGATAAATGACAACTTAGGTAACCGCTGCAACTGATTGAGAGTGACATCGAAGTACAGATGCTTTTAGCTACCTCTGGGCTCCCAGAACACTTGGAAATAATTCAGGTATGGTTTCTTATCAGCTCAGTATTAGCAGCCTGTAAATCTGTGTCTGCATTTGGCATAATGGGTTCTGACAGAGTAAAAGCCACCTGGAAAACATTTCAATGTCCTTCCTCAAGAGGTTGTAAAGCTACTTCCCCCCCAAGGGACAACTAATCAACAATACATTATTTTAGGTCCTTAACACGTGGGACAGTGGGTCTTTTGTTTTGAATTGTTTTGTTTTCTGTTTGTTTCAGTTGGCTTTTTCTTGGTGTTCTTCATTTGTCTTTCAAATAAAGAATGAGAAGGACATATTTCTTTGTCCAGACTCTTGTCTTATGTAGATAAAAATGAGTTAATCTTTAATGAAGCAGAAAGTGAGTTATATAAAGGCAATTTCCTTCCAGGTTTTACATGATGGCTCTTGTTCATTTTATTGGGTTCATCAACCAAATGGTTATTTATTCATATATCCATCCAGTACACATCGAACACTGCTACGTGGATGGCATTTCAACAGACTGAAATTTTTCTTTTCCCTCTTGCAATTATTGGAAAAGAGGAAAGAGCGAGCACATATCGTTCGCACACTGGACACAGTTTGAATCCTGTTTCCCCTCTGCTCTGTTTGTGGTATAATGCCTTTACTCTGGGTGGATCAATCATTTTACTGAACAGAATTTCTCTTCTATCATTTTAGAGTGGTGAAATAAAGGGTTTAATGATTTCCTGCTTTTGAAACCTCTTGGTATTATGAAATAGCCTATTTCTAAGTTAAACACAATTTTCCTCAGCCTGATATTTTGAGGTGTTCTTTATCTTGGTGTTCGTTCCAAACTTATCCTAACCTTGAATGAACCTAGCATTCAAGACAGGCCTGTCTACATGCAAATTCTGAAACATGTAACAGGTATATCCACTTCTGTGTGTAGCTGCTTTCCTTCAATCTAGAATGAACTCTCCCTCCACAAAGACCTCAAGTCCTTTGAAGAAGAGTTTGAAATTCAACCTTCTTTGTTATGCTCCTCTGAGAGCCAGGACAGCTCACACTGAGATTTTTCTCTTCGTTTCCAAGACAATGATTATTGTGCAGCACTCATGGGGGGCACATAACAGAAGATTCCACCTTGTGTTATGAATTACTGCCTTATGTGTACTGAACGCTCCTCAAGGCCAAGCTGTAGGAATGAGAGGAGTGTGAGAGGAGAGTGGTCTCATGAATGTTTACAGTATCGGTCATTATTAGAGAATATTTATTGGCAATTGTCTTTGCAGAAAATTGTTCATGGAATCAACTGAGAAGCAATAATAATAATAATAATAATAATAATAATAATAATAATAATTTATAGAACTTCAGCGCAGTTAATTCTTCATGGAAAAACCTGAAACTTCAATTGCAGATTTAAAAGGTACTGAACAACCATTGCAACTGTAACTTTACTTCACATCTTTTGTGTCAGTTAAAATAGTATGTAATGCAACTTGAGTGAGCGCTGTGGGAAGTATTACCAAGTTCTAGTGTTTGCTTAGTACTGAACTGAGTCTTCAGTTCTGTCCTAGACATTTGCACCACAGTAGTCTCCGTTCCTGTGTCCTGTTGTTACTGTGTTCTGTACAGGTGGCGAGTGCCCTTAGCTTCCTTACCAGTTGCCACAGAAGGTCATTTCATATCCCTACGGCTATTGCCAAGGCTACGAAAGAGAAAAGCTATATTTGTATGCAACACTAACCCTGTGACTGCTAATGTATGTTTCTGCTTGCTGTGCCTTGTAATGGCTGCTCTTTTTTGTGTGTACTAGTAAAGTATGTTTGGTGTTCAAAAATAAAATAAAAGCCTTAAGTTACAAGGTTAGTTAATAAGAAGGCTAACAATGCCTGAAGTCACTGCAGTTGAATTTGTAAGAGTTTAGTGTCTTATTTTTGTTTGTTTGTTGTTTTTTACAAGAAGCTTAGAGAATTAAGTATTCTTCTTAATAGTACATAACACAGCCTTGCAGTAAATAGTATATTTATTCTTCAAAAGCTTTAAAGATCTTTGCTAATTAATTAACTCATTAATCACTAGCTAAACCAGCAATTTCTAAAGAAGGTTTCAAACGGGAAAGGAAATGTTAGTAATGGTAGCAGTTGTGTGTGTGTGTGTGTGTGTGTGTGTGTGTGTGTGTGTGTGTGTGTGTGTGTGTGTGTGTGTGTGTATTCTAAAGAGCTAAAGAGTTGTTGGGGGTTGGTGATTCATTGAGGTTGGGTTTTCATTTTTTGTTTGGTTTTTGGTGTGGAGAGAGTTTATCTAACTTTGATATTAGATTTTGTCTCCATGAATAATGCCTCTTGCAAATAGCTCACAAAACCAGCTTTTCACGCACTGGGTGCTAAGAGTTTTTGTTTGGTATAGCAGAATGAGAAACAAAGAAAGCATTATACAGTGGCCTTTATGCTGAAGCATCAAAATGTGCTTCAAGAAATGTGTAGGGGGGAGAAGGGAAGACAGAAGAGCAGAAGAGGGAATGCAGAATAGCAATTTCTTATTTTAATAAATAAGTTTAACCCTAAAATTAGAAAGAAAATACTCATATTGGAAGCTAAATACATCTGAAAATTTAATCTCTAGAATAATGGCAAGTTACAAAATTTAGGCTTTAAAAACAATCAACATTCCTGAATCCCTTGACTTATCTTTTAAAGGGCATCTATCTGGGTGGTTTTTAATAATTCTAGCATTGAGACAGTGATGTGCATGGGTGTGGGTAGTCTCATGCGAATGCTCAGTCACACCAATTTACTCACCCTCAGAGCAGTTTCAAAATCAATTCAGTATTTCCTGGATAGGTTGACGTCACCCCTCTCATACCAGAGCAAGAAGTGAGCTGCTTGCTTTGTGCTCATTAAAATTCTGTATACTACACTATGCAGGGGCTGATGTCTATTTTCAGGGCAGCCATAAAACAAAGCAGTAAGTGTTCTTGTCTCTGAGGCCAAGGTGGGAAGAACAGAGAGGATTCATGAGGGATGAAGCCCAAAGAGAGGAAGAGGGGGCAGGAAACATTCATCTATTAATGTTTACCAAATTCTAGCAATAAAAAGAAGTGTCAGCCATATACATTTTAAAGCATCCAAAAATACAGAAACTAATTCAAGAATTCTCCAAGAATCTTAACCTGAGAAAGAGAGAGACCAGCCAGTAAGGTAGTAACAGACAATTTAATCTAGGAAAATGACTTTTCTACCCAGGAAATTGAAAACATTATTCTCAGCTTGCATTATTTTTATTAAGTAGTTTTTCTTCTCACAATCCATTTGTAAAGGAAAATGTCTGTCACCTCTCTTGGTACCATTTGCATAAACATGGAAGCTAGTTTTTCTAGACATTTACGATATTGGACATGCATGAGGAGATGTGCACACATCCACACTTACATTTGCAAAGCCAGGTATGAATATGTGCTTTTTAGCTGGATCCTGGGGTCATAAAGGTCATGCTAGAGGGACTCTGAGGATTGGATTTGGCTTTGCTTTTGCCTGGGTCTGCAGTTTGCATTTGGCTCTACTCTAAAGGAGGAAGGTGGTAGCTACAGAGCATTGTAGTTTCATACTGCTGAGGGAGCACAGTTGCTATCTTTTCTCCCATTAAAATGTACCTTTTGCACAATTATATCATTCAGCTAGGCCTGCAGAAAACCCTGTGGTCCTGTGGTTCATCATCCAGCTGAAGGAGTAGATCTGCAAAAGGGACCCCCCTCTGCCCTGCCAAGTCCTGTTCCCCGGGGACAGGGACACTGCCTCAGAACATTCTTGGAGAAATTCAGCATGCTACACTTTCTTCAAAGGCCCAGTGACACAGAAAAGATGATCACAAATTCAGAGCAGGATATTCACTCTGTTTTTGAGCACCCTCCATCAAGTGTCCTTTCTACCCAGGAAATAAACAGACCCAACTTCAAATATTGTGAAAATTTTCTCCTCAATGAGGCACTTGCTGTTGTTTCTTTTGCTTCTGATTAGTACCATTCTACAGAGAGGGAGAGAGAGAGGGAGGGAAGTGCAAGGCTTTTGCTCTAACGACAAGCTGACCTTTCAGAGTTCATTTGAAATATATCCCAGAATGAGTGTCATCTCCCCTCTCTAGAATAGGACCCAATGTTCAAGGCAATGAGGAACTGCCCAATATTCAGCTTTTCTCCCCTTCTGGGTCAGTGAAAAGAAAACTGGGCAGAGTTATTCCAAGAGGGACTGCTACTGTGCTGGCCATCTCCCTGCCTGAGCTACGGCCTGGCCTGGAAGCAGCAAGAAAAAGAGACCTCTGAAGCACTTCAGGGCACAGAGTGGGGGATCCCACTAGAAATCATGCTACTGTTTATGGGGAGGGGATGTCCCTGGGCCTTCGTCTTCCTGGTGCAGGACACCAGGAACAAAGGAGGGTCCTCGATTCCGTCCCTCTCTTTGACTAACCAAGTTCAAGTCTCAGTCTTGCCATTTCTCTGCTCTATCCTCTAGGGAAAGTCACCTAACCTCTCGGTGCCTCACTTTCTTTGTCTATATATTGGGACAGTAACAGCCTGTACTCTGCTGGGAAATTGTGAGGATAAAAAGAGGCAAATGCTGGTGTGAATAATCTGCAACAATACATAAGATCCTAATAAGATTATTGACATTTAGAAATGGGAAGAAAGGAGCTAAAGGTGTAGGGAAGGTGGGACGGGTAGGGGAAGGGTAATAAGGGAAAAGAAAAAAAATGTGAAAGAATGAAAAGATGAAAATAAAAGTGTTTGTAGACGGGGAGGGGAGCAGGGGGTGAAGGGAGGGCAGGGGTAAGGGGAAAAAATGAGAATCAAGACTTGTCATGTAGAGGTACAAGATCCCAACAATGAATGTACCTGTGTGTATCCCTAAAATGTACCAATAAACTCAATTAAAGCTGAAAAAAAAAAAGAGGCAAATGTTCAAAGGGCTAAGGAAAAGTGTCTGGAAGCCAGTAAATACTGGGTTTGGAGTATGGCTGGCTATCACACAGCCAACCTGCTTTCTCATCAACCTCTACCCGAACTCTGAAGGGGAAGATCAAGGGTCTGGCTACCACACTGAGGCTCCCACCCACAGACCTTAGTGGTCCCTGATTCAGGTGTGGCACTGCTTTCAAAGCCCACCACCTGGTGCACTCGCAGTTTTTCGAGTCCAAACAGAAGCAGCCAAATTGGCCAGCTCAGCTGAAAGGCTCAGGTGTCCTTGCTACCCTGAAACAACCTAATAAAGACTCTAAACACAACACTGGCTTTGAGGAAGAACTTGGTCACCTTACTAAAAGTACAGGAGGTTAGGCTCTGGGAGCACTTTTTGAAAGGAATGCTGGGCCTTGTTTATTCATAACAACATGAGAGAGAAAATGGAAGCACTGAGACTTTGTTCTGTTTTGAGATCTTACTGCCCTTACATAAAGCACCCACTCCCTAGGGAGTTCTGCCAATTATCTGCAACCCACTTGCCATGTACCATGATTACAGAGGAACTGAGCAGCCAGAGGTTTCTGGATCTGAAACTGCAGTGAAATATATGTTCTTATAATTCAGCTTGAAGATTTATTTCAGTCTTGAGAAGAATGGGTGATGGCATTGTCTCTACCCTAACTCTGTATTTTCCCAACCACAAATCAGACCTGAATCTTGCAGAGGACTGCCACGCACCACCCTTGGGCCAGCTGTAAGGGAAGAGTTTGAAGGTCAAAATATTGGCCTTTGAGGATTATGAGGGAAAATATGAGACTGAACATTGGAGTAGCCTAGAAAATGCAGGGACTCTCCATTACCGTTCATTTGGCACACAGGAAACCATTTTATTAAATGGATACCCACCGTTACTGTTTATAAGGGTGGCTCTATCGTCCCTATCTTGATCTGAATAGCAAAGAGAAAGGAAAACTGCACTCAGTTTCCAGAGCGACTAAGAGACCATTCACATTTGAGGGCAGACCTGCCAAAGAAAGCCACAGCTCCCCAATTCTATCTCTATTCTGTCCCTCAAAGGGGACAACTATCTATGTACCTTACTGCATTGTCCTCTGCCCAGGTCATTCAAGAGCAGGCAGGGTATCCTCTTGAGCACTTCTGATACACTCTGTGTGTTCCTGCATGTAAAACCAGATATGAATGGAAAGATGCTCTCCTGAGTCCCTCAAAGTTTCCCTCAGCAGCCTAAGTGAGACAGCAGGTGATCTGGGCAGCCTGACTGCCTGAATTCAGATCTTAGCTCTCTGCTTGACCCAAGTGGGTCAGCCTCTCTGGGCCTCAGTTTTTAGCATCAGTCAAATGGATACAGTAACGGACTCCTCATTCCCAGAAATAGCTATGATAATGTACACAAAGAACTTGATTCTTGGGCTGGGGATTTAGCTCAGTGGTTCTGCTACCTGCTTCACAAGTGCAAGGATACGAGTTTGATCCCAGTACTTGATCAGAAAACAATGACTGTTAGCTAGAAAAAGAAAAAAAATGCAGAAACCATCAGCACTAAACTATAAGCAATTAATAGTTTCCTTGTCCCCACCCAGGAACTTTGAGAAGAATAAATATATAAAACATTTTCTAACATTAAATATCAGAACAGAAAATATAGAGACGTGCATTACAAAAAGAAGGTAATGGGCTGGTTTGGATGCGAGAGGCCAGAGAGAAGACAGTTTGACCATGTGTCCTCTGATCTGCCCGCTGGTTCATTCACACTCCACCAGCCACATGCCCTGTGGAGTCTATCGAAATGATTGCCCTGAACACTGAGGACACTTTGATTAGTCTGTGTTTTGACTAACAAGCCTGGTGCAGTAGAGCACAGGCCAAAGCCACATGTGTATCTGGGTGACAATTGTATCTGCTAGATTTGGAACATAAATTTAAAATTTTTAAATTGAATTTCACAATTGAAAATGTAGCCAGGGTTTAGCTCAGTGGCACCATGCCTGCCTCACAAGCATAAGGTCCTGAGTTCGATCCCCGGTACAAAAGAAAGAAAATGTATATTGGACTTATAAAATTGTGGGACGAAGTGTGAAACTCAAATGTCTTGGCTTTGTTTATTTGGTTTTGTTTTTTGTTTTGTATATGTGGTTCATTTTGTTTTTGCTTTTGCTCTTTTGCTATGTGTACTTTAGATTTATTTTCAATTTATAAAATAGGAAGCCTGGATACGATATAGCTCAGAGGCATTTCTTTTTAAACTTTTTATCATAACTATAAATTCGTCAAATATCAAATTCCATATTATATCTTTAGCAATTAGTGCAGTTTTTGAGGGGACTGAGACTCTTCTCTGTATCTGTAAAACATGCTTACTTAAACTGCAGGCAGAGCATTTTCATAATTTTGCAAGCCACAAAATAAACAGCCTCTTTTCTCTGCATCATTTAATTTTCAAATAGGGAATAGTCATGATTATAAAGAAGCCAATGAGGGCAGCAGGAAGGTTCCAGAAGGCATAAGATGTGGGGCAGAATCTAGACACATATGTGATGCACAGCTGAGGATAAGAAAACAGGTGAATTTGTTTTCCAATATTTCTTTCCATTCTGTTTAGAGTGGAGCTGCCTGTCAGAAATCACAGTAGTCCTCCATCTTCCCCAATCCTGTTTTTTCTCACTTCTCACACATCGGGCTTTTTGTACACATCACATTCAGATGACCACGCACGCTATTAGTGAACACTTACACTTCTAACGTAAGAAAGGTGCTTCACTTCACTGTCAGTAAGCAGCCTGACTCTGGCTTCTCTCTCTGCAATAGGTTTCATTATCTCTAAGATCATACCAAAACAAAGAGAAGAAGAAGAAGCCTGGCATATTTCACCTAACCACTGGACAGATTTTAATCTAAAAATGAAAGGAAAACATACTCATTTCAAAAACCCTTGTACTGTGCTAATGTGAATGTTTGGTGAGCCTTAATTACATACAAAATAACTGTCTAAAAACTGAAAACAAGAATGAAGCCAATCCAGCAGCACAGATCATTCAAACTATTTCCTATGGAGGCTACAGTATATTATATATTATTATATTATATGTAAACATATATTTACTCACCAATAGATGGAACAAGCATATACTGATATGGATGTATAGAAAGCCAAACTGGGCCTGGTGGCATATGCCTATAATCCCAGTACTCTGGAAGGCTGAAGCAGGAGGATCTGGAATTTGAGCCCAGCCTGGGCAACTTACCAACTTAGTGAGAACCTGTCTTAAAAGTTAAAAATTAAAATAAAAGCTGGGTATGTAATTCAGTTTAAAAGATCCAAGCCAGAGTGTAATGGGGTGGTAGGAGAAATGTTTCTAGCGGAAATGAGACCTGCCTGGAACCTCACAAAGCATAGATATAAATTTTTGAGTTGGCTGGGCAAGGGGGAAGTCACCTTTCCAAGGGAATCAAGAGTAAAGAGAAGGACCAGGCAAATACCAGATGTGGTCATGTGTAAAGCCTTGTTCAGAAGCCTCGGCTAGGTGGAGTAGAAGTTTCATGTGGAGGGGCAGGAGATCGTGAGGATAAGAGAGTGTCTGCCTTTGAGAAAATCTTAAGAGACCCGGGTCCACCGGATCACTGTAGTTAGTCTCGCAGCCAGTAGGAAATGTGTATCACATGCAAGGTACTGTTAGGGGTGATAGAAGGCAGGGGAACCAAAAGGAAGAATCTAATTTGAGCTCAGGAGCTAGACATAAAAACAGGAAATGTTAACAATGCCAGATATACTAAACAAAACCAAAACAGAAAAAGAAAAAGGGAAGGTCACTTGGCAAATTAATTGTTCCATCTTAGAGGAAACCAGTTACTTTGCCTGCCAAATTCACTTTCCTTTCTTCTAAGAAGAAAACAGCTTGGCTTTCCTTCTGAGTGTCCTTCCTTCCAGCCCAGCTGGAGTCCTGTGGTGCACACCGGAGGCACCATGTCTTCCATGGCCCCCACACCTGGCCATCACTGAGTCACTGACGCAGAAGCAGCCAGTCCTAGGAGCACAGAAGTCTCCTGGTCCCAGTTCCTTCCTGAATTCAATGACGTCTATATTCTCGCTTCTTTCTTGGGTTGTGTGTGTGTGTGTGTGTGTGTGTGTGTGTGTTTTGAGATGTTTTCTGTTTGGTTTTTTGTTTGTTTGTAAATTGTAAATTGCTCAGCCTGGGCTCAAACTTGTGATCATCCTGCCTCAGCCTCCCAAAGTGCTGGGATTACCCACATGAGCCACCACCTCTGGCTCAGACAAGACGGCCTTGATGTCGAGCTTCCATAGCTGCTTTTAACTGGAAACCAATGTGATCTCAGCAGTAGGGGGAAAGAAGAGCCACTTAGCCTAAGTGAGTGAGGAAGCCAAGAAAAGTTTGCTTTAGTTTTAAATTATCATAAAGTCTAACTGGAAAAGGTCAGTTGTAATAAAAGATCTCGTTTTTTTCCTCATAATCTTACTTTCTGTGTTCCTTGAAACAGTGGAGCTGCCCTTGAACGGGACTGTGGAATAGACTTAACCCTTCCCTTCCTCCTTCATCATGCCCCTGTCGTGAATAAAGGCACTTCCCTGAGTCCAGCGCTTTTATGTTTTACCCACCCTCTCCTTCCTGCCCGTCTTCCTAGAATTCTTGCCTCTGATCTTCTCATCCTACTTGTACCATCTTGCATTTCAGTTGTGAGGCTCTACCCTGCCTGTGGAAGCTGCCTAACTCTTTCCTCTGCCAGCGAATTCCCACAGGACTTTAGCGGTAATTTCAGGTAGAATATAAACTTGTTTGTTGAGGCCTTCTGGAGACAAGGCCTTAACCCAGAGGAGCATCTCTGATCATGAAAATTTCCAAGTAAAGTCAGGCCACTGGGGAGGAGATCAGGGCAAGCTGAACTTTCGCTGCCCTTTCAGTCACACTAGGGGAGGCAGCCACTCTTTCTGTCAGATCCGGCAGCCCAGCTATCAAACCCTTTTGAAACATTCACTATTCTGGTTAAATTAACACTGAAAGGCCTCTCCTGGCAAAGAAACCTCAGCTCTGAGCCAGTTAGAAAGATAACGGTTGAATTAATTGAGATCTTTTCAAAAGGATGCCTGAGTCACTTCCCTTTAGACCGTTTTGACTGCTTTCTTTCTGGTTACTTCAAAACTCTTCTTATAAATTCATAGTTGAAAGCACACAACAGCAGGCTGTGGTGTCCCTTACATATTTCTTTGGGAAAAAAATTTTTTTAAAAACCTCTCCTATACAGTCCAAAGAAAAACACTGAACTTTTTCTTCAAGGTTTTAACTGTGACAGAAGCCCAAGAGCCAATAGTCACTGAGGGGTGGAGGAGGCACATCCTGGCAAAGCTCCAGGAACAACAATCTCAAAGTCTTTCCAGAAAGCCCTGCAAGACTCCAAGCTGCCATATTGATAATGCAAGGTAAGTATTCACGATGATTGGGGAGACCCATGAATTTCACCCATTTCCTCTTCCTTTTGTCACTACCACAGATTTAAATCTTTTCAGTGTACAGAGAATAGGTATATCCATATAGCTACATATTATATGTAAATACATATATATATATATATATATATATATATATATATACACATGGAGATACTGAAATAACCCTGCATGTGCATAGGAGTTCTTCACTGCTGTGTATTTGGCAAACTGTTCCCTTTATTTGATCTCTACCATGTTTTTATTATGATAAAGTCAAATGGATTAAAGAATTTAGAACACACACACACACACACACACACACATATATTCATATGTAGTCACTATTCCAAGCAATATTCCTAAAGGAGTCTGTCTCTTAAAACGTTTTCTTCTTCAAAATAACAGAGTAGGGTATAGTCTTCATTGTAAAGTATAATTCAGCATACAGTCTCTATAAACTCAACTAAGTATATTTCCTCCTTGAACTGAACCACAAAAATAATGAACAAGACTTTCACACTGAGGAGAAATGTACTTAAGTTCTTACACTTTATAGAGGAAGATAAATGAGGTCATCCTGGAACCTACAGGCCAGAGATATTGACATTTTCAGGGGTTCGCCTAAAGAGAGTGAAATTAACCTGCTTACTTATCTGGTGCCCCAAGAAACCAACAGAACAGCCTTCGCCAGTGGAGGATATGACATTAGAGCCCAGTGAACTGTATGTATGAAGCAGACCCAAGGAAACCAGTCAACTGATAAAAGATGGCAGAGGGAAATGACAAGAGAAACCAAGCACACAGGCACAGTCCTGCATGAGTGATGACACCTGAGGACATTACTCCGTGACCCAGGTTTACTAATAATAATTGGAATGGTGGTACTGAGTCATACAGAAAAGGTCAGGTCACATCCGGTACATTGCATTTATTGAGACAGAGAGATGAGTAATGCATCCTGGATAGTTATCCACTTACAGTGGTTTTTAGAAAGCTTTGACATATAAAATGTACTGCTAAGATTCTAACCATTGAAAGTACTTGATTCCTCAATATTAACCAAGATCAGTGTGTATCAGCGAGCCAAATTTAAGAACTGGGAATAATCCAGAAAGAAACTGGCAAAAGGCTACTCTAACATTTCTAATTCACTTTTGTTGTCATAAAGTACTTAGATCATTTTTTTATTTTAAAGGATTTACTTTAATAATTACATATACATGCTATCCAGTCACCACATTAAAAGTTGAAAAATAATGCTTCTGGGAAGCTTACAGTTATTTATTTTATCCATTTACAAGTATGGCAGACACACTTCTCCCTTCAGGTAATACAGTGGTGAAAGTTTTTATCCAAACAGCATTCTCTATACACAAACAATTTTGCATTTGCAAAGTGTGCAAAAACTCTGAATCAACTACGTTTCTATAAAGTGTCAATTGTGGCAGGCAGTATTCAAATGTAAAATAGAGGTAACAGTAGTACCTAGTTAAGAGAGTTATTAAAGTCTTTCAAAGAGGAGAAAGAAAAATCATCTTTGTCTCTTTCTTTATGAGTGGTATACTGATGTCCTTTAAAGCAAGCCTGTGCTCATCAGACTTGGGACTATTTTGTTTTTTCATTTTAAAATTAGGTTTAAAATGTGATCAGAAGTAAACAGGGGAGAGGGTCAGGTGTTTTAAACTCACAGTTATGCACACCCAAAAGACAAGCAAGAGTGAGGCAGTATACAAAGCTCCACATTTTTTGGAAGCTGTCCTCAATACCTAGATATTTTTAGATTATTTTCAAAATGGAAAACAAGACACACACCAAAAGGCACACAGCAAACACCCAGAAATATTTTGCTTTGATTTTATGTGGGTTATTTTTACAGATCTGTCTTGCTATGAGGATTTCATTGTGAATGAAATGAATCTGTGATATTGCTTCCATGGAAACTGGCTTCTTTGTGATTGGCTGTGTGGTACCCAAGCACTTTTACAGTATCTCAGAAAGTACATGTACTGTAATATTTACCAGATGCAGGAAAACCTGCCAACCCCCTGGCATTTGTTATGCAATTCACCATTAATAAGGCAAAAGGATTCACTTCCATCTTAGCATTTTCTCACCCTCTAAATGTCTGAGAGATTTGTTTGTTTTCTTCTTATAACCTGATTTACAGAGAAAGAGAGTGGGGGAAGGAAGGACAGGACAAGAAGAAAAGGACACAGATGAGTGTGATAAGATACAACCTTATCATACTTGTAATTGATATGGCCTCTGTTCAAGACAGAAATGGTTTGAAAGGAGAAAAATTATTTGTGCAAAAGGAACACTTCTGCCATTTTTAATTGTGATTACAAAAGCCTGTATCCTGTTACCTAAGACAATTTATGTAAGCATAAGCGTGCTGACCAATGCGAGTACACAAGGTAGAGGAAGCAAATGGTGCAAATTAAAGGATCCAAAGGAAGCAATGTGCATGTACCAGAACACATGGAAAATTAAAGGAGTTTTTTTTTTCCTTTTCCCTAAGTACATATAATTTGAAATTCCTGTATTCCTTGAATTACAGACAGCATTCATTCACCCCTTCTTGGCCTTCTGGCTGGAAGAAAAGCATTCATACAAAAAAAAAAAAAGTTGGGGGAAGCTTAATTTGCAAAAAAATTAAAATTTTCAGGTAATTTGTTTTTTTACAACTTTATTCTGCCTAAATACTTGAGAACTCTGTGTATTTAAAGTTCTACTTTGCCACCCCCCACATTATGAACAAATCAATCACTCATAGGGGGCATGAATACTGAAAAGCAGCCAGGGTTTTTAACACCTCCTTATATTAACAGTGCACTTAGGATCTTCTTATTTGAATATCTTATTTGAGATTATTTGAGTAACTCAACTCCTGATAGAGGATACAATTTCGAAGTGTGAACATATGTTTCTAGGTTAAAAATCTTAAAAATTATAAGGAAAAAATACTATATTTTGTGTTAATATATAAATTTCTGCATAGAGTTTTTTATTTTGTGAATTAATCCAATGAAAATCATGATATAAAGTGCTACTTGGCAAAATCTCTGGAAAAATTATTTTCCAGACTATATCTAAAGATGATTTTGTTCATAATTCAGGAAGACAGCTGTATATATGCTTCTTCTGAATTGTTAAATGGATATAAAATTGAATGAGTTATATTAAAAATGTATACAGATTAGTATCTCCGATATGATAAATTTATAGAAGATTGAGATCACACATCAAAATATTAACCATAATTATCTCTCGGGGCTTATAGATTTTTGTGAGTTTTTCACTTTTAGTGTATAACTTATCTCCACATTTTCACACAGAATATTATTTTGAAAAGAAAAGTCATGTGTTTAAAGAAACCATCAACATTCTTAATTTTTCTCTGTAAAAACAATCCCTCCCTGTCTAACAAAGGTGTCACACATTTATAAGCATTACACATTCATGATCTCATTTCAGAAACGCAGCACCCCAGAGGAAGATATTACAGAGAGCCAAGTCTCACTTACAGGTAAGAAAAATGAAAGCCTGTGGTCAGCCAACTTTACAGGATGGTAGAGGACCCAGAAGTCAGGCAAGTGAGAACACACCCCTGTCTCCAACACATAGATATAGTGATGTATATGAAATACACACCAATGGTATATTAAGCCAAGTTATAAATCCACTATCATGCCTTAACTGTTTATATGCTATTCCTGCATGTAGCACATTATGAAGAATCAATACTCCATAAACATGTGCTAATTGACCTATAACAATCCTTTCCTCTCTGTGTTTTTAAACTCCTTTATCTGTCATGTTTGGTAAAGAATCAAAAGATAATACTTCGACCAAATTTTCCTTTGAACTATTTTTAGAAATAGAAATTTTCCTAGCCATCCATGCAGTTGTAGGGAAAAGGGCACATGCGAAGAATAACTTGAACCTTCGTGTGAGTGGTTTACACAGAGCAGTGGATACCTGGACAAGGGCCAGCGTGCTGCATCTGGGCTGGCTCTCCACGCCCAGCAGATCATGGAGAAAGGGGAGAGGAAGGCAGATGCTTTCCAGCTCAGCCACTTCCCCAGTCCAGCCCCACAGTGAGATCAGCATTCAGGAAGAAATGAGTTCCATGGGAGAGTTCCAAGGTGAATGGTCAAGAAGGGGAAAGACCAAAAGATGATCATGCCCCCAGTTACTAAAAGGAAAGGAAAATTATCTAGCACTAAAGAGTTTCCTTCTTGGGCTGCTCATTCTTTGTAAGGACTCTGCACCCTCAGAGTCACTGCTAACATAGAAGCGTAAATTAGAAACAGGTGTCCCTTCCTCTTGGCAGAGACACAGTCGTGCACCAGTGTGTCAGCCTGGTGAGTAAAGTGGGGTTGGATTACATTACTCACTTGTCCCCTGGCCAGGGAACCTCATGTGGAAAGTGACCTGCACAGCTGTCTGCTACAGCCCTGTCCCCAAATGGGAACATATTCAAGTTGGGTCTGCCTCTAACTGGAGGGTGTTCCGAGTCCTTGCCAACAAAGTGTCCTGCGGTTGATAAATACACATACGTATTCATTTGATTTATAACAAAAACATGATTCCTAGAGTCCAGATGTAAATGAGATATTTCACTGGTTTGAAAAAGGGGAGGGGATACCCAACTCATGAAGTACTATAAAGATGGAGTAAGATAATACATTTCAAGCCCAAAGCCTACCACTAATCATTCAATATAATATTGGTTCTCAGCCATTTCCCCCACAGAAACTATTTAGACTAAGCTGCTATTACAGGGGAAATGTTTTAAAGACTAACTCTTTCTTGCCATAAGTCCTAGAGCCTTCATCTTTGTTCACATAGGGAATACTTTATTCCTTCCCCCACCACCATCCTCTATAACACATGCATTTCAGAGTAGCAGGCAATATGCCATAGACATTGAACCCATCTGGAAAAGCTGCAAATCAGTTTTGTGTGAAATGTTAGTGCAAAACTCAAAGCCAGCTCTGACTTTACATTTTACAATGAAACTAAAATTTGGCCCATGTTTGCAAAAAAAAAAATTTTTGCTAGCATTTCTATGGGCTCGTGAGCAGAAGATTCCATATTTGTTGAGAGCTGGGCAGAAGTCAGGCAGATCTCGCAGATATCACTTCAACACTGACCCTGAAAACCATGAACAGAAATTTGATGCACAAAGCTGTGTAGGAAAATGTGCTGAGTCATAGCTTTGAATGAACTTGGGTCACAGCCCTTCCTGCAGGCCTCTGTGTCTCTCAGACGAACCCCGGAGGCAGATGGGCTTTGTGTGAATGTTCATCATAGAGTCTGGGAAAGCAATGAGATTTCTCCATTCCTATAGTTTTCAGTTAAAAAAAATGTTTTTAATGCATGGAGATTCCACCTGCCATATTTTGACCAAATTAAAAGGCAGTGGTAAGAAGACAGCCATGTACTGTTAATATTCCAAATCTTGGCATTGATCACCCTGACATAAAGTGACACTGGTTCCAAAACTCCTTTAACTCCCACCCCGTTTTTGTTTTATTTTGTTTTGTTTGTTTTGAGACAGAGTCTCCCTATGCAGTTTAGGCTGGCCTCAAACATGGCGATCCTCCTACCTCAGCCTCCTCAGCACTGGGATTACAGGTGTGTGACCACAACAGCTATCCCCCTTTGAAGGCAGCTGCAATGCTTTCTGCAATCTGAACCCTAAAATCTCACATGCAGACAGTGACCCCCGAGTCATTTTTTTTTTTTTTGGTACTGGGGATCGAACTCAGGTTCCTTGTGCTTGTGAAGCAGGTGGTAGAACCACTGAGCTAAATCCCCAGCCCAGGGTGTTTATATTTTAATAAAATATCTTGAAGCCAGATTTTTCTGACCTGGGGCAACTCTAGCTGGGGACAATTTCTACAGTATAGAACAAAAGGCATTTATCTCATATGCGTAAAAAATGAGAATATGTACAACCCAGAGAAACAGTATCATCTTGACAAGCTTGAGAATAATGAGAGGCATTACACACAGTAGGTCAAATAACCAGAGCTAAGCAACCGAAAACAGAATAACAAGGTACACAAAAACAACATGAAATGGCAGTATCTTGGGTAGGAAAATGAAAATGGAATCTTTTTTTTTTTTTCTTTTTTTTTTTTTTTTTAATTGAGTTTATTGGTACATTTAGGGATACAGTACAGTTACATTCATTGTTGGGATCATGTACCTTTACATGGCAAGTCTTGATTCTCATTTTTTTCCCCTTACCTCTGCCCTCCCTTCTCCCCCTCCTCCCCTCCCCATCTACAAACACTTTATTTTCATCTTTTCATTCTCTCACATTTTTTTCTTTTCCCTTTTTGTTCTTCCCCTACGTATCACACCTTCCCTACACCTTTAGCTCCTTTCCTCCCATTTCTAAATGTCAGTAATCTTATTAGAATCTTATGCATTGTTGCAGAATATTCACACCAGGGAAACTATTCGGTATTTACACATGTGGGACTTATTTATTTCACTTAGGAGTATATCTTCAATATGTATCCGAAAATGGAATCTTTTAAGGTTAAGGAGAATACAGAAGAAGAAAGAACAGAAGAAAATAAGAGTTTGCATTTTCTTTGGGTCCTCTCGATTGTAACAGCCCAGCTGAGCACTCAGGTGAGGCTTGGTCCTCAGGAGTGTGTGGGAAAGAAAACCAGGGCCCTGCGTTGCCTCTACATTTGATTCCTACCAGACATTGTATGGCCCCTACATCTGACTGACTGTTCAATACTCATGAAGCTGAGGACCCATGTGCCTATTTACAAACACCTTTACCCATTCCCGTAAATAAATTAGTGGCCACTACTGTGAGACCTTAAAAAAATCTCAAAAGTGAATAATCTTAACCAAATTTTATATCCTCAAGATTTTTGAATACTCTATTGGCTTTCACGATTTTTGAATACTCTATTGGCTTTCACGATTTCTGATCCTTTGTTATAATTGTTTCCATACATCTTACCTCCCTTTCTATAGACATCTTGAATGTCAATTCACTGATTTGGAATTCCCTGCTTTGATTAAAGGAAATACTTCCACATTTATTCATCTATTAATATTATATCCATGTATCTTCCTCAGTCCAAAAGTGATATATAATTAAGAACAAAAAATCACTTGAACTGCAGAAGAGAATAGTTTCAGCATGATTATGCTTTCCCTGATTGTATCTCTGTATTCATTTATTCACATACTCATTTATACAAAGGTAAGCACAAACCAGGCTTCTACACAACATGAGCTCTGCCCACAAAAATCCAGTAAGGGACACAACAAAATTGCGGCAATGTGATGATGCCTCAAAAAGGACTTAGAAAGAGAACAATAGTAGGACTACAGATCAGGAATTATCAATCAGTCTCCTGTAGATCGCAAACCTTTTGAGTTTCCAGGGAAGATTTAACCACAGAGATGAGACTACACATTCACATGCTATTCGTGACTCACAGATTCTTTCAAGTTTACCTGCACATGGCAGAAATCCCGTATTTGCTGCACAAAGGAAATGTGGGCAGGGATGAACAACTTTTGAGCTGTAAATTCGGATGATTTAAGGTATAAAAATGTAAACATGCACGATACCCATTTTTCTCCAAGAGTCATCCTGCTCCCCAACAGTAACTCTCAGGGCAAAGGAACTTCTCAAAAGGTAGCCGGTCCGTGGAAATCTCGTTGTACTACCAGAGTTCTAAGGGAGAAAGTCCACTGAAACACAACCTAAAAGGATGGAGCATTATCTGACTTGCCTCTGCACTATTTCCAGGGCCTAGATGATATTTGACACATAGGAAGTTTTCAAGAAAAAAAAATTGTTTGAAAAAAAAAATGAATGAATCAAGAAAACCTAAAGCATGAATCTAAAGAAATACCAAACACAGACAAAAGATCCCACAAAGTGAAGAAATTCTTTCATCATGTTTCATATTGAAATTTTCACCATCAGAAAAGGATCTTGGTTCAATACTTTGTTGGCCTTCACCCTGCCCTGTGATGTGAATGATAGGAGGAATAAGAATTCTCTCTAGATGTAGCTGTACTGCAATAGCTTTATATTAAAAGTATTCTCAAAGGCTGGGGCTGTAGCTCAGGGGTCACACACCTGCCTAGCATGTGATAGGCCCTGAGTTTGATCCACAGCAGAAGGAAAAAAATAGAAAAACATATGCTCAAAGTATTGCTGGTAATGTAGCGCAGAACAGGAGAAAGTGCTTGATTCACTCCGTCTTAAAGTTTTCTTAGAAGTAAGGCCACCAAAGCTATTACATTCCATGAGAACCACAAAGCCTGCCCTTCAGAAGAACTTTGTACTTGGGTGTGAAGAACAAGACAATGAGAGAGATAACTCTGAAAATAACAAATAGCAACCAAAAAAATTTATCACTGACACGAAAGACTATTTGAGGCTATATGATCCTGAACTTATTTAAAATGTTGATAGCTTACTTTAACAGTTGAAGAGTAAGAAAAAATTAGGAAGACATTAAATATGGCAGAGAATATGGAACTGAACTTACCTGTAGTATTTCTATAGGTTTACTATGAAAGTATGAGGGAGACACTTTCTGGCTCCGTCTCAGAGAAGGGCAAGACTTTGTACCTTGGTTGTCTGAGGCTTGAACCAACCCAAGGTAGAGAGCTTGTAGAAGCTTTCAAGAAGAAGATAGCTGTTTGTTCAAGAAGAAAATTCAGAGTTTCAGAAGTATCTGAGAGACATGACCCCATTCCAGTGGACCTTAGATTCTGCTAATGAGATAGCAGAGGCCAAATTCTGAATCATGTGTCCTGCATTCCAGGAGTAATCAAACATCCTTGGTCAAGATGAACATAAAAGGCCTGGCTTCAGATCCACCAGCATTTCTATGAGCTGCTAGGTAGAGACTTATCCTAGGATGTTCTAGAACATTCCTCCTCAGTTCCCTCTCCTGACAAAAACCAGTTCAAGGGAAAAAGTGGGTGATTTTACATTTCCTACCACTCTTACAAAGGTGAAGAGGAAACAAAGCCAAGTTTACTTGAACATGAAGAAAATATATAATTATTTCCCAGAGTTGAGAAGCAAATTCAACAGGTTTGACTAAAGTTCAAATTCTTTTTAAAAAAAGCTCCTAGAACTTTGTAAATGAAAAGCAGACTAATGCCACAGATGTCTCTATTTACCTCAGACCCAGCAAGTCAACTGGAAAACCAGCCAAGCCGAGTAAGTCCACTCAGTAGCTAACTTTCACAGAGCCAGAAGAATGCCTGTCTTCAGCAGTTTCACTTAATGTCCTGAGATGACCCCATGACTTCCTGCCTCAAATGGCCACTGGAAAAGAGGTCAGGAAGAATCCACACACCAAAATTTCTCCCTGGCCATCACCCAGCTCACTATTTAAAATAGGAACAAAGTAGGCAATGTTGAAATGAAAGTAATGTTATACATCAGTGTTAAAACTTGTGCTTCCTTTTGTATTTTTCCCCCACAGAATCTGTTACCAATGTCTAAGTATAGCAAGAATTTGATAGGGTCATTTCGCTTTTCTAGATAGTTGGCATTCATTGGCTTTTGAATATTTCATATGAGGCAGAACTTCTAGCTTATTGTGTTTGAAAGAAAGAAAAGCGTTTTTGAATCAAAACAGAGGAGGAACTGCAAGCGAATTCCAATGAAACACGAGCAAGCAAGCACATCAAGCAGGTTTTGTTATGACTTATCAGCATTCAAGGGATGAGAGAAAAAATAAAAAGAAACCACTCAATTGTTACATCAAGACTTCTCAGCTCCTCGTCCTGTAGTCAATTTGCCAAATGCCTTTTCTCTTCTGTAATCTCATTTTTCAACATCTCATAACTCTGACCTGATTGATCACTCCATCACATCAGCCCAAACTCATTAGGCCAATTAAATCAGAGTGGAGGTGGTGGAGAATCTAGCTCACATCGCTTTGGCAGTGCCAGCAGCAACTTGGCTCCAACACATTCCACCTAGTCTTATTTCAAGTGGTGTGATCTTGCATGGCTGATTTGATTTATTAAAGGGGACACGGTGCTACTCAGAAGGACTTCTCAGGACACTAGTGGAGGAGAAAAGCGGTAAAAACTAGGACAACGTGACAAAAATAAGATACCCTGTCACCCAAACCCTGCAGCAGCTCACACACATGGTGCCATACTTAAAACATGAAGAAAACAGACTCTGCCTTAGCAGCCAGGTTCTGTTAGAAGGGAGGGACTTAGAGCCCTCCTTTTCAGGTGAACAAAGTTCCAGAGAAGCTTTCACACATTCTTTGACAAGGCAGGCTTGTAGTTGTAGTGGGCACATACCAAAGGACCAGAGGATCCTAGAGCTCACTATCACCTGTACCTACGGCATCAGATCCTCTGTTATGGCTATGTCAGCATTTAGGAAGGAGGGCCATTCCACACTTGGTGCACAGACACTGTGCTTATGAGCAATTTGTCTTAGGGGAAACCCATTTCCTCATCGGTAAAAAATGTACTAAATAAGCTTAGAATTTGAGGCTTCAGTAATAAATAGATTGGATAATAATTTATTGTCCCCAAATCTGGCAATGCCAAGACTAGAAAAACTCAAACTTTTAGGAAGTCATTTGAATCCACTTTGAGCCCCACCCCCAACCCCAGGGTCTCTGCGACACCTCTGAGATGTTAGAGCTTTTGGAAATGCCAACCAGAGAGCTGGATTTAGCACGAGTTTCCTTTAAAATAG
Source organism: Fukomys damarensis (assembly GCF_012274545.1). Classification (NCBI taxonomy): domain Eukaryota; kingdom Metazoa; phylum Chordata; class Mammalia; order Rodentia; family Bathyergidae; genus Fukomys; species Fukomys damarensis. The sequence goes on along the minus strand of NW_022900924.1, from coordinate 38,064,457 downwards.
GAAAGGAGTATGGACAGAATGGGGGACACTGACATATCTTCCATCTAAAACCCTCAGTGTTTGTGGGGACATAGACTATGTCTTAATTGCCACTGGGTTCTTAGTACCTGGCACTCAATAAATCTGTGTGGGAGCGATCTATGTCCATTTTATTTTTTCAGTTTGCTGTTATCTTTAGTGAAACAAACAGAGCTAAAACCTACCTTTATTTTTAATCCACAAAATTCAGCCCTATATAAACTTGGCAAAATAAAGCAGCTTTGTGAAAAAATTTCCAAACCTATTTAATATTACTGTATTAGGGTGCACTAGAAGAGCAGAATCAAAATATATACAATAAATTTATTAGGTAGACTTAAAGAAAGGAAAGAGTCCAATGGCTGTCTATGGAATCAGAGGCAAAGGACCAGAAAGGCCCTCTGTGCACTGAAGAGGTGGAGGATGCAGGAGCAATCAAAGGTCAAAGAGTCAGGAGGTCACTGTAGTCACTGGTGTCTGTCAGAAAGCCCAATAGTGTAGGCTACAAGGCCCAAGAGTCTTCACTGGAGACGTTGTGCAAAGGCAGTGTCAAAGACCATAGCTCCTCCAAAAAGTGAAACACTTCTTTCAGCTACAAGCCTATTCTGTCCAAGCTACAAGCCTATTAGTTGGTGCCATACATCCAGGATGGTTCTTCTCCCCCAGTTTGCTGTCCCAAATGTCGGTCATCCACAGACACACACAGAACTTATTAACCTGCTAGGCAATTCTTACTCAAGTTGAGTTGACCTAACACAAAATCACAAATACCACAGGACCTTAGATTTAAGATTGTCTTAGCCCAACAGACTTAGTAGCAACAAGATGTCAGAGGGCTAGAGAGCTCCAGTAGTGACCTATTGGAGACACAATCAGGACTAGAGCTCATGACTTCAGACTCCAAATCCAAAGTGTTTCTCGATGCTTCTCTGACTGATCTGACATCTATGTCTCTCTAATATAAGGCTTTTCCCCCCATTGGGCACTGATAACTTCCTGCATACCCAAATCAACCACAGGCCTATGGCCCCTTTTCCAGCACTATTCTCACTTTTCTACCACTATCTCTGGCACCTCCTAATCAGCTACATATGCTTGTATTCTACCCCACATTGCTGGACTCACAAGTGGGTAATCAATCACATATCACTTCTATAACATCTACATATCGGTCCCTATAGAAAATATCAACCAGAAACGCTTCACTTTGAAATCCTTTGGGAAATTACCAGTGGAATAAAAAAAAGCAAATGATTGCTACAGGCCCACAGAACAGCAAACATGCCACAAAGCACACAGAGTAACAGAAAGGCTAGGTTAAAGCAGTAGGACACCCACACAGAATCAGAGGAAAGTTTTCTGACTCTGCGGGCACACTGAGGGGACACACACAAGACAGGCAGAGTGAAACAGCAGATTAATCTGCAAGAAGAGCATACTCATCACCTAACTCTACTCTTCGGAAAGTGTTCCAGTGATTGCTACTAAACAAAGCAGAAATCTTCCTGAAGGAGCACTAGATTTAAATCAACCAGAGGAACAGCAATTTTGTGTGGGTGACAAGGACACTGGGGAAATGAGCCCAGGTCCTTTGCACTGAGTTATTCCCCCAGCTTCTTTGCTTTTTTATTTAGAGAGACTCACTACTTTGCTAAGTTGTTCAAGTTGGGCTTGAACTCTCTCCATCCTCCTGCCTCAGCCTTTTAGAATGCCAGGATTGAAAGCACACACCACCACTACCAGCTAAGAATAGCATTTTGAGAGGTATTTGCTTGAGTGTAATTACATATTTTCTGAACTCTGTTTCTAATGGCACAGTGTCTGGTAATGAAAGAGAATAGTAGGTGAAGGCCACTGTAAAAAATGGAGCATTCTTGCCAAATAATAACCAGTCCTTTTTCCCTCAGGTGAAAGGAGATAACTGATTGAATGTGTTAAGAAAGGAAAAATTCAAAACTTCAATCATACGGGGTCATGCAGGCATTTATGGCTCAGGATGAACTTTAAAAATATAATGAAGAAAAGTCTACAATGAGCAACGGATCTTTGGACTTAAAATGTAATTCCATTTGACTCTAAAAAGCCTTCTGGGAATAGATTTTTATTATGTTTTATTTATATGATGTTATATTTTTTAGAGCTATAAAGTTCAGACTGGACTAATTCACTATGAAAGATAATTTCATTATAGACTGATAGCTTTGTATTTCTATTCAAAATTTTTTCAACTGAGAATACTTAGCACCTTGAATTGATCATCTTTTCATATTCATCCATTCCCAGTGCTCAAGACCCACGCAAAGGACAGGATGAAAACTAACAAATCAGCCAAGTGGAACAGGGGGCAAGCCAGGTAAGTAGCTCATCTGAGGCACCTAAAACTGGCGGCATTTCCATCAGCAGATCGTGAAGTATGGACTTAATGGGAAGGATATGGAAAAAAATCTTTGGAAATAGCTGTCTAGAACTGAGCTGATAAGGTTTAAATGCTCTGTACCACACTCTGCCGCTTAGAATCACGAGGAATAACTAAGGGAAGGAGTATGTGAAAGTGACAACTGACTTCTCAGAAAGGAGGTTGGTTCCCAAATGAGTAACCAAATAAGGTAGCATCAAGTTAAATACAACCCAACGTGTAAAATAAGTAACCGTGAGTTCATACTGATATTTGAAATAATTGCATAAAAAAATATGCAAACAGAGAATAGACAAATGTCCTTTGCGGAAAAAAAAACCCCAAATAATTTATGTAGACACTTTGCTTTCAAAGAGGTGGAGCATAAACCTCCACTCTTTAAGTACGGGCTGTGTATAATAACTTCTTTCTGAGGAATACCATGTGACAAAGGAGGGAAAGACTAACTCTTCTGTGAAGTACTCTGGCAGATACTGCCTCAGTCAGGCTATGAGGGCAGACATGACAGTGGGAAGGCATGAGGCCAGCACGCACCCTTCGAAAGAGGTGATGAGTAGGGTATGCTCTCTGCGGCCTCCTCCCCAAATCCACAACCTGAGCTTAGTCATGAAAAACATCAGACACATCCTAGTAGAAGAACATGGTATGAAATACTTGGTTATTACACCTTGAAGTTTAATATATATAAAAATAAGGAAATTCTGAGAATCACAAGCAAGCATTTAAGGAGACATGACTACTGACCATAATGTGAAATCCTACATGGAGATTTTTTCTTTCCTCTCTCATTGAGTTTGTTGGTACATTTTAGGTATACAGTACAGTTACGCTCATCATTGGGCTCTTGTACCTTTACATGATAGGTCTTGGTTCTCATTTTTTCCCCTTGTCCCTGTACATGGAATTTTAAAAGAGGAAAAAAAAGGCCAAAGCAAAGGAAATCTGAATATAATGTGGACTTTAGTTAAAAGTGATGCATTATGGTGGGAATATTTGCAAAACAGAAATAAGAGCAAAAAATCAGATCTTGCTTTAGTGCTATTGCTGACAGAAACTTCCTGTTAATGGATATAATTTATACAATGATGAGAGATAGTTAAAGAGTAGATCATGTATTAAGTTGAATGATAATTGGGGAAGGTTTAGTAGGTCAGCACACAACTCTACATGCCAAATTATAGTTGGAGGGCAACCATAGGTTGGCTACAGTAGAAAGGTTTAATAAAAACCAGTGGGAGCGTCATGTTATAATAGAGTAGCTATGTATAATTTAAATAAAGAGTACTTCCTCAAAATAAATATTAATATTGATTCACATACTGCAACAAATATATCTTTACTAATCCAAGATGCTAATAATTGGGGAAACTGAATGGTGGAGTTGTGAGAATTCTTTTTACTGGCTTTGCTTTTTATTCTGCATTTTTCTCTACCAAAATAAAAATTTATCTTAAAAAATAAAAAAGAATGTGCTCATAGCAAAAAAATAGTAGAAGAGGTGAATATTAGGAAGAGATAGAAGCTCATAGCTAAAAGAGTAGAACCTGCAATGTCAGGGGAAATGTACTGAGGGAAAAGTCAAAATTCCTGTCTAACTACCAAGGAAAACTGTTTGGAATAATGTGTCAAGGATCACCAGGCAGTTTGCATCTTGACTGAATGAGAGCCAAAAAGAAGCAGACCATCGAGGAGTCAGCAGGCCAAGGTCATAAAAAGGTTGTGGGATAGTATCTTAGACAAGGCAACCCAAACCCAAAGAGAAAGGTGTGAAGTAAACAGGCCAGGCTTCTAACAAACATGTCTGTGTTATATGTGCTCTCTGATGTTTCTAATTAGAAGTAAAAGTGGAGTTTCATTTCTTCAAATTTGTCATTTTGACATTTATGTCACCTTCACAGAGGTTTTTATGTCTAGTTACAGACAGCCCTTGCTTCTCACTACTTAGTTTTGCCCAGTAGGAGGGAACCTGAAAACAACATCTGGCGATGCTAGGTCTGACCAGGATTCAGTTTCAGCAGCACATTCTTTATTTGGAGGGACTGAATCATCCATTTCTCATCTTTCTCACCAGCCAAGTATTTTTAACTTACTGTCAGCTATGGAATGAATGTAGAGTCTATAAGGAAAAAGTTCATTTTTCATTTTTCTGCTTTCCATTGCTGAATCCAGCAATGTATTATAGCAGAAACATAGGATCTTCCATGTAAAAATAATACTGATTCATTTAACATGTTTCTCCATTTTTTTGTAAATGACCAGCATGAGTCTCTACAATAATAAACAGTGACTATTTCTTACCTAGGGACAGCTCATTTGTCCTTCCCTAAGCAGAGAACAGTGTGCAGTAGCTTTGAGCTTCCCAGTGGGTCCCAAGGACATACAGGTCATAGAGAGAGTTGTTACCAGCTCCTACACCAACTCAACCTGCCCAGGCTTGGACCTCTGGGGTCCTGTTCTGCTAGACCATAAAAACCCAAAACACAAGAGTCAAAGCTTGAACGAATGTTTTACAGCTAATGTACAAAGTGATACTCTAGAAACTAAACTTCATGAAAACAATTTGCTCCAACATGTGAAAGAAACAATCATGGTTCCATTGGGTTCTTAGGTATAAACTAAGAAAACGGGAAGTAAAGGAAGCCAGAGCAACTGACTGAAGAAGGGAGAAAGAGACATGTTTCTCGTCTCAGTGTTTGTGTGCAGAATGACAGTTCAAAGCATTGAAGCAAAAAAGTTTGGTCTCTCTCTGGTATTTTCATGATAAGTAAAAATGAATTTCATGGTCACAGATATAAAAATATGGCAATGACTGGGGTATGCAGAATGATAAAATTGACATAATACAATTCTGTGTGGTGCACTGCAAAACAGAAAGAATAAATTATGTCTTGGGTAGGAACACCAAGGGAAATACCAAAGCCATTTACCCTAATGATTAACAGACATGCTGGCTGAGCACATACTTCATGCCCAAAACTGTGGGCACAAAGGATAGAAGAAGGAAGTCAAAGTGAGAAAGGTAACCTGTAAAAGACAGGGAGGCTTGAAGATAAGCAATGGGAAAGGAGCTAATGAAAGATGCAGGATGATAGTTAATGCAGAAGGAGATTCCTCAAACCTGAACAGTGCACATTTGAAGAGAATGAATTTTTCTGCTGGTGTTTTTGGTGGGCAAAACTAAATGTAAGTCTATAAAAGGAAATCAAATTATTACAGTAAATCCTCATATAGCAATCATCATATGCCCGACACATATAAATATATTAACTCACTTAATGTTTATAATAATTGTACATGGTAGGGACGCTGCTCTTCCAGCTCTGCAGATGAGGCACAAAGATCAACCGATTTGCTCAAGAGTACATAACTTAGGCATCATGTGTTCATCCACATCATGCATAAGCTACCTGCCACCAGGAAAAGAAATATATATTCAGCTTATAAGTGTTTTGTGTCCAAAACTGATCAGAATCACTTCCTTTCTTCATATATGTTCTCTCATTCAGTAATTCCATTAAAACATGTTGAGTGCATACTGTGCATCATATACTATCATGGGACTTAGGGATGTGAAACATTAAAATTCCTTGTCTTTCTGAAGCATGCCTTCCATGGAGGGTCAACAGACAAACTAAAAACATTACATTGTTAGATGGCAATAAGTATGGGAGAGACAAAGCAGGGAAGAGAGACAGAAGAGACAGATAATTTTAAAATAGTGTGCCCATGGGTATTACTATGAAATGAGGGAGGTGTCAGGGAAAGCCATCAGATACTGGGGGAAAAGCATTCCAGGCAAGTGTAAATATCCCAGGGCAAGAATGGGGCCCAAGAGGACCTGGAGGATAGAATGGATTTATCTACAGTGCAGTCCCTAAGCCAAGCCTCAAAATGTCCTTTACCCCATCTTTAAGTGAAATCCAAGCACTCTCCAAGTCATACATACTTCACATACTATTCTTCTACCTGGAAGGGTTTCCCTTTACACATCCTCCTTCCAGAAATAACTCAAAGACCACCAACTCCTCTCAGATTCTTCCTTCCTCTCTAGCTAGAATTCCTGCAAGCCTTTCTCACATTGCTTAAGGTATTTGCACTTTCTTCCTTGTTTTCAATTAGAGTTATTTTTACAGACCTTCCCTCTATCTTACACATGCATCAGTGGCAGGAAACCGGCCTGATTCATTGGCTGTTGAATTCCCTACAAAGTTAAGCCTTGTTCTCATAGTGGTCAATGTATATTTGTTGAAAAGGCTTGAGTATGTGTTTCTATCAACTTAAACTCATGTTATAATAACATCACTAACTTCACATCTCTTTTTTTATTATAGTGAGGAAATATACTCTAAATGTATTTTATCAAATTTCTGCTTATTTAGAAACAATAGTTTTTGCCAAAACATTGCCACTCATCCAGATGAAAAAGTTCAAGCTAATATTCTAAACCCTAATGATCTTGGCAAGTAACACATTTTCCCATAACCATAAATGAAAAAAGAAAGATTAACCTAGGTATTTTTTGCTGAAAATAAGTTAAAATGGCAGCATGAGTGCAAAATATCTTGCGTGTGTGATCAAAATATAAATAAAGAATAACATATGTATATATCTCAAGAAGGTAGAACACTTAAAAACAAGGCCAGATTTCCATTTTTGCCTAATCTAGCAGGGACCAGTGGCTTATTCTCTGTTATTTCCTGAATGAACAGTTCATTAGATAGGTGTGCTTCTAAAAGTCCTACTAACCAGACTTAGGATTGTTAGAATATTATAACCAATGATTCACTTGTCACACTGCTTTCAAAAGCCAAGACATATCGAGACAATATAGGGCAAAATAGTACAGAACTTAAAATAACTTGCTCTGAATTCCTACTCCTGTTCTGTAGAAAGTGCTCAACTATATAACTGAGTCGAAACTGACTAGGCAGCTATTTTGGCTCATTGATTGTTATTGATTTCAAGAGTAAAAAATAAATGAAAAAAATTAGTGAAGGAGCTATTTTAGGAAAACAACTCCTTACTTGGCATTGTTTCCTCCACCTCATGTCTCTCCTGAAGGGAGTTCAGTGACCAGACTAGCTGGCACATGTATGTGACCCCTGAGGGAGATTCCTCTGAGGCAGCTGGGAAAGCTTCTCCCCAGCTCCTCATCCAGCTTCCAACTGGACAGTGGATAAACCCTGCTGGTGCTGATACAGTCTATCTCAGAAAGTTTCTGCTTGGTGACTCACAGAGTGACCAGGACTTCCGGTCTTACTAATCAGGGCTAACAGGGGAAGGCAGAGGCAAAGTTCAGAACACACGACCCTAAAAATGGCCCAGCACCAACACAATTCACTACTCTCTGTGTCATTCTGGCTTCAAAACATGAGCCTCTATGAGTCAAAACTATTTTCCTCTTTCCCCTCACCTTTTCCTAACCCAGAAACACCCTTCCTTCAAAGAACATAAAAGCATCACTTCCTCAATTGTTCTGGACCCAATTTTGTTTCCCTTGCCAACCTGAGCTTTCATTTCTACTATCCCCCATCATTCATGCAATAAATGTTTCCCAAGCACCTACCATATGGCTCATTCTGCTGAGCTTGGAAGACACAATGACAAGCAAGACAGCTACGTCTTATATTCATTAAGAATAGAAGGAAAGAATGAGCACACTGAAGTGTGGGAAATGAAGATCCTTCATCAACTTTTTCATACGAGATGAGTATATTTAAAAATGTATTACACAGTGAAGGACATTGGTAAGAGCTAGTACAAAGGGAGGTTGAGGGGAAAGGCAAAATCGATGTCAGAATCACAGATTTTCCATGCTCCACAAGCCTAGGAATAGCATCCACCCCTCCTACCTAACTGCCTCCCACTCTCACTCCATTTCCATCCCCGCTCCTGTCCAACAGCATCTGTATTCTTCCTTCGCGGCAGTTCTTTTTGCTCCCTACAGTCATCCATAGGGCTAAGTGGGCTGGGGGCAGGGTAAATAGAGTACACATTTGGCTCTGCATTTCCAAAATTGATTTGTGACATTAGCACAGGCAAGCTGTTGAGAAAAAGAAAAAGAAAAACATTGGAAATCCTGAAAATTTGGCTTTGAATTACAAAAGAAATATTCTCTAAAACTCAGAACAAAGGATTCATAGTGTAGGAAATATTTCAGAGGAAACTGACTATCCAAAAAGCAGTTTCCTACAGTTGGAATAAAAGATAAGAGTTAGAATAGTTCCCAGACTGTGAGGTCCTAGAGAGTGGCCAGCAAACTGTACTGCCCAGCTCTGGGTGGAAAACCTGGGATCACAGTTGTGATCCCACATCACAAGTTAGAAGGGGCATATTTCAAGGAAGAGTTTATTTCCTGGCTTTTTACCATATGGTTCAGACACTGCACAACTCATAGATAAGTGCCAAGTCCAACTTGAGGCCAAGTTGGGTGTTCCAAGGACTGGAAGAGGGAAACAGGTGGCAGAGCCACCACGTAGCTCCCAAAGGTATGGCTCCTGTGCTTTAGGTTATGAAGAACAGTCAAGAATTCCTGAGGCTACATCCTGCCTTGCTGCAGAAAATCAGCAAAGTGGCCTGGAAGAGATGTGGCCACTCATGCTTCTGCTGCAGAGGATACAGATTGCATAACCTTTTCAAGGAAGGGAAACCTGAGATGGAATGGTTCTCTGTGGGAACGAGAGAAATTGGAAGGAAAAGGAAAACCAGATTCCCTTTTCCAGCACCTTCCAGAAAGCAGAATGAAGGGGAAGGAAATTCTGATTAAACTGAATTACAAACCAAATTTAGATTTTAGTTTAGCTTTAAAATAGAAGTGAATGTTGTCAACATGACAATATTATTTTCTACTAAAAGCAGAAATGACACCTAGAGAGTTAAATTCAGTTTTAAAGAAAGTTTCAGCTTTTCACATCCATGCTTGTGAGCTGTTATGACATATAAAACTCCTTCCTTTTTATTGGCACAGAATGATATTTCCCCAGCAAATTTATTAAGAGTGTATGGCGGGATCAGGCCAAATTCCTAGAGACAGGCCATAAATTCAAATTACCTTCTTTTCCAATACTGCTTTGAAAAAAAAGACTTAGAAAACTTTTATTCAAAGGTAGTAATGACTCACCTACTTGTCTTTCCTAATGAGAAACCACTCTGATTAATTAGTTCAGGCAAAGTCCTTTGTAGAGTTTTCTCATTGTAAATTTTGTCACAAATGAACAATCTTTAGTAATTTCTAATAGAGTTGCTAATGGGAAGGCTAGAAACTACATAATAATTGTGACCACACAAGACAGGCAATGTCACATATCTACCCACTAGATTTTTCCACAGGGAGTGGGTAGAGCTTGGTCAGGGAGCCATGTGTGCTCACTCCCGTTCTGCAGTGATACACAGCTGTACGTGTAAATCTCATACCCACGAAGTGAGATCAGTGAGAGAAGTTGGAGTCAAAAGACTGCAAACTACATGATTCCATTCTAACACCCTCTGGAAAAGGCCCAGTTTTAGAGGCAAAAGCACATCAATGGTTGCTGAACATGAGAGCAGGGGTAGAGCTTGACTAGAAAGGGGGCAAGTGATGGAACTGTACTGAATATTCAGTGCCATTTGTTATTTGTTAAAAACTCAGCAAAAAGAGCAAATTTTACTAAATAGATGCACTTTTTAAATTCCCATTTTGCCACTTAATAATGCCTTTCCCTAATTACTAAATCTCTTGTGTTTCATTTTCATTCCCTCAAAAGAGAAATAAAAGCATCCTCCTTGGAGGATGTCTATGAAGTCAAGACAAGCTAATAAGGCCCTCAGAGCCTGCCCCCACTTAGTAACCACCACCAGCATCATCATCATGGTCCTCTCCACCTTCATGCCTGGTTTGTCAGATACAGTATGTTCTGATGGACCCTGCCCTGGCCCCTTTTCACTCATGCGCCTACACGCCCCCAGATGATGGGAAGCCTGGCTGTCACACCCTTCCCACTTTTCCTCTATAGGAGTTGTACTCCATCCAGTGTAGGCTACCGACCAGTCATTGGCCATCGGTGGCCCTTAGAAAAGGGCATAAGCATGAGTTGATACAGAAATAGAAAGGTTCAGACTTCTTGTTAAAAATCTAAGGACAAATCTGAAAGGCTATCCTAGCTCCAGAACTCCCTGTAGGACTGTTTTTGGCCTCAACTGAAACCCTCCGATGGGTCTACTCTGACCATCTTCACAGGCAAGAAAGAGTGTATGTGAAGATGATGGAGCCAGATGCCTGGGTTCGTCCCTCTGCTTGGCTACAGGGATCTTGACATTGGTTGCCCCTCTGTGCCTAAATCTCTCATAGTCTCTGGCAAGGATCAAATGAACAGATGGTTGTGAAAGCACATAGAACAGTACCTGGCACCTAGTGAGCACTGTGAGTTGGGAACTGCTCTATGACCCAGCCTGGATTCCACGATTTACATGATCTCATCATCCATTTTCACTTAGTTCATTCCACATCATTTTTATTTTAATGCATATTTTTTCTGCCCCAATGGGCAGCGTGACAGTCACAGAGGGTTGCAAAGCTCCAGTGGCAGCTCTACAAAGATCAGTACCCTGGGTAGAGTCCACAAAAGCCTAAAATGAGTGTTAGTCCTAGAAGAACCTAAAAATGAGTGTTAGTTTCAATTTACAAAGCAAAGATACAGGGAAACTAAGTGACTTGCCCAGTATTATGCAGCCAGACTGTGTGGCTCTTGCTTTCAGAAATTGAGCTTTTCTCATCATGCCATATAAGCCATGTAAAGAGCTGTGGATAAGCTGCTCCTACTAAACATGTATTTGTTTAACTTCATATAGTATGTACAATAAGGGTCTTAATAAGGAGACAATAAATATGTACAAAGTGAAAGAACATAAAGGATGATACTTCCTCCTCCGGGATTAGAACCCTGTCTCTACTTTTCTAACAACTCCCTGGTTGCCTGCCTCTGAATACTGTCAGTAATAAGGAACTCAAGGCTTCATTTCAGGACACTCTTTCTCAGGAAGCTACATGAAACCACCTTCCCTAACTATCATTTTCCCTCATTGGTTCTACTTCAGTCTGTGGAACCACACCAAATAAAATAAATCCTTCATCCATGTCCTATTTTTCTAAATATTTGAAAACACCGATTACTTGATACCAAGTTAAACAGTGCAGAAGCCATGAACCCATCCTCCTCCCTCAAAGCTCTGGGCTTCTCTCCAGGCTTTGTGTCTTCCTCTGCACACACTTTGGTTTGTTACCACCCCAAAACACAACACCTGAATCCACGAGATTCCCATCTCTGAGTTGAGCAAGCTAGAAAAGAAGGGCACTAAAAAATCTCTTTGACATAAATATGATGTTTTCATTAATTCAGCCAAAGGATCTAACCTCTTGGGGAATTCCTGTAATCCTTAGGGACTCAAATGGAACTTATTCTCAAAGACAATTGCCAAATATTCTTCCATCCTCTCATACTAACCTATCATTGTACTGCTTCATTAGGATTATCCACTTAAAATTTGTCTGATTGGATATAAACCACTACTGAAATCTGTCAGGAGCATTATCTCAAGTAAGCTTCATCTAAAATATTAGCTTCTCCCAAGTGGAGCCCATTTGAAAATTTCATCAGCATGCCATTATGGCCTCTCTCCGAAACATTTACGAAAAGAATGACTTGTCAATGGTAAAGACAGAGACCTCCCTCAAGCACATTTTTGACCTTTTACTTACGAACTTCTGTGTCCAAGCAGTCACACATGTCTCTCGTGGCACTGTGATATAAGCCCTCATTTCTCCCTATTGTTCTCAAAAGCACCATGAGTGATTTTGTCAGTTGTTGCCAGTGAAAGCAAAGGCCACTCTTGAGGCCAACAGGCCCTCTGAGTTAGGCCAGCCTGGGGCACAGAGGAGCCAGAGCATGTCTGCCAAATGAAGTTCTCAAGAGTTGAGCAATCTCCCAAACACAACAGGTTTATTGAGCATTTATCACATTCCCAGCAAGACAGGGAGCTCACCCACAGCATAAACTGAAAGCTGGGGCAGTACTGATGGCCGATGATGCAGGATTTTTCTTCTATGCTATCTACACACATTGCTGTGTGAACATGGGGGTCCACTGTGAGCGCTGGAACTCACAGTGATCCAGAGACCGATACAGCGAGGGAGCCAAGTGGGGCACCCAGATGGACAGAGTGACAATGGTCACAGACAGTTGAGGAGCTCCAGTGTCAGCTCTGTGAGGAGCAGTGCCCTAGGCACAGTCCACCAGCACTGAGCCAGAAGACTGAGCTCAAGACCAGCCAGAGAGTTTGTCTTTCGTGCCATGTAGAGTTTGTTACAAACAACACGTGCTAAGTTTAGAGTGGTAAAAATACATTTTTCTCTGTGGTAAGAAAAGTACATTTTTCTTTATAAGCTTCTCAAAAAGGAATCACAAGGTAAGTTTTTTTTTTGGCATGTAGGTCATAGGGCTGTGTAGCACTTTGGGGTTAACATACCAGTTATCAGGTAGGCCTGCAGGTTGCATGGTCATCGCATGGCTCCCAATATAGGATAGACTCAGTAAGTTTAGACTCCAAAAGTAAGTTTAGAACCAGACAGAAGCATAAGATGGCTTCTGTCCTGCTCATATCAGTCAGATCCTGGCCAAAATCTCCATGTGCTGTATTTCTGCCATACCATAAATATCCAGTTCTCCCAACCCTATTCTGCTCTTTCATATGTAATTTCAACTCAAACATAAAAAGCATTGAATATTACTCTAAGGAGCAAATAAGGACAAATAATTCACAGCATCTTCCTCAGATTAGCTCTGAGGACTATGAACTGCCCAGGGAGATGGCAGCACTTATCTACAGAAATCAATGAGAAGGAGGCCCTTTTAAAAAATTATAATTCATATGCTATAAGAAAGAAGTACAAGAGGAAAAAAGTGACAAGGTTTGAGGCTGAAGAGAAAGAGGGTGGGCAGGCCTTGTAAGTCATGTTAGGCATTTTCGACTTTTTCTAGAAGACAATGGGAGCCACCAACTGATGTTAAATAAGAGAACTGAAGGACACGATCAGATTCGCATTTTATAGAGCTCACAGGCAACAACTATACCGGAGAGCCCTGCTCTGACGGAGAAGTGGGAATAGGTGACCTCAAAGCCACCAAGGTTTTGGGTTCTACTGCTTAGCTGATGGGAAAACCCAAAGAGGTTATCTTTTTCTAGAGGAATTTACACTTTTTCTTTCCACATAAAAGTGTCTAGATTCATCATTCCCATTGAGTGTGTGCTTGTATGTGTGGGTGTGTGTGTGTGCATTTGGAAGGGGGCACTGGTGTAATTGACGTCATGTCATGCATAAACGGTTCTCACCGCCATTGCATTCTTCCTGCTCAACAAGTCAGGTTGCTGGGAAGTAATCAGTGAGACTGACTCCTGAGCCGTGAGCCACACTGGTGCCAACTACCAATGTTGAAAGAATCAAGGAAGTGACAAACGTCGAACAAAGACTTGATTGAAATTGCATTTTTATGAAGTATCATGTTGTCAGAAAATGTGTGAGAGATGATTACGTGGTAAATTCAAGATTCCTCGTGCTACTAGTTAAGTGTTATTCATAACATGTAAACACAGGATGATTGCTTGTCATTTCAGGGTCACCGAATTGAGGTCCACTCAGGACAACCTAATTTTCTAAAATCATCTACCTTTGTTTGACTTTGCTACTTAAAATATAAATTAAGGGTTTAGGCTCTATGGAGTGACAGACTGCTTTAAAGAAATAATATTTTCTATTTTAGAGAAAACAAACAATAGTTTCAAATTTTGTGTTTTACTGTACTGTCGGAGATTAAACAGTTTGTTTCTAACCTAGCATTCTAATTTAGCATTTATTAAATTGCCCATAGATCCTTAAATGCTTTTTGGACCAACTTCAGGATTTTACTATTTCTCTCATTAATTAGTGAGTTGAGTAGTATTAAAACTCATTCATTTTTGTATTTGTGTGATAGCTCCATCTTCCCTTTGAAAAATACTCTTGGACATTCTTAGCATTACATAATTTAGTATTCTTCTTTATTGCATTCCATCTTGATGCTGGGTTTTAAGGTGTGAGTATGGAGGGATGTTTTTTCCCATAGTGGGTCTTTCTCCTCCTTTGTCCCTGTTTTTTCTGATGTTGTTATGAAGCAGAGCAGGGCCAGACCAACTGGTATACCCTGACTTCTAGTGTCATAGAGGGTAACAAACTATATGACAAGATATTTATATCTAACACAGAAGAAAAACAAATATTGTTTTCTTCTCAACTATCTCTCTTCTCCATGTGTACCCTCAAAACTTTTTCCCAAGGCAAAGTATATACATTTCATGGAAATGTTTTCCATTCTAGGAACAAATTACTGTCCAATTTAACAAGTAGAACACTATATATGTTTAAATGCAAGCCAACATACCCCTGACTCCTTCACACTTGTGCTAAAGCTAGAGCCACACTTCATTCTACCCTACAGTGCTATGTGAGTTGCTCATCCTGCCCAATAAGAAAAGTAAAACAGCATTATGGAAAGATTTATCCAAACCTTTGTGTTCTATGGAAATTGACTGTGCTTTCCAATGAAAATAAATTGTGTTGTATATATGACCCATCATCTGAAGACTGAATTTTCCACACCATTTTGAGACTGGGTGTTGTCCCACTTTAAAAAAAAAAAGGTTTTATTCCTTCACCATCACATAAAAAGTAGAGAGAGAAAATGAACAACCCCGGTTCATTACCAACATGCTAATTCACAGTTAAATTGCTCATTTTATCTAATGCCATTTGGAATCACTTGGTCTTAAAGTCTGTTAGCTGGCTTTGTTCTGCTTCTTAAAAATACATTATTGGTTCTCATAAACTCGATTTGAGATTATTCTGATTGTTAGCATAAATTTCTTCTTCTTTTATGCTACAAGAATTTTGTGCTTCAAAACCATTCAGCCACTAAGTATTGTGCTGTTCTTTTCCTGGCTTTCACAGGACCTGACAATGTGAGCAGCTGTCTTCAAGGTACATTATAGCACAAAGGACAGTCTTCAAGCATGGAATGTGCAGACTACCATTAATATTGCAGCATGAGCCTTTTATATTAAGCTGGTTCCTGAAAATATCTCTGACAGATGCTGTCAGGCCAAAGAGCCTCCCACAGCTCCAGCTCCAGACAAATCCAGGCTCAACGTGTGTTCTCCTCTAGCAGTTGTCTAAGTCCCTGTGACAGCACCACATTTCCATTGACAGGCTGAGAGAGCACTTGGTGTCTTAGCCATGTTGTAGGGCAGGTGGCTGAGGGGGCTGGGTTCTAATCTGAAGAGCCAGAACCACCCTTGGACAGAGACTGGGACCAGCACACAGCACAGCAGTGGCTCAGGACTGCGACCAGGAGCTGGGACAGAGGCCCAAGAGGGAAGGGCTGCCTGGGGTTCAGTAAATGAGCTCTCCAAAAGTAATTTGAACAGTGAGAAGCAGTTTTTTCCCCCTCCACATTTTCTGTGATTTTGTTTACTTAATTACTTCAGCCCCACCTCATTTCAAAAACAAATGAAGGAGCCTTGCAGTGCTTAAAGCAGTGCCCCAACGAACAAACACCCAGGATACCATTTCCTACTTGTGGTTCCAGGTCTGTTTTTAGCTTCCAAACAATTAAGCAGGAGCACACAGGTTCTCCCAGCTGAGCCGCACCCATGGCAACAACAGTCTCTCAAGAGAGAAATTCAATTTACCTTTTCAAGGACCTAGATGACACTTTATTTCAGCCGACACAGAATGGATCAAAAGAAGCAATGGCTTCAGTCCTTCCAGTTGTGTCCTCCTGCCTATTATACACCTCCCCTCTCAGCCCACTGACAGAAGAAAGCCATGGACCCCTCTTTCTAGAGTGGCTCATGAAAGGAGTAGGTGTGGGCAACCAATATAAGGCATGATCAAAATATATAGTGAATGCTTACATTTCTTAAAATTTATTACAGTCAAAGACATCGCCATTACTTCAAACACAGTGGTCCCACTTTTCTTGCCACTTTGTAAGGAAGTTCTGGAAGGCCAACTTCCATGAATGCCTTTAGGAATTGTGATTAAAAAATGTGGTGAATGCTGCACCAGGTCCCATCCAACAGAAAGGCAGGCTTATAGAAACATTATAGTCCTCAACCACCTTATTCACCAGATCTGGCACCAGTGGACTCTGGCTCTTCCCCAAAGTCAAAATGACCATGGAAAGTAAACATCTTTTAATCAATTCAGGAAATCAAGGCAGCTACAATAGCACAACTAAACACATTCATGAAAGAGGACTTCAAGAACTGCTTTAGAAAGTGGCAAGAACGGTGGGGTAACTGTGTTCAAAGCAAGGTTTTTTTTTCAGTAGGATTAATGGCAATGTGTTTGTTATAATGAATTTCTTTAAAATTTAAACATTCATTATATATTTTTATCACACCTTTCATAGGCAGCATTTGCAGCCTTATGCTGTTAAGATACTGGCTTAAAAGGGAGGGTTTATTTCCTGTGGAAAGCTCCAAAGACAGCAAATTGTACACTCAGAAAGCACAGAGTACAATGCATAAACGGAAGATAATTTGGGTCAATAGCTATCATGTCTAAGAGGAGGGAGGGAGGGGGAAGAGCTGTTCCAAAACTACGGAAATAAAGGACAATTTTGTTAATTCAGCCAGAGTTTATTAAGCATTTCTATGTGCTACAAGCTCGGGCCACCAAAATGAATAATACCAAAGCCTGGTTTCTGCCTTTAAGGAGCTCATGGCCTAACAGAGGATATTGTCAGTGAGGAGCAACTGCGTTTCATGTTGGGTTATGTTCTACAGGCAGATCAAGGAACAAAAATCTTAGCAAACTATGCGAAATTTCACTTGAAAAAGCTTTAGGAAGAAGCTAGGCTTTTCTCCAGTAGCAGAAGTGGCCACCCTTTAATTGGGCCCCAAAGAAAGCAGTCATTTGTCTTGTGTTTAGGTTCATGTTTTGTGAAAAAAATAAAAATATTTAAATACTAGATTCCTTAGGGTGAAGAGATTTCCACTCACAAACCCAAGAAACAGATCTGCTAACAGACATGAGACTTGTGTCTCCCAGCTTCATCCTGTCCTCCTTCTGTAGACACAGGCCCTGCCAGAGTTGTCTCTTTTGTCCACGCTCTTCCTCCTGTCATCTAATCCAACCCTCTCTTGTTGCCTTCCTCCCTGTCCTCATCTCTTTGTCCTTGGTTTGTAGGTCAAACTGTATGAGTTATATTTATATAAGATGCAACCTTTTTGAACCTCACTTTAAACAGCATGGTAGATGCTTTGACAGACTAAAAGTTGAAACCAAAGAGTGCAGAAGATGATCTCAGTGACTTGTGCAGGTCATTAAAATGACTGTCCTGGACTAATGTATTTAAATATCTTACTTCCAAAGAAACCTTATGACTAAGTATACTCTCAACTCGTGCATCAGTAGGGAGACTGGCAAGGTCTTACCAAGAGGTACCCCCCACCCTCTCCACATTGCTGGATTTAGATCCCCACATCAAGGAAATGGGCAGCTCACAGGACCACGCCTTTACATGCTAGGAATTCTAGCTATTGAGTCTCCAGTTAACATAATGACATATTTGAAAATATCATATCTTAATTTTTTAAAACTTCTTGGATAATTTCAAGATTTGGATGCTTTCAGTTTTCTTGATTTTAAATCTAGAGTGCTACTAAAATCCCAAGAGTGAATAAGGAATTATATCTGAGAGTAAAGAAAGGCCTCACAGGATAGGCAATCTTTGAACTTAGCCTTAAAGAAAACTGGGCTCAGGCAGGGGAGTAAATCATGACTGGGGCAAAATCACAAGAACAAGAACACAAAGATATCCTTTATTAAAGAAAGAAAACCGCTAGGGAGGGGAGGGACAAGGGGGAGAAATGAGAACCAAGACCTGTCATGTGAAGGTATAAGATCCCAATAATGAATGCAACTGTACTGTATACCTAAAATGTACCAATAAACTCAATAAAAAGAAGAAAAAAAAAAAGAAAGAAAAACCACAAAAAAAGTAAAAGAAACCTGCTCTGCCTCCCTTTTCTCTCCCTCTCTTTTCCCCCCAGCCCATCACTTTCATCACCCAGCAGAAGCACAAACTCCATAGCCCATTCCAGGAACAAGAGCCCAAACTTAATAGTCTGTTCTGTCCTGGTTCCCTGGTAAACATGATTTAGATCTAAAAGGATGCCCAAAGTCTTATGTTCAGAGGTCAGGCTTTTTTGGAAGGTGATGGATCACAGAGTGCCATATATATATTTTTTTAATTTTTTTTTAAATGAGTTCATAGCTAAATGTGCTGCTTAGTTGGTGGAGCCTAATTAGAGGTGGGTCACTATGGGTGCAACCTACAAGGATATTCTTATTCCACCCTCTCTCTCTCTCCCCTCTCCCTCCCTTCCTCCTTCCCTCTTCTTTTCCCTCACCCCTCTCCTTCTATCTCTCCCTTTCCCTATTTCTTCCACTGTGCCTTTCCACACGCCTCTTCTGCCTTAAAATAAGCTGACCACAGACTGAACCCCTTAAAACCGTGAGCCAAATAAACCTCTCCTCCTAATTGTATGGTCAGAAAGAATTCTTTTGACTCAGAAAACAGAAAGTAGCTAATACAGTAAACAATAAAAGCATACATTTAGTTATTTTAGGTAAACTGTCAAAATTATTGTGATTTTAATGTCTCATCTTTCCCATGGAGCTCTTCTCAGTCTATTCTCTGCCAAATTGATATTTTCCCTGTTCGTGTCCCACAGAAGTCCGATGCCTTAATGTAACTCTGAACACACACTGGCCTTACCACAGTGTTTTGGCCCTGGTTCATCTCCCTGACTTTGACAGCAGGGACATATTCCTGTCCATATTCAAATGAAATCAATTGGCCTTGTCACAAATAGAATCTTTCTGTGGGAAAGAAAAAAGAAAGAATGATGTGATTTGTTGTTTTTGTTAATAAGAGATGACAGGAAGGAAATACTGGCTTCAGAAATGAGCTCTTTCTCTAACTTTGCCCTGTCTGTATTTTAAACAGCCTCTATTTTCAATTTTCATGTTTAGAGATGTGTCTGGGTAAAATGGAAATGTTTTACTATACCACATGTAGAACTTGCTCAAAAGGATTGGCTCCACTTGGTAAAACCTCCGGCTTTTCTAATTCATTTTGTTCTTGGGAAAAGCTAACAGAAATTATTGTTGAAAAAATCCAGAAGCTTCTTTAACATCAACTTGTCTTTACCATGCAACATTGCTAATTTAAGTGCTAATAAATGTAGAATACGTGGATTAATTTTTCCTTTAAAATGCATATGTATTTGAAATGTTACTATTCTACAGGACTGCTCTATAACTCGCTATTGAAAACAAGGTGGCCAGACACAAAGATGTTAATATGTCCTATGAAAAATATGATTCACATTATTTTTATTTAAACTATGTTTCAAACTTGTGTAGTATAAATTAGTTGATTAGTAAGTCTATTAATTTATCTAATAGATCTGTATTAAATAACTTAAATGAAGTTAAATATATATTACATCTCAGCCTTATTCTCTAACCAGAAAGACTGAGTTAATCTTTCTTCTTAGCACCTATTTTTATCTCTTTAAATGTTATCTTTATTTCTCAGTCAAAAGCTCTACACAAAGAACTTTATCAGAATCTGTAAAGTCTTCCACAAATTTGTGGTCCTAAATGTGAGGAAAAAAATCTTATAAATGACTGGCATGTGTTAATGTAGAAAAAAAGTAAAGCTATAAATCCCACTTCTGGCAAAGATGTAATGATTCTAGCAACCTCATTCATTGTTGATGGCAGCTAAAATTTATTACGCTTTTGGAATGAGACATTGGATATCAAGAACCACAAAAATGCCCAATATAACTATATGTACTGTTTCTTAGATATAAGATTAACCTGCAATACTTTGCAAAAATGATAAACCACTCCAGTTAGTGGGTAAGAATAAAGTTGTTAAAATATTAGTTTCAGTATTGATTATTTATATTCAGTCTCATTCTCAAAAAGATTTGAGATTGTTTTCAGAGACAAAATGTACAAGTACATTTAAAAAATAATAAGCAGGGAAAAACAATAAGCAGAGATATCAGTATTAATGAAAAACAAGGATAAGAAAGTGCGATGAAGCCAGAACCACATTGAGGACAACACAGTAAACCCTTAAATGGGGAATTAAGCTTCTTAGCAGCCAAGCAGAAGCAGAAAAGATTAACACGTATAAGGGACATGTTCTACCAACTGGAATAACTATAGCCTTCCCAGACACTTAAGTCCTGAAAGAATTTTTATTGTGATCTTACCAGGAACACAGACCACACTACACCACACAGGCCTCCTCTGACAGTATCTGTCCCAGTCATTAAAGAGCAACAATAGTTCTGTGGCCCGGAAGACACAGGAGTGTCTACCTCCACACACAAACTAAGTAGTGATGAATAAGGTTTAAACTTCATGTCCACTGGGAAACAAATAACGTTTCCTTCTCTCTGCCCTTTTCACATTTTCTGAAATTTCCATCTCATGAAAATGAAAAAACAATTCTACTATCCAGCCCAGACAACCTACGTAGCTGCAGGTCAGACCCTTGTATATTAAAGTTAACCAATTAATTGTGTAACAGATGAAAAACACGATTTAAGAATTTGTTTATTTCCTGACTTTATAGGGTAACTGGAAACAAAAGCCAAGCTTGAGAAGAAGTGATCCAAGGATGGTGGTAGCAGCATTTTAAAACTGCGCAGATACTTCTAGAACATTTTCATTAGGGGTAAAATACCTTTCCTTATTTACATAGGATTTCCATTGGAAGCTACTGTTTAACCCATAAAAATGCCAGATCTGTGCCAGATCTCTTAGCTTCTTCTACATTAACCAAACCATGACTGAGAAACTTATGTCCAGTTTATAATTCTACTAAGAAGCCATGGTGAAAGGTAGGAGAGCAGATCTCTGGTATGGAAAACCTGTGAGGAAAGGGATGCGGCAGTTTCACCTGAGAGGAAATTTAGATTCCTGAGATGAAGGCAATTCTCATCAGTGGTGGGCTGTGAAATACAATGAAAATATCCTGTGGAGTGACATCTGTTATGGTTTCTATCTGGATGCCCCCCCCACCCCACAAGCCTCCTACATTCATAAGTGGGGCTTTGGGAGGTGGCTGGTTTATGGTCATGTGATACTGGATCATGGGTATGTGATAGTAGATTTGTCCACCAATTGATTTAGCATAGTTCCAATAGGGATGATGGATTTACGAGAGAGGAAAGCCCCACCCCAGGTGTGGGTGGCACCAAACAATAGGCTTGTAACCTGAATAAAACAAAAAGGTTAAGAAGGAAGAAGGCCTGCTGCTTCCTGCCTGCTATGCCATGGACTGTTTCTCCTCTGCTATGTGCTACCCTGCCTTGGAGCAAGCCAATTCTGGACTGAAACCTCTACAAATTCTGAACTAAAATAAACCTTTCTTCCTTCAACTTGTGCCTGGCAGGTAGTTTTTCCCAGCAATGAGAAAGTAACCAAGACACCATCACAGGTAAAACTCCCAGCTTGCTCACTTTGTAGAACGGGACAACTCGTTTAACTTATTCTTTCTTGTTTTCTCAAGGACAAATTGTGAGTAATAACATTCAGTAGCTGTAGAGTATGAATGAAATAATCAAAGGTGGAAAACATCTAGGAATATGGGCTCAGATCAGTGGAAGTGCTCAGTAAATGGTAAAATTAAGGTTCTTCTAGAAGAGTGTAAGACACCAACAACTGTAATTCAACCTGTAATTCAAATTTTTTAGTATTTCAAAAATAGTAGTAATTCAAATTTTTTATTATGAAGTATAAATACTTCATAATAAAGTGAAGAGAGGAAGAGATGATGGATTTTACCAGCTTCATTACCACTCTCTATAGTGACACACATGGTTCTTGCCACGTAGTAGCCACTTAATAAATGGTTTTCTGTTAAACTTTTCACACACCTTACCTAGTTTCCACTAATATTAGCCATGAAACAACTTTCAAAACCAGAAATCAGTAAATATTTTTGAATGGTTGTTGCATGCATATTTTAATGGTCAAAAATAGGATTATTATCCATATATTTGAGATTACTTCTTTCACTAAACATAAGGAAGCCCCTTGTAATCTCACAGTCTTAAATACCAGAGTTCTAAAATTATTTTTGAGAAGAAAAACAATTCCTCCCATTAAAGTGGTGGCTTTCCCACAAGCCTGCAAGGCAGGCTGCATAACTGCCAGGCATAAAATGCAAGAGACAAATATTTGATCCTTCATGTTCATCACATTTGGAGCTCAAGATTCATGTTGAGGAAATGAATGTGAGCTTATTGAGCAAACTAGGATTTACAACAACAAAATATATCGGTGCAAATTATGTAGAACATGAGTTATTCTTTCTATTGTAAGCAAAGGACATTTTTCATATCGTAGCCCTTTGTTATGAATCTCTATATACTGCATAGACATTTATCAACAATTTTGTAAAGAGACAGTAAGTCAGGGAGTTACCTAATTTGTGTCAAGAACAAGGAAAAGATGGGACAACAACAGTTTTTTTTTTCTATCCCAGTAACAGGCTAACACTTCAACTATTGCTGATCCCCTGGAATTTCTTGCTTCCTCATTCACTGAAACACTTTCTCCTTTCCATTGAAGTAATAAATTGGAATCAGTGAAGGCACAACAATTTGTTACAACAAATAGCGTCTGAAATAATTGTCCATGCTATATATGGATAAAATAAAAATCCACCTGATAAGACAGAAGAGAACCAGATACTTTTAAAGATATACAGTAATAATTAGAATTTAAAATCACAATACTTTAATCATCATACAAAATAAATTATGCTCAGTTGAGTTTTAGTATTAAAACTTTTTTACATAAATGATATCTTGGATTTTTTACCATGAATAAGATGAAGAAAAGCATTCCATTAACTGAAATGAGCATTTTTAAATGTCCTAGATAAATAGCTGCTTATCATTGTATCTTTGTTCTCTCTCTTCCACTTACTCTCCCACTTGTTTAAATACTGGGCCACCGATAACATACTAAGGAGAATGGAAGCCACAGAACTATTCTGCATTAAGTCTAGTGTGAGTGAACAAACACTGCCTTGGGAAATATAAAAGTTAAAGCTAATCCCATTCTACAATTTGCCTGTCATGAACTTATGGGCAAGTGTTTCAAGTCTTGAGGAATTTGTTGCTTTTCTGAAAAAATGAGGTGTTGATATCTCTTCTATCTGAAGATCATCTCTTGATCTTCACAGAATCAGAAGACTTCTCCCACAACTTCCTGTTCATTCTCTCTCTCTCTCTCTCTCTCTCTCTCTCTCTCTCTCTCTCTCTCTCTCTCTCTCTCCCTTCCTTCCATCCTTCTATCTGGGGCTAAGCATATGTTTCCAGAAAAATACTCTTTACGCTAAGACTTGTTGACACATTGTCTATAGTAACTCGGGTACAAAGAACTTACTTTCCTGGAATGACTCTTTGTTATCTCTCCTTTCCCCACAAAGATAATAATAGTTAGAAACATTTTTCTCTCAAAGATATTCACATAGATCCTGCTCCACAATCAAATATGAAATATTTAACATTTTAAGAGCACATTTTAATATGCTTTACGTAGTTGTTACCCAATTATTAATTTGACAGATTACACAGATAAAACAGAATGTGAGCCTCTAACACCCACTAAATACTTAGAAACTACCTTATGTTGCTTTGTGAAGATATTTTTAAAAATTATACATACTTTCTAATTTCAAAACTTGAGGATTCATTTGATTTTAGAATGAGAAAGACTTTTCAATATAGAGATACCTCAAAGAGCTGGGACTAGAGGTTCCATTTGACCCAGCCATCCCTCTGCTGGGTATCTTTCCAAAAGAATTAAAAGAACCATATCACAGTGATATATGCACACCTATGTATAAGTGGCACAGTTTGTAATAGCTAAAAGTTGGAAACAGCCCATTTACCCATCAGTTGGAGACTGGATAAATAAGATATGGTTTTTCTATAAAATATAATACTACTCAGCCATAAACAATGAGATATTAGATTCATTCATAGGAAAATGGATACATATTGAGGATATACTCCTAAGTGAAATAAATAAGGCACAAGTGTGAATACTGATAGTTTCTCTGGTGTGAAAAACTATAATAGTACACAAGATCCTAATGAGATAATTAACAATGTGAAATAGTAAGAAAAGGGCTAAAGGTGTAGGGGAAGTGGGAAGGGTAGGGGAAAGGTAATAAGGGAAAAGAAAAAAATATGAGAAAATGAAAAAAATGGAAATGAAGTGTTTGTAAAAGGGGAGGGGAGGAGAGGGTGAAGGGAGGGCAGGGATAAGGGGAAAAATGAGAACCAAGACCTGTCAGGTAAAGGTACAAGATCCCAATAATGAATGTGACTGTACTGTATACCTAGAATGTACCAATAAACTCAATGAGAAAAAAAAAAAGAATGAGAAAGACTTTTAAGTCTATCATTTTATTAATGGAAACAGGAACCAATTCTATGTCCAAACAAAACAGAAAGAAAGGATGGTTTGACCACCAGAAATACATTAGTTGCCTTCCTTATCCTCTAAAATTTGCAAAGGCAAATTGCCTCACATATGCAAAAATTCATATAAACTTCCAGCAGTGACATTATGGTACCAATATTATCAGCAGTAGAATCACAGTACATCTTAAATGTGTCTTAGTATAATCCTCAAATAGCTGGCAATGGGCACCAAAAAAGGAGAAAAATAGATATCTTTAGGAAGGGGCTACTACATGTCTTTCAGATTCAGATTTAATATAAGTAAGAGTTTTGTCATTTTGTCGTTTTTGCTTTTTCAGATATTGCTGGAAATCACTATGAAATATTGCTAATTTTTGTGATGGACAATAAGTCAAATAGTGCTTTATGTTAATTAAACATTTTTTAATACCTTTATTAAAGTTGTGGTGTACTTTTTACATTCTTAACACTAGTACCAAAGGAAACCTGCCACCTAACAATTTCCCATGAAAATAATTGTAAGTGTCATAATGGGGTAAGAAAATGTCAGAAAATACTCATAAATAAAGAATACTGGAATGGGATATGTCATAGTAAGACATATTTGAATTAGTAAAAAAGGAGAGAATATATTCTAGCCAAGATACAAGGAAAGGAGAGGCCAACAACCACAGATAAAAATTAAGCATTAAGTCAGTACTAGCAGTTCTGAGTTTAACATAGATGTTGAGAATGGCAAAGAGGGAACAGAATAAGCACTGATAAAGAGTAATAGTCAACACAAGTGAAATAAGTGGTACAGTATGGCCCAATATGTTTGTTGCTTACCTAATAGATTGTGCAGAAATTTCTTCGATTTCAGTATTTGAGGTTTGGCTTCAATGCTTAATTAAGCAAATATTTGTAGGTTTCAATGATATAATCATTCTTTTTCTTTCTATTAGGCATATAGGAAACAGACAGTTCTACTCAGGGAGAACACTATCAGTAGTCAGAATAGCTACCTAGATTTGTTCACATCCTTCATAATTAATAACCTGTGTATTAATCAGCTTTTCGTTATTGCTGGGACAAAATATATGAAATGTGCAATTTAAATGAAGAAAAGTTTATTTTTGTTCCCAGGTTCAGAGAATTCAGTCCATGATGGTGGGCTGGCTTTGAGGCATAGATGGCATTGCAGAGGGGCTTGCAGAAGGAAAGTTGCTCAGCCCTTGGCAGCCAGAAAAGAGAAAGAGGAGCAATATACGTTCCAAAGGTACAACCACTGTGACCCGCTTCTCTAACCAGTCCCAGCATCCTAACAGCACATTCATCCGTGAACTCATAATTCATTAAACCAATGATGAATTTAGCACCCTCACAATCCAATCAACTTCCAAATGTTCCACCTTTGAACACATGAGAATCTGGGGAAATATTCTTAATCTAATCTATAAATTGTGAAGGTTAATTTTTTGTATCTACTTAGCTAGGCCATGATCCCAAATATGTGGGTGAAAACTGGTACGGATGTTGCTGTGAAGGTAATTTTAAAATGAAATTAACATTTACATTATTATACTTAATGCAGATTGCCCTCCATAATTTGTATGTGAACCTCATCCAATCTGATGAGCCCATAAAGGAAAAAAAACTGAAGTCAGCTGAAGAAGAAATTCCACCTCCAGATACCTTCAAAGATGAGCTATAGTATTAACTATTTACTGTCTCCAGTATCTGGCCTGCTAGCCCTTCCCACAAATTTTGTATTTATCAGCCCCTGAATCATGTGAGGAATTCTTTAAAATCTCCCCTCTCCCTCTTTCTTAATCTGTCTTACATTGCACACACACACACATAGACATGATATCCAGTTTACATTGGTAAATTTCAACTTTATGATAGTGCAAAAGCACTAGGTACTGCACTTTTGAGTTTTGGTTTGGTCTTTGCTCAAGCTAGCAATACATGGTGAGATACTCTCTTATACTGGGCAGCAGTTGCTCCCACTTAGCCACAATATAACAAGAGTAAACATCTCACATTGTGCAGTCTATGTATTGCTAAACTTGATGTTTGGTGAATTAAATTGATTTTCAACTCATGGTATCTTTAATTCATGCTCGGTTTATCAGGACAACACTATTGTAAGTTGAGAAACATCTTTACACAGTCATACAATGCCTGCTGATGTTCATTCAACAATCAGCCATGTGTACATCAGTAATATAATATAGCTTAGGTATGAACAGGCTATATCACACCTACATTTGTGTGAAGTACACACTATAGTATTCACACTGTGACAAAATCATCTAACGATGTATTTCTCAAATGTGTCCCTGATTTAAGCAACACTTAACTATATGCCTAAGCATGTTCACATACACACACACACACACACACACACACCCTGTTGGTTTTGTCTATCCAGAAAATCCTAAGACATACCCCTTCGGAGTCTAGATTAAGAACTAAAAAACAAAAAAGAATCTGATTATAATAACCTAGGAGATTCTTGTTTCCATTTTTTCCTTCTATTTTCTTTTTTTTTTTTGTCCTTTTCTTCTTTTTTCCCTTCCTCCTCCCTTGTTACCTTCCCATTTGAACATTTTCTTTCCATATCCCAATAGTTATTAGACATTTTAGTCCTTATTTCCACTTTTGGATTCTCACACCTCAGAAACAATGAGGTAGTATTTAAACACGTGAATCTGATTTATTTCACTTAAGAGTATGGTCTCAAAATGCACCCCACTTTCTAACATTCAGTTATGAATGCATCAATGGATCAACCCACTGATGAGCATAGTGCCTCCATACGCCAATAATCTTCCAAAAGTCCCACTTCTAAACATATGAGACTTTCAGAAGACATTTTAGATCTAAACCACAAAAATTCCTGTATTTTCACTGCTGGACACAATACCTGGCATTCACAATTTAAAGAAGAAAAGGTTTAGTTTAGCTAATGGTCCAACACATCTTCTTAATCCACTCTTAATCTTCAAATAAAGACAATAGCATGATTATAATTTCACTGAACATAATATAACTCTTCTGCATGCAAGTAGAAATGCAATAATCCCTTCTCCAAAGTCTCAACAGTTTCAGTGTTTTTCAAAAATCCAAGTCCAAGCCTCCTCTGAGGCTCAAGGCAAACTCTTAGCTATTAACTTCTGTAAAAATAAGAAACAAGTTACAAAATCACAAGGTAAAAAGGCACAGGGTAAACATTCCCATTCCAAAAGGGAAGAATATGGGGGATAGAAAACTGGAACAAAGCAAAAGTGAAACCCAGCAGAGCAAACATTAAATTCAATAGCTCTACATGTTTGCAATCTGGAGCAAATGGTGGTAAAATGTGAATTTTAAAGGGCTTACGCAGCTCCACCCCTATGGTCTTGCTAGTTGCAGCCCACACAGCCTCTCTCATAGGCTGGCTTCAGTTAACTATCACAATCCAACCTTCCTTAACTCAGCCTACACCTTTCCTTAGTAGACATTCCACATGCCTGGTACCTACCACTTCCCAGAGTCCCCATTGCAACTTCAGTTTCATAATCACAGCTTCATACACTGCCCTCTCACTGGCTCCTTGCCTGGCCTTTCAAGACTTCCTTTAAAATACGGGTGGAAGCCTCTCTGACCCCACAAGTCTTGAATTCTGCTTGTCAGTAAAACAAACATCACATGGACAATACCAAGGCCTACCATGGTAGTAGTGGCCTCTGAGTTCTGGATGGCTGAACACAGGGAAATAAATCCTGAGAAATTAATTGTCTAGGAGATTATTCTCAAGCATGTTTC
Organism: Fukomys damarensis; assembly: GCF_012274545.1. Classification (NCBI taxonomy): domain Eukaryota; kingdom Metazoa; phylum Chordata; class Mammalia; order Rodentia; family Bathyergidae; genus Fukomys; species Fukomys damarensis. The sequence continues at coordinate 38,035,626 of NW_022900924.1, read as the reverse complement.
CAAGGAACTCTTCTCAAAGAAATTCTGACACTTTATACCCATAACTCTGCAGTGAGTAGAGTCTTAATGATTTCTGAAATACCTTCAACCTGATTTTCCTCTTGTTCCTGTACAAAACACTGGGTTTCTTTCATGTGTCTTAGTCTCTTTCTCTTTGCTAGGACACAACACCATCAACTTAAAGGAGGAGAGGTTTATTTTGACTCACAATTCATTTCATGGTCAGCTGACTCCACTGCAGAAAGGGCACAGTAGAAGGGTGAGAACAAAGGTCAGCTCACATCATGGCAGTCAGGAAGACAGAGAAGGGAGGAGACTAGAACATAAATATACTCTTCCTGGTCATGCCCTCAGTGACCCAGCAGGAGGACCTCCAGCAGGAGGCCCTATCTCCTAACAGCACACTCAGCAAGCTCATCAGTATTCATGAACACAGTGTCCCCATGATCCAATCACGTTCCTAAAGCCCCCACTTCTGAGTGAGGGAAAGATCAGGGGACATTATAGATCTAAACCATAATAACATGGGGAAAAATTCTTCTTGGTTTGCTTACTAAATTTCTTGGGGCCCACTGTCTTCCAAGGTATCAAAAAGAGCTGAGTGGCTGAAACAAAGTCAGGGAGAGTACATGTCCACGTCAAGAGGGCAGGTCTATTTCCAGGCACCAGGTGACTTGCCCACCTGTCCCACTAGCCCAAGCTCAGGCTAGAAGTGTAGCTCGTGAACCAAGGTGCTCAGTGCACATGAGCCTAAGGACAGCTTGCAAGTGAAGAGACAAGCTCAATAGCCTGTTAATGGTAATGGTTTAAGACAAAAAAACAATGTCTACTTTATATGTTGATCCTACTCTAAATTAATTAAATTCCCTGTATTTAAATGCTAACTTGTAGGCATTTTAATGTGGTGTATGTATAATACCAAATAAAGAATATTTAACACCTCTCAAAAATATTTCTTTGAATTATACTCTGAGAATTACCAGTCTTCTTTGTTTAAACCAACATTAAACCATTTCCTGTTTGCACCAAAAATAGTTGCCAGCTTCACTTGGGGCCACAGTGTTTACCCTGAGATAATGGTTGGGTTTCAGAATGTGATGTTGTTTTATGTTGTTCCATGCTTTGAGATTTACCACAGGAAAAAAATTATTGAATATTGATCATCACGTACATTTGTTACATTCGGATTAGAGACAAGTTCTGTTTAGAAATAACTCCAAGGACAATTTTTACATTTTATTTTCAAATTGAAAACCAGACAGATTTGCTTCACCCTCAGAGTGCATTTATGTAAAATCAAGTGAACCCCAAAAGTGAGTTATACATTTTTTAAAACTAAAAATGAGAGGACAAATAAATCTTACAGTATTTGAAATTTTGAAGGTAAATTTTGAAGTTAACATTATTTGCTTTCAGTGAACATTGTTTTGGGGGCTATATTTCTATTGTAAATGCACAGTAATCATCAAAGAAAAAGTTAGTAGGCTTACTAAAATATTTCTGAAAAATTATGTACCTTTGCATTTCTCTACCTGGCCTTTATGCTTTGGAATATTTGTGAGGTCACAGGGCCTCTTGGATCATGCACTATGGAGTTAAACTATACTGAGTCCATATTCACTGGTGAACATGTGTTAAATGTATGTGCATGTGTGTGTGTGCGTGTGTGTATGTGTTTAGGGGTGTAAGTAGGTGCTTTCTTTATCTTTTCTTTAATAAAAATTTTTTGTTTCCTCAGAACTCACCAGGCACTATCACTTAGTTTTATGGAGATGATGGAAATAATATTATTCAGTAAAATCCCCCTGGGTCTTCATGGGTGTGGGGTTCTCAGCAATTGAAGTGCTCAGTCATGCCTCTTCATTGCATGTTAAACTTTGCTCTATAATCATATTCAGTGGACTAGCATGTCTCAGTAGAATGTTGAGTGACTTGAAAAATACTTGGCTACCTGACAAGAAAGTAAAACAAAGCTAAGTGTGTAATGCTTAACAAAGGAACATTCAGAATATTCCTTCTGGCAGAATTAAAGCAGCAAAGAACACCCATATCCTCATCTCCCAAATTGGGAGAAGACATCCTGGAAAATAAATGCCATCAGTCAGAAGTCAGTTACTATAAAGAAACATGAGGTTTTAAACCATTCACTCTCATTTTGTCCTTCTAAACTATGGCTATTAATAACCTTTGAAAATGTCGATTAATTATCCTCTTTCTGCTTGGCTGATATTTCTGTACCAAAATGTTCAGATGGGAAGAAAATAAAGGCCTGACAGCTCAAAATTCAAGAAAGTTTGAACTGGAACTCATTTATTTATATTTCAAAATTCTGAGGCAGATTACCTGGAAGGCATCCAAAACCTCAGAAGCCAAAAGTTCTGCCAAACATTTTTCGGCTTGGCAATCAGCAATAGAACACGGCCGGATCATTAAAGAAATCCTGTTCTGAATTCCCTTGAAGTTTCTAAGGCAAAGTTTAAACAAAAATTATTTCCTTCAGAGACTCTTATGCATGATAAGTTTCCATCTGTGCATAAGGAAACAGCATAGCAGATTAGACGTCTTGACTCAGGAAAAAAAAAAAAAAACAAACACAACAAAAATAAAGCTACATTTCAGGCCTGAGAGGCTGAGTACTCAGAAAGCAAGCATTTGTCTCTGATTTTTTTAGGAAGTTGTTTATTGCCCCTTTGCCTTGTCATGGCTACATCAGCTGTTTTTCAATAATAATGAGAACCTCCTACAAAGAAAAGGCTGTGTTAGACACCATGTAAGGAAGCAAAGGTAAAGATAAACAGGCCCCACTATGCTAGGGCACCTATACAGTGGTGGGTAGGGAGGAAATTCCTCTGGGTGTCCAGAGAAGGGGAATGTTAATTAGAATCAAGAAGCCAGGAGGGATTTCAAGAAGGTGGCTAAAGGAGAGTGTTTCTAATATGTGGAATTTGAGCAAAGTAGAGAAGATCTCAGAGTATGCCATTGCTTGAGGTTTCTTGTTATCTATAAACCTCTTGCTCTGCTCATATTGAAGGGCGTGTATACCCTTAAACCAAAACTGATTACATGAGAACACATATATCTTGCCTACACATTAAAATCAAGTTGGATATAATCTCTCCATTCTGTACAATCACAATTTAATTTATGTGCTGTAGTTTATTTTTTCCATCTGCATTGACTCATGCCACCTTTTCTTTAAATTAACTTTACCAGGAACAGAAAAAAGCTAGTGGAGCCACCTACTAATTGAGACCAATATGGAAACAAGAGTCTGAATTGCTTCAGTTGCATAAACAAGCACTTTACCCCCTTGCCTATGAAGGGGCTTATAACGAGAAATCATCTTTGCCACCACAGCATCCATCTACAGAAGGATCGAAACTCACTTATTTAGTTCCAATCATTTAGACAAGCATTAAATCATTTAAATAAGTTTGTATTCTAGCGGCATAGTGCAAGTTTCTGAGGACAGAGGATGCCTGGCATTAAGGACCTCGAAGCCTGGAGGGGAGCACAAAGTCACCCTTAATAATGCAGAGGAAAACAATAGAGCTCTACATAAACTCTTGGAAGCACAGGGACACATATATCTGATGCTTGCATTCTATATTTGAAAAATGAAGCTGTTTTCCATTTGCACATGCACGTTCCTATTATTTAGGCCTCTAATTGTAAGGTAGGCTAAAAATGTTCTTTAAACTTTTGGGGAACTAACTTGAGAGCTAATTTGTATTTGTAATAAATCACACACATGAAAAATTAGTAGTATTTTTAAGCCCTTAGCTAATATTGACAAAATGACTGGCTTTATTTACCAAACTTGGATCTGAATATTTCACTTTTTCCAACATTCAAACATACTTTCCAATTCAAAAGTGTCACCACAATCAAGGATATTTTTTAAATGTTCTCAATATTTTGAAAGTGATTTTAAATATATACATTGGAAGCCAAGTGTGTTTTTAGTAACAGTGGAATCATCTCAATGCACAATACTTTCCTGCCTCCTTTGTCTAGCAAATTCTAACTCCATTTTCACAACTTGACTCAATTGCCTTCAGCGAGCATCACGTAGATTCCCCACTGTATTCTCACACCATCTTACAAAAGGCTTTAATTCTCTTAAAGCAGTGAAGTGTCAGACACCACTAGACCTATGGCTCATTTTCCTCGTCTGTAGAGGATCACAACAAATAGAATTTATAAAGGTAAAATAAATTAATACTATATACATTTTATATATAGCATAAACCAAGGAATCATAACAGTACTCATCATTCTTGGCCCAGGGAATTATGACATAGTACATAGTCAACATAGAATCATTACATAAATTATGTACCTGGTTTGCTAGATATACCAGAATTTATACACCTCAGGGTGTGTCAGCTACTTTCATAAAGTAAGTTACATTCAACTTTATGAGCTAAAAATAAATATTCACTGAGTCTAAGACATAGCTTTACGCATGTAAAATAATACCAACGAATTTACATAGTGCTTTACAATATTGCAAAGCACATTTACAGAGAGAAAATTAATTTGACTTTCTTTCACACTATTTAATTCAGCTCCAGTGACAATCACAAATGACCAGTGCTTAATATATTTGCCCATTTTGGCTCCTTCAAAAGCATCTAAGTTATAATTGAAATATGCAGTGACTGTTTAATTGATGCTCTGCTAATGGTCTCTTTATTATGATTATCAAATGCTATGCAAACACTGCTTCCTCCCAACCTCACCCTTCCCAGGCTGTCACTCAAAACAGGGCAGCTGTATCTTATGATTCTGTTTCTACACCAGATCCAAAAGCTCCATGGAGAGAAGAGGAGAAAATAAATACAGGATTCTCTAACTTTCCAGCCTAGTGACTGATCTGCCGGTTCCCCTGGTTAAGATCCTCAAAAATATGATAATGAGGTAGGTGTCTGCGTGACCGTGAAAGAGCCAACTGTGTTCCTGGGGCGGAGCCAGAGCAGAGAAAGGAGGCGCAGAGACAGCTGCCAGGCCTCTCCCTGGCCAGGCGTTTCAGGGAAGAGGGCAGATCTGGAAGGAGGGCAGAGGAGGGATGAAATAAAAGGCTCACTTGGTTGGTTGGTTCTCTACAGATTCTAAAAGTGGGCTTAAGGCATGTACTACAACAAGCCCACTCTCTCTGGCAGCAAAATGCAGGAGAAATGTCACCGCAAAGGGCAAAGAAAGTACCCGTCAAATATCAGTATCACAAGCTCCCAGAACTTTGCTCAATTCCTTTAATATTTTTCATGCGGTTGATTAAATCAACATTAGTTAAGATGAATGGGTGATACATCTGATAAATTTTATGTTATATAAAAATTTTGTAAGGAAAGAAATAGGTTAAAGTTAGATTTTCACCTAATGGCAGATTTGGAGGAGAGATAAAAGTATGAAAGAAGAACAAAACAAAACGCAGGGCAACTCATCCAAAACCAGGCCCCACCCAGGGCTGCCATCTCCAAGGAGAAGGTTTAGCTGGAAATCTCAGTCAGGCTCGGCTTCCACTGAGCACCATATTTTCTATCCACCTGTAACATTTTCATTAGCTATATCGCAAACATCAGTATTCACTTATTATGTATTATTTATAACTTCATGCAGATTGATGTGGAAATAATGAAGAGAACCCTTCAGACTCAAATAGCTGCAATGCCTTGGCATCTTGCATAAGCAAAGGAAAACCTAACCTACATTCATTCCCTTTAAGTGGCTAGTTTAAAAAATAGTAACAACATGCTCGTTCAATCTCAGGTGGCTAATTGGACATTAGTTATATTATCTTGAACTTCCCACCAGAATAGTCCAAATAAGGAAACTACTCAAACTTCAGCCAATCAAGTAACTTCCTCACTTACCTTATAAAAGTTTTCCCTTCAACCACATCTGTTAGAGTCCTGAATCACTTCCATTTTGGAGCTGCCTTGTTCATGAGTAGCTGCCTATTCAAATAAACTCTAAAATTTTACTACGTCAAAATTGACCCTTTAACATTAGCCCTCTCTTCAACAATATTATTGTAAATATCCTCACCATCACCACCCTTGCCCCCAAAGGCTGAAAGTATGGTTAGACAATTCTGAATCTTTCTTTGGCCATGTCTTGGCAACAGCAATGAAAATTTAACATTGAACCCTTTTTATTTGCACATGGGCCCCCAAGGGCCAAGACAGGGAGACAAGCTCAACAGAGTTCTTATCCTCCTCAAGGTTAAAATGAAACAGATGTACCCACACAGCTCTAACATGGTCTGCAGTGGTAAGATGTACACACAACTCTGTGAATGCAGGGAGCAAGGAGCTTCATTCACCTGAGAGCATGTAAGAAATGCTCCTCAAAGTATGGCCCAACAGCCAGTGCTTGCTACCATTCCACATGAAATAAATTGAGAAATTGAGAGTAAGAACTTAAAAACTGTTACAGCAACTGACAAAGCAGAAATTATGACTGCTAAGCCTAATAATAAGAAATTACAACTTCTGTTTTATGAGTCTGTGAGCAACTGGGAAGTTTAAAAAGAGAGAGGAAGGAAGAGACAGAGAAAAAATGAAGAGGATGTTGGACTAAAGAAGTTGAAAACATTTTTGGTCCACTGGGCCTTGAGAATGGGTAGGACTTCATGGCCAAATATGTGGGAGAAGGGAAGAATCAGCAGAGTCAAGAGCAAACAGCTCAGAAGTGGGAGGCTCTGGGAATTAATGAGAACTAACCAGAGAAGCTGAGTTTTAAGAGAGCAGGAGCGTGTGTCCGTGGGAGTGTGGGAAGAAAGCCCAGCATTAGTGAATGGCACCAAAAGACTGGAAAATTTAATTCTAAGCTGAGGATTTTGGACCGTATTGTGTTGGTAGCAAAGAGGTTTGAAAGCTTTGAATGGAAAAGACTGCAGTAAAATTTGCACATGCATAGAAGACACTCAGCAACTACCTCTCTGAGCTACTGAGCATTTGCTATTGGGTCTGTAAACTCAGACACCTACCTTCACTGGGCAAGTCCCTATGCAGAAAGGCACTAGCCTTGTACCTGTACCACCAGGCTCCTGTCACCTTGTCCTGACCAACCACTCTCATTTGCAGATGTACATTCCAGTGTGCCAAGTCTCCTGTTTTTCAAAAGAAACTATAAGCTGAGTTTATATGGTAACAATTTCAAACATCAACTTTGATTCAAAACATTGTTAAAAGACACTATTTTAAGTAGCCAAACAAAATAGGTCAAGTTGAATTTGCTGCCCGGGGCCCCAGTGTGTACCTCTACTTCACTACAGAAAAAAAGAAGTTTGCTAACTAATGCCTGTCAAAGTGATAAACCGCACTTTCTGTGCTTTTTGGACTTCAAAGATTGCTTCGAATACTCCCGATGTATGGCTGAACTATCCAGCGGTCCTCTGTCTTCAAGCATGATTACTGACATTACTATTGCCACTGATATACCCAAATCTCATACAACAATCTGAAGCTCCTTCTCACTTACTTCAGCGGTAGAAATCATGTGTAATCACAGCCACCCTTTATAGCTAGCTCCTGTCAGCAGTACCATCGTAAAAGTCGAGCTGTGTATGATTCTTAATGTCTTCATCCCTTAAAACCAGAGCATTTGTAATCCCTCGATGGAGACAGGTCTACTTGCATCCAGTCTCCAGTAAAGGCATGACTCATTCTGCTCAGAGCTTTGCACCATTTCCTGTTCTCCGGAGATTGTTACACAACTAATGCGGCCTGCACTTGATTTCAGCCCAGGTAAAAGCAGTATCAGGATGCAGCTGGTAGCCCCATTAGGGCAGTTCCAAATTACGGAGGGAGCACTTGGAAAGGGGAAAAGGTTTTATTCCAACAGGCTTACAAAAAGGACGACAAAGAAGTCTGGCAATAAATTTTAAATGTGTTTGTTGGGAAGGGTGGGGGAGGGGTAGAAGGGAACTAAAAGGGAGCAATAAAAAACTCTTTCCAGCTGTTCTTTCCACAGCTTGCATAAACAATACACATCTTTTTGATTAAAGTGCAGCTTTCATGCCCGTCTCTGGCAGGCTGCCAAATCTGGTTTAAGGTGAGCTCTGCTATTTTAAGGTGGAATTGTTTGCCTTTGACTTGAAAAGACATATTTCCCCCAGTTCACTTTTTCACACTGCCTCTGAGGGGATGCAGCAAAATAAGCCTGAAGAAACAATATGGAGGCAATGGCCTCTAGTCCCTCAGGAAAATATTCAAAAAAAAAAAAAAAAAGAAAGGCTCTAAACGACCCAATTCCACAGCTTTTTCCATTCTCCAGGGCTCTTTCTACTGTGCCTGAATTAAACTTGATAGGACAACAAGGCTGTGGACACCTTCATCAAAAACTCTGCCATAAAAGATCATCATTCAGTTATAAAAAACATCAAAGCCTCCGACTTATTTAGTTTAGGTAGACATTTTTTCACTCATTTATATAATAACTGTATCCATTCAGAAATCCATATACCTGTTCAGAATTCAAATTGCTTCCAAAGAAAGACAAATATTTTGAATTATTGGCTGAAGGGTTGTTGTTGTCATTGGTTTTTTTTAAGCTGATCATTGTCATATTCTTCCAATCAATGGCTAGAAAGCACAAAGCTCTTTGTGCATGCACAGTGTGGCCAAGTTGAGCCCCTACCCTGAGCAGAGCCACCTCTCCCATTTCCAATCCGGAGCTCCTGCTCAGTCCCCAGCTTTCCTGCACTGCACGAGCTCCTCTGCACTCAGCCAAAACCCACTCTGCTCAGGGCACTCAAACTGCCTGTGCTAGACACTATGTTTCTTAATCAATCAATTTCATAATTTCTGTTTGTCAGTCTCTTGCTTGTTTTTTTTAAGTGTTATTAATCAGTTTGTCCTTGTGGGCCCAGAGACCGTAAGGCCATTCTTGACCACCTTTTTTTTTTTTTTTTTTTTTTTTTT
>NW_022900924.1:37982339-38021967 GCF_012274545.1 Fukomys damarensis | reverse complement strand
GGGGGGGGGGGCGTCGTGTGGGTGTTTCAAGGGCGCCCGCGCGGCTACCTTCCTTCCTGGGCTTGACCACCTTTTATCATGACTACTTTTCACAAATATAAGGCAAGACTTCCAAGTTTCCTTTTTTCCTTCTTTTCCAAGTCACTATTCTGTGTACGGGGGGGGGGGCGTCGTGTGGGTGTTTCAAGGGCGCCCGCGCGGCTACCTTCCTTCCTGGGCTTGACCACCTTTTATCATGACTACTTTTCACAAATATAAGGCAAGACTTCCAAGTTTCCTTTTTTCCTTCTTTTCCAAGTCTCACTATTCTGTGGTTGCTATTAGGACTTAAACTTTATATTTTAGGAGTTCCCTATTGTGCTATAACAGTACTGAAAAATCTGCATATCAGGTAGAGAATGATAATTTTTGCAAAACAGAAATAAATATTTGCCTGACATATGCTATAAATAAGATGGAGATCATATATTGAAATGTGTATGGTTAATTTTTTAAAGCAACAGAGCAAAATATTTGTGCCACACAGAGCAGATATGAAATAAAATGGAGTTGGAGCACCTTTCCTTGCCTGAATCAAATGGTTTTACTCTTTCTGCTATCTGCAATCTCTTTCTGTCTCTTCTCTCAGATCTTGAAAATTTTTTTAAATTACTGAGCAGCAGTTTGTATTTAACCCATTTAGGGGAAAGCCTTGTTGTAAAAGAGATGAAGAAAGAGGCTTTGGTGGCTTTAAGAAGAGACTCTGCAGGAAAAGTCACCCCAGGACCCAAGTATACTTTCATCTTTGATGTATACCTGCTGGCAGTGGATCTTCAATTTCAGTGTCAGGTCCTCTTTGGAAATTAAAACTATAAATTTCCTTCTTTTATAAATACGCATGTTCATGTCTTACCCAGAAAGCCCTTTCTGGATCCAACTGCCCAGTTTTTAAGCTTATCCAGGATGATGCATCTTTGAAGCCAGATTCATGCAAAGCAACACCAGAGTCTGATTCACTGCACCAAAATGCCAATTTATTCGTTTAGAACTGGAGACATGGTTCGGTCCAGGAGCTAGGCCAACTGTCTGCACATTGCCTTCTGGTAGGTAGAGCTACACAGGAAATCAAATTACAGACAGAAGGCTTCCTGGTGATTTTAGAAATAGAACAAAAGAGGTGGATGTTATCACGCTGTAGCAGCCCAATCAATTTCCTGTCTCTGTTCTAAGGATATGTGTGTCTACCCTCTAACTTTAGATGTTCCTCTCCCTTGTCACTGTTCATCACATCCCAATATACCAAAGGGAAAAGGGGCTCAGAAAATAAGAGTATCTGTCACCTGTATTGTATTACTTAAGCCAAACCAGTTAAATACAACTGAGGATTTCTCAGATTTCCATTACACTCACATCCTCTCTTCTTCAGGATATATTCTTGTGATTCATAATTTTTGAGGAGTGGAGAATTATTTTATTACTCATAATTATACAAGCTATTTCTTCTGAAGTTGGCTATGATGCAATGTGAGTGTTTCTAGTTTAATTTCAAAAGAAAGAACTGTACTTTGTGTCCCAGTCCTGTGAGCTCAGCCTGGTTGCATATTACCCACTTCCATGCATCTACTGTAGAGTCAACTTCAATGTTTATTTGCATTCACACAGGGCAGCTATGCCACAGGTCATTTGGAGCAGCTGTTTAAACACACACATGATATTTTCAAAGGATGTTTGCTTTCTTAGTTTCTCTTAGATTATTATTTCATTGTGTTTGCCTTCATGGAGTCAGCCATCGGAGCACGGAAACATCTTCAGCAAGGAAGAATGGAGAATTTTCTGCTTGGTGCTCTACCAAAAGATGTCTGTTTGTCTCTCCTTTCCCCCTCCTCACTCTGTTCCCTTTCTCCCTTTTCTTAGCTCAGTGAATTACACACAAAGCCAAGAATCTCGAAATTCTTCTTCATCACAGTAACTACCACTGCTGAAGTCTCAATCTCTATCCACTACACTCAAAATTTTCTCCTAAATTATGTTACCAAACCATAACTCGCACAAGGATTTTTTTTTAAATCATGAAAAAGGGGCAGGGACAAGGGGAAAAAAATGAGAACCAAGACCTGTCATGTAAAGGTACAAGATCCCAGTGATGAATGTATCTGTACTGTCTACCTAGCATGGACCAATAAACTCAATAAAAAGAAAAAATAAATAAATAATGAAAAAGGGCTTGTTCTGCACTCTTCTGGTAAAAGACAGGCAAAGTTACAAATGGACTTTTTAAAACATATACATAATGCAAAATGACAAATACATGGGCTGTGTCCAAGGCAGAGGCCAGAGCAAAGCTGGAGAATTAGGCATCAAGCAGATTGTCAAAGCACCAGAGCCAAGGAGCAGATGTGCAGCCTGGCGTCAGGCAGGACTGGGAGCACGCATCATGGTGTGGGGAGGCAAAGAGGTGATGGGAAGATTCCTAGCGGCAGGGCACCAACTGGCTCAGCTGATGAGCTATCCTTTTAAGAGAACTAAGACGACATAAACAAAGTTAAATAGGGATTTAGGACACAAGCAGTTTATAAAGGCTTTTTGAAGGCAGCAACAGATAAGGCAAAGCAGTGATGCAGGTGCTGTAGGAAACCTCCAGTGGTTGAAGTGCAAAATGCTGTCTCCCTCCTTTCTCAGCCAGTTGTCTCAGTTGACACATTATGAAAATCAGCATGAGAGGGAGACTCATTATCTTCAAACCTCTTGATGAGTTAAATTTCCTTGGAAAGTGTGAATAGAAAACAAGATGTAAGAGAGCCCAAGATTTGTAAAAGCTTCACCTTGGCTTGGCAGGACTCCTGGGTGGTGTAATCTTCCAGAATTCTGATTTGCACCGCTTTCCCTTGGAACTAAATGGAAGCCTCCAACAGACCATTCTCTCTGTTTCCAAAACATGTTGAAGTTTGCTTGGATTTTAATTTACATTTTGGACAAAATGGTATAAATTAAATTAATTTTTTAGTAATTACTAATTAAAGATATGCTCAAGAGATTTTCATTTATATAATACCGATGAAAAATTTCTGCTGAGGAAAAGCGCAAATTCTACATGAAATCCTTTACATTAAACTATGCTGTGGTCCTTATTTTGTGGACACTCAGAGACGTTAGATGCTTCTGTACCCAAACCCCACCATAAGCTAGAGGAAATGCTGGTACAGTTACAACACTGAGGAGTTGGCTACTAGCTAAACAATACTGAGATATTCAAGTCATGACATTCTCCCACCAAATACTATATAGAAAATATTCATCTTTTTTTGATTACATTAAAGAGATAGCTAATATAACAACTGTATTAACAGGTATTTAATGACTCATTAAGTACTTGAATGATCTTAACACTGGTGGAGCAAAAGTCATGTTGAAACTTTTTGTTAGGTATCTCTGAACCTCTGTCACAGGAGCAGGGCTTTGGAGAAGAGTCACTTTTTCACCTTTTTTCTTTTGTAGAAGTGATGATTCCAAACAGAACTCTAAATTCACAACTGGCAGTTCCCATTTCCTATAAGTAGTTGGGCAGTTGCTATTTATTTTAGACCACTGAGGCTACAAAATACCTTAGACTAGGTGATTTATAAACAACAGATGTTTGCTTCTTAGAGGTGTAGAGCTGAGTTCAAGGTGATTGCCTACTTGCTATATTGTTACATGGTGGAAAGGGTAAACAAACTACTTCAGGCCTCTTCCATAAGGACACTAATGCATTTAGAACGTTTGTGCTCTCGTGAACCAACATTCCAAGAAACTTCACCTTCCAACATCACTGCTCTGGGGATTAATTTTAATATGGGTGAGGGAGGCACAAATATTCAGACCAAAATGCTGTTGTGACCCACAATTTTTAATCAATGCCTTGGGGACATCCTGAATTACCTATCTATGAAATGATGAATTGTTGAAGTAATAAGCAACAAATTGATCATTACCTGTAAGTAAAGCAATATGCCATGTGGTATGGGGGGGACACAGAAATATAAGGTGGTCATTACTGGTTATTGTCTCTGTCCTTTATGCCCCCACATCCACTGTTCACTTTTTTCTGTCTTTCTTTGTTCTAGGATATACTGCATACCCGTGTCCCCTTGCCCTGTGACTTATGGTTGGATTTGACCAGGGTAAGGACTGACCAGTAAGAGTTAAAGGATTAAATGAGTAGAAGTCAGGGTCTTTACTTTGTCCCGATGTGGCTTGGGTTCAAGTAGTGACTGCTCTAGGCTACACTTCATCTCAGGGGCCTATGTCTTTTTGTGAAGTTCAATTTCTTACCAAGCCTTTACAACAAGTCCCTTTCTTCTTCAGGGTTACGGTTAGTAATGTTCCCAACTGTTGCTAGTCTTTGGGCACCCCAGAATGCTTTATTGGTTCCCTTAACCCAACCCAACTTTTGTAGATAAGCCCTTCATGAAATTATTTCAACTAGACCTTTTTGAGTATGCCATCTGTCTTCATTATAACCCTGAGTGAGGCATAACCCCTGCCTCTAGATTCTTTATGACTCATATTGAAGCAAAAATGATATGCAAATAGTTCATACCTTTCTGTGGACAAAAATGTTTCACAGCTGGATGTAAGTGAAGGTTACATATACTTAGGATTTGTGCACACTCCTATACCCATACATCATCAGATAAATTATATCAACCATAAAAGCCAAGTACCCACTGAATGCCAGGAAGACCAAGAGTTGAAAGTATTTACAGGAAGCAGGAAATCATATTTGGGGACACAATGGGAGAAGACCTTAAATATGGCATTCAAGGTTAAGCAACACAAAGAGCAGCAGAGGGTGAAGGCACAGTTGTGAGGAGACGTCTGGTGTGCCCAGATTGTAGATTTAGTAAAGGACATAGGCGGATATAGATACAAAGACTACAAAGTAGCAGACATTTCTCTAACCTCCATGAAAATATCACTTTACTGTATTTACTTCATTTTCCTGAGGTCCCCATCCTCCAGGAACCTAAGCTAAATTGGTTGGCATATGATGATTTCAAGTCAATTACTCAATAAAATTTCTTTATTCATATGATCTGTCCTTTTCCATAAGGATTTCAAAACAAACAAAAATTTCTGATTTCTAGAATATCCCCTTGGAATTTCCATGACATGACATCATCTCAGATAATCTCCCAGCTTTGAGACTGTGTAACATTCCATTTTCAATGAGCCTTAGACAACCATTTATTTTCCACTTAATCAGTTTAGTCCTTAGAGCCTGCACTTCACTAGGAAACCATTTGGGGGAAGGAGAGGTATTCATTCAAAATTTCATGGTTCACTGAGCCAATGAAGAATCAGAAAAGATAGACTCTTTTGTTCTTGCTGATACTTTACAATGTGTGTTTTAGTTGAGTCAAATTTAAAGAAGGTTTCTGGGACATGAGTGTGATACTCTTGCCTCTGTCCACCTCAGACATTGTTTAGATTATTCCAGCAGATTAAAATAACATTCTCCAGCTCTACACATGGCTTCTAAGAGGGTTTGCCATATCTCTCCTGGAAAAAAATGTTTTTTTCATCTTGGGAATGATAAGACAGTGACAGGAAGACAAAGCACCTGAAATGTAGTAGTGATGAATGGAACTAAACTGAAAGTTTAGGTTAGTCAGAGTAAGTTAAGGTTACAGAAGAGAAAAGTTGCTGACAGCCAGGAAATAACTATGTAAAGTCAGCCACTTCTGCACTTGCATTCTGAAATGTAAATACATTTAACACCCAGAGAGGTGCAAGGGAATTGAGCTATTCTGGGCTATTCTGAGTAAGGGCATCTGTATGTTCTAAAACACATGACTGAACATTCCCAAAAGGGTGAATGGAAAAAGAAACCACAGAGTGGCATATTTCAGTTGGCCATTTTGCAATTCCCTAAATGTTCTAACATGCAAAAATAATTCCCTAATAGTCGACGTGGCAAGTATCAATCACTGAAAACATTCTGTCAACTGCTATTGAAATTGGAAGATGTGAAGATAGGATTCTTTCTGTACCACAGGCTGGTTTAGTCCACTCCAATCAGCAAAGCCATTTCCCCATCCTGTTTTGTGCCCATGTCTGTGTTTGGAGAATATATTATAGTAGTAGGAACGTAGACCACTCTTCACATATAATATGGGTTCTCTAAGGTAGCTAGGAGCCTCAGGACTTACTTTCTGGTTTCCTTGTTGTTTCCATTAGCAGGGAGCTCTCTGGAACCTCCAAGCAATCATACAACTTGTGCTCATGTCAAAGGACATATTTGGCTTTTCCCCTCTTTCATAATATAAGTACTATTAATTGTTAAATCTGCTAGCAATTATTTAATGAACTCTTATCATGATCATAGCTGTGCTAGGAAAATATAATAAAACATGTTCCTCGGCCCCAAAGAGCTTACAGAACACTTTTCTGGAAGAAGACCAAAGGATATGAGATAAATCTAGCAAAGATACAAGAATATGTAGAAATAAATTTCAGAAAATGCTCTAAATAGACTCTGTAACAACAAGTACATTTTTATTTAGGATTTTGCTCAAATACCTGGGAATGGTTAAATTTTGTCATCATATGGAAGTATTTCTCTTACATTCCTACTACTCTGGCATAGAGTGACTGGACAACTGCCTATTTCATGTCTTCCTTCCTCTTTCTCTTATCTCTCCCTGATGCATGATTTATTCTCCCCTGTAGCTCCCACCATCTGGATCAGACTTTCTGCCTCCTTGGACTCAATTATTTTCCTGTTCTCTAAGTCAATTTCTCCCCTTTTGCCTATGACTCATAACCACTTATTAATGAACAGTTAATTCTTTGCTCTTCCAATCTTCCCTGCTCTGTTTATCTTTCCTGCATTCTCCTAATGGTATATTAACAGGTGACTCAACAGGTGAATACAAACATTGTTATGTTGCTACCCTCTGACATTGCATGCATGAACAACATGCACACACAGAATAAAACTTTTCTTAACCTCACTGAAATCACCAAGTAAGTAGTATGTATAGCACTAAAAATGGAAGCCACAAATGCCACTACTGAAATACTTTCAAATTTCAGAAAGTGGGTAAGGAGAGGAAGAAAAAAAAGGAGAAAAACGACAATTTGACAATGAAAGAAATCAAAGAAAAGAGACTTAATTATAAAATGATATATTAAAAAATAAGGACAAATGCATGAGATAATGAGAAAGAGAAAGAGTACTTTAAAAGGCACAGAAGTGGAGATGTATTTCTAGATTTATTTCACGATTTCATGATAGACATGGGACCCAACAAAAAAGATGATATTAGTAGTTCTTCTTTTTGAATTGGCTGTCAACTGGCAGATCCTACAGTAAATCATGTAATTTATCTTTATATTTCAGTTTCAGTATCTGTAAAATTCTATGTGCTAAATTGAAACTATGGCCCATGTACAGTCTAAGGAGTACTCAGTTTAAGATTGCCCAGGGTGATATTCATGTTCCAAGTTATTTCTGCTATGGTTGATATTGTCAGAAAAGCCCAGAACATATTCAGAAGTATTTGGTTACTCTAGGGCAGAAAAAAAAAAGGAGTTGGGGGAGGGGTCTGATGCAGGAAGAGGAGTTTTTGCTTCTTTGACTCAGAGATTTCAAATAAATACTCCCAACGGGACATCATGAGTGCGTTGCATGAGACAGGATGCTTTCTCAGAGGCCACTTACGAAATTCCCGCCTACCTGGAGAGTTTAGGATTAGGAGCCATGTGAAAATGTTTCCTGTTACATTCCTACCATTCAGGCAGGTTCATTGTGAAAAGCAGTATGCTGATGGGTGTGCGCTGGTTGCTAAGGAGAAACAGTGATTGCTAATTAAGAAGAGTGCCCAATACAAGAACTTACATGTTACTTGTCACAGAAAACTTGCCTGACTTCTTGCCTCAGCAGTGTCTTTAGACCCTTGAAGACAGATATGCCTGTCAGACTTCACAGAGTTATTCTAACTGGCATAGAAAAATTTTAGAAATTATCCTGAAATAGAGTGGCTACTATTTCCTAGAGAGAATTGCAACATGGAGAATTATCCTTTGGAAATTCATCCAGGGTCTTTTTGAGCAGTTCATTTAAAAATATCTCATTTAAAAAGTGTGTTCACTTTTTCACAAATAGACATAAGAAGAGTTTCCTTTGATATAACACTTCTCAGTTTGCATGAGAACCACAGATAGCCTCTCCTTTGCTCTTTCCTCTGCTCCCCTTCTATCCCAGGAACCAAAGAGGTTGGCAGCACCACCCAAAGTTTGAAGATGAGAAACCTAAAGTCCAGATAAGTTTACTCATTTGGTTCCATGTCATAAAGCTCTTATGGAACCAAATGAGGACTCTCAGGTGCTCTCACTTCAGGTTCACTGTTCATTCTTTCATCTAACTGCTGCCTCAGATATTAAAATTTAGATTTAGAAAAATCTAAATTTGATTTAGAATAAGAGGCAAAGTTTAAGTAAAAAACTAAAAACCAGGCAATGGATGTTTGATACTTGCATAAAAATCCCTGATTTGTGATATGAAGATTAAGCTGACT
The DNA here is from genome assembly GCF_012274545.1 of Fukomys damarensis. NCBI lineage: Eukaryota > Metazoa > Chordata > Mammalia > Rodentia > Bathyergidae > Fukomys > Fukomys damarensis. The sequence goes on along the minus strand of NW_022900924.1, from coordinate 38,013,427 downwards.
GAGCCGTGGATGTAGTTCAGTGGTTCCACCACCTGCCTCACAAGCACAAGGTCCTGAATTTGATCCCCAGTGCAAAAAAAAAAAAAAAAAGATCAAGTCAACTGACTGATTTCCTTAAATTATGATGACTTCAAATTCCTAAAGATGTGCTTGGCTTCCCAAAAGGATTAGCTAATTTCACTTTTAAAATCCTCAGCAAGTATTTCATGAACATTTTAGTTATTTGGAGTGCATTTGCTGGTTGAACCAAACTCATCACAGTAGCTAACATACAAAAATGTCATCACAATGGACAAGCAAAACACCAAACTTGATGGGCGTTACCTCTGGAAAGTAGGCTCATGAGTAATTTTGCTTCTTGGTTGGGCTTTTCTGAATTTTTCAAATGACCTTCAATAAGTAAGCATGACTTCCACAATTAGTAAGAAATTATATCATTTTGTTTGTTACAAGAATGACCTGATGTTAGATGATGAATGGTACAAAATTATACTTAAGATAAAAAAGTCATCACATAGAGCAGTAATAGAAAAACCATCCTGAGACACTCATCTTATAGTCTTTCGCAAATCCTTGAGATCCCACCCTCCAGACCATTCTTAATGATCATTGCTTTGAGAGAATCAGTCTAATTGTACAGGCTTTCCTAAAACAGTCCTAGTACAGTCAAATGTTAAATTTTAAATAGTTTTGTTGTATGGTTTATTTAAACTCAATATTTCAGAAACTCATTCACTTAAGACAGAAATATAAGCAGGCTGATGTCAGGGTTTGGTGACAGATACATTACATGCCAGGAGAACCGGGACTCTGGAAGAATGTAAGCAAAGCAGGTGTGGGCTGGTACACTAGGCTGGTGCAGAAAGTTAATAATGATTGTATGAGTTTTGCCCAAAGCATGATGTTTCCACAGCTTTATGGATGTCTAACTTCTCAGGGCAAACCCACTCAGGGCCTTCCCCTGTCTTCTCTCCCCTACCTTCCCTTCCATTTTCTCCATTCTTTCTCACCACCTTTTCCATTTTTACCCTTTGAATTTCTACCCAAGCTTCACTTGGCAAGAATCATAAATGAGAACTTACTGTGTCATGTTAAAAAATTTAAAGGGCTTAGAGTGTTAAAACATAAGTCAAACAAGAACAGACTTGTGTGCATAAAATATGCCTCTTCCTTCAGAAAAGGGAGTGGCTTGAAAAAAAAAACTTAATCAGCAGAATTGTTTCCAGCATCACTTCATTCTGGAAGTTAGGCTAGAAGAAACAAGTTGGATTCTTACTTAATAGGCCTCACCAGCAATGGTTATTGCAATCAGAAAGAAAGAGCTTTTTGTTGTATTTTGTTTCCAGTCTACTTTGTAATAACTACATGAATGGGTTTTTCACTGTCCTCTCTTCCTCAGTATTCAGTCCTTACCTCATTTCTCCCTCCTCATCTCTGCTTCTTGTAATGGTTGGGGAAAAGTCTCCCACGTGTGATTGCTGGTGAGTGTTCCTGCAATTCATTAGCTGAATCTTATTTCCCTCCATATCCATAATATAGGTTATTTTATATATCTGACTGTAAAACGGGCATGAGTTTGTTTTAAAATACTGATATTATACAATGGAACTATTATAGATAGAAAATGAGATTTTAGCATTGTATGATGATGTCTCAGCCAAGGTCAAATTTTTAAATGTGAAAAAAATTAAAGCTAGCCACTAAGCTCCATGAGAGTAAGGACCATTTCTTCCCAGCAATCATAGTTCTTGTATAACATGGGCTTGGTGCGTGGAAAGCATCAATAACACTTGAACTGAAAGGTAATTGAGTTGAGAGAGAAGTTCAATGATGTCACCAAGCTTAATAATGCAGTAATATTGTTAAAAGCTAGGTTGCAAATGTGCTAGCAGATTCAGAACCCCTGCGTGATGGCTGCTCACCTGCATGTTGCAAGCAGACTGCTGCACTAACCAGGGTAGAAGAGGGAGAGATGGATTTATTTGCCCATGCAGAGCCAACAGAGCTGGCACCACGAACAAATGGGTGTGAAGTCTGCTGCAATTTGGCAGTCAGTCCTAGCCAAGGGGAAAGAAGCCACTGTATCTCTGAGGACAGGCTTTCTGGAGACCTGCTCTCGAAAATCTCAAAGCCATGACAAGTTACCACAAAGCTGTCCTTTGCTAAACCAACTCCAAAGTGAAGCAAGACATAAAATGAAATACACCCAACTCAGGTGTGGCGATACTGCCATAAGGTATTATGAGAGGGACCAGGATTTGCACCTCATGCCTAGAGTTTCATCCACAGTTCACCAAATCCTGCTTCAGGACAGTGTGGGTAGGTAAGAGGCTAGGAAACTATTTAAAAATGTGTGTAAAAATGGATAACTTTGTTGTCTCAGTTTCCTGATGGGAGCATTGGAAACGTCCAGACTGTTATGATAGAGGCAAAGAATTTGCACCAGAAGTGCACAGGGTCAAGAGAGGTCCTGGAGAGATGATTAACACCTTTTAAAGTCAGGGACAGTGTGGCTAGAAAAGAGGCTCCCAGCCTTGGACGAGGGTCCCACTTTGTGTCCTAAAAGCTTTTACATAGTCAATAGTCTTTCATACAGTAGCTCAAAAAAAACAAAACAAAAAAACATTTTGGTTTATCCCCTCCCCTTGCTTCTTATAAAGTTCTTTTGCCCCATCTGGCAAATAAATTAATCCTTCATAATATTAATGTGTGAAATGTTTCCAGTCCAAATGCCATTGAACTGTACCAGAACAAAGATTCCAACATGATTTTTCCAAGTCAGTAGGAAAATAGAAGGCTTGGCACAAGGTACACATTCTGAGAAAGGAGTGAAAAAAATTCATTTTCCCTCTGTATTGCATATAAGGGAAAATAAGAGGATGAAAAAACGAGGAAAACAATACATGGGAAAAAAGACAAGAATATTCAAAATCCCAGGGAAGAAGTGGGAAGTTCCGGGGAAGTCCAGGACAGCATACTACTAATGCTGAGGGGCAACTGGATAAAAGAAAAGAAAAAAATCCTTTAAGGAAATAAAAGAGGCTGCAAGTCAACAGGAAATGGACTGTGGGTTACCGAAGGTCATCTGAGTGCTAAGTGTGCCCTAAATGTGACCCCCATCAAGGGAGGAAAGATCTCTATAGATGATGCTAACAGAGTGTCCACTATATGCATTAGAGTGGGCCCCACAGTTTCTTCTCAATATGTAACCAGAATCAATTCAGAGACCACCCCTCCTCCAGATTCCATAAAGCAAGGAAGCCCGTTGGCCTGCTTACATTTTAAAGACCTGTAGATACACAGATCCTATCCCACATTTGCCTCTGTGTGTTTTTATTGGAGTCCTCACGGGTAGAAAATGGCAATGTTCCAACCATGAGGCAGGAGGCTAGAGAACAGCTTTTTTGTCTTCAGCAGCCAAACATCCACTTCCTGTGAAGCCAGATAGGTAATTAAGGGGAAAACAAAACCACATTTCAAGGCCATCCATCCAGCCTTGCAGCTTCTAAACAGAAATCGACATAGTGAGTCGAAAAAGGCTTGTCTGGATGTGTCTCAGTATGAGCAGGGAGATTCTATCCCGAGCATGCGGCAGTGGCTGGGCATTTCTAAAGCCATCTATAGGAAAGGCGAAGGGGAATCACTGTGTGCAGTTTTACAAGGGTTCATTCACTCCAGGCTGCTGGGTTTAAAGTGGGCTGGGTGAGCCACAGTACAACTTTAAATTTGTTTAGGCAATGCTGAATCCTGGTCATTGTAATCCTCTTGCCCAACTTCTGGAAAACTGCTTAAATTCTGATCCTAATGTTTCTTGTCTGAACACAAATGGATAAAGTCTTCTCCTATTTTCTGGGAAGAAACCAGTCAACTAGGAAAGCTTAGGGTGCACTGGGACACTGTAAACCACAAAGGTCTCATTTATCTGTCCAGGAGAGTTTATCCAGTTCTAATCTGAAACGTGCCCAGAAGCAATGTAGACATGCAGAACAGAGTTAGGTTGGCATGGAGAGCCCATGTGATTAAAACTAATGGGTGCACTTGGGATTTGCGTGTGTGGGCAGAGGAGGTGTGGCTTTTGATACAATCTTGCTTCTTTGGTATGGAACATTTACACCTCTGGTTCTCATTTGCAAAAAGAAAAAAAATCAAAAGAATAAGCAACAGCAAACATGCTGTGGGAAGCTTCTGCCAACATCATAGCAAACCTTTAAGGAGATTCCAAGCAACAGAAGTTGGCACTGTGCTGCACAAGTCGGTCTGAAATTGTTGCTGAATACTATCCCTATGACTGTGCAGGAAAACTGGCAAAGCTCACGGCCTTGCAAAAGGGTCTTCACTACGCCTGTGCCATGGGTATCAAATGTTACTTCACTGCTCTGGGGTCTAGCAGCTCTTCCTGGTGTGGGATCTTGCTCTGTGCTATATAATACATCCAAGCAGCTATGCTTGATCAAATATGCTCTCAAATTCTTCTTGATTCTCCTGATTAACAAGGTTTGGGTAACGAGGAAAATATTGGGGCGATCACAGCAGGGTTTAAGACAAAAGGAAGGGAGAGAAAGGGAATGAAAGAAGGAATTAAGATGCATCAGGTACCAACTCCACACAGGAATATAAATGTGTATTGCAAACATGTACTGATTTAAAAAAAAGACAAAAGGAGAGTGTTCTTTTCCTGGAAAGCCTCCAGCTGTTCACACACTAGACAAAGCTTCCCGGATGGAGCTAAGGTTTGAGTCAGAACCTGTATCCTGTGCCATGCCCAGGTACCCATAGGTCCCAAATAACTTCACCACAGTCCCTTGGTGAATCAAATGCTCCCACCCACCTCAAACAAGTGATTGACCCTAGACAATACATCTGCACTGTGTCCGGCTGGATGTGCAAGTTGGTGTGAAAGCTGAGAGGAGGTGGAATAGGTGAGAAAACTTGGGGTGATGCTAATAACCAAGTTAATATAAAGACACAAGTTCGGGTGAGGTTAAATTGAGGGTGTGTGGTCATGAACGGTCTTCAACTTTAGACATATGGACACAGCCACTGCTCATTCAATTGTTCAGTGACATAATAAAGGGATTAGGCACCAAGGATCAATAAGTGAAACTGTGTGATAGTGTCACCAATCTCCAGCTTACAGTAGTCATCATAATAAGTATTACTTCTAGAGGTATTTTATATGCTTAAAATGCTATTGATCATATCAGTAAGGAGATAAATAAGAATATAACCTAAATGAAAGTAAAGTAGAAATCGCAAATTGGTGTGTGTGTATATATACATATATGTGTGTGTGTGTGTGTGTGTGTGTGTCAGACAAAGAGTGCTAACAATCATTGCTGAAATATCAGAGGGCTGCTTAAGGCCAGGGATAATAGAGGGGAAAAAAATTTAATGAAACAGAGGAAATTTGAAGGAGGGAGACATTTCTACCATAGACTATAAATATCTTTTCTTTCAGTCAGATAACAAGCTGTATTTTGAGCCTTTCTATATTCTAGGCACTGTGCCACGTACTGGATTTATAGCAGTTAAAAAAAAGAAAGGCAAAGTCAGCATTACCATTGGGCAAGATGGACCATGTATAAGTAAACAAGTAAATAAACAAGATAATTAGATAATGTGATAAGGGCTATAAGGGAAAAAGGAAATGAGTGACATGGTAGGCTTTTCCTTTTGTTTTGCTTTGTTTTTATTCCTCTTCCATACTCTGGACATAGCAAGTGCTCAGTTCAAACTAATTAAACATAATTATGTATAAACTTGTGATAACACAAAACTGCATAGTACTTCTTCAAAATAAAAGATCCAATTCCAAGACTACCAACTCTTCTACAGCTAGGAAGTGTAAACTGACTTTGTCCTGCTGGCTCTTCTCAAAACAGATTACATGGCACAACTCATCACTCAGTGTTCAGGGCCAAGTGTACAATCATATCAGAGCAAAATAGTGAGGGTGGAAGGGTCAAATGTATAAAAGTGAATAAAACAGTGTTACTTCCTATTAAGCTGTACAATTACGATTCATGTGCAAAAATTCTTAACATATTCTCTAGTCGTGACTTTGAAGAAGCAAAAATGAGCTGGGACTACAAAAGATTTTTCTCCCTAGTTCAGGATGCAACTTCCTGAAAAACAGAAAAGTCCCAAATTAAACAGTATTTATATGAGGAATACATAGTGCTGAGAAAACAATTTCATTGGTATCTTGTCATTAAACTGATTGAATAAGACAAATTCATTTGCATCATATGGTCATAGTCCTAGTGTTTTGCTCGCTCAGATATCATGGCCCCTGTGGAAGAAGCAGGAATCGTTCATAAGGCAAGATGTATTTGATATGACAAAGAACCTTTGCTTGACCAAACTTTAGTCAGGCTCCTGAACCTTCTTCTAGACCATCTTGACAAATCCTGTTTCAGCAAGAACCCTGCTAAGTCAGTTCAGCAAGAACCCCTAGCCCAGCATCAATATCTGATCACCTTGCCCAGGCTCCTTATTCCCTACCACCCCCAGGTAATGTCTGGTCACATAGCCAGTCTTCTGCACAAATCTTTCAGGTAGATTTAGACAGAATCATCCCCTACCCTGACCCTGATTTTATCTCTTAGTAATTTTCCATCTCCTTACCTCTGTCTTGCTCTTGAGCTATAAATTTTCACTTGTCCATGTTACATTCAAAGCTCAGACCAATCTTGCTCCTCTACTGCAAAATTCCATTGCTGTGGTCCCCATGTCTATCGCAATTGTCCTGAATAATGTCTCCCTTATCGTGCTTCACTAGGTGTTAGTGAATCATTTTTCTTTAATAGAAAGATATGTTTTATATTTGTGCTACCCAATCTAATAATCACTAGACCCACGTGGCTCACAAACACTTGAGATGTGGATCATATAACTAAATTTTAATATTATTTCATTTTAATTATGCTTAAAAAGCCAAATGTGGCTACTGACCATACTAGACAGCACCACACTAGGAAACGATGAAGTCCCACAATGGAAAAGGCCCAGATGCAATTGCTGCTTGGAAGGGAGCCACTGAGAATCCGTGGTGCCCGTCAGACTGGGATGTGAGCAAGAAATAAACATCTATTCCCTAAGGCTTGAGATCGGGCGGCATTAATTATGCTAAATGACACCGAGAGGTGCTCTCATTGTAACCATTTTGTAGATGAGGAAACTGGAGCACCGAGAATTTACTTCACTTGCTGAGGGCAGATAGCTTCTAAGTGGTAGAGCTAGGCTAGAGCCAGGCAGTCCGACATGAGCGTGTACCCCTGCTCTTAAAATCTTTGCTCTACTACAGTACTGTAGTATAGATGAGAGCAGAGCAGAGGGAACACTTTATGGTCCACACGTCATTGCTTTATATTTTAAAATGCATTTGTAAGTTTGCTAAATTATATAATGCCTTTTCCATGTGACTCACAAGTAATCAAATCCTTAGACAGACTTATCAATTACCAAGGCAGCATGCACATTTCTCACACACATAGAAAACCTGCTGTCTGGTTTCTTTGGAGATGACAAGACATAGGGACACAATGAAAAGTGAGTCAGCTGTGCCCAGACTGAAAGAACAAGAAGTTCTGTAAATATGAAACAGATGGGATTTCCGGAGCTGTTCTCGTGCACTTGGGCAGTTGGCAAGGGAGCTGGGTTTTTTAAATCCTTTTGGTATTTTTTTACCAGGATCTGAGTTAATCTAAACCAATCACAACTGTGCAGACCCTCAGCCTTTCTCATCTATAGTAGACTTGTATGACAGATACACTCATCTCCCCTTAAAAAGCTATAATTTAGCCTGATTGTCTCACCTGGGTCCCTGACTTACACACCGGCCTTATGGAAGACTGAGCTCTTCTTAGCTTTTCTCTTTCCCTGAGATCTATTTATACTTAGATACTTAGTATGTGATATGATAATGTGTTCCCATGTCAACAAAGTTTGTAAACATCTTATGTAGCTGACATAAGAAAAACAAAGGTACTGTTTATTGAGCATCAATTTTGTAAATTATGTATGTTATTTTCTATAAATCTTAGCAAAGACAGGGAAGTAGTATAACTACCCACTGTTTAATTTTACCAGCAAACTCTTACATGGTATTTCAATAAGCCAGGTACCTTTCCAAGTGAATTAAAGTTAGAACTCAGTCTTCACAAAAATTAGAAAAGTACTGTAATTATCATCTCAGTTTCACAGGTTGGAAATGGATGTGAAAAGACATGGATTAACCTGCCTAGTCTCACAGAACTAATAAACAGAGCCAGGATTTTGAAACCCAGGCCTTCTGGCACCAAAGACTACACCCTTCCCTCCTCTGTCTACAGTTTACAAAATACTTGCTCAAGATGACAAAGCTAACATAGAGAGATGCTAAGTTTGAAACCCAGGTTCCTATGGCTCCAAACCCCAGGCTCTCCTTCCTCCCTGGCAGTGTCCCCCAAATACCTTGAGAATCCCTTGTACAGCTTGGTAATAGAGAGCCCCAATCTGTTCAGGTCCTCTGCCAAAGGACCTAAGAACTACTGCAGAAACTGCACACTGAACAAGAGACCTGAGTGACCTCTGTGGTTGGCAACGTGGGAACCCCTGCCCTGCTGCACAGGCCTCCTTCCTGTGGTTTCTGAGCCCTTCCTTGGGGTTGCAGACCTCTAACACAAACTTATGGCACAAGTACTTCGAGGCACACAGCGCATTTTGCCTCCCTCTGTGTGTGAGAGTGTGGATATGCCCGGAAATGCCAAGGGGGTGTGTGTCGCTCAGCCTTCCTGCCCAGAAACCTCTACTTATCCTGTTTCGTTTCTCTGCCACAGGGCTTGTGTGTTCCCTATTTGGCCTCCTACTCTTCGTTGCTATCCATTGCCAGATGTCAGGAGCTTACACCTGACTAAGTGGCTCCAGCCATCAGTTGGTCCCTGTTTCATGGGGGAGATGCAGCAGGGACTTGAAAGAGACAAACGCATCACTCCAGATACCTGTATGGGAGGAGCAAAAAGAGGAGTCAGCCAGTCAACAGCTCCACCATTGGGACCCTCCAAATTTGGACTGAAAATATCAAAATATATCAATACCTTGACTTAATGAATGAAACCATGGTTGTGTTGGTATAAATCCCTCCAGCAACTTCTCTCCCATCTCTACCTTTGGTCTCCTTCCCAGAGATTTCCAACACCCTAAACACTGTTCCATGTGGTTTGTCCCGGGATGTGTGTGTGTGTGTGTGTGTGTGTGTGTGTGTGTGTGTGTGTGTGTGTTGGGGATAATAGTGTTTATTTAGAATAAGCAGATGGATGAGGCCAAGCCAGGGCATCTGAGGAGTCCAAGGGCAAACCACACAAGCAGGGATTACCATGGAAAGTGACTGAAAAAGCAGCCGACTTTGAAATCAGGAATCTGGAATTTTCCGCATATCCATTCTGTAGCCCTGGGCAAGTGAAGATATTTCTCTCCACGTATATTCTCTCATCTCTAAACAGTAGGCTGGATTGTATAATCTCTGGGTTCTCTTCCCACAGGAATATTCTATCTCATAAAGGCAAATTTCATCAAATATAGAAGACTAATAGCAACTGAAAAAAAGTCAAGCACAATATAAATTTAAGTGAGACAAAAAATCTTGCACTAAGAACTCAGTAGTTCCTTTACCAGAACGCAGATAAGTATTGGAGACAACTGCGCGGAGCCAGGCATGATCTCGTCATCTGCCCTCAAGCATAACAGTCTTGGCCTATCTTCCCGCCCACTCCCAGGATAACATCTGACCTGGATTACAAGGGAGACTTGGAATTTGCAACCTTATGACCTAGTAATGTGGCTAACCATTTCCAGAAATATAAATATCAAACACTGCATGACAACTCAGAGTTGAGTCATCAGGGAAAAGAAGCCACAATAGGTGGTGTGGGTAGGGACACAGGAAACCCATACTGAGAAACCTGAAATCTTCTCTCTGTAGCTCTTTCTTTCTCTGGGCCACTCTCATGAGGTCGGACCAGAATAGGTAAAGGCTGGCCTTCTAGGAGATAAGTAGCCAATCCAAGACAGCAGCACTCAGTTAAAGTAAATCTGGGTAGCCTGGCAAGTACAATGCAACCTTTCATCACCAAATTGCTTAATGAAAAGCCCTGACCCAAAAAGAACAGATTTGAAGTTAAAAGAGACCGCAACAAGGATTTAGGACAAACACTTATTTCAGAGACAAGAAAGAACTCCGAGTACCTAGAAACACACATTTTATCCCATCTTGATGGGCCTTGAAATAGGAAATGGCATTTTATATAAAATCTGCAGTCTTCCCTTAGCTACAGCCTTGGTACATTGTTGGTATTGTCTCTATCACATACAGAAAAACTGGAACTCCTGAATACAAAAACTAGTATTTCTATCATATTTTTCCCATTATATAATATTTCAATATAAAAATCTCTTGTGCAGCTTTGAAGCTGGGCCTGGTGGGGAAAACCTGTAGTCTCAGCTACTCCAGAGGCTGATAAAGGAAGATCAATTAAGCCTAGGTGTTCAGGACCACCCTGCGCAATGTAGCAGTTCCCCATTTGTAAGGAAAAACAAATCGCTTTTGGCCAAAAACAAAGCCCATGAGGTAGGATTTATAATTTTTCTTTGGAGATGAGAAAAGCTGAGGCAAAGATGAATAGCTAGGAAATGACAGAGCCCAGATTTGAATGGAAGTTCAGATCCCGGATTCTTTCTAGTACTCTGTAGCTCCTACTGCAAAGGTGTATTGCCTAAGTAGCACAGCAGAGAACATAAGAATCTGTCAAAATTATGTACCAAAGTCAATGTACACCCAGGTGTTTTCTGCCTCCATCCAGTCTGATGAGGCAGAATCAGTTGTTGAATATTTTGAATATCAACCCTGTTATTACCAGTCATCGTGACAGACTTATGCAAGGTGATTAAATACCCACACACTGGGTTTTATCTCACCCGGCTCAGCTACAGACATCTAAAATCCCAGACACTGTCCTGAACTCCACTAGCCATCAAGATGTCCTTTAAACAACTACCAGCTATTGACACTGATGTGAAGGAAGGATCTGAGAGGGGGCATCTGAAAGGAAGGGAGAGAAAAGACAGGGTTCCTGGGAGCAGAAGCGAGACAAAAGTAGAAGAGCTGAAAAGGCCGGGGTACTGGAAGGTTGGAGCTGCCAGACAGGGCATCAGTGGATGTGGTATCAGCAGGCGGTGACTTGCTTTCTCGCTCATCATCTAATTCTTATCTTTCTTACAATCCTATGAAATTGTTATTAATCTTATACTACAGATCAGAAAGCTGAGACTCAATGTCAGTCTTGCCTATTGTATAGTCTTTTGCCACAGGCCAGTTCTTCCATTCTCTCTTCCTAAATTATTTTCCAAAGTACTGATTAATCCACACACCAGTCCTGTGAAATGCAGTGAGTAAACTGAGCATCTGGCTTACAGGTGAGAAGTGAGACGCTGAGGCTACGAGATACAATCATGGCTAAGTAAGGGCTAGCAGGCACCCTGGGAACCGTCCCATCTCATCTCACTCATAGTGTTTCCTGAAAGCTGTCTTGAGTACACTGCACATTTTAAGATTCCCAATTAATTGGGGCTAAATACTCTGGCTAGTTGAAGGAAGAGAGGGATAGAAAAGTAAGGCATTTTAATGATGCCAAAGAAATAGAGGTAAGAGTTGTAATCTGATAACATGAGAAATGCTACAAAATTATACTTCAGCATAGACAACACTGGGCTCTTCTCCTAGTGAGATACACACTCCAGGAAAGGGTAGAAAAAAATACTTGCTTTCTCCCCCTCAAAAAAAATTTTTGAAATGTTTCCAAAACCATGTGCTTTTCGTGATTTTATTTTTACAGAATAATCTAGAGAAACAAATGGCTTTTTATGTGGATACTAACTACAGATGTATCTACTATTTGCTTAACACTCTGCTCTGCTCTGATCTGATCGTTGCTAATTTCCCACTGGACTATTCAATTTTATATGAGAGGAAGGAGGGGACTTGAAGCCAAGCCTATTTGCCCTCAGAAACACTACCACACTTTATACAAAGAATCCTCCAGTGACTTGAAAGACCTACTTTTACTCCTTAAACTACTGATAAAGTAACCGGCCAGCTTCAAAATGCAAGACAAAAGACAATTTTTTTTTTTTTTTTTTTTGTACCGGGGATTGAACTCGGGTCCTTGTACTTGCAGGGCAGTCAGTGTAACCACTGAGCTAAATCCCCGGCCCTAAAAGACAAATTTTTAAATTAATAAATGGAACAAAATAAAAAGACTCTAATGAAAAGCTACAACATTTACTCCATTTCTGTACCTCATAGTGGTTTGGGGTAATAGAAAGAAATGGGTGACTGAACTTGCAGTCTTCTCATTAAAATTCTTTGGAACTAAAAAGCTTTCTCTTGATTATGGTGTAGGTTAGCATGAAAGATAAAGTCTAGGAGCCACTTTGTAGACCACAGCTTATTTGGAATCCAGAGGAGTCTAAGAAAATAAAAGTTATCACTGAATGCTTTTCATTTCCCCGCGGTCACTTATCTTTAATGAGTTCAATTTGGGGCTCCATCTATTTTTTTTTTAGCAATGTACACCTGGGAGCTTTGCTACAAAATTATTTACAGTGGGAAGTCTCAAAATTACTTAGCTGTTTAAAATCTGAGTGGCTGTTTACATGCATTCTTCATGACAACGTCTTTTGGCATGTAACGCAATACCTTGGGCTTAGTACGTATCTGATAAACATGTGTTGAATTAAATGGAAATGTTGATTTCCTTAGACCCACCATTAATCATTTATTCTTGGCAATGCCAGGATCTCAGTCATTGAAAGAAGAAAAATTCAAAATATATTTCTTAAGTACACAATAAACTATTGACAATGTTTGATATGATGCGACCCTAATTTGTATTTGCTTGAAAGGTGAATATAAGGAACCACGGGGCAGGGGCATGGAAAGATTGGGGATATCACTAGTTTTTAGGAAAACTGGAGCTCAAACTAGAAATTCAAAGCCTGCTCTGTAACTCTCTGTCTTTCTCTGTCTGTCTTCTTCTGTCTCTGTCTCCCTCCGTCTCTGTCTCTGTCTCTCTCTCTCTCCAGCCTTCATTTCTGCTCTTCTCTTTGTGAGCTCCATTCTCTTGCTGACCACACTGACTTCTCCAGTAGGGAAGGAAACTCAGATGAAAAAACTCTTCACCGCATACCTTCTCTCTCCAGCATAGGCTAATTTGTTCCCAGTTTGGGAAGAAAAAAATCTGAGAAAGTAACCTGGTTGGTCAATGTAGGTTCAAGTCCCCACCTATGAACCAATCAACTATGTCTAAGGAAACAGATATTACTGCTGCCTTCTCATGGCTGAGCAAGGAGAGAATAGCTATCAAGAGGTTTGAGGTTTGTCTCTCAAAAGAAAGTATGAGAGTGTTGCAGCTTGGGCAAAACAGCAGGTGCTCTAAGCAGATGTGGGCCAAATGGTGACTCATCCAAACTGGTTGCTTTTGTTGATAGTTAACTTTATCATTGCTATTATTAAGATAATAAAATGGTAATGTGAATTTGGATCTTCCATGGGTTATAAATAGAATGATAATATGTTTACAGCTCTTTAAATTTTTTATTAAGGAATAATATAAATGCAATAAACCATACAAATTTAAAATGCATATTATGAAACATTTTCACACACACACACACACACACACACACACACATCTATGAAACTACCATAATCTTAAAAATGATCCCATCCATTACATCTAGGTTTTCTCCTGCCCTTTTTTAACCCCTCTTCCCAATTCTTCCTCAAACCCATTTTCTCCCGACATGTTTTAGTTTCCCATTGCTATGGCAAAATACCCAAGAAAATTAATTTAAACAGTAAAATATTTATTTTGGCTCATGGTTTCAGAAGTCTCAGTCCAAGGTCTGCCAGCACCATTGCTTTTCCATCTGTGGTAAGGTAGAACATCATGGTGGTGAGAGCCTGCGGAAGCTGGCCACTTCATGGCAGCGTGAAAGCAAGGAGAGAAAGACCTCCTACAAGAAGGACCAAGAAACAGATATAGTTCTCAAGGGCTCAACTGCAAGTCCCATTCCCCTTAACCTAGGCCCCATTCTGTGGTTCCATCCTCTCCCAATTATGCCATGAAAGTATGAATCTGTCAATGAAAAGGTAGAGCCTACTTGGTGCCGCCTCCTTCCAGAAGCCCCACCTCTTAACACTGCTGTGCTGGACCAAGGCTTCAACACAAGAGCTCTGGGGGATCCAAACCATAGCACCGTGTAATGGTCTCCTTTCTGTCACTATAAAGTAGTTTAAAGTTTCTAGAATTTGGGATAAATGGAAGTATACAGTATGTACTCTTTCTTGTCTGATTTATTCAGCATAATTTTGATGTTCATCAATGTTGTAGCATATTACCAATATTTCATTCTTTTTACTGCTAAATAGAACTCCTTTATATTCCTATTATCTCTATTATTGTTATAGGCAGAATTATGTACCCAAATTCCTATACTGAATCCCTAGAATTTAGTTCATCAGAAGATGGCTGTATCTGGAGAAAAGAACTTTAAAGAGATAATTAGGCTAAATCAGGTCAATTAAGGATAGTCCTAATCCAATCTGTCTGGTGTCTTTATATGAAGAGGACACTTGCACACAGACAGAGACACCAAGGATGTAAGTGTCAGGAAAAGACCATGTGGGGTATTTTGTTATTCAGCCCTAACAAAAGAATATGTACAGTATTACCATAATTGTTTATTACTCTGTTGTAATGGGCAATGAATAAACTAATAAGTGGTTTCCACTTTGGATCTACTGTAAATAAATCTACCATAAATAAATAAATAAAATAGACCTATTGCAAGTAACACTGCTACAAAAAATCACAAGCAAATCATTTCACTTGGGTAAATTCTTAGACTATATGACTAAATCATATGATAAGTGCAGTTAGAGTTACAAGAGACCACCAAACAGTTTTCAAAGTGGTTGTTCTAGACTGGGGATGTAGCTCAGTGGCACTGCACCTGCCTTGCAAGCTCAAGGTCCTGAGTTCAATCCCCGGTACCAAAAAAGAAAAAAGTGGTTGCACTATTTTACATTCTTGCCAATTGTATATCAATAGTATATGATGTTTGTAAATGGGGAGGGGAGGAGGGGATGAAGGGAGGGCAGGGACAAGGGGAAAAAATGAGAACCAAGACCACCTGTCATGTAAAGGTACAAGATCCCAATAATGAATGTAACTGTACTATATACCTAAAATGTACCACTCAACTCAATAAAAGAAAAAAAATAGTATATAAGCTTTCCAGTTGCTCCATATCACTACCAAAACTTAGTATCTCGACAATCATTGTAAATGTGAACACCCTGATATGTAGTAACAACATGTTAAGGTTTTAATATGCAACTCTCTAATGACTAAGGAATTAGAATACTTTTTACAGCATATTTACCAACCCTATATTTTGTTCCATGAAGTATCTATTCTACTCCTTTTTTTGATCAATTTTTAATTGGTATGGTATTTTTTATTGGATTCCTGACAATTGTAAATTTTATCTTCCCAGGAATTATATTTAAAAAATTTTTTATATTACTACAAACATCCTTGAGTTCCATTCTGGAGTGAAGGTAAAATACATGGAAAAAGTTGGATCCTCTTACAGATTGCTGTTAGATAAACTCTGTTAGGAGGAACTAGAGTGCCATTTAACGTAGGGCTATTGTGTCTGACTTTGAAAGAAAGACCTCTGAGCTCCCCACGAGATGCCCCATATATTTCAGTTTCCTACTATGTTGATGCAAATAAAAACTATTTCCAGTCCTGCTTGTGTCCAATCCAGGGATTGCTTCCTGTAATTCTTCTGAATTACTCTTTCCTCAAACTCAGGTAATCTGCTCACGTGGAACCAGCACTCAAGAGCTCAACTGTGGGGGACAACGTCCTTCTCCAAAGTTCTCCTGTGCCACTATCAACTATGGCTTGTTTAGATGTCCCATTCTATCTCCTCAACTCACAGAGGCAGATGGACTCTAAGGGGTACGCCTTACACACACACACACACACACACACACACACACACACACAAAACCACACACATATACACACACACTTCTGGATAGTTCTCCCGGGAAAGAAGCTGAGGCTGGCACACAGCTCACTTCACTTGCTTCCTATCTCTCAGGAACATTATTCTCCACTGACTGATAGTCAATGTCTTAAAGACCATGTATTTGAGGGGTTGAGATTCTTAAAAATTATTTCAGATCAGAAGGTATAGCCAGTCTTTTTTATTCCTTTTTTTTTTTCCTCCTGGAAATGGAATGGTCTTCTTTTTCCAACATATTTACATATTTTTGCGTATGAAAAAATTTTTGTAATCTAATTAGGAGATTTTTTTGATCTGCCTAGAATTCAAGGTCTGTATCATAGGAAATTGATATATTGGTTTAAAATACAGATCTGCAAATCAGGAAGTAAATATTTAAAATGTGTCACATATTATCTCTGTCGCATATTCCTTTTTAAACACTTTATTAACATGTAAAAATGTTTAAGTCTCCTTCATGAGCTATTCAAAAATAAGTCTCAAGCTGAATTTGACCCCTGGATCACAGTTTGCTGAACCCTAAGATAGGACAATGTAGTCTCTGAAAAAAAACACCCCTCAAATCTTAGTGGGCTAACAACAGTTACTTGTTTCTCATGGTAGGTATTCTGGGTCCATCTGCTCTTGTTCTTTAAGCTGTGATTCAGAGATGGTGATTCTTTCCACCTCCTGGCTCCTCCATTTTCACACAAAGCATTTAAGATCATCATCCTGATGGAAAGGGTGTGGAAGAATTCACTGGGAGGATCTCCTGGGCAACTCTTCAAGGTATACATTACTTCTAACCACCTTGCTTTGTTCCAAACTCATTTACATCAGCACATCCAAGTGTCAGAAAAACTGAGAACACTTGTTTTGCTGTGTGGAGAGGAGAAAGAAGAAATAGACTTAAGGAGAAGCTAGTTAATAAATGCACAATGGATTTAAGTAGCAGCGTGCCAATTTTCCAAAGTACAGTGTGTATCTCCTTTGCCAGGATATTAGTCATCCTTTTGGCATTGTATAAAACATGTCAGGTGAGGAGTTTCTGGAGTTCCTTTGAGAACTGTATCCTACTATTGTTTTATCCTCCTCTATAGCTCCCAAATCTCAGCACAAGATTCACATTCCTGGAGAAGTGAGCTTGACACATCCAGTCCTGTAGCTCCCACCCTCCCCTTCCCCCTTCCTTGTTGGTCCATGACAGAAGCCATTGCTGCTCATACCTTAATAAATGGCAGGATTTCATTAAGAATTCAGATCTCCCAGTATCAGAGGGGTTTTCCCAGATATACTGAGATAGCTCCTAACTGATCTGTGCTCTCTTTGAAGGGACAATTTTTTTTGTCTTATTCTTTTTAACACTAGTGTCCAGAACATAACTAAGTGCTAGAAAAAAATTTCTGTATAAGTTAATTTTGTACCAAACAATGATTCACTCATTAAAGTTCTACCTATGAAAGATATGCCAGACTTTACTTTGGAAATCAGTCACCACTATTCAAATTCATTTCTTTACCTCCACTGGGGATGTTCCCACAATAGTCCTTGTTATCATCTCTGAATTAGTGAGGTGTATAAATGTATAAATACATTACTAAAACAATGAGTATTTCATTTGACTAAAGCATAGAACACAGGAAAAGAAATAGAGACCATTGCAATTATTTATTTAGCTTTTAAAGCCTCTGACAATAGCAAAGGTTCTTCTGCCTTCCACCTCATGCCACTCCCTAAGGTGCAGGTCACATTCAGCTCTGGAAGGAGATCCCAACCCTCTCTCAATTGGTTCATTCCAGAGCACTTGGATTCTCCTGCCAACTCCCTCACTTCTCCTTTCGGTTCCTACACGCATACATGAATAACCACCTTTCCTGGCTCCACAACATCCCACGTGTCCTGCTCAGTCCCTTCACTATTACATGCATGCTTTCAATGCTTCGGGTCCTCTCAGAGGTGGATGTACTGTGAAGCCGAGGAACTGATGACGCTTAACTTCAGAGCTTTTCCCTCATGCAGGCCCCGCTAAGACTCTGTTCCTATCTGCCTTTCTTGTTACTCTGTGCTCTTTCACAGGAAAGAGGCCTTCCCAAATGTACAGCCTTCAGGACCCACAGGACCTGGCTTCTCTCACAACAATCACGTCTGGCTAGTTTAGCAGATGTTCTTGATCGCTTTGGGGGTTTTAAATCACTGCATTCATAAATAGTCTGCCTCAGACCTTTCCATGCCTTCTTTCTCATCGTTTCCTTTCCCCTTGGAAAGGGGTGGAGTAGGCTTTCTCAATCGAATTGTGACTAGAATCCTTTGTTTGAACGTGTCCTTGACATCTTCATCTCCACGCTAATCAGCTTAGAAACATATTTCTTCCAAACAGACTCTTCACCACATCACACACAAACATCTCTTGAGAAGCTATACATTACTCAATTTAATCCCGTGTGTAAAGAGCATGAACGTTAAGGTCAGACTAAGTTCAGCCCTGGAGATGGCCTGACTAGTGAACTGACCACATATAAAACACTGAAACTCTTAGAGCCTCGGTATCTTCATCTCTAAAATGAGGCATTTGGTCTCATGTCTACTAAATATAATTCAGCTTTCTACTCAATACAAGTCCCTTAGGAGAAGGACTTAATCTCATTAATTCTCTGGCATATAGGAGATGGTAAATTAATATCTGTAGATTGACAGGCTTTAGAGTAGAAATAACAGTATATAGACACGTTATAATGCTAAATGAGACAGAAAAAAATATTAAACTAATGAACTCAAAATATTTCATACTTTGCAGGAAGAGAGACTGAAAATAATAGATGCTCTAAAAAAGATGCAAGGAAAATAAAGATGAAGGCTGAATTTTGCCTTCAAATCTCTTTTATAACAAAATAATAACTACCTTCTAAAAATGCTAAGATAATTTAGTATTATTGCCTTGATTTTCAATTGGGAGCTCTAAATATAACTAAAATGAGGCCTCACAATAAAGATAATAGTTTTTAAACAATATTCCCTATGGAACTTGGTATCTAAATAACAGCATATTTTGTCTTAATATGACAAAAATACATTATTTTTTCAATTTAAACTATAGCAAGACTGTATGTGTATGTGTGTATTTACGTATATACACATACACACATTATGTATTCATTTCAAATCCTCTAACAGCTATTTCTATCTCTCAGTATGGTATATGATTTATCCTCAGGAGAGTCTGCTACTTTGCTAGAGAAAATATGTTAAGGAGTGGTCATGAAAGAATGGAGCCAAGGCCTAGAAAGACCGGTAGAGATCGACTACCTCGGAGTGAGAATGGTTATATGTTAACTTGAGACCTACTCTGAGGGTAGTAGAGGCAGGGAACTTAGGGTCTTGGGGATTTAATGCATAACACACGTGACTTCATTTTGAAGGAGAGTATGTAGGCCCCAATAACACAGCCTTATTCTGAGGTACAGGAAGGAGACAGTCAGTATAAGACCCTCTAAAGAGTCAGGACAGAGTTGTGGATCAGAGACATCCAGTTCCCACGCTGTATGTCCTCCTTGGTCCCTGCAAGCCCTACATTAGGGATGTCACGAACAACAGGGGGAGGAGGAACACATCCTGGACAAAGCCGGATACCATCATGAGATGCCATGAGGTAAATAAGAAGAAACCTCCTGACTGGATAAAGAAGATGTGGTTTTTCTATAAAATGGAGTACTACTCAGCCATAAAGAATGAGAAATTAGAGTCATTCATAGGAAAATGGATGCATATTGAGGTCCTACTCAAGTGAAATAAATAAGTCACACATGTGTAAATACTAGATAATTTCTCTGGTGTGAAAAACTAAAAGTGTAAATAAGATCCAAATGGTATAAGTGACAATGTGAAATAGGAAGAAAAGGGCTAAAGGTGTAGGGGAAGTGGGAAGGGTAGGGGAAAGGAAATAAGGTCAAAGAAAAAAATATGAAAAAATGGAAAAAAAGTTTTTGTAAATGAGGGAGGAGGGGGTGAAGAGAGGACAGGGGTATGGGGAAAAAATGAGAACCAAGACCTGTCATGTAGAGGTACAGATCCCAATGATGACTGTAACTGTACTGTATACCTAAAATGTACCAATAAACTCAATGAGAAAAAAAAATTACTAACATTTAGAAACCACAAAAAAAAAAAAAAGAAGAAGAAGAACAAACCCCCTCAAAGGGCAGCAGAGACTGGATCCCTGAGGAGCATGCTTACATGCAGGTTCTGGTGGAGAAGGTTGGAGAGGGGCCAGGAAATGAACCTTGAGGAATAATAATCACAGAACTGAGGCAGCACAGTGTGGGATAGTGGGGGCAGGCAGCAGTAGGTGATAATCAAGACATGAAAACTTTCTCCAGGAATCCTCAGTTCATCAACAGAGAACTGAACTGTCTATGCTATAGGAATCAAAACTGAAAACCTGGACTGGGATTCCAGAACTCTTTTCACATTTTTTTAACACTTCAGTGCCCACTATTGCTTGTCTATGTGCAAATTAGCAAACTTCAGAAAGCAAACAGATAGCAAACACAAATTTTAAAAAAATATATACTTAGCTGCATAGCTTGTTGTTCTCATATTCGTGTTGATGGTTTTATAATATATGCAGATGAGCCAGTCATATTTCTTGCTAGTCATAATAATATGCTATTTAGATGCCAAGTTCCATAGGGAATATTGTTTAAAACAGTTTTTATCTGTCTAATGCAACCAATGTATCATGGCATCACTGCATTCCACACATAGAATTAAAGCTTCCAAATGCTCTGCCCTGAAGGTATTGTATGTAGCATTTTGGGTCATAAAGGCTATTTACATTTCTAGGGAACAGATTATTTTATTGTTTTCATAACTTCTTCTCTGACAGTCCAGGCAGCATATTGCAAGTATATTTAATGAAGGTTTATTTAGGTAACATAAATAAGGTGTTTAAACTCTCATCTGCTTACCTAGACCTGTTCTGTCAGAAGTGTATAACTACATGTAGAGAAGTAAAAATCAACTCTGACATCCTAGCACCACAGAAAATCACACCAATTCTATGTCATTGGCACGCTTCCTGAGGCCTGCCTGAGACCCTGGCTGAGCCAATAACCAACATGTAAAGAAAAATGTACACAAAGAAAGAACACTCATTTCTGGAAGGAAAGACAGATCTTTGCAACATTGTGCTACAGTATGCACTACCAGAAAAAATTGCAGAATTCAAATAAGATATACAATTTGTTGTTTGCTAAGCAATTGGTTATTTTCTATGTGATTATAAACTGGTGAACCAACTGTTCATTATTAATTCATTATTGAATAGGATTAACCTGCTTAAATAAAACCAGAAACTCTTGTTTAGCAATGTTTTTAAAGCTCAGTCATTCAAGAGCCTGGATATTAAAGCACTGTTTTCACCAAGCAGCATGGAGCCTCTGGTCAATTGCTTCCAATAACGGGTTGTCTAGTCCATTTTGCACACTTCTGTTAGAAAGTCTTTCCTAAGGAGAACCAAGTTCTACGCATCAGACTAATTCTACCACTTATGGGCATTTGAGAAGTAACTAATCCATCCTCTTTTATGTAATGGTGGATATATATCTTAGACATTTCAAAATATTACATTTTTTCTGCTCCTTGGTTTCTCCTCTACATTGTAAAGCATTCCTCATAAAGTCAGTTCCTGAACTTCGGATGACCTTGTATTAAGTCCTTTGTAATCCCAGGTATAAACATAGCCTTTTCCATGGTGTGAGTAAAGGTATTCTACACAGTAGTTCCACTGGATGTTAATAGAAAAACAAAGCTCCTTGGGCAAATAAATTCTATATGCCAAAAAGACTCACTTCCTTCACTTCCATCTGTATTATGCTAATATGCTTTTTGAAGTTTAAGAAGAAATAATGTAAGACATTCCCAAATATACAATTATATAACTTTTTAACACTTATGTTAGGAAATAATATTGACTTTCAAGTTGTACTACTCCAAATCCCATACTTAAATTTTCACTTCCTGACTGTGTGAGCTCAGGGAAATTCCTTATCCTCTCACAGGGCTGCTGGGGGAAACAGAGTTACAGGAGTTGTACATTTTACAGGATGTGGAGCCTGTAGTTAGGACTCAATAAAGGGTGGTCATTGTAATATTTCATATGCACCAAAGAATACAAGCTCTTCCCAATTAACTTTTTCAAATACAAACACTTCCAATAGCATAAAGATTCTTGAGTGCTTGCACTATATTCTTGCTTCATTTTTCATTAAAGGAAATACATATTTACAAGTCTCCACCTCCTCAAAGCAATAAAACAAACTTGTGTCCCAAAGCATGCCTGGAATGATAGGAAAAAAAGGGGAAAGGAAATTTAAGGAGACTCTGGAGGCCTGTATGTGTTGGATCAATACCACAGTTAGATCAATACCCTCACTGCAATATCCACCAGAAACAAAAGGAGAATTATCAAGTCTAATAAGAACACATGTGTACTTCCTAAACTCAGTGCAGAAACCTTACTTTAAAATGGCTGCTGTTGTTACAGGGGAGGGTAACAAGGTAAAAGAGTTTCTAGAGCACGTGATGATGAGGTTAAAGAAACAAATGAAGTGATGGGTAGCAAATTTCCTATTGAGCCATTTGCTTCTACATTTGGAGGTGAGGAAAGTGTCCAATTTTCTAAACTAATATGAAAATTAGAATATTTCTCAGCTTCAGCACCAGAAGAGAAAGAAAGGTTTCTACTCTACTCATTTCCTCTTTCACTCCTTTTAGGGTGAAACCAGGTTCTACTTCTTGACCTTCACAGACAGTTTATGTATTTAGTAGGTGTCACTTCATTGCTCCCCATTACATTTGACAACTGTAATACGAATCTCTGTCTATAAACTTAAGATGCAAAGAAGTAAATTTATTTTTTCTTAAATCTACCTGTTTCTGCTCCTAAGCTTCTAGTGTATTAAGTAACTGAAATTTAATCTTTGCCACCCCAGAGTTTTGTCCCTAACCCCTCCATGCCTGAGGGTTTTATCTAAGTCGTATTCAGGGGACTTGAATGTGCCCAGGAGGGATGGCAGCAAGTCCGCAGTTCCTGGCTCTTCCTCTATGCCGCTGGGCCCCCTGAGCCTCTCCCCTCCCAACCTTCTTCCGCTCAGTCCTTAATCCACGTCAGCTCTTTTGCTCCACAGGTTATAAAATCACAGAGCACAGCAAAGAAACTACTGAACTTTAATTGAGTATTGATAAAGGAGGATGGGAAAAGTGAATTGAGTTAATTAGTTGCTAAGGTAACTTCTCCCCCAGTTGGAAAGAAATCATCTCAAGATTAGAGCCAGCTTGGAGAAAACAAGCTTCCTTTTTTTTTTCAGTCCTTGAGAGAGTCTGAATAATCACAGCAAGGTGGGATGTAAGGCAGTGGCCCTGGGCATGAGAAGCCAGTGCAGGGCTGGGCTCCAGGAGCACAGTGAGGTCACCCCCAGAGGGAGTGGGGAGCTCTCTATCCTTTACAGAGAGCTGCATACTTAGTGAGGAGAAAGCTGAAAGCCAAGGGAGGAGGCAACCTAGCCAGAGCCTGAAAGAACAAGCAGCAACAGAATGGGCTACAAACATTTTAAATTACTTAGGTGACAAGTGCCTCCCAGGAAAGCCAGAAAAAGTACTGGGAAGAAAGGGAAAGATGTTATCAAGTGGACAGAGGGAAAAGGAAAGTTTGATGGGTTGAAAAATGCTTCCAAAGTTAGGGAAACAGATACTTCACAAGCTTTTTAAGGATTTATTTTATGTAAGTCACTCTGATGCAAAACAGCAATGACCAATAATGAATTACTCTGTTATTTTACTTAAATATTCTATGGAGAAATTAAGATGTGCTCAATCATACACCATCTCTGTCCTCTCAGTTAACTTTGTTTTCCCCAGCATCACAACAAAAATAAATAAAATAATAAAAAGTAAAGGATTCTATTCTCTAGGCCTTTGTACCAATTAGCAGACTCCCTATCCACTGTTCAAAGATGGCTACAAAGATTGCAGTTCATACACGGTAAGTAGGATAAACGCTGTTCTCTGCATTTTAAAGCCTGTCCCAGAATCCCCAGAGGCCTCTGCCCAAACTCTTTGTTCAGGTTTACTTTGGAGTTTAGTTACTCACTAAGGATTGGACGCCTCCAACAGGGCCAGGTACATCCAACTGCTTGCTTGACAAGTCCTCTCTTCTGACTTCACATCAATCAAAACATAACTTTTCACAATCTTCCCTTCCCAAACCAGGTGCTATTTCAGAGGTCCCTAGCTTAGCGAAGTCAGCACCAGCCTTCCCAGTCAGAAACCTCCACACCATCCTTAGCAAGCTCCTTGCCCCAACCCATTGATCCCAATTTCTAGTTTCTCTTCCAAACAGGTTTTTAAAATTTTCCCTCTTCTACAGAAAGCAGCTCCTCCTCCGCCCAGTTCCAGCCTCATCATCTTGCACCTGCCAAAGCTTCCTGTCTGATCTATGCATATCCAGTCTGCACTGCCCCATCTGTCCTCCACACTCCATCTGGGCTGATGGCCGTGATGTGCATGTCGGATGAGCTGCCCTCTGCATAAACCTCTCGGTCCTCCTCCGCTTCTCTTGGGAGGACACAGTGCCCAGTGTCAAATGTCCAGGCCTCCATAGTTAGGCAATGGCGAGTGTCTGCAATGACTTGAGCATTATCATCTTTTTCTTTTTTCTTTTTTTTTTTTGTCAGCTTTGAGTTTATTGGTACGTTTTAGGGACACAGTACAGTTACATTCATTGTTGGGATCTTGTACCTCTACATGACAGGCCTTGGTTCTCATTTTTTCCCTTACCCCTGCCCTCCCTTCACCCCCTCCTCCCCTCCCCATCTACAAACATTTTATTTCCATCTTTTCATTATCTCACATAGTCATTGTCTTTTGTGGTAAGTAGCCTTGCTTTCATCACATGAATGCCCCTGGTCAGGAAAGATTGAGTAAATGAATAAGTTTTTTCTTTCTATGGGTTTGTTCTTTTATCTCTCAAATTCCTCCTTCCTCTTCTCCCTTCCCCTCTGTTAAAAAACTAAATTCATAGGGTCTTCATTGAGACATGACTCGTTATTCTTCTATGCCATCTGAAAATTACTTTTAGTATTCTCTCTCAGCTTCTTTTCAAGTCCTTAGCTAACAAATTTGAGAGCATTATCATCTTAATCACACTTCCTTGCTCTCTCCACTCCAGTCACTCAAGTCTGGGAACATTTGCATGTGCTAATAGCTTTGCTGAAACCTGCTCTTCCTTTCCTTCTGTACTGCGATAATACTTCTTTAGCCAACCACTGCTTAGCCAACCATTGCTTCCGGAGAACCCTGCCCACATTGACAGGAATACTGCCCTTACTGAATTCCCAGTATGCAAGCCTGTCTCTCTCTCTCTCTCTGTAGCTTTTTTTTCCTTTTGTTATTAAGTATCTATTTCCCTAACGATTTGACAAAATGCCTGTCTGGCTCACTAAGGTGAAATGTTAGCCTCTGTTATAGATCATATTGGATCTCCCCCACCCGAAAAAAAAGAGATACTGAAGTCTGGCTCTCTGTGAGCATGTCTTTATTTGGGACATAGGTCTTTGCAGATCTAGCTAGTAAAAGTGAGGTCATTTGTATCGGCCTAATCCAATGTGACTAATTGCTCTTACACAAAGAGGGAAATTTAGGCACAGATACCGACACTTGAGGACACTATCACAGAGACACAGTGGCACAGAGGGAGAATGTTGTAAGGAGATGGAGGCGGAGATTACAGAGATGCTGCCTCAAGACAAGAACACAGGGCTATCAGATGGCAGGAAAAGCTGAAGGGTTTTCCCAAGAGTCTTCAGAGAGATTGTGGCCCTGCCAACACCCTGATTCCAGACGTCTTAACTCCAGAACCGAGAGTTAAGTTTCTGTTGTTAGGCCACCCAGGTTATAGTACTTTGTTGTAGCAGCCCTGGGAAAATGACAGACTATGGCCCCTGAGGACAGGAGCCTATGGATTTCCACTCAGCACTGGCTTCCAGCTTCCAGCACAGTGTCTGGTTATGTGATCATAACTTCAAACGGGAAAGACGACCGTCACAATTACCGGGGGGAGTTCTTACCAGGGATTCCTGCCTAGCAAGGAAGCCTGTTCCACTCCAAGAAGATTCATCCACATGTTGTTGAAATATTTTAATAAAAGAAAGGAGTGTTTCTTCTCCTGAAGGTTTCTAAGCCAGTATCACCTGAATCATTGGGTAGCACTCCCTTCTTTCCCTTTCCCTGAAATAGCTGAGTAATTGCATAATTTTCTTCTTTATTTCAGTTGCACAGATATTTGGCTCTGCACATAGGTGTGGTGATTGGTTAGTGGCCAATGAACACAAAACCATGGCTCCAAAGAATGTGCCTACAAAAACACCTCCCTTTGAATTAATTAAATTGAACTTCATCCCTGCAAGTTGGTTCAATGGTCTGTTACTGAATGCTGAGTCCTGGAAGAGAGACGATGTCGCTGTCTTTGTCTTTAAACCTAGCTGGAGCAATAAAAACAGGAACACATGACACAGGAGTAGACAGGGGAACACAGCAACCACAGCCACGCCTCGGAGCAGAGTCCTGAGGAGTTTAGAAGACAGGACCACTGGGGACGTACGCCAGATACTGAGTTAAAAAAGGAAAAGCAGGTAGTAACACAGTTTGTGGAGTATTAACCTCCATGTAATAAATATTTCTAAATAGAATGAAATCAAAGCTCCTATACACACGCATCTATATGTTTGGAT
Organism: Fukomys damarensis; assembly: GCF_012274545.1. Classification (NCBI taxonomy): domain Eukaryota; kingdom Metazoa; phylum Chordata; class Mammalia; order Rodentia; family Bathyergidae; genus Fukomys; species Fukomys damarensis. The sequence continues at coordinate 37,986,524 of NW_022900924.1, read as the reverse complement.
AATCACAAAAATATAAAATTAGGAAAACATACGGTGACAAATGGGAAAGAGAAAACGCGAGTGTACCTTAGATTTTTGTACATAAATCTGTATCATCTGAATTGTTAAGAAGAGAGGTAAGTGGAACTGTAAAACTTAAGGAAAAAAGTAAAGTAAGCCAAAATATTTATCTTCATGCTTCTCTCAAAATGAGATTAGCCCAAGAGTGACACTGTTAGCTCTCTCGGGCCTATTATTTCTTCCAGGTGAGAATGATCGTGTCCAGGAGAAGCCCTTCCGCTTCCGAGTGAGCAGTCCCAGCTGGCTGCTCTGCGGCAGGCAGCGTCTGTCTGCAGATGGGCATGTTTCACCACATGGACTGCAGAGAATCCAGCGATTTGGGCTCCACTCCCTCCACCTCGCAAAATAAATACATAAATAATACATTGGAAGCCAAGAGAAAATCCTATCACCCTGATTCAGTAGCTCACATTGAGCAGAAGGCTGCCACAGTGTGCAATATGTAGGCAGTTGGTAAGGGTGACTAAAGACTTAATGTATCTGATAATGCCAAGTGCAAGAAATTAGTCAGAGCAAGGCTTGCAAGCAGCAGCTTATTAATGATTTATTGAATTTTTCTTAAGGTCAGTAGTTTATGATTTGCCATTTTAAAAATATACTGTAACAAAAAGATGTATATTTTGCTTGATAAGAATTGAATGGTTTTCTAAATGCATTTTTAAGAGGAGAAAATTAGTATGAATAGCCACTGCCAGCATACCCCATGTCCAATATAACCACGGGAACTCCAGTGCAGATAAGCAGTTTCCTTACTGTTGTTGGTAGAAATACATTTCTCAGAGGGAGAAAAGACCATCCTTAGGTCAGAAAGTTGGTGTTATCAGCTTGCAACATTATTCTTGCTGGGTAATTTTACATCAGGGACCATTATTTCACTTCAAGAGTACTGGAAATTCACAGTTAGCCTAATCAGTCATCTTACTCAGGGAACTTCAAATGCATTTTTTCATATTCTGACATGCATGCATGGCATTTACATTTCTTTCTGTAGCAGACAAGGTCACAGGTAGAAAATATGAAAGTTAATCAAAAGAACTGATGAGAGAAACATCCAGAAGCCCAGTGCTGTGCCCAGAGCCCTGACTCAGGACAAGATTCTCTGCCATTAGGGTGTGACTACTCAGTAAGGTGGCAAAGTAAAGTCCTACAGAAAAGGAGTAAGAAAGGGTGAGAAAAATTCATACCTTCTGACTACCTTTGAAAACACTCTCCTGCAGATCAGTGTCTGCCATTACTTATTAATGTATTTACTATTAAAATAAATATGTATTAGGTACCTGTCATCTACTGTGGTAGGTACTGTTCTACCCGCTGGGAACATGATAGTGCGTGGGCAGATAAGCATGGTGTCTTCACAGGAAAGGCCACTTGAGCAGTGACACAGTGTGACATGGTGAAAGGTATACAGACGGGATCCATGGTAGAGACATCTATCTATACCAGGGAGGGGAAGTCAGCATTCTGATCTTTAAGTGGGAGCACAAACAACATAGGGGAGGGTGAGGTTTCCAGAAACAAAAACTGAACATGGATGGTCCAGAAGTTTAAGAGAGCCTGGAGCTCCCAAGTAAGTGCAAAGAGGCTGGTATGGGTGAAACATATTTTGAAAACAGAAACAGTGAGAAATGAAGTGGGAGACGTGAAAAAGATGTTGGCTAGTTTCTTGAACTATGCCTAAAGGCAATGAGAAGTCACTAGCAAGTTGTCCGTGAGGAAATCACGTGATCCCATTTGCATTTTGGTAAATGCCCCAGCTGCAATGTGATCAGAATGATCCATCTAGATCAGAATCGTCCATCATAGAAATTCATAGGAGACATTAAGGAAACCAGTGGAGACGGGGATGGAAGGAAGTGTACAGAGTCCATTGATATTTAGGTAGTAGAGATATAAAAAGGAAAAGCCAAACCTGACCTCCAGATTTCTGCCTGTAACATCAGGTGCAGGGATCTGTCATTAACTTGGGGACACACAGGAGGGGCAAGCTTGAAGCAGAAAGCCCAGGCTTACGTGGTGTTAACAGGATGCTCACAGAGGGAGAATTTTTAAAATAATTATTCCAGCCTCTTACCATCTGGAAAGGAAAAGTCTCTTTGGAGAATATTCTGTTGCTGTTCCTGAAAGAGTAGATTGAATGTTCTCTAAAAATTAAAGTTAAAAGGTACCTCCTGCACCCTAGGAAAAGCTACATTAAAAACTTTACCTTCCCAGACACTTGGGAAAAGAAGATAAAACAATTTTCTTGGTCAATCCAGGAGTCCATATGCCTTCAAGAGAATGGTTTCGTCTTTCTTATGGGTATTAACCCAGGCTCAAAGGAATAGACACCACTGGGCAAAAACTGGGTGTCATGAACTAGTCAAGGTAAGACACCCAATAATCCCAGAAGATAACTCACCAGGAATGGGGACCTGTGGCTTTTCAATCTCATTGTAATGGCCCCCAAACCCCTGGAATTAGCCACCTGCTATATGTGTTAAGCTGAAATGAGAACTCACTGCCTTGGATAGAGTGTTGGAGAAGAGTATGTAGGGATGTGAGCTGGAGCCCAAGATGTGGCCAGCTGAGAGGGTCAGAATCAGAGGGCTTATGGCCGGGACAATGCAGTACCAGCTCTCAAAGACAACATACGACAATGAATACAAAAACAAGAAAGAATCCCAAAGGACATCAGAGATCAACTGTGTTTGGACTGAATAAATTTTGGAACATTTGGAAAAATCAGTGCTAATAGGAGACTTAAGAGAGATGTATTAGAATTTCTATTAGCAAAGGCATGTAGCACTTGAGCTACTAAATGGAAAAGTAAGACATTTGACTATCTACACTAAAAACTGGTAAAGTAGGGCACACTGCCTGTGTTTGCTATATTTGTTATGATGGCTCTACTTTTTACCAGTATTTCAAATCTATACCAGAAGGAAAAAAGCAATCAATGCTTTACAATCATATATTGTTACATGATTTTTCAAAGCGCTTTTGTAAATGTGGAAACATTTACTATTTTTTGCCATCTCATTATCCTATCTACTTTATTCTGACTACAAAGCTGTTCTTTTCTTTAATAGCTCCTTATATGTGATTTAGCTGGGGCTAATCTTGCCCAGAGGACTGAACCCAATGCTTGTTTAAGGAAAGGACAGATGTGTGTCCTGGGTGAATATGAATTTTCTCCATAATTTCCATAACCTGAGTAAAGCATGGGAGGAGAAAGGGGATTTCTTCAGAATCATTACTTTAAAAGATGATAAGAACAAGGAACCAGCTATCATATGAGAGGATATGAATAGCTGTGGGTTGAAAAAATAATCATTCATACCCTAAAGGATTGGAAGCTGCTAGATTAAGAAGAGATAGGGAAAATGCTGGGTTGAAAGACTTCCTAAGTTCCCTCTGGAAGGATACTGCTAGATGATGTGAAAAGATGGGGAAGGACAGCACTCTCTCTCCTTCATTCTGTCTTCTCCACCTTCTCCCTTATATTCTGGCCAAATGGAAATCAAGAATTCCTGAAAGTAGATTTCCCCTTCTTATGTTTGAGAAAAGTAAAACCCAGAGAAAACAAAGTCACTAAAAATGATACATTTCTTGACAGCAACTGTCCAATAGTCACATGTGTCAGAAACTAGATAAGACAGCAAATGGGTTCTTCCATTTCTTGATTTTATCTTATTATAAAGATTTCTTATTTTGTTAGAAGTTTCTTGTGGGTGTCAACACATTAAAACTCATCAAATAAATGAAAGTCTGTTTTGCATAAGTACATGTTATTATGCAAGCCACCAACACTTCACAGCAGAACCAGACTCATGATGCTGACCTTGTACCCAAGTACAGAGCCTCAAGAAAATGGCAACATTTTACTGCATAAATGCAGACTGATTCCTGCGTTTTCTTTTTCTCTTGCTTTAGCTATATGTTTGATAGATTTCTATTGCCTCAATAAAATATTTGAAAGAACAACTTAAAAGGAGGAAAGGCTTAGTTGACTCACAGTTTCATAAGATTCAGCCCATAGTTTCTTGGCCCCATCACCTTGGACCTGTGGCAAAGCAAAAAATCATGGTAGAATAAAACTACCCAACTCATGTTAGACAGAAAGGAGGGGGGAACAGGGAGAGGGAG
>NW_022900924.1:37893663-37982237 GCF_012274545.1 Fukomys damarensis | reverse complement strand
GAGGGGAGGGGGGAGGGCGAGAGAAATTATCGCTTTCAAGGTTACACCCCAATGACTCAGCTTTCTTCCACTAGGCTCCACCTCCTAAAGTTTCCACCATTACCCAACAGCACCACAGGCTGGAGACCAAACCTTCAACTCATGGACCTCTGGGTGAGAGCTGAGATCCAAACCACTAAAAGCTATAACAAAACATAGATATTATACACACACACATACATTCCACACCTAAGTGTGTATAAGATTTATACTACTATAGAAATATTCATGGTAGTCATATATTTGCATGCATGAATGTCTTTGCACATATTTGTGTAGCAAATTAATACCTTTATTATCTATCGGTATGCATCAAATAACAAACAAAAAACATCTAACCTATAACTCCTGTTTTTCCTGGTATATTTTCTTGCTCTAAACTACCCAGTTTTCCTGTTTCCTAGCATATAGTAAATTAGCCTTAATATTTTGTCTCCATTTGTTTTTCTTTCTCCCTGAGGAGGTTGAAATGAGCTGTGCAGTAGAGGGAAAAGGAGTAATAAAGAGCCTGGATAATCCATGCAATGGACAATCCCTTTCTTTGTAATTAATTTAATATCCAGTATTCACATAGCAATCAACAAACAAATGTAACTGATTTATAGTAGATTATCTGTTCCCTGAGAGCAGACCCCGCTCTTATGCATTTTTGAGTGGTACACAGACCCATGTGATACTCTATACACAGTAGACATTAAAACTAGTATTTAATTAAATTCCACAAGTGACATAACCAATCTTATTACTTCACAAGTAACTCAAGTACTTCAGTTCACACTACAGCCAACTAGGCCTTCCCATGCCCCTCCTTCAACTTCCCACACCCTCACTGTCAGCGAGAATTATATCTGAGAAGGTCCTACTCATTTATTACCCTGAGGCCCAGTGTCTCTGTGAGTCTTAACATAGACCAAGGGAGCAAACGTGCCTATGAATGGTCATTGACAGAGAAATTTTTGCATGCTCAATATAGCAGCAACTACAGGGAACTCATTGAAATCTATACTTGTTGTTACAGTGGCTAAATTTTGTTAAACTCCAGCAAAATTAGAGTTAATTTTATTTAGTACAAATAGGTTTAAAAATAGCCTCGTAAGTTAGCATAGTTCTGCAATTTTACCATCCCATAGTGATAATGAAAAAATTCTGCTCTTGAGTTTCTTTTCTGCTTTCATTCTGTTAAAACCCCCTCCTCCATTTAAAATTAGACTCTATACTGATAGTATAATTACTGTATAATAGAGTTTGCTCAACCACTCAACACAAAATGCTTTGCTTTCATAGCATTTTAATATGAGCTGCATAATGGCACCAGCTTGAGAATCAGCATGCCGAGAAGGAATCTAAGACCCCAAATGAGCTCAAGTTTGTAAAATTCAGTTCAGCTGTTCAGCAAACTAGTTAATTCTAACTGACTTGACATGTGGATATCAAAATTTTTCTGTTCCCAATCGTATGTCTCGGTTACAAAGAAAACCGTCTGGCTTCAGCCTAACCATGATGTCGACATCTGCCCCACCGGTCTTTTGGGGCCCGGCATGTGTCAGCCTCACCACTTCATATGCAGTGGGATCTTACCAGCTCCTCGTTCACGGCTCTGAACACTGATAATGGAAAGCCACATGCTCCCCGCGATGCATCAATTTTAAATTAAATTAGGCTTTTCTATTTCTCCCGCTAAATACTGCTTTTATAGATTTAACGGCTCTATGTTGCACACCATACTATAAACTATTTACTCCTTTGGGGAATAAAAGATTAACACAAGTAATACAGTGAAACACCTATTTATATCATTATAATTTTCCTTTTGCAATAATAAAGGCTTGTTTGACCTTTTAAATGTCCAGTACTGCCAGAGTTAACATAGCTCACACTGCATGTCTACTTTATTCATTCATCTCTCTAAAATACTTCGTAGCCCAGGTGTTTGCTGAGGAACTAGTCCCAAAAGGCAATGAGTTTGTTTTACAATCAGTGTTTTGTGCAGTTACTAGTGGTTGCAGTGGGTGATAGAGAAGGAGCCCAAAGGAGGGGTGGAATTTTTCACTCATTTCCCACATGAGTAATAAATTCAGTAGCCGCATCCGGTAATAAAACTAATAAATGACAATAAGGAGTAGTGGGATCTATGCCAAACTACGCAGAGTATAACTCACCTAGACCTTTTTGTTTTGTTTTATTTTATTGCTATCACTCTGGCCCAATGAGCCAGAGCTACTGGGTTAATGTAGCCCTCCCTATAGCACTGTACCAATAGGGCATACTCCAAGATACATCATAAACTTGTCTCCTTTTAAACTATTTTCCGAACTAAAGTCCAAAGGACACTAAACTTCTGAGAATAGGAAAACTTGATCTATAATTTGAGAATTTTGATGTCTGGAATAAGGAGATTTCATGTAACTATTATGCTTTAGATCTAAAATATCCACTTAATGGCTCTCCACTTAACAGGTTTCACTGCATTACCTGTGTTAATAATATTTTATACCCAAAGAAGTAAACGGTTTATAGTATGGTGTACAACACAGAACCATTAAAGAAGTCTCATGTATTCAGAGGTGGAACTTTTTTACTTACTTACTTACTTACTTACTTACTTATTTATTTATTTATTTATTTATTTATTTTGGAGACAGGCTCTCTCTCACTCTGTAGTTGAGACTGACCTGGAACTCACTATGTAGCCCAGGCTAGTCTCGAACTCACAGTGATCCTCCTGTCTCAGCCTTCCAAGTGCTGGGATTACAAGTGTGTGCCTCCACGCCTGACTCAGAGGTGGAAATTTTGAAAGGCCATTGAATCATGGCGATGTTGTACTCACTAATGGATTAGTCTTGATGAGTTCATGGCTGATTGTGCTGTTGGGAGGCGGGATCTGGTACAAAGAGGTGGGTCACTGGGGGTATGACCTGAAAAAGTATGTCCTTATCCCCGCTTGAAAAAGTATATTCTTGTCCCAGGTTCCTTCCTTCTCTCTGCTTCCTGGCTTCCATAAGGTAAGAAGCTTTCCTCTGCCACACCTTCTCCCCATACAACTTTTGCTTGGACCCAGCCTACCAGAGACTAAATCCCCCAAAACCATCAACCTAATAAAACTTTTCCTCCTTTAACTTGTGCGTATCCAATATTGTGTCTAGCAGCTGGGAAAGTTATTTAATACATTATCATGATGTTTTAAATATATTTTATTATTTGTGCTGACTTGAAATTAAAAGAAACTTCCTGGGTAATTTTAAATTTTCTATTTGAATACCACTTTTGCAACATTTTCTCTCGCCATTGCTTCTAAAGAAATAGAAAACATTTATCGTATTCACATCTATAAACATAAATGTGGAACCTCTAGTAATCTTCACCAAATATCCCCCTATACACAAATCCTTCTCAACCTTCTGTATCAGTAGGTAAGACCATGTAACTGGCTGTAGCCAATTAACTATGAAAGATGTCACTTTTAGGCAATGTCATTTTAGATGAAGAAATGAGAAGTCTTGGTATTTTTCTCATATCTTCCCCTGCAAACAGAGACAATAAAAATGAGCACATTGTTCACTGTTCAAAAAGTACAGGCATGAGGTGGTGAATTCCACATCAGCCTGATTTGGTGAGCGATTGTAAGCAAACTGACTTCCTCTTCCACTCTCTTAGTCCATGACATGCTGCTATTACAGAACACCTGAGACGTGGTAATTTAAACAGAAACTTATTGGCTCAGTGTGGAGGCTGGAAAGTCCCATATCGAGGTACTAAAAACTGGTGAGGGTTTTTTACTGTATCATTCCATGCCAGAAGTTGCCACATGGTTGCAGAGCTTAAAAAGGAGAGAGAAAGAGAGAGAGCAAGAGCGAGGATAATAACATTAATCCATTCATGAAGTCAGAGAGCTTGTGGCCTAAAATCACCTCCTTAAACATCCCACTCTTAATTTTGCTAATGGCAATCAATTTTATATTAAGTTTTGAAAGAGATAAACATTCAAACTACTTACAAAGTTGAGCAAGAAAGAAAGTCCATTATATTAACCACCAAAATTTGGATTTGCTTTGTTGTTTGTTTTCCGTGTGTGTGTGCATGCGCGCGTGTGCACGCCAATGTAACATATACCAGCCTAGCCCATGAAAGCAATGACCACACGTCTTTGCAGTGGCAGACTCCTTAACCAAATTTCACTCGGCCTTCTCCAAGCACTCTAGGGCTCAATCTTGGCAGCTCCCTATTAGAACTGCTTCTCCCAGCTTTAGCAAAAATCCTGCCAAATCAATTTACCATCAGTCCCCCATCCTCATCACCCTGCCTGCCTTCAAAACAAATTCTACCTCATTGTTTCCTGGAGGGGGCTATGCACAGACCCACACCCTGCCACTTGACTAAAAGTTCCCACTCATCCATGCTGTGATCTGAATTGAGCCCAGTTCTACACGGAGGTCTCTTTTCTCCTGTTGCAGTCGTCCCCTAATAAAATCTATTTGACCAGTTCACTGCCATGCTCTGACTTTAAACAGCAGCGCTTCTCTATACCATGTTCTTTCTTTGTCCATCTCTTCATTCCACCTGATTTCACCCATAGCTTCTAAGCTAGATCAGTATGTAACCACTATCACCCCAGCAATTTTGTAAAGGCAAATTTTTACGAATCTCTCTGCTCTCCCAAATTTGTTTCTCTAAATTAAATCAAATACAGAATCCCCAAATTAAATTTAAAGAAAAAATGTTTCTTGAATTTGACTTATGGGATAGACAACTACTAGTTTTTCTCCTCAACATTCTACATTATAAGCCAGGTGTGGTGGCGCACGCCTGTAATCCCAGCACTCAGGAGGCTGAGGCAGGAGGATCACTGTGAGTTCAAGACTGGCCAGGGCTACACAGTGAGTTCCAGGTCAGTCTCAACTACACAGTGAGACCCTATCTCAAAAAAAATAAAAAAAAAATAAAAAAAAATTCTACATTATAGTTCTGAATTGTCAATCTTAATACACTATTGCACCTGCACAATAATGATTAATTATTACTTTATTAGGAGCACACATATGTTCATCATTGACACACTAACTACTAAACATGGAGGTTTGATTGATTCAAGAGATGAAGGCATAGTTTTGTTTACAAAATGCAATCTTCCATGGAGGTAGTTGCTGTGTGCCGAGGACACTCTATAGGTGATTGCTGTCACTGGTGATGAGGGAACCTTCTATTCATAACTCTAACTCCTATGTGTTCATGGGGGGGCTGGCGATGCAGAAAGAATTCTGCTGAAAGGACCCTAGTATCAGAGAAATGTAAAACAATATGACAGCAGAAAATGGGCCAAAAGTCAGCAACAAGTCAAGGATCTGAGTGATTTTTCAAACTGTAAAAATATATTTTATTTAAATATATGTTTGTTAATTATATTATTTATCTTTATATAAATGTAGAATATATATATATACATATATATATACATACATATATATATTATTGTTGACCAAATAGTGCATTTAAATGTAGATTCAAAAACAGCAAGCCTGCTCCTTCTCTGTCAGCAAAAATGCTAAATAGGGGCTAAATTGTCTTCCTGGGGGGTGGGGAGCATAGTCAACTGAAAACACACCTGAAATTGGAGCCAACAGTCAATATAGATCAAGCTAAGCAAACAGACAATTCCACTGACCAACTCAAAATCAAGTTATATTTTTTAAAAGGTATAAAAGTGCAAAAATACTTGATGAGACCCGGAAAAGGCAGGGAGCAATTTCACAGACAACAGCACAATTCTCAGGGCGCTCTGAGTGGGCCTGCAGGCAGAGCAGTCCCGCCCCGCTTCCCAACCCCCATCGGGGCTCTGTGCTAGAGAGCGCGGAGCAGAGTAACTGTCGGGGCTGCGGAGGACTCGCGGGCTAGGGAGGAGGGGCGGTTCCCACTCTCTTGGCCCAGGTTAAAATGGAGGCTATTACTTGCTGAGAGCAGATTTGCTCTCTTTTTTAACCACTAGCTGAGTTTCTCTCAATTGTTCTCCACATTGCGTCACTAACCAGCCCCAGGGTGTGGGATTCTGGCAGCAGCAGCTCTTATCTTTGATTCTCCTACTCCCACCAGCTCCCCTCGGTTTCTCTCTCTCCAGTGACTTTCTTTGGTAATGGAGGAAAAAAGGCTTTGAAATCCCTTTAGCTGTCTGAATGCTGTTTACAAGTGATTATTTATGAAGGAGCGGAGTGTTTGCAAAAAGCAGCTGGTTATGTGAGATCTAAAATATTATTAAATGTATTTGCAGCTATACAAGACGCATTTGTGTAAGAGACATGGAATTTTGCAGGACATTAGGGATGCATTTTATGTACCTTCATCATATGCTTATTGAGAATGATAAATTGTACTGCGCACAAGGACATGACAGTGGTGTTTCTTCAAAACTTATCTTTTCCAGATTACCACTATATATGAAAACTTCTAGTTTTTTATTGAAATGAACTTTGCCATATTTAAGGGAACAAAATAACATTTTTCACTTTTAAAGGCAGCACTGTATGAAATAATTCATTTTCCAGCTTCCTTCCTCAGTAACTGTGACTCATTTGATGCAGGTGAGCTTTTGGTACATTTAGGGGAGACTGTATCTTACACATCTGCAAATGCAGTGATCTCTTAGATCTCAGTGTCTTTGTCTGTAGAGAGAGAGAGGACTGAATTCCAAGTGCCCAGCTCTGACAGCATATTGCTGACCAAAAAATATACCAAAAAGACAAAACAAAGTGATTCAGTAAAGTTTTAAAAAAACAACTGCTGAGTTTGGATTAGACAAAAAAGCAACTCAGACCACCCAAAAAATTCATTTTGCGAACATTAATTTCTTAAATGATTAAAGAACAATTAGATCTGCCTTTCTTCCTTGAAGTAAATTGGAAGTTCCTTGAGGCTAGGACCAATGTTTTAAATGAAAAATGAAATTTCCCAAAAGAAAATCAAGACACATCTCTCATTCTGCTGGATGAATGGCCATCCTAACGACAGATGATATTAGAGCCATCAAAAGAACCCAGGTCTTAGCTGGGGATTTAGCTCAGTGGTTCTGGCGGCTGTTTCACAAGTGCAAGGACCCTAAATTCAATCCCCAGTAGCAAAAGAAAAAAAGAACCCAGGTCTTGGAACTTCCTGCCCACTGCTTTTTTTTTCTTTCCCTTACAATTTTCTGCCATTGAGATTCAATGTAAAAGGATTCAAGGGAGAGACAATAAATGCTATTTGGGAAGAAGAGATCTGAGAGCACTGCAATAGACATGCGATGCGAGGATTCTAAAACCTTGGCACTGGCTCTTTTTTGCCAGCAATATTTCTTAAAGCAGATACCCCTCCCTCGGATCCTTTATAGAGTACAGAGGGCTGCACACTTCCTGAGAGAACCCTGTTGGCTGGCCAGCCTCCCTAATGTTTGTACTGAAACTTTACTGGCAGAGCCTGGTGCCTGGCGGTGCCCAGGTGAGCACTGATCGGGAGCCCACTGGGCTGGCTCAGGGCTGAAAGGCAGTTCTGGAGGTGGAGAGCAGCACTCTCAGGAGGTTGTAGGCACAATCTCAGTTTGCAATCCTGTTCTGTCCAAACCAAAGGGAAACAGTGCTCTGGCTTGGATGCTTTTCCAAATGATTTTGACCAAGCAGGATATATAAAAAGAATCTGACTTGACACATGCAAAGAGAGAAAAATATTTTTCTATTTTCCCTTTATTTTTAGCCGGGATGTGGTCTCCTAATTATTTTAAGAAAATTGCTACCATAGCTTTTCTGTTTCTGTCATGAGAGTCTCAGATGGGCTGGGAGAAGCATGGGGTTTTCATCTCCAGTCCCCACCATTCTGGTGCTTGATTTCAGTGTTTCACTGCATCTCTCTGTAATGTCATTTTTAATTCCTGTCCTTGCCTACCTCAAACAGACGCTGCGAGGACAAATAAGATAGCTAGCTCAGTGTTTCCTCTTTCCCTACCCATCTGGTTTCCCGATTTGCAAGGACCACATAGGGTTCTGGACTAGAAAACAATAGGACAGTGCCAGAAATGAAAGGGGGCAGAATGGAGCCAGGCGGAAGCCCCACAGGACACGAGAGGCAGAGATCCAGGCCAGAGCTGGAAGGCTAGACCAGCCACAATTTCACATACTAATGTTATGCCCAGTTCCCATAAATACACATTTAAGTGGTTATGGGAGCATCTTTGAGTCATTCAGGACATCGCTGAGTCATTCAGTCATTGGTTATATTATCACTGTTTGAAATCTGAAGTATGAAATGATAGGGACTACACAGCTGGGATTTTCTTCCTTTTATGAGGAAGTATTCTTGACTTGTGTGGGCCAGGCCTTGAGGCCCTCTTTTGTCATTGAAATCCTGAAAGTGAGTTAACTAACTGTTTTAACTAATTTGGATCCAATTAAAGCACTTTTTGCAGCACCTCCCGGCTTTAAAACATCCAATAGACCTTAAACCACCAGACAACAGAAATGAAGTCCTCCAAAAGGCCAAGAACAATGCAGAGCCCTCCTCCCTCCTCCCATCAGCTCCTTCTCTCCCTCTCTGTGGTTGAACTAATCCTCTCACAAGTTCCCCAAAGTTCTTCTACCATGGACATACACAGAGAAACAAGAGAAGGAGCAGGACCCTGAGCAATTCTGCTCTTTGTCAGTGTTAATTGTGAGGCAGTTATCTGATCTGCTGTGACTTGCTCTTTCTGGAAAGGCTTGCATAATTTGGAAATAGAATTCCAAGATTCTCCTCTATTGTAAATTGTGCTTCTGCCAATTGCTTTTGTCAGGACTCCCCATTTCACCTCCTGTCTCTCCTCTCCACTTCTGCAAAAGCGCTGATGTGTGAAAACGAATTACACAGATTAAAAAGCAGCTTTTTCATACATGGGAATACAAATGACAAATGGAGGCATGGTACCTCCTCACACGGAACTCTATGAAAAAGAATCACTTGAGTCAAGACGCCGTCCTGACGCTACGAGGCAAACAAACCCACAAATGCTGTGAGACTCGAGTGAAGCCACATGGAGAATCTAGAGCAATGTTCGACTTTGTGACAGCCCACAATGATAATCTCATTATTAGGCTTTCAACAAAGCAATACTATAACGACATCACCCAGTCTTATAATTAAAGTTGTTCTTTATATAAAGCTATTCTGCTTCCTAGAGAAATGTTTATGATGTTAAATAACTCGTGTCTCAAAGACATCCCCCAGTTCACAAATGTGGAAAGAAAAACACTCCAAAGGAGAAAGCATGCAGATATGTGTTCTCTGCAACATGTGAGGTCCTGGGTGCTATTTTCACTCACCTGTCAGGCTGGGGCCAAATGAAAAGCAACCACCACTGCGGTGTGGACTGTGAGTGTACCGAAGCATCCTTAGGGTACATCATGGGGTGCAGTCGGAGGCCCTGTAAGTTGGAAAGAAGTGATGTGGCTGGTTTCCGGGATGACCACACTGTGCCACTCTATTGATCCCCTCTCACAATCAGCCCTCAGGTTTGGGGACCTCAAGAAATGGAAAATGCACTGTGTGCACTAAATTAGGGGCTTTGAATACCTTACTAAGGAGAAGAAACTTCGGTTTTCCTGTTTATTTGCTTAGTGTTGTTTGTTCTGAGTAGAGGAAGGGCAAGGGTAGCAAAGGAAGACAGGAAGCACATTCTGCTACCCAAGCAGAAAGTCTCCCTCAGCACCACTTAAAAACTCTGTTTCTTGGTTCCAGATGAAGTTATCAAGGTTGCATAACCCATGTTTCCTCATCTCTGCATGGAATAATTCTACAGTCTGTTCCCAGGTTTGTTGTGAAGGATAAATGGGATAATCTGTGAAAATCCTGGGCCTTTCTACCTAGAGAATATGGGCTCATTAAAGAGTAGTTATTGGCAAGGTGATTACTAGGAGTGTTTTTATTTTAAATAGGCTTGGGTGAGTAGAAATGAAACCATTTGTCTTCTAAGTAGTAAGAGCTTCCCTCTTAGGGGCTTGGGGTATAGCTTGGTGGTGCGGCATTTACCTAGAATCTAGCATATACAGGGCTCTGGGTTTGATCAAAAACACTGCCAAAACAAAGAATGTTTCCACCTCCTATAACAGAGCAGAGTAGTTGAAGCAAATCTAACAACAAGGAAACAACTGTTTTATAAAGCAGCACAGTGCTCACAGTAACATTGACTATGGATCCTTTACCCTAGTTTACCTTTCTAGACTTTTCACAGAACGTTCACCTCTATTTTCAGTGTTTCTTGTTTTGCGTGGGACAGTTACCATCATAGGACACTGTCATCTGCACAGTGCCCAATGTTTAGCTTCCCTGGCCCCTCCCACTTAGTGGATCCGAAAGGTCCTTAAACCTAGTCGAATAGTAATGCAAACCAATTAGCAGACCAAATGATACTGCACCCATGTCCACTGGCTGCATGGGAAATACAAGTGCCCAAATTGAGACATTTTGGTAGAGAAAGTATCACTGTGACTATTTGGTAACCAGACCAAGTGAGCATAGAGTGACTGGCCAAGTTAATCAGAAAGCACAGACATAAAAACAAATAGAACATAGATGATTTATATAAGCAGCTAACAACAGTTACCAAGTGGGGTAGGCAAAGGGAAGGCACTTAGGAGGCTTTTTACAACTACCCGGGAAGCATCACAGACATTCTTCACCCCAGTAACAGAAAGTTCCTGTGAATGATGAGGCTGTGCTTTTCCTCAGGGTCTGAGAGCAGAAACACTGGTGACGGTGACGAGTGCTGAGAATAATTCTCCAGCTTTGGGGATTGGTTTTCCGCGCCCCAGCTGTCCTACTGAGAAGTGACAGGAAGAAGGCAAAAGGCGGGAAGGATCACAGTTCTGAAACACCTGAGTACACGGATGGCCAGTCCTTTCAATGACCCTCACTAACATTGACCTCGGGATTTTAACACTGTCCACTCCTCTGCTGGCTACACATCACAAGATGACATATGGTTAATTTTAAGTGATATCTGCATCTCATGTCTTCTGTCGTGGGGTGTTGTAGAATTCAGAGGTCGCTGTCTCTGTTGGAAAGCATTCCCCTCTGCTTTATTGAAATCAGTGAGAAAGGACACTGCTACAGAATGAACTTTATTGTACAGCCCGCTGTTTGAACAAGGAGAGACACCTGGGTTGGTTGTCCACCTTCAGCTCTGTGCGAAGAGAAGCGAGGCTGTGCGGCAAGGACCGCCAGTTCTGTCCAGTGTTTTCTTTTGAGCCTCTGAATGCATTTTTTAGCTTGAAAAGAAACTGTGAATTCTGCTGTGCAACAAGCTCAGACTTTGTTTTGTGGAAATCTTCAGAGACAGAGCCAAGTCTGACCTGAAGAGCACCAAGTCTTGACTCTTTGTTGTGTGCTTTGGACCCTACATATAAAGGAACACTGAGTCCTCTCTAAAAGACAAAGAAGAATCTAAATTCCTTTGTGTCCCAGAAAGGGTTCTACTTCCTTGTAGGTTAGGCTAACTTTCTATCCCCTATACACACACTTCTTGCCCTTTTCATCGCTTAGGGGAAAAATGTCAAAAGTACCCAAAAATGCAGATGTAATGCATAATATCATAGAAAATACTTAGAATGATTTCAGCATGTCTGCCTACACACACACGCACGCATGCACACACACACACACACACACACACACACCATAGGCATACAGGCCACAGAACAGGGAAGGAAGGGAATGTGGTAATAATGTCTCCATTTAATTGTAAAAGCAAACAAATGTTTTAATGTCATTTGCCTGATTTTCAAGTCACGAGTCACTGTTGGAATGCCAGCCACTACGCACCAGCTACTGGGTGAGGTGATGAGGAGGAGAGAGGAACTGTACCAAGGACATCAAAGGCAGTCACAACAGTCCCTGGATTACACCAGTCCCTGGAATATGCAAGTCACTACGTCTCTGCGGTGTGAAATGGCAGAGGACATCTCTCATACTTCTCCGGGCTTCCAGGAGCCTGTTGACGAAGCTGAAGAATGAAAAACACAGTAGAAGAAACTTGCAAGCAAAGAAAGAACACCACACAGACAACAAGTAATAGGAGGTCGGGGGAGGAAAGTGTTCCTAACAGTCCTTTAGGAAGCTATCTGACCTTCAGCAGCACTTTAGGAGCTCCTAGTATCTCATGATAAAGAGACCAAACAACTGCTTTTTGTTTTTGTGGTACTGGGTATTGAAGCCAGGGTCTTCACACTAAGCTATGTCCTCATCCCTTTTTTAAAAAAATTTTTTTTGAGACAGTCTTATTTGGTCACCAAGTTGCCCAGGTTGGGCTGGGTCTTGCAATTCTCCTGCCTCAGCCTTCTACCGGGCTGAAATTATACACATATGCCACCATACCCGAATGACTTTTTAAGGAAATGTACACCACTGTTTTATATGAAATCCTATTTTAGAGACATTAATTCACTTATGCAACAGTCACGGGGGACCTGCCATGCTAGGCACTGCAGGAACACAGATAAATCTGGTAGAGACCTTGCACTAAAGATAGTGATTGTGCAGACTATGTATTCTTCTCACTCTTCACTCTCTCCTTATACCATGCGCTTTACCTCGAGACCTATTAGTAACATGGCATCAGAGTACGTGAAGTAGATTTCTCCACATCTTTCATTTTGGGTTTGGCCTTGTGACTTGCTTAAACCAAAGGTTATGTTGGTGCATTTGGCATGAGCCAAGGCTTTAAGTATATTGCACCATTTATTTTGGCCTCTTGTGCTTACTATTTCTATAGGAAAAATTTGTCCTAGAAAACAATGAGAAAATAAGAAGCATTTGAAGGAGGCCTATGTTTAATTCTCAAACTAGAATCCAGCTGATCCCAGCTTTGAGCAACCAAACCACAACAGACCTAAGGGGTGGGGGGTGGAATATAGAAATGTCTGTGGTTGGAAACCACTAAGTTTTGGGGATTGTTTTGCACTTATTATAACAACAGCTTAATACACTGACCCATGGCATGACTCGCCTTTTCAAACAATGCAGTGTGCAAAATTTTTATTAGTGCCTTCTAGGATGACAATATCTCTAGTTTTCCCAGGACTGCTTCTATTCTAAAACTGAAAGTCTGACATCCCAGAAAATCTGGGACATCTATCATACTAGTGCCTTGCCACTTCTAATTTTTGGAATAATTTTTGCCTTGAGTGTAGCTCTGTTCTGGGTACCCAAGGCCCTGAGGCTGTCTCTGAATGCTCCTGCTGGGCAGATACACCACGCACACACATATACCATCTCTGCTCTACTATTTCTACCCACTATGAGCAGTTTCCTGATGCCAGACCCACCTCCCTTCAAAACCACCTATGTCCTGTAGTTACTAATGGTGATAACACTTACGGCAATGCTTTAATTCCAGATAGAAATGGTCCTACCACCGTCAACCCATCTCCATTAGAGACATCTGTAATCAATTATGATTCTTTCCCATTATCATGTGGATCCAAAATTCTGCTCAACATAATGCTTTTGAAACCCGCTTCAAACGTCCAGAGTTGCACTATAAAATGCATCCCATATGCCCAACACACTTTAGGGGAGAGAAAACCTGATTCTACAGTGGTAATTTAACCTGAGTCTGCTTTTGAGATGCTGGTGGAAACATAAAATTGAAGGATCCAATTCAGAGACGTACAAAAATGTTCCTGGCCTTTATGTTCTCATTTGAAAAAAAAAATCATTTATTCCATGACCCCTAGGCTAAGATGTTTCTCTCTGAAATGCTATGACTTTAAACTAATTTCTCCTATGCCTTCCAGATGCAGTGGACTGCGTTTCTATGAACCTCTACCCAAGGGTTTCCTTTAAAAAAGAAAGATCAAAAATAGCTGTGCTTAGAGGATCAAATGAGATCACGGATTTAAAAATATTTTGTTAGTTGCAATGCGTTCTAGAAAAGAGAAGGGAAATGATTTTATGGTTATTATTTATTGTCATTAGGTCTGCTTCTATCCTCTTCCTATTGCAGACATGCAGCAACTTACTGTCAGTTGAGCCAGAGTGGGGAGAACTCAGGAGGATGCTGTTCTCTCCCCCCACTGAATAAAGGGGGGGAATTTCTCTTCCCCCATTGAATGAAGAGGGAAAATTTGGCAAATCCAATCACCACAGTAGGGCATGGGTATCAGAAAATAAGTTTGGATGAAAGAACACTATTGGAGCCTGGCAGCTACTTTAAACACTTCAATCTTCCTTTTACGGCTCCTCAAAATTGCAGAACTATACCTCACTTTCAATTAAGGTTTTCCTGAACCAAAAGGGCAATCAATTACATGATCAAGAAGCTTCACCTTAATTTACCTAAAGGTTTTAACCTGTTACCTGTTACAGAACTCATCTTATACAAATAGCAGCATCCATCAAGAGTTACAATGTTGTTATTTGTCCTATAAACTATCTGAAGAAGAGCCTTAAGTGAGGAAAGTGACATCCATAGCCTCTAAGGAAAAGGGTGGCCGAAGAGGTTGGCCCACACCTGCAGCACCAGAGTTGTATGCCCTCATGAGAAAGACTGGAAAGTAGGTTTTCCCTGCCTGCACTGGTGCCAGCTAGTCTACCTCACCCAGCCACCTCCTGTTCCTTTCCATCAAATACTAATGACAGTAGCTATAATAGGCCTGCAAAACATTTCCTAAATACAATCTGCTTTTTAAAAAAATATTCACATTTAAATGAAATTAAATAACTAAAATTGCATATCATTCTTAAATTTTTTCTTAATTTTTAAATGCAAATAACAAAGAGTGATCATGGTATGGTGCAATCTCTATTGTTATAGGGTTTTTTATATTACTTATTTTTCCATTAATAAGAAAGACATAATCATCAAGGTTAGTTAATTAATGTATTGTCTATTAAATGACTATACCTTTACTTACTTGAAGTTCTCGATCATTTTTCATAAAATTGAAAATATTTGTAATCATTAGTAACTATTTACTCTTGAAATAAAAACATTTGCTCTTCTTGGACTAGAGGTTCCATTTGACCCAGCCATCACTCTGCTGGGTATCTTTCCAAAAGAATTAAAAGAATCATATCACAGTGATATATGCACACCTATGTTTATAGCGGCACAGTTTGTAATAGCTAAAACTTGGAAACAGCCCATTTGCCCATCAGTTGGAGACTGGATACAGAAGATGTGTTTTTTCTATAAAATAGACTACCACTCAGCCATAAAGAATGAGAAAGTAGAGTCGTTCATGGGAAAATGGATACATATTGAGGATATACTTCTAAGTGAAATAAATAAGTCACACATGTGTAAACACCGAATTGTTTCTCTGGTGTAAAAAACTATAACAGTACATAATGAGATAATTAACAATGTGAAATAGGAAGAAAAAGGCTAAAGGTGTAGGGAAAGTGGGAAGGGTAGGGGAAAGGTAATAAGGGAAAAGAAAAAAATATGAGAAATTGAAAAAATGGAAACAAAGTGTTTGTAAATGGGGAGGGGAGGAGGGGGTGAAGGGAGGGCAGGGACAAGGGGGAAAAATGAGAACTAAGACCTCTCATGTACAGGTACAAGATCCCAATAATACATGTAACTGTACTGTATACCTAAAGTGTACCAATAAACTCAATGAAAAAAAAGAAAACATTTGCTCTTGAAATAAAAACATACATTTGTATCTTACATGGAAAGAGAATTTCAATTTATAAAGCATATAATGTGTAGAAAGTTTACTTGTATCTTAATGTGACTGTTCTGGTGGGCATGCTTTGTTTATATTACTGATTTTATTATGCCAATTAGACATGATGATACCTAATTCGACCCCCTTGATCATTGATTATCTCACCTCCAGAGATGCCAATAATAATATTGAGATGAACATTTGTTTACTCGGCCTTTAAAGGCCAAATAGACAATTTGGCAAAACGCAATTATGAGATTCAAGCAAAAATTTACTACATTCCTACAGGAATAGAATTTAAATAAACAGAATCGAATCACAATATAAGTTCATCAAACTGAAATTAAGAGTCTATAAACACAAGAGGATATATTTCACCTTGTTAGAGGAGAAAATGCTCCAGCATCATAAATGTGTCCTTCTTGCTCTTATAAACAAAAGAATCTATAAATGTGCACACACGAGGAAACATCATTACAGTCATCCTAAATGTCCAATCTTCTGATCTCAAAATTTCAGCCTCCCCTGTATACCTGACCCTTTCTTTAACAAGTTTCTGAAGCTGCAGTTCAGAAACCACTGCAACCAGTGTGGCTAGGAAGTAACTTCCCTTTCCTTTTTCCTGCTGAGAGGCTTCTTTGGGGAACTCCTAATAATTTACAAGAAATTTTCAGAAAGACATCCCTGCCCGCAGCACTGGCACCCTTCCTGGGCCCTCATGACAAATGCTTTAATAATCTGCCTGTGTGCTGCCTGTCACCCTTCAAGGCTCTGTTCTAAAGACATTTGCTTTTAAAATCCAGTTGAGAAAAAAATGCCCGGGACAGAGTTGCTCTTTCCATGGTTCTGTCCACAGCTTGCCCATGGGTCAGTGCTCTGTGGAGCCAGTGCCTCCAAGCATAATTATTAGATGAGATGTTTCCTCCCGAAGCAGCACAAGCTGCTTCCTTCTTTCGTAAGGTAAAATGTGTGGATTAATCCATAATCAAACAAGTAGGGAAAATCGCTACTTAGCATATGCACAGCCCAGAACAAAAACCCTAGCACCAATTAGTAACAATATGAATTTAAGTCAGAATAGCCAATTTGCCAGCATGAAAATTCCCGTCAGGAAAATGTTTCTTCCTTTCCCATTGTAACAGCCCCCTCATGCACAAATAATAGAATGCCTGAGAGCTAGAGAACTTCTATTAATACCTGTAAGGGCTGCCATATTTAGCTATTGTCTTCACAGCAGCAATGACCTATGGTGGTGGGGGCAGAGTGCGTTCTCAGTCCTCCCAGCGGGTGGCTTGACAGGAGCCATGGCTGGGACAGGGCGCTAGTTGGAGCAGCCATAAAGCTCAGATGGCACTTGGGAGAAAGAGCACTGGGGCTGCTCAAACTCTCAGACAGCTTTTCTTCAACCTAGCTGTGAGGCTTGACAAGTCCCTCAGGATCTCTGAGACTCAGTTTCCTCATTACAAAATGAACGAAGGGACAAGGGAGAGTTCTTTGGGAACCAAAGTGCCACTCAAACACAGGAAATGATTAGTAATGGAATCACAGTGTAGCTTCCCCGTCAGCCTGAGGGTGTGTGGAACACAGTCCCTGGTCTGCAGCCTTGGTGTGGAGACAGCCAAGAGTCCAGTCATGCTTCCTCACATCATCATAGGACAAATTTTCCTTTCCCTTCACCTCACGTCTTTGGAAATGAACTTTACCTTTGTTGAACCCTATTACAGATAGAAGACTGTGTTTACATTAGAATGATGAGGTTGAAGAGGCAAAGGATCTGGGTTCAAGTCCCAGTAATACCATTTAACTGTAGGAATTTCTGCAAGGTGTTCAATTAGACCTAGTTTGCCCATCGATAAAATGTGTGGTTAAGGCCAGGGATTTAGCTCAGTAGTTCTGCTGCCTGCTATGCAAGCACAAGTCCCAAGTTTGATCCCTGGTACCAAAAAAAAAAAAAGTGTGGTTAGATTAGTAGCAAATGAGATCAGCAGATACTAAATAAGCCAAATATTTTGGAGCATTGCATGAAATTCTAGACTTCTGAATATTCTTGAAATTCAGGCTAACCTATAACACTGGATCTGATTTCCTGCCCAGCAGCAAGGAGCTGAAGCTAAGGATCTGTGCCAGGAAATTATCTTTCCCCAGTGCACCCAGGTCTCTGACGTGACTATATGTACCTAGCATTTTGTCCTACTTCATTCATTTAAGTGACCTGTGCAGGCCAGGAGTGTTTACTTTGCAATCCTAGATAGATATTCCCTGGGTACCATTCAGTCTTTAGGCTCCATAATTCTTTAAAGCTCTACACGGGAATAAAAACTGTAGCAGGATAAGCTGTCATGCTACTATATAATTTCAATCATCTCATTAGTTAGGAAAAGACACGGAATAATTTGAACCTAGAAATTGAAACTAACATACTGAAAACTAAACTAAACTAAAATAAATAATAATAATCACCTTCCACCTGTTACATGTTGCTGTGGTGTTCATTTTAGCTTTGTCTTTATTCACTTTGCTTCCCATCCAACTGGATTGCTAGTTTACAAATGTACGTAGATTTTCCCATGGTCATTAATGTCAAAGCATAACATTAAACTGAATCCTTTGACCCTAACATGAGGAACTGAAAATGCTTACTTAATGAGAATAATATCCAGATGCTGAAGATGGAATTCTTGATGCTTTTCAGACAAATCTGTATGATTTTCTGCAAACATTAAATCTTTGTCTTTCAGTCTCTTTTGAAACTATTTCCATAAGAGAAAAATCTATTCTATTTTGGTTGACTGCACACAAACGCAAGGTTAAAAATGGTCTCCTGACACTTTTCAATACTCCTGCTTTGAATGCAGGGTTTGTTTTGCTGCTGTATTTCTTTCAAATGATGTGCTTTGTGAGGATTTTAGATTCATCAAAATACCTATGAGCAAATTTTTTTTTGGTAGAAAGTGTGAGCCAGCTGCTTGCATGCTTTTGAATGTGAGAGGTTTTACCATATGTTGCCATATCATTTAGATCATATCGAAGCAAGGCCAAAAATTTGGAGGAGAAAAAGGAGATTCTATCGTCTGTGCATTTTATTCGCAAGTCACCAAAAAGCGAGTTGTTTCAGATAACCCAGCTGTGTGACAGTATATGGCTAAAACATCTGGATGATTAGCTGAATTATTTATTTTCATCAGAACATTTTGTTCTCCTATAGATAGTAGCTAAAGTGCATAGTACATGAATATATATATATGTGTGTGTGTATTTACATATGTGCATGTGTGTGTTCCTAAAATGACAGATTTAAAGCTGTTGTTTCAGATACAAAGTATAGGAACAGTTCTTCCCTCATGTAACAACCTCATTCTGACAACCAATTTTTTTTTCTATCTGTGCCTCCCAATCCTTAAAGTCGACCAAGAAACAAAGCTGAGAGGCTAGGAAAAGGTGGAGGAAGGGAGCAGGTATTCCCATTCCCTGCAACCATAGCCAACAACTGCTGACCCTAAGCAGATGCACAAACCTCTGGGAGATGAGGCACACGCACGAAAGTGAGACAGGGGCTAAAAGAATCACAAAATAATACAAAACTACCATTTAAGGAATGTACATTATGCTACAGGCAAAATGTCTTTATCTGCATTGTCTCCTGTGATTCACACAATAACTCTATGAGGCAAAAATTTATCTCTCCCTTTTCTAATAAACAAAAACATTCAGAAAACTAAAGGAACAAGACATAATATGTGAATTTGAAGACGGGATTTCAAAGCATCTCTCTTGAAAATGCATCTATACTAGCTTTTCTGGGTCAGAGACTACCTACCCTCTCGAAGTGGAACACTGGGGATTTCAATGCATGTCACCCTGGGCAGGGTGGGTGATCTGGTTATGACTCCTCTTGCCAAAATCATACGGCAGAGCAATGGTGACAACCACCTCTGTCCTGACCTATCCCTTCATTATTGAACCCTTCACTAATTCCTTAAAAGCTCTGGGCAGTGTTAGGGAATTAGAGCGAGCCAAAGTGACCCAGTCTTCACAACCAAAACATGTGCCATTTGAGTCAGTAAAGTGGGCTGTATGCGACTGGCATGTTGAACTCCAAGCTGACATATCTCCCTGAAATATGTAACAAGTCCAATCTCAAACATGCCTCTCGGGTCTATCTATCTATTTCAATCTGAGGTTTATTAAATTAGCCTACTGAACTCCATGGTACACTGAGATCTCATCTGCCACCTGGCATGTTGAAACTTTTCAGTTATAGGTGGCTGCAATTATTTCCAATGCTCACTATAGTATTTGTAGCATAACTCCAATAAACTCTGTTTAATGGACACTTCTCCCAGGAAGAAAACACATGGTTTTTGTTCTTAGAATCTGGGTAGACATGATATGCCACACCATGGTACCATGAAGCAGACAATAGAATAAATTGGACACAGGAAACTTTTGAAATCAAACAATCAAATAATTGTCATCCCAATTATTTCATTATAGCTGACAACAAAAGGACACAAAAGATAAGTGGCTCCCAGAATGTCATGACATCATAAAAGACTCAAAACACAAAGAGTATTTCTAAGAGATAGCAGAATTCATACAATATGCAAGCTACTGTTAAAACCTTGTTATCCTGATCACAGTTCTTTTCTCCCCAAACAGTATATAATGCAAAACAAGTCCCACTCCTTAACAGCCTACACTTCTTATTGTTATTTTATTAAAATACAGCCCATTTTAACCTGGCTAACTCAAAGTCAAATTTTGCCAGCCCCTTACATAGCAATGAATGAAGTTTTGCTTCAACTCTGTTTTATCTCCTGGGCTCCAACTGCTCCCAAATTGGTTTCACAAATACAAGTGTGCAAAGTAAAAGAAAATCACCACACAGAATGGTAATAACATATGCAGAAAAATATATGTTGGATATCAGCTCTTTTGGGAGCTTATGAATTCTCTTTTCAAAATTTTCCCTTATGTTTAGATATTAAACTACTGTCTGAACACATTCAAAGTATATGATTTGGCAAACACAAAGGAACAAGGGTGTGGAGAGAGAAAGAGCTTCTTAAATTTTTACTACTTACAAGATTGATTATCATCTAATGAAAATATTCCACATAATAGTGCAATTTATCAGCACTGGCTACATGCAAATATTGAGTCCTCACAATAGAACTGAATTAACTATTACCAATCTCATTTTATTTATTACTGGAGAAAGACAAGCACAGAGAGGTTCAGCAACTTGCTCCAGATCATGAAGTTACTAAGTCGTGATGAGATGGACTCAACCTGAACAAGAATTTAGGCCTCTGTTGGGAAGGCAGAGATGGAGTTGCCCAGGTCCAGGTGCTGAACTTATCCTTCCTCCCACCTCCACTTCATTTTCCTAGTACCGCCACTATCACAGCTCGTGGAAAAGCTCAGCTTCTGGAATGGCCACTCCACTTTCAATTTCTCCTTCCCTGATACCTTAGAGAATTCTCAAAGCCCAAAACAATAATGATCCCTTTGGCAGCCAAGCAAATTCCATGAAGGAGTTTGAGCCAGTACCTCAAGAACAGGGGAGAAAGAGGCAAATCCTCTCCAGTCCTGAGCCCTATAATTATCTCAGGCCCCTTGCTGCCAGCATTCAGGAAATTTGTTTCCTCTCAGGAGCTGGTTGATTTCAGCTGCTGCTGTCTGCTCTGAAGCCTGGATGCTTAGACTCTCAGCAGCACTCCCATAACCTTTCTACCGCATAATTTCGATTGGACACAAACTCTCAAGACCACACAGTGTGTCCTTCTATGAGCGCTGTGTGTGTGCTCAGATACGAGCCCATGTTCCTTTCACCAGGTTAATGCACCCAGCCCTTAGCTTCTGCAGCTATTAATTGCAAAAGGCACATGGCTGTGCATGTTTTAAGAGAACTGCATCCTGCCCCACCTTGGAAGTATGGTCACTGGCTAATGATTGACTACCTCAGGCACAAAAGCTGGCCACTTCCTTCAAGGGAAACCATCTCTGTGGTGCAATTGGCTGCTCACAGCTGAAACATGGCTCCCACTGAGAACACATCTATCTTAGCTTGGTCTCCTGCCCTTCCTCATCCCTTCTCCTGAGGGGCACCTTCTCGATAAATCATGTACTCCAAAGTCCCTGATTCTACCTCTGCTTCTAGAAACAAAGATACCTACCTCAGCTGCTCTCTCAGATTCAAGACTTTGCTCATTTCCCTCATCCTACTCTGCCTTCAAATACCCTTTCTCAACAATTCCCACAACACTGAGGACCCTATACCATCCCCTTCCTAGCTAGAAAGTCTTCAACCTGACTCATGTCAAACATGTATACAAGATGCCACTGGGGAATTTTCAATCAGTGTTTAATGATATTCCTACCTATAAAAATAGAAACATTCATAATTTATAATCATTTTCCTGAGCAAGGCATGCAAAAAACATACAAGATTCTGTTCTGCCGATGCAGCTGTAGGCTTACACTGGGAAGGAGGAATCTTCAATTGTGTAGGAAGCCTGTCGCATCATGCTATCCTCTGTATGCACTGAAGAACAGACCTTCCCCTGGCTTACTCTCTAATGAGACTCCTACACCAGGACAACTGCCTGAGGACGATTAATGAGATTAATCACCAGGTTAGGGTTTGAAGGAAATTTTTTCATCAATCAGAAGCTCTTCTTTCTTGGCCCTGAAACCAGGATAACCTTCAAATTGGGAAGAGAGATACTCGACATTTCTTTCAGAAGTTAGCTGTACGTTACATCTGTATGCACATCTGTATATAAGTGTGCATGGACATATTCACATGCCCTTCTAGCCCAGCATGAAAAATAACTCCAGTTTTGATGAAACAGATACTGGTGAAGGTCAGATAGCTTGGACACATGGGAACTTTTGTGTCAAAGAAGTAGAGCTAGCTGATAAGGAGTGCATTTCCTTCTATGTTAGAATTCAGCGTCACACTGATTAGAAGTAAATGTTTACGTGGAGCCCATTAATCAGTTTCTGAGTCTTGCTGAATAAAAACTCCACCCTGTTGCCACTGAAAGGCTCCTGGTGTTACCAAGAGAAAGGAAATCAACCCTCAGTGGAGACCCTAAAACACCAGATACTTGTTTATCACAAGTGTCTTCTTTGTTCTGCTGATTTCCTTCCAGGGTGCACATGGTTCCCACTCATTTTTGAGGATATGCACTGCCTATTTATCTCCTTGTTAGAGGGTTGAGGTGGAATCAGGAAACACAAAAGCTTATATCTGACCTTGGGTGAATTATTCTCTCTCTCTCTCTCTCTCTCTCTCTCTCTCTCTCTCTCTCTCTCATCTGTAAAAGCAAGATGCTGAACAGGGTTGACCCGAGGTCTTGCCCTTTCCTAATGCCCTATGAGGCTTTATAGGAAGTGCAAGAGTAGGGGTTTAAGAGCATGAACTCCATAGGTAAATTGCCTTGATTCAAATTGCACATTTTGTCTTTGTGTACGTTGCTTACCCTAACTGGGTAAGCCTCAGTTTCATCATTTGTAAAATGGAGATAAAATGACTACTTCTCTCATTGAATCGAGGTCACAAATTAAGGACATAATACATAGAATATACTTAAATGTGTGCCTGCCACATAAATATTTAATACATTTTTAAACTGGTGTTATTCATTCTGACTAATATACTCCAACAACATATTGGTTTCTCCACTAGAAGATAATGAACATTTTTGCCCCAAACATGTTAATTCATTTCTGAAGAACCACAAGTTAAGCACTTTTGAAGAAATTACATAAATGATCTCATTTATACATTATTGAAACCATATAGAGTTGAAATATTATTTCCCCCATTTTAGAGATGAGGAAACCGAAAAACAAGCTAAGAATGGGCTCATGGCCAGAAGACATTTTTTTAATATTTCACAATCACTTCTCGAGGGGGAAAAAAATGCCTGATTTGTAGCGTGGGCTGTCTTCCTCGGTGTAAATATCTCCACCGTGGCCAATTCCAAGCTTACAGAGTGGTGTTGCTGAATCAGAAGAGCTCAGCAGAACTGACCACGACTCCTGGTCAGGGAGTTGAAATCCCAATGGTGAGATTTCAACCAGAAAGGTGTGGATGAAAGAATACCTCCTCCACGACTCCTGGTCACGGAGAGAGCGTGGGACCTGAGCAGCTAACTGCAGGGTGTCCTCATAGTTTGCCTAGCCCTCTGCTTGCTGCCTCTGAATGCTACCCTTGAAGTCAAAGCAAATGCTACACATACCCCTCATAAAGCACCCAGTTTAAAACTTCAAAACTCAGATAGTGAGTTCCAGTATGTAAGTTTGCATAGAGGTCTTACCTGCATTTTAAATTCTGTATCTATTTTCAGAATAGATACATTAAAAAAACAATTCTTTCACTTCAAAAAACTTACAACTGATTTATATCTATTATCTGTATCTGTGTGTACTATGGTATATATATAACTTATTTATAAGCTATAATAATGTTCAAAAAACATTTTTATCTTCATTTACAAACCTAGGCTCCAACAAAGTATAAATTTCCTGGCTTGTTGGTATATTTAAAAATATTTGGATGGCACAGTTGCTATATATGATGAAAAATAGATATTATGCATTCTTTATTATTTTATGCAAATTATGTTTCTTGGTTGAAACTGTTGATTCATTTCTGCTAACTTATTAATAACACATTACCAGATGTTTCTAAATCTCTCCACACAATTCCAGTTCTGATCAAGCCTGGCATACAAAATTTCACTCTAAGAGCCTTTTCTTTTTATTCCTAATTTAGAATATGCACTCATTCAGCATTTTAAATTTTACTATAAGAATAAAGAAATTAAAAAGACCCTCCATGTCTAACCCTTTCTTATGGCTATAGTACCATTTCATGCACCATAAAGCAGCTGTTTGAATTTATTCACAGGTAACATGTTGGTGGCAAGAGAGCAGTTAAAGTGGACTGTATATTTCCCAAAGCTACTGGGAGGTTTACTCTGCTTCCAGGAAAACTTAGTGCCCGGGGGCTTCAGGTTCCCCCATCATTTTCTTGGTTTGCACAGAACTAGCCAAGGCAAAAGTTTGAAACAATCTCTGTCAGCAGGAAGCAAAGCCATGTCCAGGGCCCAAGAAGTCTGTGGTGCCCCTCAAGTTCTGCAAGTCCCAGAAAACAAAAAAACAAACTTGAGGCAGAAGTAGAGATCTTTGGCATTACCTCTTTCTTATGCTTTTAGCACTGCCTCAGAGATTTAGCCTGCCTCAGAGTCTTCAATCTTTAAGAGTCTTGGACAAGCTAATTCAGGTCCAGGGCTAATATGTTAATAACTTGAGGCCATCTTTCACACAATGCCAATGCCTCATATTGAATGATAGCTGCATCGAAAAGACCATGATTAGCCCAAAGAAGAATTTACGCAATGGTGGGCTTTCAACCAGAAAGTTGTGGATAAAAGAAGACCTCCTCCTGTTTTTGAAAGCACACCCTGTGCACAGCCCACTGAGACTGGCAACTTCAGACCATCCCTCCAACCCTACCACCTTGCCCCACCTCCATAAGACACCCAGACTGCAGTCCAGGCATCAGGGTTCACCACCCCTCCTCTTTTCGATGGGGACACTCTCAGTGTATTTTGTCCCTGTAGTTTTTAAACATAATATTTGGAGAAACAAGCAATTTCAAATATGCTACATTAAAGGAAACTTTTTAAAAAGTACCTACCTGATAACACTTTTTTCTGCCACTAAGAGTAACAGCTAATATTTATTCAGTTATCATCACCATTCAGCCTATTCTCTCAATAATGTACATGCATTTGGTGATTTTTGTCCTCACCACACCCTTACAAGTACTATTACTGTTTTTTTCACAAAAAAGGCAACTAAGGCACAGGAAGGGCAGGTCACTAACTAGTGGCAGGGTCATCAGTATGGCTTCCAACACAATGCTCTGTGCTTTGCCAGCATGTGAGGTTGGCCCTTTAATGTGTCCTCATTTTTAAACTGAGGAATAAGGCCGGGGATTTAGCTCAGCGGTTCGATGGCCTGCCTTGCAAGTGCAAGGACCCTAGTTCAATCCCCAGTCAAAAAAAAAAAAAAAAAAAAAAAAAAAAAGATGATAAACTGAGGAATGAACTAATCCTCTCCAAACCCCTTGATACTCAGATACTTGGTCTTCTGATCAGGTTTGGCCACATCACCGTCTCTATTACCTCCATGCTAGAAGTTCACTGTGATCATTCTCTTCTGTTCAGAGGCCATATAACCAAAATTTTCCCCACTAGTGAAAACTATTACTGCCTTATTTTTTTTCAAAAGAATACAAATTGGAAGCAACTGTTTTTAGCTGGTCTTCATTACAGAACTAGGTTGCAGCAGGAGACCTGGGTCTATTTCTGCCTGAGCAGATATTTCTCTGGGGCTACGGAAGAGCTTGTTCTCCCTGAGGCTGAGTTCTCTTCCAGCAGAAATTTCAGGCGAAAGCAAACTGGACTATTATCTTTCAGAAATTTTGTATTGTTTTCTGCTTCTATTCATGTCATAGTCACTATGTAGCATTGGTTTTATCATCAATACCCAAACACAAGAGGAATATGGGTGTATGGCGTATGGTGTGGCTAGATGACTAGTGTAAAGAAGGTCAAAATGAAAAAAAAAAGGTTTTTCAGATAATTCAATTTTCCAAACAAAATTTTACAAATAGAGATGAATACAGAAAGATAAAATGTTGGCATCAAGTAATTAAAAATGAGTATTGAGCTACACAAGAGACCAGTTACTAGATTCTGCTATTTAGGAAACATATTTGGACAGCCAGTGGTATACAAAGAATGAGTTGGTATAAAATTCTAGCCATACATGCTACGGTGTTCACTTTTGTGCTAGACACATTGATAAGCACTGTTACATATTATTTTATTTAATTCTCACAAGAAAACTTGGGAGATAAGCCTGACTGCTATTCCCACTTTTACAGAGAAGAAACTGGGGAGGGGAAATAATTTCCTTAGCTTGTACAATGATAAGCTGTTATCATTATCATAAGTTGGTAGATCCAAGATTCAAGCGCAGCTTAATCTGACCATACAGTCCCAAATTCTTAATTATCATGCTTGACTATCCCAGATCAAGAAAAAAGAAAGAAAAAGGATGGAGAGCCCTTTTACTATCCAAGAGCAGACTGGTGGGTAGAGAGTCGGTGTGCATTCAGGAATGCCTAGAACGCAGTCACAGTGCAGCTTGTCAACCAGGAGGGGGTGACTGGAAGTTTTTTAAAACCAGAAAGAGGGAAAGCATGATTTTGGCTAGAGGGACCACAAGGAGATCAACATTCTACATTTATAGGGAGGGTTCAAGGAAGAGACAGTATTTAAACTGAGCCTTGAGGAACGTTTGAGACTTGAAGAAGACATACTCTATCCAGAAGGCAGGGTGGCACAGAGAAGCAGAAGACCAGAGGAAAATCCTCTCATTTGATTCACAAGGACCATAAAGCATTACTAAGCAAAACTCAGTCATGCTCACAACTCTGTCTCCACTACTCATACCAGTTGTTCAAAAACGTGGAGTAAGTGAACTGATTTGATAAAGATAAGTAGAGAACAGGCTTTGGAAGCCATCCAGTATTATGATAAGAGACTGGATATCCTTCCATCCCCAATGTAAAACTATGAAGACAAGAGATATCATGTGACCTTTATATTAACTAGGAAGTTAGTCAAATAACATGCTGGCTTGCAGAGACCCTGAAAGTCAGCTAACCATAAATAGTCCAGGCAAGAAGGAACAAAGGTCTAGCCAAAGGTGGTGACCACTGAAATGTGGCAAGAGCGTGGATTACCAAAGACTACCCTCCAAGGTAAAACATTTCCTTTCCTCACCACCCCACTTTATCTACTTCACCTGGAGGTAGTAGAAAATGCTTATAGTGATTCAAATACCACTGGGGATTAATAGCAACTCAGCAGAAGAGGAGAAACAATTAATCATCCCAATACTTTCTTTATATGATGAATCAGTGGATAATCCCAGACAAGTACTGGGAAGTTCCCAATATCTACCTGTTTGGCAATAAAAGCCAAACATTACAACTTTGGGCTGGGCTTTTTGCTTTTTTGCTAAGGGTTTTGTGATTTGATAATAAAGTCAAGACATCCATTTTCAAATTATCACCACAGTAACTTTTCATAGGACAATGGCTATCTATTCCAGTTGTCTGCCTAAACAAGGGTCCATCTGTACTGGAGTTTGAATCTAATAGTATTAGTCATGCTCCATAGACTCTGCAAAGGGGAACAAAGGTATGGTAGGACGAGGCCCGGTACGCCACACAGAGATCTCCACTGCACTTGGATTCATGTCACAAGTTAAAGGAATCTCAACAAAATACTTCTTATTGAT
Organism: Fukomys damarensis; assembly: GCF_012274545.1. Taxonomy (NCBI): domain Eukaryota; kingdom Metazoa; phylum Chordata; class Mammalia; order Rodentia; family Bathyergidae; genus Fukomys; species Fukomys damarensis. The sequence goes on along the minus strand of NW_022900924.1, from coordinate 37,954,143 downwards.
ACATTAAAAACAGCAGCAATGTGACTGATAATAGGACAAACAGGGACCATTACGTGCTATTCCTCCTGGAGAGAACCCAGAACAATGTGGATTATGTGTCCAGTTCTTTCTTTCTAAGCTCACTGCCACAATAATCTCTTCCTCCGTGGAGGAGAGCACAGAGGCTGAGTAGGTCCCCCAGAAGTCTCCCTTCCGAACAAAATTTTGTCCACAATATATTATTAAAGGACAACTATGAGAAAGCAATACTGGGGGAGAAAAGTATCATTTCATGGGGTTGGCAACGTTTAACTCCTACAAGTAAAATTAAAACTCTTTTTAATCTTGTTTTTTTCCTGTACTTCCTAACATTTACAACTTGCAAAATAATTTTGTAACCAGAAGAAACCATTTTAAAAATTATAAAAGTTACACTTAAAAATATATTGACACAGCTGAGTGTTTTCAGGCTTCATGTTCAGTATTTTGGTGGCAATTCCATGGCTTACCAAAAGGCAATGCAGAGTCGCAGCTGGGACTGCCTGGCACACTTCTATCCACTTCTGTTCTCCTTGCTTCTGATGCCACCATTCTTCCCCACTCTTACTGCCCACAAATATGACACATGGGATCTTCAACAGACACCTCATTTTCCTTAAGCGGTAACAGCCAGAAAAACAGGACTGTCTCCGTCCTCTTTTCTCCCAGTACGTTTGTGCTGCCCTGTCTAGACTTTCTGGAATCTGGACAACGCTCGCAACACAGCCCATTAGAACCATCCCATGCTGGCTGCCCGGAGCTCACTTCCTCAGCATGGAGATGCCTGAAGCCCCACGATCTTTTCTTTGGCTGAGTCACAAGGTTCCTTAGAAGCAGACTTTCCTAACAACATGCTGACAGTTCTTCCAGTGATCAATCTGGAGATGACCTTCCTCACATAGCTTGTAAGGGCCAGATGTGAGAATAAGGTACTACCAAGGACCTAACCTGCCCACACTCCCGTCTTTCTCCACCCGGTGCTCACCTCTTGAGCTCAACTGCAAAGGAGAAAATCAAAACACTGTGAATCTTTCTGAAAGCTCCCATGTCCTTTCAAAGCAAGTCCATCACTAACAGAATGCATCACCGATTTTAATTTACTGATGACATGCATCAGAATGAGGTCAGAATGGGATTTCTCACAATATTACATTACTTTGACCAGTTTTTACTACTAAAGCCTCGTTGTAACCCACATGTTCATTTAAAACTATTTTTTCTGTAACTATTCTTTTCAAATATCAATGGTAATTATTATACTGTCATTTAAATAATAAGTAGAATGACCTATATTTCTTTTACTCATAATGGACCATTTCTAAAAGATATCAAAGTGATTTGTGTGTTATACAGAAAAAAGGTATATCTTTTAGGGTTGAAATAGAGCTTTAAAAATAAAAAGGAAAAGGAGCACATGCACCTCCACAAATTCTCCTCTTTGTATTGCTTCCTTGTGGCAGAAGTAGGTGAGTAAGGAGCAGCTAGGCATCCTCTCAAAATAAAGCTCCGGCTCAGACAGAACTGGGAGAATGAAAGCTATCAAAAGAAGGTCCAGTGTGCCCTTGACATGACCTTCCCAGGCACCCACCCCTAACAGTGTTAAGTTTCCATCTTCTCACAACCTATTGTGCTTATTTCTCTCTGCAGTTTGGGCTACATTCAAGAAGCACATCATCCTCACACACAGCTGTCAGCCAGATAGAAGTTCACCTTTATCTTAACTCCTTCGATAAAAGAAAAACAATGCAAGAATATGCACTTCCTGCTGAGCCTGACAGAAACACAAAAGTTGATTCTCAACTTTCACTATGATTAATGTAAGGGTATAAATATTATTTTATGAATGGCAGTCACCATCGTATGGAAGACATGGCTGCCCCCAAGAACAGATCCATAGTCAGAAATATCGTGCATCAACCGCCACCTCAGCAGACTACAAGAGTCCATTGTATGACTTCGTGAGCAAGGCAAAGTGACCTTGGACCATGGAGAGGGATGAGACTGAGGGAAGGAGACCGTGAACTGCCATGGAGAGATGACAGGGGGTTGTGGCTAAGTGCGAGCAGCTGTGAAGTCTTCAGATTTCTCCGTGAGAGGTCTGTTGCCTCTCCTGGTTGCTTAAAGAAAAGAAACAGATTAACAGGAAGGCTCTCTAATTAGTCAAACATTTCAGAACAAAGATTTGATTGGAGGAGTCACACCCAGGAACCAGAACCCAGTGCCCCCACAAACATAAGAGGAGCCAAAGACCAGCGCAATATCCCAAATCTTTTTATTGCTCTCCTCAAGCAGTGCCATGTAATCATGAAGGATGACTTTCTGGAAATGCTTCAGAGAAAGAGTATTTTGATATTCCTCAAATTGGCTATCACAGTGATAACTGTCTACATTTCTGTCCTAAGGCCAAATATGACATATAGCTCATTCACTTTGCCTCCTCTTAGGGAAGACACTTGCTACCATATCTTTAAAAACAAGCACCCCAAGCCACTGGGAATACAGAGATGTCCAAGTTTAAAATAAATGTATGCATCACTTTGATTTGGAAAAGGTTGCAATTAAAAGGCCTTAGATAGCTGTACTATATAAATCCCTGGTTCACACTCTTGACAACACAACTGATTTCTGCTAGAGCTCTTCCATTTTATGCTATGTACATTGGCCATCCTACCACTGAACCACAAAGGCAGTTAAGAAGGAATGACCCAACCAGATCTTTCCCTTATGATGGAATGTTGATGCAATTCTTAATATTCTAAGGCCTGGAGTCATATATGCTATTATTTAAAAAATGTTTATTATGCTCCTTCCATGCATTAGGCAAAGACAGATAGGGGACAATGCTTGTTTTCTATGAGCCCCACTCTGAATGGGTATCCACAGAATAAACTAACTATCTGACCGTGTGAGAGCAAGCATGTGTGTGAACCAAATGCTACAGTAATACAGGTGTGGGAGTCCCTGATTCTGCCTGGGAGGTACAGAAAAGGACATCTAATAGTGAAATATAGCATGAGTTGTCCCAGAACATGATACTTTGTCTATAATTTCATACAGATAAAATCCAGTATCTGGTTACCAAATGATTACCACACTACGTACATTTTTTGTTTGCTTTGCTTTCATCTTAGGTTTTCTTTTTGCTTTGTCTTCACTTTACTTTCATTTTACCTGATAAATGCATAAATTCGCTTTTACTAACTCCTATATTGTCCTTGAGTTCAGTTGGGGTCAAATTATACATGTTTCTCATCTTTTCTCTAGCTGCTAACTTTCTTTACATAGGAACCCATAAAGTGACACAATGACATTTAATAACAAATTCAATGCATAAAACTGCTGAAGTGTTTGAAAAGTATAAAAGCTTTATGACAATACATACCAAATAATACAGAATACAAAAAGTCCTGGAACATTAGTGGAATGGCTAGAAATAAACCCATCAAAAATTAACCTCAGATTTACACAAATGGAAATGGCAATTATATAGAATCAGAAGGTTTTCAAAACCAATACTTTCTGTTATTAAATTCATGTCCAAACACCATGGACGGTTCATTGTCATTTGATAGCTATGCCAGTCTATTTTAGCTCTTAATCATGGTATTCCCCAGAAGATGAAACATGGGTAAAAAGTCACAATCTGTGTATAATACAACAATCTACCAAAATAATAATAACAATAATCTGAGATGAAAAATGTCACATGCTTTCCAGAAAATTATTATTTGTCATTGAGGCTTAAACAAGAAAAAAATCTGATAAAAGATGGGCAAAATTACATCAAATGCTTTTAGCAAGCACTAAATGAATTTCCCCTATTAATGTCTACATTGCTAGGCTATTTGTACATCATCTGTCATTTGTTTCCAAAGGGTTCTATTTTCTGATGTGATACTTAAAGTACATCATGAATCAGTTAATTGTGCAAAAGCCTTTACCAAAAGCAAAACCAGAAACATGGATTTCAGGACAGCTATTTCTAATCCTCATTTTAAAATCATATCTATCTCTGAAGTCAGGAGAAGAAAAAGAGTCAGTAGGTAAACAAGCCACCTACAGGTAAAGTCAGTTGATATGTTTGTTTTGTTGGACGATAAATTAATGAATGCTGCAAGGCAGGAGATTTTCATAAACTAAATGCCATTTATACACACATCATTATCATTCCTAGTTAATGATGCAACTTACTGTCTTTACCTGGTGAATTGTTTATGACACAGAAAAATAATCACTAATGGATTCTAAATCATGCAAAGGGACAAATAGGAACAGAGGAGTAAATTATGCCCTGCTTCATTATTTTGTCCTGTTCAACTAACTTCAAAACCCATTTTTATTGATTTTTCAGTCTACGGAGGCCAGTGACGGCCTCTGAGATGGGAAATGTTCCGCCTGGGCTTGTTCCGTGACTTTGGTTCCAATGTGTTGGATGATAAAATGTCCCCAGTCCTTTACTCTTCCTAGACTTTCTCCCTTTACTCTATACCACACGACCATTACACTGCTTAGCACATTCACGACTCCCGGAACATCAGAAGAGTGTAGGGCAACTAATGTGAAAAGGGGGAGGAGTAAGGTGAATGGCTTCCTCCTTCCCCTCACTTGTCAGCATATGGGGAAAAGATATACTTCGTGATTTTTGGTGGCTAGGCCATGTGGGTTAGCCCACACACTGGTTTGTGAACTGATTGTTCCCATCAGATGAGTCAGTAGTGATGGGAACGTTAATTTGCTTGGGGGACATTTGTCAGTGTGCTCATGAAAGAAAGGGTGCAGGCTTCTTTGCCAGCAAGCTCCATGACAAGGAAAGCACTCACTGTCACCTTCTGGCTCATTTGATCTTTCACTGCCATCCAGCTGTATCACAGGATACAATCTGCATGCGGGTGCTAATAATTAAATGAATGTTGCTCAAATATATTTGTATATTCTCTTCTGAGTGTCAGGCCCTCCCTGGAAGGGATGCCGAGGTGCTAAGATCTAACTGTGGACACTCTCCAGGTTATCTTCACTTGTGGTGCCCTCAAATATCTGTCACTCCTTCACCCTTTCAGCAAAGAACCAAGCCATTCATACAAATATCACTCATGGAAAAAGTAAATCTCTTTCTCAATCTCATCTGGATCTTTCTTGCAATGCAGGGGTTTTTCTCTGATTCAAGAAAAAATAATATTTATTTGAAACATTAGGAGCAATTAGATATTTAACCAGATTAGTTATCAGGTCTAATAATTGCCAATACATTCTTAAGTGATAAATAAAAATGTTTGGAAAGTAGGAGGCAAGCTGAGAATAGTGACCATCATCTGTAATCTCAGTACTGGTGAAGCTGAGGCAGGAGGATCATAAATTTGAACCCAACATGAGCACCACAGTTGCTTAGCAAAGCCGCAGCATAAAAAGTAATGGGAGGGGCCTTGAAACGTAAGTTAGTGAGAAGGCCCTTGGCTCCATTTTAGTGCTCCAAAAGGAAAAAAAGAAAGAGGGGGAGAGGAAGGAAGGAAGAAAGGAAGGGAGGGAGGGAGGGGGGAAGGAGAGAAGGAGGGAAGGAAGGAAGGAAAAAAGACAGCCAGGCATAGACAGGGGTAGGAAGGGAGGGAGCCAGGTATGCAGGCATATGCCTATAATCTTAGCTATTTGGGAGGCTGAGGCAGCAGGATTACAAGTTTGAGGTCATTCTGGACAACTCCGTGAGACGTTGTCTCAAAATAAAAATGGGCCAGGATGCAGCTCAGTGTTAAAGCTCACCTGGATTAAATGTTCGGTGTAGACAGGAAGGAAGGAGGGAGGGAGAAGGGATAGAACAAGCAAGAAAAGGGAGGAGAGAAAGGGGAGGGGGTGGAAGAGGGGAGGAAAGAGGAGAAGGGAGAGAAGAGGAGGGGAGTGGAGGGGAGGGAAAGGGGGAGGGAAAGGGAAAGGGAAGGAAAGGGTCAAATCCACATCCCTGAGCCTCTTTGGAAACAGCCATTTCTGTCCATCACTGGCTACATCACCAGACCACACTACCCAAAAGAGAGCCACAAACTTACCCACTAACCCAGAAGAGAAAAGCAAGAGATTGGAGTGACACTGAGTGACAACCAGATCAAGAGCTTCAGGGAAAATCTTGGACCTCTAACTTTGTATCTCACTTTCTTTCCCTTCAGAGCCAAGGTTCTGAAAGGACATTTAATGTTTGCTATCTCCACCTCTGTACTTCCCACTCAACCATTTTATTGAAAGTATTTTATTTTCATCTTTGCTCCTCTCCCTACAATACTCCACCAAACTGCTATCGAGACTTTTGGGTCTCATTTTTAAAGATGTTCTAATGACCCCACCACCTTAAACTTCTTAAGTAACCCTCATTACAGCATTCATGACAGTCCTTTGTCATTAGCTTTAAGAAGTAGCATACATCACAGAGCTTTATGTAGACTAGAGTCCAGCATCAGCCTTGCAGAGTCAGAATGCAAGTCTGGCAACACATCAAGAACAGATTCATCTCGTAATGACAATCCTGTACTAACCAAGCTCCCAGAAACAAATGTATACCTTAGAACATTTGTTAATTTACAGTAAAACTTAATCTGTCTCTTGCCCAGATTGTGCCTATGGGTGTGTCTTGGATAGACCAGAAGTCAGATATCTCTCAGGTGGGGACCCAGGAGGCAAGGGAGGAAGTATTCTGTTTGAATAGTTCACACTTTCTCATTAATCCACCTTCACCTCCACCAAAGTCCTAACCCAGCACCAAGACCCAAATACCCCAAGTCTTTTGGCTGCTGCTTTCCCTCTGTACCCTGGATGATATTTGGACAGGTACTGACAATGTTTTCCTCTAGACTCTGCCTTTTTATTTTCCATACTTTACCAATAGCCATTCTAATTTATGACTTTTCTTTAGAAATATTAATATAGAAAGAAAGCCAAACAAGTTAAATCTTATTGAGCTGACCTTGAACTTGCACTTCTTTGCTGCCCTCTGGTCCATTCTTTGTTGAGTTATCAGGTTGCTTTTAATTCAGCCATTTCCAAATTCTGGGCATTGTTCCCACGAACTTCCTTCAATGGCCATCCTTGCTCTCTGGTACCCTGTTGTTTTATGACTTATATCAGCATCCATAAATGGTCTGGAGGATATTAAAGGTCCAGTCTTAATAAATTCTACAGTCCACGTCTAGTCGGCCTTGTTACTGATCCAGGAAGGACTCTGTGCCCAACTCTGTCTTACTCCTAATAACTAAGCCTCAGTCTCAGCAGCCCATTTCAGCTTCTGGGCTGTGTCTTTGCCTTGGGTATAGTTCCTTTTAGATAAAGTCTTTTTGGTTCTCTTCATCACAGGTCCCTGCTCCTTGTTGCCACTGACAGGCCTCTCCGGTACCTGCCCCCTCCCAGCTCCACAAATGTGCTACCTTCCTACACGATGTAACTGGCTCTGATGAGTCATCTAATCTGCAGACCTGGCCCTACTTTCTCCCCACCCCTAGTTTAGCCCATCATTCTGCAGTTCATATGCCTGACAGAGATTAATACAGAAAGAGATAAATATACTTTTCATTTTCCAACTGTTTGTGTTGACATTAGAAGCTACATAATAAGGAAGTAAAAAGTCAACATTGCTTTTAAAAGTTCATTTCTTCTCCTTTGAAACGCACTAAATAACATGCATTCAGGCCACAATAATAGGCACTCTCAAATTCTAACACAGGAAAGAATACTGATGTTTGGGATCTGAAAACACTCTCTATTTAATAAATGACTGCCATCAGTAGAACACATCCCTTTGCCCCTTGATCCCTAATTAAAATGATGAGTCTTCGGGCTGGGAAAGTAGCTCTATTCATAGAGCATTCACCTAGCAAGTACAAGGCTCTGAGTCAATCCTCAGCATCTCAGGAAGAAAAAAAAAAAAACAGGATTTAATCTGGTGATTTCTAACATCACCTCCATTCTGAAAATTCTGGGAACACAAAAGAGATCAGTTTTCTGGTTTTCAGGTGTGTGTGTATGTTTGCTTGTTTTGTGTTGATAATTCTCTAAATGCTTTCTTTCTGGCAAGGGAAAGTGTATTCTACAACCATTTATCAATGATTAACAATGTGGCTTGGGGACGCAAAGCAGTGACTGTTCATCAGGAACTTTGAGCTTGAGAAATTCTGACTCCGGCCAAAACCAGTGCTATGAGAGAAAGTACCTCCCTCTGCAGCCTGCTGACCTGCAGCCCCAGGGTAAGGCCAGTCCCAGACTCCAGAAAAGAGAGCAGCTGGGGCCCACTGGGGTGACACTAGCTCCGGTTGCAGCTGATCTGAGGATACCCAGCAGCAATTTGGCTGCTCCCCAACTAGATTATAAATTCCTCAAGGGCAGGGAACACATCCTTTATATTTTTCCTGTATCCATATGGTGCAAGAGGAGAAAATTTAAAAAAAAAATTTTTTGGGGCTGCTAGCCCAGCCAGAAGCTGAAGAATGTTATCCACCCCCACCCGCAGCCAGCCTCCGCCCTCATAATCACTAGAGGAAGATGTTCAGGAATAGCTTTGGGGAAGTGCCTCCCTCCTTCTGGCCTTGGAAGAAAGTAAGTAGTTCATGCTCTCCCACACTTGAAGGGGAGTCTGCAGCCCTTTGATGTACTGAATGAGACATTCCTGAATCAGAAGGATAATAGGGTAGCAAAACTTCGGTTGCATTCACATCCCATTGTGGTGATCTGCTGAGCTGGCAGGAACTTCCCATGTAAGGCCAGACCAGATGCCATCCTGCTGTGGCACCAGTGGTGTAGCCAGAATCTTTGTGACAAGAATCGCCTCAAGTGGTCATGAGCCCTCCGCCCCCACCCCCAACACCCCTTACCACGGCTACAAGGTAGCTCAGCTACTGTGTCTCAGGTGTCTTCTAAGGACTAGAAGTGAGGCTTCAGCATACTTGCAAGTTCTCTTTCTTCGTAATTTATGCTGCCATCAGCATCATCATTACCATTTTTGTCATTACTAAAGTAACACATGCTTATGATTTTAAAAATGCAAACAGTATACAAAGAGATAAAAGGTCCATTTTTTTATTCTTTTCTATTCTTTCTCCAGCCCTGGCCTCAGTCTGATCCTCTCTGATCTCCTTGCTAGAGGACATCAGCACTTGTATATCTGTGAAAATATCTTAAAACATACTACACATCATGTACACATGCTTAGAAAAATGTATACATAGAGAACCACACATATATCCATATACATACTTACATACTTATACATTTCCTTCCACAAATTGATCGTAATATACTATCTGAAACAATGTTTTCAATTATGCTATCTCTCATTCATATGAAAACAAATCTATACTTGTACATTTTTCAGTGACGTCATGACATTCCATCATGCAGCTATGCCATAATCTATAATCTATTCTGTGGTTCTCTCTGCGTCATCTTTTTCCTGAAGTCCAAGTTTATCACAGTTTGCTTGGGTATTTATTTAGCTCAGTTTCCAGTGCATCCTCTAACTACCATAGTTGTTCTGTCCTCATGGCCACTGTCCTCTGGTTTGTGCCTTGTGTCTCTGCACTTCATGTATGGCTTCATGTTGCTCAGAAGACCCCTCTTTACTCCCCTCCCAGAACAGCTCACGCCTCCTCTCATTGTCTCTGCATCAGCCCGCACTGTGCTGGCCCAAGTGCTCCCTTTCCCAGGCACTGTTGCTTTGGTTCTCTAGGCCACATGGCTCTCAGGCCTTAGTCATTCCCTCGGGAAGAAGACTCTGGCTGCATAAGTACCAAGTCAGCGACCTCATCAATTCCAACTTTCCATTCCAAATGAATACATCTGCTGGGCCCCACGTGGTCTCATCCTACCATATATCTCTCAACACCTCTATCATGGACCAGAAGAAAGTAATTGATTTTGGCCTAGGTTTCTAAGCAAGAAGAATTTCTAGACAAAGAATCATTAAAGAGAGTCTCACCCTACCCCCACCCATGCAGAAGTATGTAAAGAAAGCCTTCTTATTCCGTATTGTAGGGGCAAGGAGCAAAATAAATTATGCTAATGCCAGAAGCATAGCTCCTCTTCCAACTGCTGCTTTCCCACCTGGAGAGTTCCCTTATGACCTTGACTTTACTAGTAACTTCTTGGCACATCATAGTTAGATCACACCAGCCCAAAACACATGAACATCTTGAAAGAGCAGATCGCATCATGAATAGGCTTCCTTGTTTCACAGGCAATAGGAAGAATGATAGAACTGAATATAAAGTGCTCCTCTGGAACCTATGTTACAACTGTGCTGAATGTCAGAATGACTTCACCAAAAAAGCATGCAGTCTCCAAGAATATGTCGATCACAAGGAAAAATCAATCAATCTGTAAAGTTTCTGACTAACCAAGAAAGCCTTTCACTCTACCTTGAAGGCCCATGTGTTCTTCCTCTGGAGTAGTGGTGCCCTTTGTTTAGACACAGCTCAGTGGCTGCAAGGATCCAGCTGTTTAAGTGGAGCCAGCCAATATCTATCAGAATGTTAGACGATTGCCAGGAAAACTCTGTGACACGCAGCTCATTTTTCATCTAAGGATTCGATTGAAATTCTATCTCCCTCACCCATACAGTTTAATTTAATCAATACAACATTACACTATGTCACATTTAGTATTAAAAATAAATTATTTAGACCAGATATATGAGAGCTGGGCATTTGTTTTTGCAGGTATTTTGACTTTCTGGTGGCAAACATCCCAACTTGCAGTGCTGGAAAAGCCAAACATAGGAAAGTGTCACTTCAAATTAGGCAGTTATGGCTTTGAATTGGCTGGGATTTCAGGCCCATACTTTCCTCAGATTTTCAGTTCCTTCCAACTCAACTGAAGTTCTCATTAGTGGCAAGACCTACAGAGGAATGAGAATGCCTGAGGGAGCAGCTTTTCACATTTATGGATTGCCATTAGGAGTTGGACATGGCAGATGTCTTGTGTAAGAGGGAAATATTTGTTGCTGATTATATCACCACTGTTCATTCAAGTAAATTGAAGTGGCATCTTAGCTCAGCATTTCAAAACACAGTCGTTATTTCAACTTATTAGTGGGCTTCTGAGTGATGATTCGTTGCCAGGAGTAATGATCTCAAAACATAAATCTAACCATAGGCTGCAACCATGATTGTGTAGTAGATACCCCTTATCCGCTCCCCCCTAAAAATCAGATGCCTGATTTCATTTCAAAGAAGCAGAAAACTTCTGGGCCAGAAGGAATTTGAATATTATTTTAACAAAACTGTCATCCTGCCCACCCCACCTTAGTAGGTGAGGAACCTGAGACCACATGGTCCTTGTGCAGCGGTCAAGGGTACACAGAAGAGGGCAAAGCTAAAACCCTTTGCCTGCTCTCATAGGTTTTGATTAATAGGTCACCTCTCCTCTCTTGGTCTTTGAAACATCAACATTGCCCTCGTGCATGAATCTCAGTCAACTTTCACTTTCAGCTCAAGAATGGGTTTCTAAAACCTTCCCAAGCTAGTGTACCAGTCTTGGCTGGGAAATCTCCCCTGTCAGTAGCTACACTTTCAGAATCTTTTATGTTAACTCTTCCCATTCACACCACACACACCCAGGTCTCAGTAGTGCAGGCCTTCATGGGTGACTTCAGGGACACAGCATTTTATCTTGATGTTTATGTAGTTTTAGATTTTTTAATTGACAAATTTTGACATGTATGTAACAACATCTATTGAGAAACATCAGAGAAACTGGGATTGTTATACAACTTCTTATGATAATCCAATGACCTGAAAAAATGCACACTCTCTTACCTTCAACTCTACAACTAGAAATCTATCCTAAGCACATATCATCAGGGGTGCACACAAGGATGTCCTTGAGGCAGTTTCTCTACACAGAAATACTAGAAATCATATAAATGTCCAAAAATAAAAACATGGTCACATAAATTATGGTACGCTCTGTAATCGCTAAAAGCACTATAGTAGAAGAATATGTGATATTGGAAAAAACATGTTTTTTAAAGCCGCGTACAAGATAGCATGTGCCATGTATTTCCCTTTTTCTTTTTTAAAATCCATACCACACATCCAGAAAAAAGCTCGGTTGGACATATATCAAAATGTTTGCTGTGGTTTCACTAGTATTGGAGTCACAAGTAATTTTATTCTCTTCATCTATGATAAACTTATTGCACTGTAAAGAAAACTGTAAACTACATTAAAGGGTCACCCTGAACAATATTATTAAAGCTGTCATCTAGTTATTTATTGATAGCAACAATATGTTAAGCACTACTAGGCATTCCCATACATTTATAATTTATACAAAGATAAACAGGAACAATGTCTGTAATTCTATGAAGCTTACAATCCAAACAGATGAGACAATATTAAAAAACAGATCACAGCTATCCAGGGTGGCAAGTGTTTGGGGAACAGAGGAAGGCGGTGGGGTGGACATAGGATAGCAGCCAGCCTAAGCACACCCCTCTAACTCTAGAATGGTGGAGCAGTTCTGCCAGCATGCTAGACACAATCACTCTGTGAGTACAAGAGACAACCGCCCTTGTTTTTGTGATAACTAGGAATTCTCCTGGCATGGCATGCACAAGTCACAGCCCTCAGCCTTTGAGTGTCTAAATATAACAACAGATTCATAGGACTGGTGATGTCCGGTCTCCCAAGTAACCCTGACTGTCTGAGACTATTTACAGAAATCTTCAAAGCAGTTCATACCTCACCCAGTTCTCTGTCCTTTTTACCTCTGCCTCAGTAGGACCACAACACAGGGCAGTAATTGCTTTGAATCTTCAATAACCTACAATTATCCAGCTTTATTCTCTACTTGATGGGGTGGGACACTGAAGGACATGGGGTAAACCTTGGATTAGAAGAACACTTTAAGATAGTTTTGCAACTGCATATGCATTGTATTTCCCAGAAATAAAAGGCAGACAACTGAAAATGCTGTTTCTGTCTCAACTTCAAACTGAAGATTTTCTGCCAGGCCAGGACTTCTTAGAAATTGCTCCCTCCAGATGGTTTCAGACACCATCCTGTTATTTTGGAAGCAGCCCTGAGAACAATCCCTGGCCAGGATGAGCATTAACAAGAGCATCAGCAGAGCCGGAGTCTGTGAAGCTGCCAGTCCAAATGAAGCAGGTGCTTGGTAGAGGCTAATGAACTTAAAGATTTCTATGGAATACAAACAAACTTTGCTTTATTAGTACATGTTTGCAGTACATAATGATTGCATTTATTATGGGGTGTTGGTACATGCACACAATACATCTTAATTCTTTTTTTTTTTCAATCTCTGACCCCCTACTCCATTTCTGCTCCTCTAAGCCCTTAGTTTCCTTCTCATTGAAAAAGCTCCATTTTCATCATTTTTTCCACTTTGATTCTCTTTTTTCCATTTCCTTTCCATCCTCTCCCTCACTTTCCCTCCATCTCTTGTTCCCCTATCATTTGAAAAATATTCCCGTTTATTTATCTTTGAACACCTGTGACATCACCAATAAAGCTGTTAACTAGATCCCATTGGTTGAGCTACAAAGTTATAAATTCCATGACTCTAGTACAAGTTCAAAATGTTTTTCCTCTGGGAATTAGCTTCCTCAAACCGCTTTATGTAAAAGCTCTAGTCTCTTAGGATCATTTAAAAATAAGCTCTTTCCAATTATTATCATTCATTGCCACCATTGGTAAATGTCCACAAAGAGAGAGGGGTAATTTATTTGGTTCCTAGTAGCAGTGAAACATTATGTTCTCAAAGTTGTTTATAAGAGAAGGAAAACATAGAATTAGGTAATGGTGATTTATCAGTCCCCTGTGTTGCAAATACTAACAGATATTGAAGCTCATAATGTAACCTTTGAGGACACTTGAAAAATACATGATGAAATTGAAGTCCAAGCAATGTATTTTCCTCAGATACTATCAGCACTTGGAGGCATCAAGTCTCTTTACATTTTGATCACAGGACAATGAGGAGTGGTTTTGGTTAATCTTTTCAAAAGCACCTAATACAAAGACAGATTGCTGATAATTAACTGGACACTCTGGGCTTCTCTGTAGGAGATTTTAACTTTTTCAAAATTCACTTGCAGAATGCTGCTTTCATGATAGTTTTGTAGAGCACAGCGGACATGTCTGGTGTGATGCATTTCAAAAGTAGAATAGCTTGCTCGGCACGGTGGCACACACCTATAATCCCAGTACTCGGGAGGCTGAGGCAAGAAGATTGCTGTGAGTTCAAGACCAGCCTGGGCTGCATAGTGAATTCCAGGTCAGTCTCAACTACATAGTGAGACCCTGTCTCAAAAAAAAAAAAAAAAAAAAAAAAAAAAAAAGCTTCAAAAGCAGAATAATAGTACCATCCAATTATATATTTGTTTCTATATGTTGAAAATTATGCTACAGGACATACCTATAAACATGTTTCACAAAAACAGAAAAATTGCATTGACTTTTTTCATTGACTTTTATTTCTGCTTCTTTCTCTACTTTAACTAAACAATGGTTTCACAGGACTTTGTCAAACACTGACAGAATTCTGGAAGCTCAATTTAGAAGCTCACATCCTTCCAGTCAGTGCAAAAATGAGTGTTTTCTTTACCACTGATTGCTGGACTTACACAACCTCAACATTCAAACTGCATATTGAGAGGACCTTGAAGAAACCCTGTAATATTCCATAAAATAATGAAAAGACTTTTAACATCTAGTGTCTTCTTATTCCTTTCCACCCTTCTGCTTCTGGAATGTTAAAAACATGTAATTATCTGAAAGTTTATGAAAACTTTGGCTCTAAATAATCCATTCAATTTGAACTTGAAATTCTGCAAAATAAATTTTCCTGGTAATGAAAATAATTGCCTTGTATGTAATTAATGTCACAGAGAATAAATTCCATAATTCAGTCAAATAGTCATTTTAAAATGGTAGACAAATATAAACAAGAATGTGTTTTCAAGTTACTGGAGCCTGTCAATGACATAACTAAAAATTCCTCCAACAGATTTTTAGATCTTTCAGTCTATTACTAGATTAACATATTTATTATTTTTTGGCTTGATTTGGTTTAAGAAACAGTTAGTTCATACTACCTTACCAACTCTTAATCTCTCAACATGAAAAAATGTGATTGCTACTCTGAGTGCACATTAATAAAAGATTGATTAAAAATAAAACTTTTCACACCAGAGAAACTATTTGGTATTTACACATGTGTCACTTATTTATTTCACTTAGGAGCATATCCTCAATATGTATCCATTTTCCTATGAATGAAGCTATTTTCTCATTCTTTATGGCTGAGTAGTAATGGTACATAAAATCCTAATGATATAATTGACAATGTGAAATAGGAAGAAAAGGGCTAAAGATGTAGGGAAAGTGGGAAGGGTAAGGGAAAGGTAATAAGGGAAAAGAAAAAAATATGAGAAAATGAAAAAATGGAAACAAAGTGTTTGTAAATAGGGAGGGGAGGAGGGAGTGAAGGGAGGGCAGGGACAAGGGGAAAAAATGAGAACCAAGACCTGTCGTGTAAAGGTACAAGATCCCAATGATTAATGTGACTGTAGTGTATACCTAAAATGTAACAATAAACTAAAAAAAATAAAACTTTTCATGATATAGAAAGTTTATCACCCCCAAGAATTTTTAAGGCTGTTATCAAGTACTTATTTGCCTACAGTGACATTACATGGTGTTATACATCAGGACCTCAGAATATTGAAATGAAGCATTACTGGGCTGGGGATGTAGCTCAGTGGTAGAGTTCTTTCCTAGTATGCACAAGGTCCTGGGTTCAATTCCCACAAATCCAAAAATGAAAAGTCATGACCACACCAATACTAACAAATATATTTTTATTCTGTAGATACGCTAGGCACTTAAGACATTAGACTGAAAGTTTTGAGGAAACCCTTTTACTTTTAACTTGTGTATATCTGATTTGCTGCTTTTCCTTTATGCCAGTCTCCAGTAAAATTAACCTTTTATGGATTCCCTCTTTCCCTAACAAAACTTGTCTCTTACCTGTCAGTGTTGTGCCAACCCCCATTTAACAAGGCCACTGAATTTGAGTGGGAAGGAATCCAATCACACATTGCACCTATTTCTATGGATGTGGCCTTAAGCAAATTAATCATCATATGTTAACCTCAATTTCTTCTTTGATAAAAGGGGCTTTTAGTGCCCTTCATGCCTAAATGAAGTTTATAAGGGACAAATAAAAATTTTTGCTTGATTGTTTTATATATGAGCATTATACCACATAAGCTAGTTCAGATTAAGTCCAGCAGATGGGATAGACAACCCAAAGTGATAGTGGCTTAAACAAGTCAAGAATTTCATTTCTTTCTTATATGAAATAAATTTAGAGAGAAGCTTTCAGGGTGAGTGTGATGGCTACAAGATACAGGAATCTGCACTCTCTTCCTTTCGATGTTTTCTTGTCTTAATGCTTTATCGTTTTTTCCAGATAGCAAGAAAGATGAAGGGAGGGGATGGGGTGACCTTTATTAGTCCGACCTTGGTGACACCATTACTTCTGGCTGCAAAGGAGCTGGAGCACACATGTATCAGAAGGGATACTAGGCATCCTAATTCAAAGAAAGAAGGTGATGATGGTTATTGGGTTGCCATTATTTAAAGGTTTGTGTCCCCTCCAAAATACATGTTGAAACTGAGACATCAGTGTGATAATATTAAGAGGTGGGACAATTAGAAGTAAGTAAGTCACACGAACAAGGCCCTCAGCTCCTGGAAGCTTTATCAATAATCCACCATCTTGGAAGCACAAAGTAGACCTCACCAAACACCAAACCTGCCAGCAACTTTATCGTGAGCTTCCCAGTCCCGAAAACTATGAGAAATAAATTTATATTACTCATAAATTATCTAGAATTTCTATTACTTATAAATCACTGAGACTTGGATATCTTGCTATTGCACTATAAGTGGACTAGGACAGGGATCAGCTAGTCATTTCTAACAGAGATCATTTGTCTAACTTCCATATACTGCATCTACTCACTTTAAACTCTGTTAAAATGTGCCTGCTCTGGGTCACACTTGTTTTGATCCTATTCTCTAGCTTTTAGGTGACACTGAACACTAACACAGTAAATTAATGACAAAAAGAAATTGGGCTAGGAATTTAGCTTAGTGGTTTCGCCACCTGCCTTGCAAGCCCAAGGTCCTGAGTTAGATCCCCAACCCCAAAAAAAAAAAAAAAAAAAAAAAAAAAAGATATACAAAATTTAAAAGGAGATAATGGTTCATTGTTACCACAAGCTCTAAAATAGTCTCCCTTTACAAACTGTTCAATCAATCTGGACAGTTCATTGACACCAAATAGTTCTAAATGTGTCTCTACAAAGCATAAATGTAAGTATATAATTTCCTGGCCTAAAACTTGCTGCAGGGAGAACACATGCTGCAATTTGCCTAAGACAGTCCTGGTTGATGCCTCTTTCCCTGGATCCCAACTTGTTTAGCACTTGTCCTAGAATTTTTACTTTTTAAAAAGTAATATTACTCATATTATATTAAAATTATCCATGATGTATTTAATGGAGGTCTACTTTTCATTTCCAGCTTTGCCTATAATCTTTTCTAGGGTATGTGAGAAGCATATTCAATTAATACATTTCTTACTCTGACATTTGATTGAATCTGAAAGATCCAAAGACAACTTTCTTCTTTTTTCCCAAATACTTCAAAGTTCAAGATAAGTCACATTTCCTTCTCAAGGACAGCACATGGGGCTCCTAATTCATAATTCCATTATAAATTAAAGTGAACTTGAATACGGTTGGGTAAGATCAATGAATTCCTAGGCAAGAGACATTGCCCTCAAAATACAAGAAGTGACCAGGCTTACAGCTGACTAATCAGATAGAATTAGGAAAATAAGAAGTTAAATATAAGTAAAATGTGTGCAGGAAGCAGATACTAACCAAGTCTATAAATGACTATATAAAGAATAATATAAATGTTCTTACTACAAACATTTTCCTCCAATGTTACAGTAAAAACCTGTATTTATATATTTTATTGTTTATTGATGAATTTTGTTTTGAGATAAACCTTTTCAGGAACAAAATGAGCTAAAAGATTCAACTTTAATAAAAAATGAAGACTGACTTTCCATTTCTCAAGAAAGCTGGTAACAAAAACTACACTAAGTATATTTGTTAAGAATTACTATCCACTATGGGCCGGGGATTTAGCTCAGTGGTTCTGTCACCTGCTTCACAAGCATAAGGTCCTGAGTTTGATCCCTGGTATCCAAAACAAAACAAAACAAAAAAACCCAAAGAATTACTACCCACCAAATAAGCTATAGTTATTACAGACCACATAAAAATTGTGTAAGACACCAATTTTCTGAAGAAACTCTACTAAAAGTTGATAAAAATTCTGGAAAAAACATGGTATTTCAACATGTCCAGCTATATAGCTATTGAAGTTTCTATATCATCTTACATTGTAAAGTATAACTTTTCACTGTAGAGTGTGATTTTCTTATTCCGAGTTTTCTTGTGCTAATATCATTAATAAAGTGATCATTATCAAGGTGCTATCTAAACTAATAGGAAAAAAATTTTTCAAATAGTTAAATGACAGAGTTTTACAGCAATGTCTTCAGCTTCAAATAGAAAATTGGTTCATTACAAAGAATACTCAATTGTTTTCATCAATTTCTGAAATTAAAAGAAACACTAATACTATATTAATAGAGCCAAGGACAAAAACCATATGATCATCTCAATAGATGCAGAGAAAGCATTTGACAAAATCCAACACACATTTATGATAAAAAAAAACCTCCAAAAATTTGCAATAGATGGTCTCTACCTCAATCTGATAAAAGCCATCTATAAAAAACAAACAGACAATATCATACTAAATGGTCAAAAACTGAAATCCTTCACACTAAAATCAGGACAAGAGGCAGGGACAAGGGGAAAAAATGAGAATCAAGACCTATTATGTAAAGGTACAGAATCCCAATGATGAATGTAACTGTATTGTATACCTAGATTGTACCAATAAACTCAATAAAAAGAAAAAAAAATCAGGACAAGAGTGTCCACTATCACCACTCCTGTTCAATATAATTTTAGAAACAGTAGCCACAGCAATTAGACAAGAGAAAGAAATAAAAGGCACAAAGATAGGAAATGAAGAAGTCAAAGTGTCATTATTTGCAGATGACATTATATTCAATATAGAGGATCCCAAAAACTCCACCAAAGTCTTCTAGACTTAATTGAAAGATTCAGTAAAGTAGCTGGATGCAAGGTAAACACTCAAAAATCAAAAGCTTTCCTATACACAAAAAAGAGATCCACTGAGAGAAGTGTGACAACAATTCCTTTCACAATACCACCCCCAAAAATTGAAAAACCTAGGAATCCACCTAATGAAAAAAATAAAAATCCTCTACTCTGAAAACTACAACACTCTGAAAAAAAGATTGTAGAGGATATCAGAAAATGGAAAGACATCCTTTGCTCCTGGGTAGGAAGAATCAACATGGTAAAAATGGCCATACTTCCAAAACTGCTATACAGATTCAAAGCAATCCCAATTGAAATCCCAGCAGCATACTTCACATACTTGAGAAAACAATCCAAAAATTCATTTGGAATAAAAAGAGACCTAGGATAGCAAAAGCAATTCTAGGCAATAAAGACAAGGTAGGGGCTATCACAATTCCCTACTTGAAACTGTACTACAAAGCTACTGTGATAAAAACAACATGGTACTGGCAAAGAAACAGACCTGTGGAGCAGTGGAACAGATCAGAAGATGCAGAAAAAAATCCAGACACACTCAGTTACCTCATTTTTGATAAAGGGGCCAACCATCCTCACTGGAGGAAAGATAGTCTCTTTAATAAATGGTACTGGAAAAACTGGGATTCACCTTGTCAAAGATTAAAATTAGACCGATATCTCTCATCATGCACTAAACTAAAATCAAAATGGATTAAAGATCTAAATATTAAAACAGAAATACTAAACTGGCTGGAAGAGAGGTTAGGTAAAACTCTTCAAGACACTGCTGTAGGAAAAGATTTTATGAACAAAACCGCAGTTGTCCATGAACTAGCACAAACAATCAACAATTGGGATGTTTTGTTATTAAAAAGCTTCTGCAAGGCAAGAGAAACAACAAGTAGTGTGAAGAGACAGCCCACAATGTGGAAAAAACTTTTCACCAGCTCTTCCTCAGACAAAGATCTACTATCTAGAATATACAAAACTACTTTTAAAAAATCATACTTCCCAAATTTAAAGACCCAATCCAAAAATGAGCATCTGAAATGCAGACATTTCTTAGACAAAGAAGTAGAAATAGTAAATAAATATATGAAAAAATGTTCAACATCACTGCTCATTTGAGAGATGCAAATGAAAACAACACTGAGATTCCACCTCACCCCAGAAAGAATGGTTGCTATCATGAAATCAACCAATGACAAATGCTGGTGGGCTGTGGGGAAAGAGAAACTCGGCTCCACGGCTGCTGGGAGTGTAGTCTGGTACAACCACTATGGAAATCAGTATGGAGATATCTCAAAGAACTAGTATTGGAGGTCCCATTTGACCCAGCTATCCCCCTGCTGGGTATCTTCCCCAAACAATTAAAAGAATCTTACCACAGAGATATATGCACTCATGTTCATAGCAGTAGAATTCATGATAGCTAAAATTTGGAAACAGACCAATTGTCCATCAACAGGAGACTGGATAAAGAAAACATGTTTGTTTGGTTTTTTATAAAATAGAGTACTACTCAGCCACAACGAATAAGAAATTAGAGACATTTGTAGCTATATGGATGCACATTGAGGTGATACTCTTAAGTGAAATAAACAGGATGCATATGTGTAAATACTGAATAGTTTCTCTAGTGTGAGAAACTGAAAGTGTAAATCAGGACTAAGAGGTGTAACAGAAAATGTGAACTAGAAAGAAAAGGTTCAAAGGGGAAGGGGAAATGGGAGGAGTAGGAGAAAAGAAAGATGGGAGTGGAATCAACATGAGAAAATGAAAAAATGGAAACAAAGTCTTTGTAGATAGGTGTTGGAGGGGTTGAAAGGAGGACAGGGGAATGGGGAAAAAATAAGAACCAAGATGGATTATGCACAGGTGCAAATTACCAATAATGAATGTTATTATATTATATACCTTAAATGTACCAATAAAATTAATTAATAAAAAATGTTCAACATACATAAATCAATAAAGGTAATACACTGTATTAATAAAGTCAAGGACAAAAACCATATGATCATCTCAATAGATGCAGGAAAAGAAGCATTCGACAAAATTCAATGCCCATTCATGATAAAAACCCTGCAGAACATTAGAATAGATGTTCTTTATCTTACCTTGATAAAGGCTATATCTATGAAAAACCAACAGCCAACATCATATAAATGGTCAAAAACTGAAAACCTTCACGCTAAAATCAGGAACAAGACAAAGATGTCCACTGTCACCACTCCTGTTCAACATAGTTTTGGAAACATTAGAAACAGCAATTAGACAAGACAAGGAAAAAAGCAATAAAGAAAGGAAAGGAAGAAATGAAACTGTCATTATTTGCTGATGATATGATACTCTACATAGAAGAACCAAAAAACTCCACCAAAAGAATTCTAGACTTAAATGAAAGGTTCAGTAAAGTAGCTGGATACAAGGTAAACACTCAAAAATCAATAGCTTTGTGGTACACAAATAACAGACACACTGAGAATGAAATTAGAGAAATAATCCCTTTCACAACAGCATTCAAAAAATGAAATAACGAGGAATCGATCTAATGGAGGAGACAAAAGACCTCTACATTGAGAACTACAACACTATGAAAAAGGAGATTGAAGAGGATACAAGAAAATGGAAATACATCCCTTGTTCCTGGGTCGGAAGAATCAATATAGTGAAAATGGCCATACTTTCAAAACTGCTACACAGATTCAATGCAAACCCTATCAAAATTCCAACAGTATATTTCACAGACCTTGAGAAAACAATCCAAAATATATCTGGAATCAGAAGAGACCAAGCTATTCTAGGCAACAGAGACATGGCAGGGGGTGTCACAATCCCCAACTTGAAACTGTACTACAAAGATACTGTGATAAAAACAGCATGGTACTGGCAAAGAAACAGACTCAAGGATCAGTGGAACAGACTAGAAGATGCAGAAACAAGTCCAGACACACTCAGCCACTTTAACTTTGACAAAGACGCCAACCATCCTCACTGGAGGAAAGATAGTCTCTTTAATAAGTGATGCTCAAAAAACTGGGCTTCACTTTGCCAAAGATTAAAACTAGACCTAAATCTCTCATCATGAACTAAAGTAAAATCGAAGTGGGTTAAAGATCTAAATATTAAAACAGAAACACTAAACTGGATGGAAGATAAGTTAGGTAGAATTCTAAGATATCGGCATAGTTGAAAAGACTTAATCAACAAATCCTCAGTAGCACGGGAACTAGCACAAAGAATCAACAACTGGGATCTCATCTTTTTAAAAAGCTTCTGCACTGCCAGAGAAATCACAAGCAGCGATAAGAGACAACCCACAATATGGGGGAAATTTTTTACTAGCTGTTTCTCAGACAAAGGTCTACTATCTAGAATATATAAAGAACTCCAAAAAATCAGACCTCCCCCCAAACATAAAGACCCAATTTAAAAATGGGCATCTGAAATGAACGGACATTTCTCAGACACAGAAGTAAAAGCAGCAAATAAACATATGAGAAAATACTCAACATCACGGGCCTTCGAGAGGTGAAGATGAAAACAACACTGAGATTTCACCTCACCCTGGAAAGAATGATAGTAATCAAGAAATCAACCAATAAAAAATATTGGCAGGGCTGTGGGGAGAAAGGAACCTTCTCCATTGTTGATGGGAGTGCAGACTTGTGGGAACACTGGAAATCAATGTGGAGATACCTCAAACAACTAGGACTAGAAGTCCCATTTGCCCCAGCTATTCCTCTGCAGGGTATCTTCCCAAAAGAATTAAAATAATCATACCACAGTAATATATGCTCACCCATGTTTACAGCAGCACAGTCTGTAATAGCTAAAATTTGGAGACAGCCCAATTGCCCATCAAATGGAGACTGAATAAAGAAGATGTGGTTTGGGGCCGGTATTTAGTTCACTGGTTCTACCACCTGCCTTGAAAGCAAAAAGTCCTGAGTTCAATCCCTGGTAACTGCCCCCAAAATATAAGAACATGCAGAGTTGCTTTTTTTTTTTTTTTAGTAAAATGGAGTACTACTCAGCCATAAAGAATAAGAAACTAAAGATATTTATAGTTACGAGGATGAACATTGAGGCCATACCCTTAAGTGAAATTGATTAAGTCACATGTGTAAATACTAAATAGTTTCTCTGGTGTGAAAAACTAAGTGTAAATAAGGATCAAACTGCATAATTGATATTGTGTAATAGGAAGAAAAGGCCTAAAAGAGTAGAGGAAGTAGGAGGGGTAGAAGAAAGGTAAAAAGGGAAAAGAAAAAATGTGTGAAAAGGAAAAACATGCAAACAATGTCATTGTAAACAGAAGGGTGGAGGAGGTAAAAGGAGGGCTGGGAATGGGGAAAAATAAGAACCAAGATAAGTTGGTTCAAAATCTGTGTTGAATGTAACTGTACTGTATACCTCAAATGTACCAATAAACTTAATAAATATTTTAAAAAATAGCAAACAGGAGAAAGCCACCCTCTCTGCGTCACAGCCCTCTATACCTGTCCAACTTCATCTTCCTTATCTCCGCCCTTCTTGTCCAAAACCTTTCAGCTCAAGTCACACAGGGCTTTTAACAGGCCAGGAGTGTAGCTGCCCCTCCTGCTCTGCCCCCACTTCATCCTGGCTCCTGGCAGAGCCCTGGGATGTCTAGCTTAGCCACTAAACCCACCCCAAATATGGTATCTTCCTATACTTTCCCTTTCCACCTCCTACCCCTCAGCTTCAGTCACGTACATATGGATGTCTGCAGTGTTTTCCTGACGCCCCTGCTGGGTGTCCTACACTCCTTTCTGAACACACCCAGAGAGCCGAGAAGGCAGGGACTTTGACTCCGTCTTTGTTTCCCTGGGGCCTGACGCATTACCTGACACGGTCATCATCCCTGGATAAATATTTGTCTAATGAAATGAGTCCTATTGTAAAGATGGCCTTTCGGAACCTCCCAACAGGTCCTGCTCCAGCGCCTCCCCACCCTGTTTCTGCACACCACCTTCCAGGGCTCCACCTGCCCTGGAGCTCCGGCACGGCCCAGACCGGTGCTGGATTAATCGTCACCTCCTGCCGTGCTCTTGCCAAGGCTAGAAGGAGAACAGATGATTAACTCAGCTGCCCCATCATTCATTTAGCGTCACAGTATCAGAAATGGTAATTGTGTGGGCATGTGAGTATATGCATTTGTGCATGTTTGTGTGTGTAAAATTAACACTGACTGATTCAATATAGGCCCACAAACAATTCCAGCGCTTCATCCAAAGCCTAACAAAACTTTTGTGACCACAAAAGTTATTGAGTGAGTATCACTTAAACCTATTCACTAATGCTGGTCATAGATTTCCCTTCACTGGGCAAAAGGCCCTTAAGGAATAGATGCTAATCCCTGTTGTGCTATGTCTCTGTTCAAAAGTGTCTTTCTACTGAATGTGGTGTCAAACACCTATAATCCCACCATTTGGAAGACTAATATAGGAAGGTCCTAATGAGTTCGAGACCAGCCTGGGCTACAAGCAAGACCGTGTCTCAAATAAAACAAAACAAAGACAACAAAAAAGAAACTGTCTTTCATTATAGATATAATTTAAAAGTTCTTATATATCTATACATATAGGTACATTATAAATATTTTGAAGCGACAGCTATATCCATGCAGATGTCCACTGTCATCAATAATAGTGAGAATTTTATGGGAGACAACAGAAAGGCCTTGGAGGTAGACAAGCCTGTCATAGAAGTTTGTCCTCATTTTTCTGTAAGCCTCAGTTTCCACGTTGATAACCTGTGGCTAATGAGAGGATTAAAGAGAAGCGCAGTGCCTGGACACATAAATAGAAATGCACTGTATATTTATTGTTTCCATGCCTATGCATGTAGAACTATCCTGGAACCTGCTAACATTGTCAACCTTGGTCCATGTTCTCTAGAGTGAGGTGGAACAACTTGCCAAGTCCCATGCTGCCAACTTCTATTCTTGGTGCCACTTTAAGAGCAGCCTCCCTCCCCACATCCACAGGGATTTGTAAGAGGAGGAGGTTTCCTCAGGAAGGTAAGAGGTGAGCAAATTCTTCGACCACCCCACCAAGGTCTGGCTGAGCTCCACCCACCTTCAACCGGGTGACTCATGTCTTTGAGTTGCTGAATAAATGCAAAGTGCTCCCAAGAAATCTTGCAGTTCCTAGCCAGTGGATGTAAAATTTGTAGAATCGCCTTCCTGAAACTAGTAGTGACTGATATTTGTGCCCATGAGGATAAGAACACCTTGGAAAGCATTATACCAAACTTCATCCCACTGCAAAAAAGACCCCAAAACACCAGTGTCATCTTATCACTTTCAAATGTATATGGATGTACACATGTAGAAGAAAAACCCTATTCTATGTGAGAGTCTACCTTCACAGACATCAATAAATATTTTACAGCCCTTTTTTAGTGTGAAGTGAATTAACTTACTAAGTAGAACTGATGAGTGATTACATTAGTTATCAATTATCTCACTTCAGATATCTTTCAAAACACATTTTATTTCCCTTATCAATACAACCTTTGCTTCATCTCCATGTAATATTTATGGCAACTTTCTCATATTTTGCTTTCAGTTTAGTAAGTTTTTTTCTTTAGTTGTCTTTAACCCACTAATTAAACCATATGTTGGGTTTTTAATTCTAATGAATGTATCTCGTAATTCTGTGATAATGTATTCTATATTTTTATTTTACTTTGATTTAAGTCTATGTGTTTGTGTTTAGGCTCTGTCTATTCATACACTTCTTTGCCTTGCCTTAGAGATAACAAACATACCTTTTGTACATATATGAGTTTATTTTTTATCTTAAATATAATAATATTTATTTGTGCTATTAAAATATTAAGCCAAAGTTTCTACTAAAAGATAAGTTATTAAAAGGAGATAAGGCAATCTTAGTAAAGGCACTTGACAAAAAAAATATAATTGTCCAATATAGAATAGAATCAAATTGAAAAATGAAATAACAGAACAAAAATGCTCTGAAGAAATGAATTAAGTATATTCATATTAAACTTTAACTCTTTCCTATCCCTGGCACCAAAACAAAAAGAAAAGAAAAATAAGATTTTATATTCTAAAATTCCTAACTTTTGGGGGCGGGTACCAGGAATCAAACTTGGGACCTTACACTTGCAAGGCAGGCGGCAGAACCACTGAGCTAAATCCCTGGCCCCAGCGTATCTTTTACTTTTTTTTTTTTTTTCTTCTTCTCATTGAGTTTATTGGTACTTTTTAGGTTTACAGTACAGTTACATTCATCATTGGGATCTCGTACCTTTACATGACAGGTCTTGGAATTTAATACTTTACCATTTACAGGCAAAACACAGTTTAATGATCGTACAATCATATGTGTTCCTTTGCCTCCATCCCCTTTGTGCTGCAGCTGTCATAAGCTTTGCCTATATACACTGAAACTTTACCAAAGCTATAACATTTACTCCTAAGGACCACATGTACTTTTCAAGTGTATAAGCAGAAAACTAAAATTTTATTTTATTTACTCAGATGTTGTTCTTCACTCATACAGTGCCAGTTTTCCATTTAGTTTTCATTGTGGCACTTGCACAAGCGCACGGCATACTCGGGTCACTTTCACACCATCCCCGTCACTCCCCTCGACCTGCCTGGTCCCACTTTGATCATATCTATATATTTCCCTATTACTCGTCTGAACATCTCCCCACCCCGCTTATTCCCTTCCTCTTATCTAATAATAATATCCCTTCTACTTTCTTATCTTTTTTAGATTTCCACTTTGAGAATAGTGGGGGTCTGTTTTGGATTTTTGCTAAGCTTCTTGAATCCATAAATTTGAGTGTTTTACGAAGTTTGAGGAATTTTCAATCTTTTCTTTTAAATGTTTTTTTTTATTCTCCCTCCCCTTTCCTCTGGAACTAGAATTACAAAAATTTTAGACATTTTCTCAGCATTGCTGAGGATCTTTTTATTTCAACTCTTTCCCCAGCTGTTCAGATTGGATAATTACTATTGACCTATCTTCAATTTCACTGGTACTCTTTTGGTCATCTACATTTTGCTACTGAGCCCATCCAGGAAATATTTTAATGACTGATAGGGAGCTTTTCAGTTCTAAAATTTCTAATTGGTTCTTTTTTATATTTTCCTGATTCTCTATGTAGAGTTTCCGTACATGGAGCATAATTGTAAGAGTCAATTTAAATTTTTGATAATTCTAAGACTCTGGGTTGTTATATGTGGTCATTTCCCTTGGTAAGTGGTCATATTTTCCTGGGGGCTTGTGTTTTCATGTCTGTCTTTGTTATACTGCATCACTTTGAACTGTTTTATTGCTGTGGTTTTAGCCATTGCTCATCAGATGGGGATAAAACGCAAGCTTTATCTCCGCTGTAGTGAGCAATGGACATGAAATCTTCAGTTCAGTTTTTAAACACTGTCATGCTGCTCTAAGTTTTTCCTGTGCTTATATCCAGATGAGTCTGGAAATTGCCTAGCCCAAGCACATAAGTAAGGAAACCTTGACTCTGGCTCTCTCCTCTGTGTCATTCTCCACACGCTCCTGGGCACCTCTTTCTCTGACCCACTAGCTAGAAATACATGATTTACCTTTGAATTTGAGCTGTCTGCCCTATCAGAGTCTAATCTCAATGCAAGCCAGAGAATTAATTCACTACTACATGGATCACTTCTCTAAATTTTACTTCCTTCCCCAGTCTGCCTATGCTTGTTAAATTTTCACAGAACTAAAGTTCATGCTTTTTGTATCTTGTCCAGGATTAGTTATAGTCATGAAGAGAAATGAGCTATTCCATCTTGGCCAGTGGTAGAATTCAAATATTTGGTTCTATTTTCAAATCTTTGTACAAATTTTTCATTTTGTCAAATTCTTTCCATATGATTTCAATTTATTCTTTTACCTTACTAATTATTCTAAGCAAATTTTGTCCACTTTTTCTTTGTACATTTTTACTCTTTGGAATACATACACTGTATCATGTAAACAGCTGCAAATAAATACAAACACACATCTGATGATTGTGTTCTATAATACACTATCTGCCTCTGTGTTAAGCCTATAAAAATGCACTAGAAAACTTCACTTGAGATTACGAATGCAAAAACCCCATGGAAAACCATTTAAAAATATAATGTTTTATTACTATGGGCCCTTAACAGGAGATATGGTTGACCACCCCTTAGCTATCTATTAGAATTTTCTCATACACCAGAGAACATTAGCCAAGATTATATGAGTGAACACTGAGCTAAAACATGAATAGGAAACTAGTAAAACAAAAATTTCCTTTGTCAAAAGCTGAAAGGAAAAGGGGATCATATTTAGTCTGTTAATATAAAGTATCATTATCCCTCTAAATTTTGCTTGCATTTTACTGACAATCTAGTTACTAAGTTGTTAGATGCAGAATTAACTCTTGATTAAGTGCTTGGTCTAGTGTTGCATATTAAATTAATGAATAAGAAATTGCATTCTTTTTCATTATGCAAAATTAGCCAACTGCCAAAAAATCCCTAGCTAGCTCATTCTTCTTTTGTATTATTTACTTGGTATAAACGTCTATGCCAATCACTAGGCCCACGTAACAAATTACCCCAAAATTCAAAGGAAAAACAGAAATGTGTCTTGGTCACGAATTCTAAGGAGGAATTTGAACAGGGAACAATGGGGACAGCTTGTCTCTGGTCCAGGATATCTGGGGCTCAGATGGAAGCCTCACTGGCTGAAGCTGGATTCACCTGAATGCTTCATTCACGTTTGGTGTTTGATCATAGCAGTGAGCTGGGGGCCTCCCCGTGCTGACCTCTCCCTTTGAGTTCACCTGTGCTTCCTCACAGCATAGTTGTGGAGTTCCAAGAGTAAGTGTTCTCAAAGAGGAAATCGGTGGAAACCCTACCTTCTTTATGACCTAGCCTTAGAAGTCACACAGTATCACCTCTGCTACATGAATCAGAGAAGACACAAGGCTCTGCCCAGATCCAGAAAACACGTCAACCTCGGGTTATCAGTAGGAAAAAAGGAGGGATTTCAGTCACAATTTAAGAAACACATACAAGATTGGTAACTGTATATTGGTGTAGCTGTCTTTGGAAAACATAGTGTGTATGTGTGTTGAATTTCCAAAATAATCCTAAAATATAAATCCTTTCATTCTTTTCACCTCACAGCAAATAAAATTCACATAAATTAAGCAACTTGGCCAAAGTAACATAACCACAGACACTGGTGTGCCCAGTGCCCACCATTAATACATTTACTGTCTAAAGGCTTGATTATAAGAGCATCCATGAGTAAACTTACCCACATTTGAATTTTGTTTAGACAAAGAGTTCCTCCCACAGCCAAAGTGATTTTAGCCTCCACTTTGAGCCAGTTTGTCTCCGTGTGATCTGGCTATCACTTCTGAAGTGTCTCTCTCTAAGATCTGCCACATGATTAAGATTTGCCCTTTTAAAATTTCCTCATTTCATTGCTTCTGGGATTCACTGTAAATAGAAGCCCAGGGGAGCTTATACAGCAAAGTGATTACAGAACTAAGCTTAGAGGCAGATAAATGTGGGTTTAACACTTTCCCACTTGCTTGAACCACCAGTGGTAGATGATGACTGTCCCATCGCCCACACCACCCAATGGGACAGTCATATAGGTACAAGTGGTTCAGCACCTCCGGGCACCAAAGACATACAAATTATGTGTCAAGCTCTTGCTCTAATGCTTTTTATTTTGATGTGGTAAACACATTATTTAACTTTGCTAAGTGTCAGTGAAACGAGTCCAGAAATACGCATCTACAACTTGGTACAGAATGGGGCATATTCGTAGAAATAAGCAAAATATCACTGACACCTGTCCCCACCCTCACAGGCAGCCCTGGAGGCAGTTTCATCTCATCGTAAGTAAAAGGGCTCAGGTGGCAGCTCATGGGCTCCCACAGAGGAGTCATCACGTGATGCTCTCTCTCAGTCAGCTCCCTTTGCCATTGCAGATGCCTCCATGGTGAGTGCTCTCCGGATGTCTCCAGCGGGCAGTGCATTGGTTACAGATGTTACCCCGGAGGTGGAAAATCTAAAAAACCCTAACAGCAACCCCTCTGGATGCCAGAAAGGCACAATGTTCAATTTATCAGGGAAAGAGTGCCCTCTCCACCACCGTTCCACTTGGGTCACACAGAAGAACAGCTTTTTTCTGCTTTGCTGGCAATTGCTCTCTGCAGAAGATGAACGCATTGGTCCCTCGACCCAGGAGGGAACAGACACCTTTCTATGTTCCCTGAGTATGACCATCTCTTCTCCTTACCCAAACGTGCTTCCCTTTCATCTGCATGCAGCTTACAGGGCTCCTTTTTGGGTCTGTCCATGGTTTGATAGGCACTCTTAGACCTGTTAATAATCACACTATCCTCGGTGTGCTCCCTCTTCTGTACTGTCTCCTGGTCCTCCGACTTTATGCCCCAGGGTCTGTG
Organism: Fukomys damarensis; assembly: GCF_012274545.1. Classification (NCBI taxonomy): domain Eukaryota; kingdom Metazoa; phylum Chordata; class Mammalia; order Rodentia; family Bathyergidae; genus Fukomys; species Fukomys damarensis. Next base: position 37,923,374 of record NW_022900924.1, on the reverse strand, counting down.
TTGGCTCTTGCTCTTCCCTCTGCTTTGCTTTTATAAATTATAATGGATCCAGGAGGAAATTACCTCGCTTCTACTGCTTTCCATAAGAGGTGACTTTGCCTGGGGTTTGCCCATTCTTGGCACCCAACTTTACTATTTGGAGCCTCCCAAAGAAAACATAACATGTAATATGACTGAGAGGAGTCTTTAACTGCAGGCTTCATGAGAAAAAAGAAGAATACATTGAAAATGACTCAACTACTGTGGAAAGAAAACCACATGCAGTCTGCACACTAATAACTGAAGCAAATGGAACAGCACACTGCAAACAGCTTTCAGTGTGGAACTGATAACAACCTACAATCCCACCTAACTAAAAAATGGTTTAAAAGTTGCCCAGAGGTGGGTCAGGGGATTCTCTGCATCCCAGTTCTATTTAAGTGTTCCTCCTCCATCTTTCATATCTGCCTTCTGCTGAGTCCCTCTCTGGGTCTTGTGTCATCTGAATGTCACGCTCTTGAGTCGAGACTTTTAATGCCAATTATTTGATGCTATTTCTCCATCTGTAATTACTCACAGTACGCTTTTAACTCAAATTCCTCATCCATTCCATTTGTCAGGAGGCTGCTTTCTCTGAATATGCTCTGCAAACTGTTGTCGTGCACTGCTCGCTGCCATAAATAGTCTCTATATCCTGTGCCACTGCAAAGAGAAGTGTGTGTAGCCCCAGGCTTTTTGGTGGGAAGACAGCTACTTCCAGTGTGGCTACTACAAGAAAAGCCTCCCTTGTTGCCCAGATCTGATACTTCCTGTGTTTCCATGGCAAACTTCCCCCTTGGATGCAGCTGCTACAGAAGGACTGAGAGAGAATTATTTAACTATTTCATTCCCATTGTGTACACTTGAAACTTTACTTGTATTTTCCTCTGCATATGGACATTGGCTTTCTGTCCTTGTTCTTTTTAAGCAGCCCTCCCCCACCTCCATATGAACATGACAAACATTTTTTCAGCTCTTTCAACAGACGAGGTTATCCATTTAACTCCAGAAAATGCTATGCATTTGGCAGGAAATTACTGGATTTTAGTAGTGCCCCTAGAAAAGCTTTTTAAAATATTTTCCCTTTCTAGCACATTTTTGCCCCAGAAAAATGAGTAGGTCCTTGAACCCCAAAGCCAAGGCTGTTGGTTACCCTTAGAAATCATCTGCTACTATGAAAACCAGGGCATGTATTGAGGATTGTACTCCTGGCATTTTGAATAAATGTATTTTCATTTCCCCCTCTTAAATCATGCTCCTTTACAGCCTCAATGTCTAAGTTTATCAAAAGGCTTATTACCACAAGGAAAAAGAGATAATTGATGATCTTTGAGTAGTAAATCTGACTTTCACAAGTCCACATCAAAAGAATTGTCATGAAATCCAAGCTTTGAGTAGAGAGAAGTAGACACTCCAAGTTTCCTTAGCCTCTCTACCAGGGATCAAACTCTGGACCTTGCATTTGTGAGGTAGGCATGGTGCCACTGAGTTAAATCCCCGGCCCCTTAGCCGCTATTTAACACACAGTAGCCAGGCCTGAGATGAGAGGGTGTCTCACCACATGCCTTGGGTAGGGAGAAGTCAGGAGAGATCACAGAGCAAGTTGCCCTTTCAGCCCTATTGCATTGGGTGGGAGCAAGAAATGAAACTGAGCAGTATTCCCCCCATCCCCTGAAAACTGGACTGTAATCCTCGAATGGAACCTCGGGTTTAGAAAAAAGCCAAAGAGAGTAGGGCCTTTGCCTCATTTCCCCATTGTGACTCAGTATACTGCCAGAGAATTGCTGCTTCCAAGGAGCATTGGTCACCAGGGACAGCTGTGCAGAGAGAGCCTGACTATAATAACCCCAGAGGCCTCCTTGACCCTCAAGGATCCAAGGTATCAGGTAATTACCATGTGACCTTAGTGTTGACAGAGACCAGTTGTGCCTGAAAGTTTGAAGTGGAGGCTTTCAACGGCTCATGGTAGAAAGCATGGGGGAGTTTGCTGGGCTAGACTATCAGGTAGGAGGAGCAGTCCATCCTCAAGAATGGATGTGGTACCCAAGCAGCAGAGAGGACCACCAAGCCCAACTGCATGGAGATTTGACAGGGCACAAGTTCATCAGAAGTCAACTTCTGCCACAAGCTCAGGAAAAACAGTGAGTAGACGCATCACATGAGGATATCATGGCAGAGAACCAGGTGCCAGGGCCACCGTGAGCCATCCTGTGATGTGGTAAGAAACTATCTCAGAGAAGGAGAAGGAAGTCTGGAATCCTTTATATTTTCCTTTTCTCTTCTTTTTGATTGACTATAAAAGGTGATACATGCTAAATGGACATGAGTTTAGTTAAACATACTCCCATGAATTCATCAACACTCTCAAGGCCATAAAAATATTCAAAACCTCCCAAGGTTTCCTCCCACTTCCTTTGTTATTATTTGTGTGTGAGATAAGGTTTACCACCAGCTCTACCCTCTTAGCAAATGTTAAGCACACAGCACAATATCAGCAGCCATAAGCATTGTGCTATATAATAGATCCCAGGCTTATTTGTCTTGTACAACTCAAATTTTGTAACCTTTAACCATTACCTCCCCATTTCCCTGCCCCTTCACCTCAGTCCCTGAATGCCATTATTTTATTCTTGGCTTCCCTGCGTTTGACTACTTTAGATCCCACATATGAACAAGATCATAATGATTACCTAAAATACAATGACCATCTTCACCAAATCAGACTAACTTGAGTGCTTTTTTTTTTTCTTTTAGTGGTAGGAAACTCCTAAAGCAGCTTCCAGTGATCTTCACTTCCTACAGCCCAGCTCCCATGTAATCCACTCCCTTGCACGTGGGATAGACCCAGTGATTTGCTTTGAACCACTAGACTACAGCAGTCATGCTCAGAAGGGACATTGGAGAATAGGTTTGAAAAGATAGGTTTCCAACTTATTTCTCTTCCTTTCTTGCTGGCTTGCTTGTACAAAACAAGCAACCATTCTGTAAGCTGCCTCCTAGAGAAAGGTCCACGTGGCAAGAAACTGGGGGTAGACTGTGGCCAACAGCAGAGAAAAACTGACACGTGTAGCACCGCAACTCTCAAGAACTGAATCCCGCCCCAGGACATGGAGGAACTTGGAAGAGGGGTGTCACTCAGCCTAGAATTCAGATTAGACCTCACTAAGGTCATTAATTCATGCCAGCTGGTCCAGGACTTTCCTAGCTTCAGCAGTGGTGGCTCTATGTTCCAGGAAAACAATGCAGTCCTGAACAATCCCTGGGGCAGATAACCCTAGATGGGGACAGTGCAAACTTTTTAGAGCTTTCAGTGATACAAACAGCTTGCTGTGTGGCACGCATGCGGTAGCTTTACCACCACTAGACCTAGCCCAAATATCACCTTGGATGTGGCCTTCTGAGAGTCTAAGAGCCAGAGAACCTAGTAAAGTCTCCTGCAAATTTTTGATCTGCAGAAATTATTGAATAGCCAGCCATGGTGGTACGTGCCTGTAATCCCACGTGAGGCAGAAAGATTGTAAGTTAGAGCCTCAGCTGGGCAATTTAGCCATTTAGATTCTGTTTCAGAACTTAAAAGGATCTGCGGATGTAGCTCAGTACAAAGATGTTCAATCCCAAATACCACCAAAACTTTATGAGGTAAGTGTGTTTTAAACTGCTAAACATTGAGCTAATTTGCTATAACAATTGATACCTAAATGCCATACACTGCTTATTGTCCAACAGAGGAAAAGTCCCAGGAAAAGATCAGATCAACCACAGAAAGGTAAAGAAGCTGTGTTTTCTCTGCATGTAGCATCATTACATTAACAACCTCAGTGTGTGTGTGTGCTGTACTTCTAAATAGTTGACTCAAGAACTATCTTTTTCAGAAAGAATGAAGAATTAGGTACGTCTCTTATCTGCAAAGAGTTTCAAATCATATCATGAAATCCAGACATAATCACCTGACACAGATCAGGGGACTCTAACAGGGGCTCAGAAGTTGCTATCACAAACTTCATCTCTCTTCTGGAGAATCTCTACACAGATTAAATGAATTTCCCAAGTCACACAATGAGTCGTGGAGGGAGGGCCAGAGCTAGGGTTTTTCTCTGCCTCTGGAGACAAATATATCACCAAGCCACTACAGAAAATGGGAACATGAACTCCTCAAATGTTCTCCTGTCACAAGAAATTTGGCTTCATTTAAACTGTTTACTACACATAGGTCAGCTGCATATCAGGCAGGCAGGCTCTTAACAAATGCTAGCTCATGATTAGGAGGCCTAGAAGACCATATAAAGTCCTAACTATTTTCAGTGATAAGTTTCCAGCTCTCACAGGCAGTGGCTGAATGATTAGTTACAGGCATGGAAAATTATGCCATAAAGGTCAATAGGAACCTTCGAGTCACAAATGAGATAAAAATAACAATAGCCATAACTTCTTGTACAGTGTTTTACAGCTCAGGAACATTTGCACACATTTTATGTCAAAGCATTTTTCTACTTCAATGTAAAAGGTATTTGGAGCTGAAAGAAAGCTTACCATTCTTATTTAATAGATAAAAAATGTTGAAGCTTTTAGAAAATTTAAATGATTTTTCCACAATCTCAGAACTGGGATCCAATTTAGACATTTTTCCAATGCTAAGTGCTTCTCACTTTTCTCCCCACTGGTGGAGAGAAAGTGGAAATCTTCATGAATTAACCAGCTTCCTACCTTCACTAGGAAATTATGTAGGAAGCAGTATGCAGGGCATAGATAATCTATAATGTATGTTAATGAAAACATCAGAAATATTACACATTATTGTGGGGATTTTTTTTCCAAGTCCTGGAGTACTGGAAACACTGCTCTAGAATGATTATTGCTTGGTCTAGATTTAGAGGAACTTTTGGTTTAAGTAGAATATAAAAAGGAAAATCTAGAATTACTGAAAAAAATTGTGTTAGACATTTGGAAAACACTTGGCAGAACTATGTCTTTTAGCAAGTGCCCTGAAGTATGGTAATGTTCAAATTCAAGTAGACATACAATGTTTGAGTTTGCCACTGCAAGTCATGCAATAGTATTCTGAACCGGTGCAGTCAAATATGACAGCAAGTAGCCACACTTAGGTATTTAAATTAATTAAATTAAACACATGTCTTTATTTTTATTAATCCATGTTTTTAGTGCACAATGAGTACATTCAGCACGGGGAGCTGGAAAGTGTACATCACACATCTTATTTTTATATCCCCGTCCCTTCCCTTTCTCCCTCCCTCATTCCATCTCTTAAAAAGACACTTCTCAGTTGCACTAGCCACATTTTAAGGTACTCTATAGCTATATGAAGCTAGTGTCTAGATATTTTAAAATTCCATTGTCACAGAAAGTTCTATTGACCAATACTATACTACTAGACTACTGAGGAAAAATAGCCAGTTGACTCCAAAATGGCTCACATCTGCTGGAGAAAACATTCTCCTTCACAAGTACTCTTAAAATACAGCAGCATACCTCTGGCCATGCTCTAACAAAGTCTTATTGAAGGAAATGTATATTATGATCTGTGTGTGTATTCCAAATAGGTACACGCTAATTATGAGATTTTTGTCATCTCTTTAGGGTATTATGATATGTTATTAAAAATTCATGCTTTCCATTTTTCTTGTCTCAGCAATATTTCATTGGGACAACCACAGTGGAGTTAACATCTAAAACTGGGGTGTCTGTACTGTGGGGGTGTTATTTCCTATGCATATCCTGTCTCCGGAATGTTTCAATCAACACAGATGCCATGAATGAGATACCATTTCATTGCTCTGTGAGGTCTGCTGGATATGTAGAGTTCAACCATTAACCCAGCTATGGTCTGGCACACCTGAGAGCAGGAAGGACAGCCGGAGATGGCAAATCAAGAGGCCACCCAAGCTCAGACTAGTGATCTGGCCTGCTACAGGTCATTGTAAGGAGCTCTTCCTCACTCAGAGTATGGGCAAAGAACAGGTTTGTTTGGCCTCAGACAGAGCTGGCAGAGCAACTTGTTCTCCGGCTCAGAGCTCTCCAGCCACTCATACTGCTCTACAGAACCCATTGTGATTGTCACTGCACCAGTGGTCAGTAACAATTATAAAGGAAGAAGGAAGGAAACATAGAAGTCTCCTGTCCATACCCTGAATCTTTCAGATAAGGAGGCACAGAGAGGGGAAGTCAGAGACAAGGTCACAAGGGCAAGAGTGTCCCATGACTGAAATGGAGATGATACGTATTTCTACAGTGATATCTTGGCAGTGAACTCACCCACACACTGATGGTCACCAGCACCGTGTTCTGGTGCTGTCCTGGCTCCCAGCTCCCCACACTGTGTTAAGGGGTGCCAGCCACCAGAGAGCTGAGAGTCCAGCCTTAACCACATTCCTTCAGCAGTTTCGTTCCTTCTATACTACCCATGTTTTAATCAATGGGCAGCTCGGACTATTAGCGCTTCTTCATGGGAAGCACATCAACAGATGTCCATACTAAGTCTAAATGCCCACATGATCAATTTGATTTGGGGAATAGGATCAAGATTCATTACTTCAGATATTATAATTGTGATTTTTTTTTTTAAATGCTTTTATCAGGCCAGGGATTTAGCTCAGTGGTTCTGCTGCCTGCCTCACAAGCTCAAGGATCTGAGTTCAATCCTCAGTACCAAAAAAAAAAAAAAAAAAAAAATGTTTTTATCATAAGCCTTGATTCATCCAAGTGATCTTGTCATTATCATTTTATTCTTTGTGGTCTTAAAACAGTTTCCAAATTTTAGTCATATATAGTAGTTCTGTGAGTTATCAGTGCCTTAACAAGGATTATGGCACAGCTATCAGACTGAGAAATGACAGTGGATAAATACTACAGATTTATATGGGGAGACTCCCTAGGGAAGGAAAGAGCCCAACAAGGGGTCATTTCAGGATCAAGGACAAAAATTGGAATTGTGTTTGGGCGGGCTTCAAGTCCAATGGTGCAAAGATAAAGTGTTTTCAATAGGTCACTGGCTCTTTAAGTTGCAGTCTTGAAAAATCAGTCACTGAATTAGGCTATGGATCTGTGGGTACATCACAGTGAAACATTTAATCAGAGAACAGAAAACTTTCTGGAACAAAAAAGCCAAATGAATGCCTAGCAGTGGAAATATCAACTAGTGACATAAGTTCAGAGGACAGCTGTGTCCAAATGTATTGGGCTTTTGGCCCAGTGGGCAAAGTATATGAAAAGATTGAGTCTAGAAAGAATTGTGCTGTTTTTCCTAAACTCAACAATAGACTTTTGGCACATTGCTCCAGATTTTCTCAGATGAGATATGAGAAATTAAGAAAGTAAATTGGAATTATTTTAAAATAAATATTTCCTAGTTATTGCGCTGGTATGTAGTTGTGTTTCTTATTCTTCTGGCAGAAAGACAAGTACCCAGTAACATCTTTCAAGAGAAATGTCTCAGGTTTATTTCAATGACCTTACCGTCTGGGTATGATGGCACAAACACATTGAGTTTATTAGTTAATAACCAATGAATCACATTTTATTTGTGGGCTTTAGGGCAATTTGTAAGTACTTGTGGTTAATTTGGGCCACAAGACACTGCTGGAAAAATCATAGTTTTTCACTGCCTATGTTGGCTACTCCTCATTGAAGGTGGAAAAAAATGGTTCCAAAAACCATGCAAGGTAAGATTGCTTGCCAAACTAATCATTACAGTTATCCAGCATCATGACAAAGATCTCAAACTAGCAGACATGAGCTGTATGTTTTGGGTAGAAAACACATCAATTTCGACAGGCTATGATTAGAATAGTTTTTATTATATTATGAACAATAACTTACTGAGACAACTGTCAGGAACAAAGTGTTTCAAATGTATTTTGTCTTCTATATTCTAAAATACAGACATTTGTTTTCATCTGCATCTCTCGAATGACCATTGAGATTCCACGTCACCTCACAAAGAATGGCTGCTATCAAGAAATCACACAATAACAAATGTTGGTGGGATTGTGGGGAGAAAGGAACCCTTCTCCATTGTTGGTGGGAGTGCAAACTGGTACAACCACTATGAAAATCAATATGGAGATACCTCAAAGAGCTGGGACTAGAGGTTCCATTTGACCGAGCCATCCCTCTGCTGGGGATCTTTCCAAAAGAATTAAAAGAATCATACCACAGTGATATATGCACACCAATGTTTATAGTGGCACAGTTTGTAATAGCTAAAACTTGGAAACAGCACATTTGCGCATCAGTTGGAAACTGGATGAAGAAGATGTGGTTTTTCTATAAAATAGACTACTACTCAGCCATAAAGAATGAGAAATTACAGTCATTCATAGGAAAATGGATACATTTTGAGGATACATGCCTAAGTGAAATAAATAAGTCACACATGTGTAAATACCGATAGTTTCTCTGGTGTGAAAAACTATAATAGTACACAAGATCCTAATGAGATAATTAACAATGTGAAATAGGAAGAAAAGGGCTAAAGGTGTAGGGGAAAGGTAATAAGGGAAAAGAAAAAAATGTAAGAAAATGAAAAAATGGAAATAAAGTTTTTGTAAATAGGGAAGGAAGGACGGGGTGAAGGGAGGGCAAGGTGAAGGGGAAAAAATGAGAACCAAGACCTGTCATGTAAAGGTACAAGATCCCAGTGATGAATGTAACTGTATTGTATACCTAGAATGTACCAATAAACACAATAAAAAGAAAATAAATAAATAAATAAAATATAGACATTTGTATTTTTTATATTTGAAATATAGATATGTTGTAAGCTTTGCCCAGAGTAATATATCTGGTATGACAAAGTCATGGAGAAATTCAGAAGAGACATTGGAATGACTTTGTTGAAGATATTAAATAACACTTTAGTTCTCAGTTGAATTGAGTAGCAAAAAATTACCAAGTTAATTATCAAATCATTCAAAACTGCACATAAGAAAATGATAAAGTGAAGAAAGAGATTCTGAAGTCCTGGAGAGGCTCAGCAGAGAGCACATCCAGGGTTGAAGGCCCAGGGAAGATTGGCAGGAGAGGTTATGATGTTAAGGGAGCTGTGAAACCCATGAGACATCTGTGATAGCACGGAGAGAGGAACAAAGGCAAAGATGGAAGAAATTAAAAGGCATGGGGCAGATGAAGGGACCCAACTGAGCAGACAGTACAAGATGGAAATAGTTGTCTACTTTGTTTCATTCCCCCAATTTTTAAGTTTCCAAAGAATTCAAGAGGCATACAGACCTACACAAATATTGCACAATGTCACACTCGGTAAGGAAGTAGGCTAGCTGCTCCCTGCAAACTGCCATGAAGAAAACCACCACTCTCATCCTGTAATCGCTATAATTTGCACTGAGCACCTGCCACATGCAGATGCAGTGCTAATATTGGGGAAAGAAGGTGAAGATGTCGTTTGGCCCCAGGTCGCTCAGGTAAAATTCCACTTATGGACTGATGAGCCTAGGGATGGATATGACAGTAGAGACAAACTAACAGTTGGAAGGACAAAGGAAAGGGTATTCCAGCTCTTGAGGCAGAAAACACCTCTTAACAGTGACATCTGTTATGGGTATTGCAAAAGAAGCAAATTAGGATGGCTAGAGAAAGAAGCTGAATTGTAGCACAGAAGCAATTGCCTATAAAGGATCATACATACACTATTAGCAAGCAAAGCTGGAGTGGAGAAATTAGTCAAGATGCATGAGTTGAGGTGGCAAGACCAGCAATGCAGCATTAGGGAACAAGTGGGGCAAGGAATAACATGATAAGGGATTTCAACTTGGGAAGCCATGGTGGAACTTGAATATAGCAATGAGATAATTTGATCTCTGATTTAAGATGAAAATATGGCAGCAAAGGGAAGAATATGTGCATGGGGGTAAGTTAAAAGGCCCACAGCAGGAGGAGGATGGTCTCATGGGCACCTTAATTCCAGCCACAGTAACAGAAGGATACACAAAGTAATAAGGACAAAGACACAAGAAGAGAGAGAGAGAACAAACAGGGAGGCTTAGTTAAGAAAAGATAGTGTCAATTTTTTTCATTTTACTAAGGTGAAGTTAATGGTGTCACTAGATAGGACATGGACAAAAACAAAGTAATCAGAGGACCCAAAGACCCCGGAGGGGGTCTCTTCAGCTGCCTGCCTGCCTGAGATCACCCAGCGGGTGCGCAACAACAGACCCAGTAAGGAATGACCTCCCCCCCGTTCTCAAACCTCCTGATTGGACCAGTCCTTAGACCAACTCTGCAGAGGCATAGGTTCTCATGAAGGGTAGTTTTCTGAGCTCCCAACTTTGAATATCTTTAAAGAAAGGGCAGGGGAAACCTGTAATAGAACTGAGTGGAGTTCAACCCTGAGGGTAGGGAAACTCAAGTTAGGCCTTGTAGACTGTGTTCAGTCTCAGTCATGGGGAACTGCCATTGGCTAGCTGAGACCAGGGGATTCAGTTCTGCATATGGTTGTACATGGGGTATAATATTAGAACAGAGACAGTCTGAAAGAGGCCCTTCAAATTCTTTTTTTTTCTCTCTCTCTCTCTCTTTTTTCTTTTCCTCATTCTACCCTAAAATTTCTTTTTTCTGTCCTCTCTCTCCAACTCAGTCTCTTGCCCCACCATATTGTCCCTCATCTCCCTTTTTATTCCGGCTCCTGCCCTAACTCAGACTTTTTCTTTTATTATTTTTTGTTTTTAGGAGGGGTTTCTCTTTATGTTCTTTTCCCCAGTCATTTTACCTCACTCATGGCTCTGTACCTTCAAGGGAAGGCAAGAGCCTGTTATTGTTAAGGGGATATATTCTTGTCCTTATTCGTGCACTCTCTCTATCCCCCCTGAAGTTAATAGCTTTGTAAAGATAGTAAGGTAATTCTACAACCTCTGGATTCACTTCAAACCTGCTCTAATTCTTTCACTTATCTAATCCTCTCGTTCTAAGTCGAACCCCCCATCCTAAATGGTAAAGATGCCATATTGAAAAGCATATTCACTGCAAACATACTATGGGCTGCTTCTTGAAATTAATTTAATTCACATGAGTTAAAGGTGATACATTAATGACTACCACAAGTGGTCAGTTGGCAAGCTGTGCCTGATCCTATTGGGCTGCTGAATGTATCAATTGGGACAAAGAGTGGTGATTGATTTAAAGAGTTGTTTTCTCTGATATTATGAAAACGAGAATGTCTATGAGTCATTAGAAACTCAAAAGCTAAAACGCAACTATATTAGGAAGATTTAAGTAATACCCAGAAATTAAAGAAGGACAACCCAACAATAAAAATAAAAATGAGAAAACACTTAAGCAAGACACAAAAACAGATATCCAGTTCACCAATAGCAAATAGTAGGACAAATGAGGATGAAAAGTCTGATAGTGAACCAACAGGACTCCCTGGACCCATAGCACAGGAGGTAACAAAATTGATCAATCAGGCTCTAGAAAAATTCAAATCAGAAATAATTTCCCAGCTAGCCAGAGAGATGATGAGCAAAATAGAAGTCATGATTCGAGACTCTAGAGCAGAAACTGAGAAAAAAATAGATGAGCTCAAGACTGTGATAGAAGCCATGAAGACTCAGCATAAGAAAGACATGGAAACAATGAATGCCCAACAGAGGAAAGAAATGGAATCCATAAAACAGATTCAAACAGATATCCAGGAGATTAAAAACTCTATTGAAAGTGTACGAAACAGAATAAAAGATTGCGAAGATAGAATTTCAGATATAGAAGATAGGATAGCAGTCAGTGACCGTGAAAAAAGAGGTCTATTAAAAACAGTAAGGGATCATGAGAAATCAATCCAACAACTCCTAGACGATACAAAGAAAAATAACATAAGACTGATAGGAATTCATGAAAAAACAGGAGAAAACACAAATGATATAAAAAAGCTCTTCACAGAATTAATGACAGAAAACTTCCCAAACAGAAGGGAAGAATTAGACATACAGATAAGTGAGGCATATAGAACCCCAACTAGCCACGATCAAAAAAAATCTACACCTAGACATATAATAATCAAGATTCCAGAAATCCAACAGAAAAACAAAATACTACAAGCAGTAAGAGAAAAGAAACAAATCACATGCAAAGGGAAGCCCATTAGAATCACAGCAGACTTTTCAACACAAACCCTTAGGTCAAGGAGAGCCTGGAGTGAGGTATTCCAAGTCCTAAAAGAAAAGAATCTCCAACCTAGACTTTTGTATCCTGCAAAACTCTCTTTCAAAATAGATGGGGAAATAAAATACTTCCACGACAAAGAGCACCTGAGAAATTTCATGAACACCAAACCAGCACTGCAAGGAATTCTAAACAATATCCTAGAAAAGGACAACGAAATTCACAATAACATGAGGCCCAACAGACCAAATCAAATAGGCAAGGCAAGAAACTAAAAGGAGATGGGAGAAAAAGTAAAAAGAGTCAACAAATGGACAAAAACATGACAAGAATAAGTCAAAATATATCAGTTGTAACCATCAATGTTAATGGCCTCAATTCACCAATCAAGAGAAACAGATTGGCAGAATGGATTAAGAAGCAAAATCCAACAATATGTTGTATACAAGAAACACACCTAGTGCAAAAGGAAGTCCATAGACTGAAAGTGAAAGGATGGAAAACAATTCTCCATGCGTCAGGAGTCCAGAAAAAAGCAGGGGTAGCAATCTTATTCTCAGATAAAGTAAATTTCAAACCAAAACTCATTAAGAGAGACAAAGAAGGACACTACATCCTTGTAAAGGGAACAATTCAAGAGGAAGAGCTGACAATCATAAACATATATGCACCAAATATAAATGCCCCCAACTATATAAAACAAATATTAAGTAACATGAAAAACCAAATAAGCACTAATACAATTGTAGTGGGGGATTTAAATACCCCACTATCACAAATTGACAGATCTACTAGGCAGAAAATCAACAATGAAATAATAGAACTGAACCAAGCTTTGGAACACATGGACTTAATAGATGTTTATAGAGTATTCCACCCCCAAAAACCAGAATATACATTCTTTTCGGCTGCACATGGATCATTCTCCAAAATAGACCACATACTGGCTCACAAAACAGGTCTAAATAAATGCAAAAAAATTGAAGTCATCCCCTGTTTATTATCAGATCATAGTGCAATCAAACTAGACATCAATAGCACAAGAAACTATAGAAACTTCACAAGCACATGGAAACTGAACAACACTCTCCTAAACAATCAATGGATTACAGAGGAAATTAAAGAAGAAATTAGACAGTTTTTACAAATAAATGAGAATGCCAATACAACATACAGGAATCTTTGGGACACAATGAAAGCAGTTCTACGTGGAAAATTCATAACATTGAATGCCCACACTAGGAAAACAGAGCGGGCTCAAATAAACAACTTAACGATGAAACTTAGACTCCTAGAAAAACAAGAGCAAGAAAAACCCAAAGCTCGAACAAGAGAGGAAATTATAAAGATCCGAGCAGAAATCAATGCAATTGAAATTAAGAAAACGATACAAAAAATAAATGAAACAAAGAGCTGGTTTTTTGAAAGAATAAATAAAATTGACAAACCCTTAGCTAATCTTATCAAAAAAAGGAAAGAAAAGGCTCAGATCCATGCAATTAGGAATGAAAAAGGCGAAGTCACAACAGATCCGAAAGAAATCCAGAGGATCATGAACACCTACTTTGAGAACCTGTACTCTAATAAAATGGAAAACACAGAAGAAATGGACAGATTTCTAGATACTTATGAATTACCAAAGTTGAACGAAGAAGATAAAAACATTTTAAACACCCCAATCACAATCAGTGAAATTGAAAATGTAATTAAAAACTTACCAACAAAGAAAAGCCCAGGCCCTGATGGATTCACTGCTGAATTTTACAAGACATTTAGAGAAGAACTACTACCATTACTCTTCAAACTTTTCAATGAAATTGAAAGAGAAGCTATACTTCCAAATTCATTCCTGGAAGCAAGTATCACTCTGATTCCCAAACCAGAGAAAGATACAACCAAAAAGGAGAACTACAGACCAATCTCCTTAATGAATATAGATGCAAAAATCCTTAATAAGATACTAGCAAACAGAATACAGAGGATTATTAAGAAGATCATCCATCATGACCAAGTCGGATTTATTCCAGAGATGCAAGGGTGGTTCAACATACGAAAGTCAGTGAATGTAATACATTATATTAACAAAGTCAAGGACAAAAACCATATGATCCTCTCAATAGATGCAGAAAAAGCATTTGATAAAATTCAACACCCATTCATGATAAAAACCCTGCAAAAAATTGGAATAGATGGTCTATACCTCAATTTAATAAAGGCTATTTATGAAAAACCATCAGCCAACATCATATTGAATGGCCAAAAACTGAAAACCTTCATGTTAAAATCAGGAACAAGACAAGGATGCCCACTATCGCCACTTCTCTTCAATATAGTTCTGGAAACATTAGCCACAGCAATTAGACAAGAGAAAGAAATTAAAGCAATAAAGATAGGAAAGGAAGAAGTTAAACTATCATTATTTGCTGATGATATGATACTCTACATTGAAGATCCAAAAAACTCCACCAAAAAACTTCTAGACTTAATTGACAGATTCAGTAAAGTATCTGGATACAAGGTGAATACCCAAAAATCAATAGCCTTTCTATACACAAATAACAGACAGACAGAAAGAGAAATAAGGGAAAAAATTCCTTTTACAATAGCATCCAAAAAAATGAAGTATCTAGGAATCAATCTAACAAAAGAAACAAAAGATCTCTACACTGAAAACTACAGCACTCTGAAAAAAGAAATCGAAGAGGATATAAAAAAATGGAAAGATATCCCCTGCTCCTGGGTAGGAAGAATCAACATAGTGAAAATGGCCATACTACCGAAACTGCTATATACATTCAATGCAATGCCAATTGAAATTCCAACACTATATTTCACAGAACTAGAAAAAAGAATCCAAAAATTCATTTGGAACCACAAGAGACCTAGAATAGCAAAAGCCATTATAGGCAACAGTCACATGGCACCAGGTGTAACAATTCCCAATTTGAAACTATACTACAAAGCCACTGTGATAAAATCAGCATGGTACTGGCAAAGAAATAGGCCTGAGGATCAATGGAACAGACTGGAAGACACAAAAACAAATGCAGATGTACTCAGCTACCTCATCTTCGACAAAGGAGCTCACCATCCTCAGTGGAGGAAAGATAGCCTCTTTAATAAATGGTGTTGGAAAAACTGGATATCAACCTGTCACAGATTAAAATTAGACCCTTATCTTTCGCCATGCACTAAATTAAAATCCAAATGGATTAAAGATCTAAATATTAAAACAGAAACATTAAACTTGCTGGAAAGTAAGTTAGGCAGAACTCTGGAAGACATTGGTATAGGAAAAGACTTTATGAACAAATCCTCAGTAGCACGGGAACTAGCAGAAAGAATCAACAACTGGGATCTCATCTTACTAAAAAGCTTCTGTACTTCAAAAGAAACCATTAGCAGAACTAAGAGACAATCTACAATGTGGGAAAAAATTTTTACCAGCTGTACCTCAGACAAAGGACTATTATCAAGGATATATAAAGAACTCAAAACAATCAGTCCCCCCAAATATAAAGACCCGATCCAAAAATGGGCATCCGAAATGAACAGACATTTCTCATACAAAGAAGTGAAAGCAGCAAGAAAATATATGAAAAAATGTTCCACATCACTGGTCATTCGAGAGATGCAGATGAAAACAACACTGAGATTCCACCTCACCCCACAAAGAATGGCTGCTATCAAGAAATCACACAATAACAAATGTTGGCGGGGTTGTGGGGAGAAAGGAACCCTCCTCCATTGTTGGTGGGAGTGCAGACTAGTGCAACCACTATGGAAATCAATATGGAGATACCTCAAAGAGCTTGGACTGGAGGTTCCATTTGACCCAGCCATCCCTCTGTTGGGTATCTTTCCAAGAGAACTAAAAGAATCATATCACAGAGAAGTATGTGCACCCATGTTTATAGCGGCACAGTTTGTAATAGCTAAATCTTGGAAACAACCTATTTGCCCATCCGTTGGAAACTGGATAAAGAAGATGTGGTTTTTCTATAAAATGGAATATTACTCAGCCATAAAGAGCGAGAGAATAGATTCATTCATAGGAAAATGGATACATATTGAAGATATACTCCTAAGTGAAATAAATAAGTCCCACATGTGTAAATACCAAATAGTTTCCCTGGTGTGAATATTCTGCAACAATGCATAAGATTCTAATAAGATTACTGACATTTAGAAATGGGAAGAAAGGAGCTAAAGGTGTAGGGAAGGTGGGATGGGTAGGGGAAGAGTAAAAAGGGAAAAGAAAAAAATGTGAGACAATGAAAAGATGAAAATAAAGTGTTTGTAGATGGGGAGGGGAGGAGGGGGTGAAGGGAGGGCAGAGGTAAGGGGAAAAAATGAGAATCAAGACTTGTCATGTAGAGGTACAAGATCCCAACAATGAATGTAACTGTACTGTATCCCTAAAATGTACCAATAAACTCAATTAAAGCTGAAAAAAAAAAACAAAGTAATCAGGAATAAGTGCTAGTTAAGCGGGAAAAACACTCCTAATGCTGAATTCACGCTGGTATAGTCTCAAAACCGGCTGACGATGTTCTCTTCAATAACCATGTAGTCTGCCACACCGGTGGCCCAGACAGGGACCAAGAACCTACAGGTCACTGGTTCAAAGTCACAGTTCTCAAGTATCTAAAACATGTTCCCGTATCTGACATCTGTTCAGTTGCATACATAAGAGGAATTAGAGGTCTTCGTTTAGATTCTAGTGAAACCGGTGTTTCTCTTTATAACTGATTCCTTTGTTGATAGAAGAGAGTTTTTTTAAGGAATTAAACCAGTTCTTTTCCTTAGGCTGCCTGCTGAGGTATTTTTGGATAATAAGGGTCATTTTTTTTCCCAAGAGCCTTCAACCATGGCATAACTGATTTGTTTGAAATGTTTGCAGAGTTTTAAAAATCAAGGGTTGGTGTTAACTAACAGTGTTCAAGCGATCATTTAACATAGCTTTTCTGCTTCCATTTGTCCTTTACTCTTTTGAAGTTACTTCCAAAAAGTGGTCTGCCACACCACAAGTCTCTGTTCCTTTCATTTCCTTATCAACATTTGGATCTAAAAATAATTCAGCCCAAAGTAGTGGATCTCTCCCTCTTTGGGAAAAAAATATAGTACTATGACAGGATTTTCAGATATTGTCTTGTTTCCAAACCCGAAATTCCAAATGGGAGATTATCTGTCCTGAACATCAGAGGGGAAACACAGATGGTTCCCAAAGACCTCGACAGCAGAAGAGGAGCCCAAGTGTGCCACAGTCACATCCGCTGACCCATTCTGCATGTGTGGACTTCCTGTGACAAACCACTGTAAAAGAATGAAGTCTCCTAAGAAATGTGCTTGAGTCTGTGCATTCCTCTGTGACAGCTGAAGCCACAGGAACTTTGGCAGTATTTTAAAGTTACACCCATTCCCCACTGCAATGCAGGTCTGTGAACTAACGCGTTAGCTCTGCCAAAAACCACAGTGATTATCAACAGTGTAAGTAATCAAGTAAAAGCATTTTTCCACAGCCCACTGACCAGATTGTCAAGAAAGCAAAAAATTGATTGCCTTTTGCAAAGATAATTTCTATCTGAATTATATTATTATATTGAAACAGTGATGCATAATATGTGCCTGCCACCTTTGCCATAAGCAGTTTAAGTTTAATTTAGAAATCTCTGAGTCATTAGAAAAATTCCTTCTCATTATGATGAAGGGTCCGCTGTGAACTCAGCACTACCACAATCTGAAGAAGGAAAGGAAATAACATGCAAGCTACTCATGTGAAAAGCAGAAAAAATTACCACTGGCTCCAAATAATAAGAAATTCAAAATATAGATTGCTGACTATGGAATAATTAATGTGAGCACAGTTGTTTTATATTACAAAGCTTCTTGAGTATTTTCAGTTTTCCAATATAATGTGATATGGTCATTGATTTGTTGTTGTTTTAAATCCTTCATTTCTGTGAAGAAATTGGACTTCAAATTCTTGGAAAGATATCAACTAAACTAGACCTGCCCACCCTTTTCAGATTCTCCCACACTACATTTTCAATAATTGCTGGCATTGGTATTCAATAACTTGGGCTGGCACCAGTTTTTAGAACTCTCCAATCCCATGCAAATGGAAAATATTATTTAAATTGAATGTTTCATTATTCGGTTCTTTATTTCAGAGCGAGGAAGATATCTGGTGAAAAGCATCAGGCTCTACTGGAAATTAGTGTAGCATAAATACAAAGAACTTGAACCTTTGGCCTCCTCCCAAGATTAGGTGTGAATAAGTGATTTGAAGCTTGGTAACATATTACAGTGACCCAAGGGACCTTTTAAAAATAATAACATCTGCACAGCCCCCTTCAGGGACCATTTAAGAAGCAACCTGGGGCAGGTAGGGCCAAGCATCAGTCTGTTTTTCAGTTCAATCTTTCCCGGGCAACTCTAATATATACCCTAGTTTTCAGAATCCCTGTTTCGTGTTCTGGCATACCTGTGAGGAGAGATGATTTGTGTTGGCCTAGAAATACTTGCAAACTTTTCTGCTAAGAGTGAGCAATGCTTAAACTTGGCAGTCCCTCGGAGATGCCTGGGATATTTTAAGACTGATGATAGCTGGGCCTTACCCCTCAGGAACTCTGATTTTCTTTGAGTGGACACTCACCCCGACATGGTTCCCAAGAGTGACCAAGTCTGCAAACCACAGCTCTATAGCTATATAATAGATGAGCGTTGTGCTCACTCGACGACCTCGAAGACTGAGGAAGTCCTTCGTGAGTATAGTTGGCCGCCTCATATCACTGGGTTCTCCATTGTCAGAACCAACCAAACTTGGGAAAAAATATTCACGTACATGCAAAAAAATTAATCTGTACTAAACATTTGCAGGGGTTTTTTTCCTTTACATTCCCCAAAAATATGGTATAACAACAATATATAGCATTCACATCACATTAAACATAATCTAGAGATGATTTAAAGCACACGGAGGGTCATGTGATTTTATCATATTTACCATAGTATTTTATAGAAAGGACTTGAGCATTCACAGGCTTTGGTAGCCACTTAAGAGTCATGGGCCAGGTTCCCCATGGACACCAAAGGACAACTATATTTCCAAGTTAGGAGTCAGGGTAACCAACTAAGAGCCAACAAAAGAACAAGTCTCTTTCCTCTCGTCAGACTTCTCAGATGCTGACATACAGGATACACAAATACCACATAAATGAGTATTTTCTTATGAGTCACAAGATAAAGTTGTATCTGAAGAAACAACTGATCAATAATCATAATGGCTAATTAGATAAGTGATTTCCAAAACCTATTTGAATGACAACAAATGTAATAAACTTCGGACTTCTTACTGGGTGACACATTTTTCCATACTCCTTTTAATGGTCCATCAAGGCTAGACAATTAACTCAATAAAAGTCAAGTTTTTAAACCTCAACAATGTTGATTTACGCCTCAAAAAATATACTTAATGACAAAGTAGCATCCAACAATAAGCTTAGGTTTTACAGTTGAATGGATCAGAATCTGAGTCCCTTTCTCTGACATTTATTAAGCAAACAGTCTTAGGAACACGGCTGAACCTCCATGTCCTCATTTCACAATAGGAAAACCGAAGTGAGGCTGTCCGTACCACAGCATTGTTATGGGGGATTGAGATAAATAATTTTCCTATGAAACATAAACAATGATAAAAAAATTATAGTAACTACTCTTAAAATTGTTGCCTAAATTTGGGGGTTGTTCAGGGTTAATGACACCAGAAAAATTGCCTCATATAAAGATCAATCCCTTCTTCTTGCTGCCATCTTGGATACTGAGTCTGGCAGAAATATAGCCCATCTAACTTGTTTTCCAGCTCATTTTGAAGTGGTGGTGGTGGCTATTGTTGTTTGGTTTGGTTTAGTTTGATTTGGGTTTGGGTTTGAGTTTGGATTTAGGTTTGGATTTGGGTTGTTTTTGTTTTTGTTTTCATGTGTTTCATTTTGTGCTATCACTTTTCTGGGCCACACTGATTTTGTTCAACTATTCTTCACTGTGGGAAGGTATGAAGAATAAGATAATTTTTTATATTCTTCCATTCTCTCTCCCAATTCTTGGCTTGGTGTAGCTACTAAATCTACACCTCACAAGAATGTTTGTGAAGCTGAATAAAACCAGAGGATATTGCCATCCATGCTATTTGCTCGGCTAACCAAACAAGGCCATGTGATGTTCTCAGAACTTTCTGTCCTTCTCCTTCCTTGCCAAAGTCATAGTGTCCTAGAACCTGAAAAAGCCCAAAAATGCACTGCACAGTCTCACATGTAGATATATCAACATAACCACCCCAGCAGAGAGATTCTAACTGACCATGTGCTTTTGAAAACTCAAGTATATCTAAACAGCCCTGAAGGGAGGCATTGTTATAGATAAGTAAACAGAAGCCCAGAAATGGTGTTACCTTCCCACGACCATATAGCTGGGAGGAAAACTAATAGCTCAGTGTTCTGTTCATGATACGAGTTTGTTGCTTCCCAGATTTTTCTCGGAGGACTGTATCTGTAGATAGAGCTACCACAGTGAACGTGTCACCTGTTTCCAGAACAGGGGAAAGCAATATTGATTTTTTCCTGAGAGATTCTACTGGATAAATGTTTTATACCAAATCCATGACTGGACTGACAGCACCAGTAGTCTAGCCAGGTCCTGTACTGTAAGCAAATTAAAGTGGTCCTAAGAGGTTCCCAGAGCCCCTTACAACACAGACACTGCAAATTATGTTGTCTCTACCAGGCAAAACCACTTGTTCAATAAGCCAGGGGTCCTGTGCAGCACCTCATATGTCTGGACACAGCACATGTAGGGGATCCCAACTATGAATTAATGACTAGACAAGAAAATGTTCCTATGAGCAACCAATTGCCTTGGGATAGATATGTCAAAAAAAAAAAGCAGTAATTAGAATTTGGCATGGTTGCATACAACTATAATCCCAGCACAGCACATGACAGGCTGAGGCAGGAGGATCACTGAGTTTGAGGCCAGCCTGTGCTGCACAGTGAGTTCAGAGACAGCACGTTAACATAAAGTGAAAACCTGTCTCAAATAACCATAGAAGAACAACAAGAAGGAGGAGGACGAAGAGGAGGATGAGCAGGAGGAAAAATTAAAGCCAGTTGGATTCTAACAAAGGCTTTTAAGACAAGACCACTAGTATACAGCTTCTTTTATTAACAGCCTGTCAGCACTGCCACTGTAAGAAATATGCTGCAGAAAAAAGAAAATACATGAGTCCTCTACAGAAGTCATTGACACAACAGTATTACTACCCAGAAACAATAATTCCCTAAAATTTCTGCTGTTCATGAAGAGTGTGGGGTCAAAGAATTTCAGCATTGGAAAGGACATAGAATCTGTAGATTATTGACTTTTTTAATCCATAAAGACTATTACAGAATTCCTTCCCTACTGCAGGAATTTCCATGACACTATCCCCCCCAAAGTTAACATAATCAAAGAGCATAAATAGTTACCAAAATGTAACACACATTTAGTGTCACAAGACTTTTAGAAGGTACATGGACCAAACTTTTTTTAAAATGATGTATTTTTTAATGTACACATTAGAAAAATATAAGCAGCACGTTAAATCTATGATTCTGTGCCCATCATGGTTTAGGATGAGGATAATTTATTTAATTGGAAAAAAATAAACTGATGTCAGGTCAGGGATTTAGCTCAGTGGCACTGTGCCTGCCTTGCAAGCACAAGGTCCTGAGTTCAATCCTTGGTACCACAAAAAAAATAAATAAATAAATTGATGTAAAAAAAATATCAACAGAATAGAGCAGAAAAAGTTCATTGCCTTGGAAAAATAGATTGATATGAAAACCCACTAAACTTTGGAAAACATTAGCATACTGATCACAGGCATGATGACTTGGAGGGACTTCAGTTTGAATCCTGGATCTGTTCACTGGTAATTGGATGAGAGTTAATAGTAGCAAAGATTCAAGGAAATAAGATACTGCAAGTGAAGGGCCTCATAAAGGTGCTGACCACTGTTATGAATAGATTTAATACAAGGAATAAAAACCATGTCTGTCCAACAAGTTTATTAGAGAAGCACTAAAATCAGATACTAGAATAGGGAGGCAAGTTCTGCCTAGAGTAGGTTTGGTGTCCTGCAAAAGTTCCCAGATTATCATGAACCTTCCTATTTGCAGCTGCTTATGGTTTGGCTCTAAGTGTCCCACCAAAGCCTCATGTGGTCTTGGCTTGATCTAGAGTGTGTGAAGCTGGAATTAATGCATGATGCAGTGCTAGGTTCAAGGGCACTAAGATAAAGGGTGTGAGTGATTAAGCAGTCTGAATAAGATAAAAGGGGCAGGGACACCGTTAGCTCTCTTGTTGCTGGTGCTGCCTTGTGTGCACCATGTTCTTTCTCCTCTGCAGTGCCTGTTTGCCATCCCTGCCTTCCAGCCAGCTGACTATGGACTGAAACCTCTACAAACTGTAGGCCAAATAAATGCCTTCCCTTCCAACTTTTGGTGCCAGATACTTTGTCTCAGCAACGAGAGAAAAGTAACTAACACAGCCATCCTGTAGGTAGTCGGCTGCTAGGCACCATGACCATCACAAAGTGTACAGGGTGCTGACTCAGAGGAACTGTCTTCTCAGACAGCATAGACACCTAACAGCACATTTGTATTCCGAGCACACAACCAACACCCCTGCTCCATTGGAGGCCATGGGGACATCCTGCATCCTAACCACAGTGGGAAGCATGAGCATCTCAACAGTGGCTGCCATGGATAGTCTTGCCTTGCCTTTCAAACACTGCACTTCTTTGAGATTTTTTTCAACAGCCCTGTGCAGATAGAAGACTGAGATGAATTGAAGCAGCCTTTTTCTTTTTCTCCAGGGAAAGTTGCTTAACAGACACCATCAAGCCCAGAACTGCCTTCCGCCCAGGTGGCTCAGTTTCAAGTCTCGTGCTTTTCTGAGAGATGAAATGCAGAGCAGCCAGTCTTTCCTGGAGGACTTGGGGGAGACCTTCTGGTCATTCTTCTGTCCTGAGCACAAATGTCCTACGTACTCAATGTTGAAAACTTAGAAGGTATAAAAATATATGAAAACAACAATATTTCCCAAATATCACAGTCCAACAAAAATATTACGTTATGATATTTCCCTCCAAACTTTTCCTATAAATGTTTTGCAGTTAAGATTGTGCTATTTACATGTTGATTATTTTGGAATTTCCTCCCATCATTAGGGTTTCAAAATGTTTTCTTTTCTTTTTTGGTACCAGTGATTGAACTCAGATCCTTGTGCTTGCAAGGCAGGTGGCAGCTCCACCGAGCTAAGTCTCCAGACTCAAAATGTTTTTTTATAACGACTAGATCATTGCATCCTACAGATGTACCATAATGTCCTTGACTAATGTCTTATTATTGGATGTTAACTTCCATATTATTATTATAGCTAATTCAGTGCATGTATCTTTGACCACATTTCCTTAGGGGAATTTCCACATGTGGAATTACTGGGTTAAATAGTATAAATGTTTTTAGTTTCTTGACAATTTATTTCTCAGAAAGATTATCTCACTTTACAGTCTTCCAACAAGCCTATGAAATTGCCATCCCACCAAATTTTTTCCAGTGGATTTATCCTTTTTTAATTCATTGCTAATTTAGCAAACAAAAAAAATGCTTTTTCTTTGTCATTTCTCTGTGGCTTTCACTTTTATATCCCTCTAGCGATTTGTTTTTTCCTCTTCTGTGAACATTCTGATCATACCCTTTGCCCTTTTATCGGTTAACATTTTTTTGCTAAAGTCTATAATTAAAAGTATTCTCACTTCATTTTCACTTGAGTTCATTATGACTAATTTTTCCCACTACAAGAATAGTGTATTACTTACTTTTTTGTGTCAGGATAAAAAATGGTTCCGTCATTTTATTCCTGTGCAATTAGAATATAAAGACATTTCTTTATGGAATGTAACCTGATATTTTAACTTGTTGAGAGAAATATATAATGGGTTGTGCTTATTTTAAATTACCTTGTGATTATTACTGTTTTGGAATATTTTACTTAATGAATTTTAATTCCATAGACTAGTTATAGTTTTGGTTTAAAGTACAAGATTATGGCTTTTATGGGGATGTTAGAATAAGAAAATATGGTCAGTTGATTTACTTTCAAAGATTACAAATCTGCATTAATTAGAGATATAAACTATGCCCGAGATGACCCAGAATATAATATGTTAAACTTCACTCAGGTTTAATAAAATAAGACATCATAATATTTATAAAAGAAATGTCTACATACAGGTGACCTATATAAATCAGCTTTTCTCCAGAGTGCCTTCTCAGAATTCCTCAGGCAGAATTTCTCCTTCTCTCCAGTATACCCACAACTTAATTTTTATTCCCCAATAATGTTGACCATTAAACTCTACCTCAAATTGGTGATATATGTGTGCATGTCTCTCTTTTCCGAGAGGGTAAGTCATTGCTTGAAAGCAGGAACAATGTTCAGCCATATATGCATTGTTACCTTAAGAGAATGCTTTGGTTACAGTAGAAGCTCAGCAAGCACAACATGAACTGAATTTGGAGAATTTGAGAATGCTCTGAAACAGTGAAATCACCACTGGCTTTAGAGTCAGACTGAGTCAACTCGGAATCGCCTCCAGCACTTAGCAGCTGTGAGAACTCAAGCAATTTCTCTGACTCCTAAGTTGCTTTGTCATCTAATGGGGGGATAACAGTGCCTATCATAGCAGATCCTGTAGACTGGCTAACCCAACACTCATTTCCAATCCATTTCAACTTTACTTTCCTCAACTGTGAAGACTATGAGCTAAACCCTCAATTTCCCAGGTTTTCAACAATTATAAAGGTGATGGGTCACAGTTCTTGCGATGAGACAAAAATAGAAACAGCCAAGGGCTTCTGGGAGCACTTGACTCTCTAGATAAAGCAGCTTACATATACTAAAATTCAATGTCAACATTATACTGGGAGATACAGCACCCACTTTGCAACCATGAGGTCAAAACATGCAGTCATCAAGAGACTAAGATAGATGAGGCCTTCAGTGGCATTACTGAGAGTGAATTTGACAGATTCCTCCCTCTGGACTCTTTTTATTCATATATATTGAAGCCACTGTTAGCCAGATATTCTACTATATACCCTCAAATACATTCCTAAGAGGCAGATCTATTTTGTAGGATTACAATCAACTAAGTCATTTGCATCTAGTATTTAGCATAGGACCCAATGCATCAGAAGCATCCAATAAGTGATTGCAGCACTAGGGAGAGTGTGATGTGCTGATAGGTATCAAGAACTTGTGGAGAAGACTGAGAAAGAGAGTTGGAACAGACTTTGGAGCAAGCAGCGGGGAACTGCTCATGATGAGGATGGTGATGTTTCCTAAGGGCACTGGACAAAAGCTATCTACACAGAGAATGAGACTGGAATGTCCTTCACCCTCCAGCACCCGCTCAACCTGTCTCTGTACTGCAGGGTTTGGCAAGCTTGGGAATCTTTCCCTGATCCAGGTACATCATAAGAACTTGAGACCCTCATGAACATTTTTCCCAAGCTGGACTTCCATGATCATCAACTCAACCAACTGTATCAATAACTGTGTTGGGTCCCAGTGTCTAGGAGCACTTTCCTAAAAGCCACTTGAGTCAGGGAACCCAATATTGCCCTCAGTGCTAAGAACAACAACAAAAACAAACAAACAAACAAACAAAAACCCTCTGTCTACTTCTAGTAAATTATCTCACAGACGCACTCATTGATCCCAAGCCCA
Organism: Fukomys damarensis; assembly: GCF_012274545.1. Classification (NCBI taxonomy): domain Eukaryota; kingdom Metazoa; phylum Chordata; class Mammalia; order Rodentia; family Bathyergidae; genus Fukomys; species Fukomys damarensis. Next base: position 37,897,397 of record NW_022900924.1, on the reverse strand, counting down.
GAGCTTCTCAGACCTTTGGGGCCCTTGGCTAACAAAGTAAGTTTGATCCATCTTTTTCCCTGTTATAGACCTATTTCTGAGTTTACATATTTCTAGACTAGCATTTCCTAGGTGCTTAATATAGGATGCCAATTCCCTGAGAACTAATAAGGACATTGTAAAGCAAAATCCTGTAAGATCAAACAAGTCAGAAAAGCATTAGGTTAAACAGTGTTAACAGGTTTCTTTCCTCCATGACTTGCCAGGGTTACTGTGTATCTGTAAATATATATAGTACAATGAAGCCCACATTTGTTTGTGGATGAATCTCTCCTAGTCTAGAAACATCCCAAGGGCTAGTGCCCTATGAGTTGTACTTTGGGAAATCCTGTCTTACGAAAACAGAAAGACTATCCTGAAGTTGGAAATGCTGTCCCACTGCCCCTAAAAATTCTCTTCAACCTACAGATTTCCCCCACATTCCCAGTCACAGACGGGACCCTTACTCTACCTTCTTCACATACTGCTCCCACCAGCCTCAAACCTAGATTTCAACCCCACAGGCCTTAGCCTCTCTCCGAACAAACCAGGCTCCTCCCACTTCCGTGCCTGGCCCAGGTCAGTCTCTCTGCCTAGACAGTTCTCCTATGTCTTCTGTACCAGGGGAGCTCTCACTCACACTGCAAGCCCTAACTTGAATAGCATATCCACTGGGAAACTTACCCTAATTATTCAGGGCCAAGTTAATTGCTCCCATCTCTGTGTTTCAAGAGAGCTTTGCCACTTCTCTGTCACAACATTTATTATATTGGTCCTAGCTACAGACTCTCCCTCCTTTCTGAACAGATTATTAATTCCTCAAGTAGCATTTGTTCATAAATCTGCTTCATGTCTTCTGCAGTAAGTGTAGATTTTATGAATGAACCAATGATTGGGACTCATCTCTCTATATGTTTATCAAAGGTATTATGGATCAAGGCTGGGGATATAGCTCAGTGGAGTTGCCACCTGCCTTGTAAGCACAAGGTCCAGAGTTTGATCCCTGACGGGGGTGGGGGGTATTATGGACTAATTAGCAGGTCCCCTAGTATAACTATCCAAGGCCCAAGTCAGTCAGGAAACAAGATCAGGGTGCCAAGTAAATTTCTACAGCCCTCAGTTATATTTTTATCAAAGGAATAAAAATGAGCAGATTTTCATTTAAAAGCTAACCAAATAGTAGCAATTTTAGTTTTGGTACAAAACTTTAGCATCACCAAGCGTCAATATTTTAAATGAGACATGAGCAGTAGGGGCTGCCCTGTCTGTGGTCAATCCCTGTAGGCTGGCTTCCAGAAGGGAAGTGGGCCCCTGCTACATACTCAGAGCAGCCAATTCCAGTCAACTGCAAGGCTTCGATCCCAGCCTCACCCTGACCAGTTACACCAGGGAGGGATGGATGTTCCCCTTGAGCACTGGGGTGATGAGTCATGTCATAAGTCACCATATCGTACAAGCCAGAACTTCAAGACTTGGACCCCAGGCCCCTAATCCAGCCAAGGGAGGCACTAACACCTTCTCAGTGATACACACTTGGCCAGCAGAACAGAGACAGAGTCAAAGTCTTGCCATTTCATTTTGCCACTGAGTCCCAACCTTTGATCATGTCAGGAGAGGGACAGCTACTTCCTATTTATGTAGTTGTCAAGCCCCACAGTCCAGTAATCTGCTCCCCTTCCCAGAAATGGATTCTCAACTCTGCTAGATCAACGTATGCTGCCCTGGGTGGGTAAGGGGCTGGAACACCTGCCACAGTACCTGGCAAAGTACTGTCTGGCCATTTGCCTTTACACATGCAGCAGAGTACCACAGCAATTTACCGTGTTTTTACTGAGGAGATAAATAGGGCTTTTGGTTTAGTTGATTGGTCTTCTTTCCTTTGGTGAGAGAAGTGTTAGGAGAACTGAAGAACTGTTAGCCACCTTCCCTTCCACTCCCAAGAAACTGCTATCACTGGTACAGGGCAGCACCAACCATGCAGCCTCTGCTACCTTAGGAGGCAGACATTTCATGGATTGTCTCTGCACTCAACTTACTCACACCAATTCGAACCAACATCCACAACCACTAGGCAAGTCCATCATGACACGGCAAAGCTGAACTACCTTAGCCCAGAGAAACCAATAAACCCACAAACTATCTGGCTGTATAACAGGGAAGATGTTGAATCATTGGAGGAAATGTATCAGGCTTCTAGAATTTCTACTTTTACTGACATGAAAGACGACTAATTTTCACTTCAAATTATGAACTTGAACATTCTAGGTCTTAGATACTTAGCCTTTAAACTACGATATTATTGAGAGTGTATGAGTAGCAAAATAATAATTATTTATTCAGCATCTATTATGTTCGGGGTACTGCTCTTTAATATGACTAAATGCTAAATGTTATTTTTAATTCCAAAAACAGCACTTAAGTATCTCTGTCTCTGTGCATGTATGAGAAAAGTGAGACTCAAGATAAAGTTAGAAAAGCCATGAATTAAAACTTATTGAAACTCACACCTGTCTGAAACCAAAACCCTAAGTCTCCCTATAGTTGTAGCTGCTCCTATTAAAATATTCACATTCCATCTACAGAGCATGGGTTTTTGGGGAAGTAAGCAACCAGAAGGTAAGAAAAAAAGTAAAGAGTAGAGGGAAAATCTAAACTTATTCATTTTCTAGTTAACTTTTCACATTTGAGATTGTTGCACATCATTTTCACCCATTAAATCACATAAATCTATGAACCAAACTGCTTATGTAAGCATGTTTTTCAGGATGAAACTTTGATCAATGTTATCTGTTTTCCCTGTTGAAATCACATGCTACTACTGATGAAAACTGATGATGAATAGCAGAAATGAGGAAAAGGAAACGGAGGGTGACAGCAATACCAAGCAGATTCAAAAATGGGCAAAACTGGTCTTCATGAAGATACCAAATACATCATTAGAAATGAATGCTCGGCTAATGTTAATTCGGTTAAAGAGTCATATTAAATACAACGTTTAAGCCTTGTACATGAAGAATCCTTTCCATTTTCCTTTTTTCAATGGACTCTTAGGTCAGACTAACTCCACCTCAATCTACAAAGCACCAGAAAAGCCCAGCCCTAAGTCCTATAAAGTAAGGCAATTTATACTGAACCAGTTCTATCTCAAATTCTTGCCCAAGAGGAAGTTCATTCCATTTGTCCTTGAACTAAAGTTTTCTGCAGTCAAAGAAAAACCCCTAACCCTGATTATTTCAATGGCTTGATGACACTGAACATGTGCGAAGTAACAGCATAGCCCTACTTAATTCTAACCCCACTGTCCTCATGACTTCCCTTCCAGCCCACTCTCTTGAAATGTGCTTTTGAGATTTGAGGCTTGCTTTTAGAACTGTATGGCCTAGGGGAATTTAGTGACCCCGACCCTAGTTTTCTTTGTTGAACATCTATAAACTCTGCCTTGGAGGGTTCACATACTGAGGCACATAACTCAATACCATGCTGAGACAGAGGTTGGCAGGACTTGTACTGGGATTGAAGCAAGCAATAGAAATACAGCTTTGGAGAATCCAGCGGTGAACCATACAGATTGGAGAACATTTCTTTCTTTCTTTTTTTTTTTTTTTTTTTTTTTTTGAGACAGGGTCTCACTATGTAGTTGAGACTGACCTGGAGCTCACTCTGTAGCCCAGGCTGGTCTTGAACTCACAGCAATCCTCCTGCTTCAGCCTCCTAAG
>NW_022900924.1:37879627-37893523 GCF_012274545.1 Fukomys damarensis | reverse complement strand
ATTTTTTTTTTTTTTTTTTTTTTTTTTTTTTTTTTTTGTACCAGCGATTGAACTCGGGACCTTGCACTTGGGGACCTTGCACTTGTGAGGCAGGCAGTAGAACTACTGAGTTAAATCCCTGGCCCTCATTCTTGAATAATAAATTTAACTCTCATGGGATGGAGAGCAAAGCAACACACTAGGATTGATTCTGAAGCTTTGTTTTGCTGAGTAGGCACTAGTTCTTTCTGAGATGGTCCCAAAAGAATTTCTTTCCCATCCGTTCCATTTATTTCCCCAAAGCTACGTAAGAATGTCAAAACACCAGCAATTATTCCAAGGCCTGAAAGTCTCAAATAACACATCTTACTGCCAAATCCATTGTCTTGAAACATGAATTTCATCATGTCATCTCTACTTACAGCACCTCCCTCCTGAGCTGAGATCAATCAGCTAGTGCTACCCAGCATCCTCTCTACAGCTCAGTCCTCTGCTGTATACAGTAAAAACTGAGTCATTCATTTTTTATTCATTCAGAAAGTGTTTACTGAGAACAAACCTAAGTGGCAGAAGCCATATGGGCCACTGACGGGGATATATGGACAAATAAAGTCCATATAATGCCCCTGCCCCTGTATGGTTTAGATCTAAAATGTCCCCAAAAGTCCCATGTGCTTGGAAGGTTATTGGATCTTGGGATGCTATACTCATCAGTGCCCATGAGTTCAGTAGTTCATGTGCTGTTAGCCATTAGTAGTTCATATGCTATTAGGGCCTGGGCAGAGGGGCTGGGTTACCAGGGGTGTGACTCAGAAGGGTTTATTCTTGTCCCGGGCTTCTCCCTTGTCTCTCTGCTTCCTGGCTGCCATGGGTTGAGTAGCATTCTTCCACCATGCCATTTCTGCCTTGAAGCCAAACAACCATGGACTAAATCCTCTGAAAACCATTAGCCAAAATAAAATACCTCCTCCTTTAAATTGCAGGGGCCAGTGTTTTTTCCCAACAATGGGGAAGTGACTAATATAGCTCCTAACCTAGCTAAGCTCAAAATTACCTGGAGGTGACAAATAGGTACACAATCATTATAACAGACTGTGGTAAGAGGACACCAAAGATATAGTCACAGAGTCCTATGAAGCCCATGAGAAGATATCACAGAGGGAAAAAACACATCAGTCTGCTTTGAGGGATGAACAAATTGGTGTTCACCGGAGGACAAGCAAAGAAAGAGTTCTCCAGGCTGAGGGAGGGCATAGCATGTGTATTCACCTGTCACATCCTGTCACCTGCATGTGACAGTACTAACTTGTCATATACAGAAAATAACGAGGAAAGCAGAGTATCACTATATAACATTTGGTATTTGGTGGTGCAGAAGGATTCATATCAATTTTAGGATAGAGATCAAGAAGACAGGACCTGAGATAGTCAAAGAAAGAACATCAATCTTTGCCGCTGTTCTCTCCAGGTAGAATGGAGTGTGGGTTTCAGAGAGAACGATTTGAGTCTGAATCACAGCTCTACTGAAAAGAAAGTAGGTCACAACTAAATAATGTAAGAATTTTTTCAGCCTTTCCCTAACCCATCCATTAAGCCAGATTGGAGCTTGTCTTCTCCCTGCGTATCCAGGGACAGTCTCTTCAAGACCAGTGAGAGTATGTTGGATTTTGGAACACAAAGTCAGGATGGAGGCAGGGAGGACAGACAGAAGGTCCACCCACAAGGGATGGGAGCCTGAGATGAACAGCGTGAGGGGTTAGTGCTGGATGGGACAGAAGGGAACAAGATCCCAAAATGAAATAGAGATTCCCCTTCATGGGATTCTAGAAGCCCACTGAGATTCAACTACTCTGATACTCATTTGTGTAGTTATAGATGAATGTGTTTTGTTATCATTTCTTTTGATTTTTAACCTAAACAAGATCTGAGACAGGACCACCTAGTGTCTGGCTATAACATAGGCGTCATGTTAGCAAAGTAACAGAGGACTCTATTTCAACCTTTCTAACTTTCTTGTCTGAAAAATGTGAACATAGACAGCTGAGCAGTATGCTGGAAATGTAATGGTTAATGCAGAATTTTAGTGATCAAGAAGGCACTGACTTCCCTATTCCCATTCATGTACTTTTGTTCTTTCGTTTATCCATTCAATTCATATGTGTTCACCAGCTACAGGCACACACGTTTCGTCCACCCACCCTTCCCATGCCTACCCTACTTTTGTCTCTACGGTACCTTTTCCCTATTCTTAGGGAAATACCTGCAACCCCTGACTATGGGGTGTTGCTTGACATAAACTCCCTAGCCCTGCCTTCTCCCTTCTCCACCAACTGTTCCCTGTGCCCCTAACCCGCTTGCAAAACCACAGTGATTCCTCTGGATCTCTCAACCTGGATAGGGGATGGTGACTTTTTCTCTCTCTGTTAAAGGCTTTAAAGATGTAAGCATAAGCAGTTAGCAGGCCTAGTTCCAGCCCTCAGTTTAAAAAAAGGTAAAGAGGATGAAAGCAACCCACAGAGAGAAGAAAACAGGAAAGGGGTGGGGGAGATCATGCTTCAGTTGTGCCCTTGTTCCATCCTTGCCCTTCCTACGGCCTGATTATGAGTCAATAAATGCAACCCCATGTACAAAGCTAATGTGAGGTGGTTTTCTCTCCAGTGCTAACCAAGAGGACTTGGCCAGCACAGCATCTTCTAAGACTTCATTCATTTCCTTTTCTTCTTACCCTGCAGGCCACCCTGAGCACCCCACGCCCACAACACCGTAAGGTTGCACTGCTTGCCTCTGATAACGTCTGTTTACCATTGTCGTGTGATGTTCTTTTTTGCTAACATTGTGCTTCTTGATGCCAAAGGCCTCCCTACTAAATGCATAGTAGAAACTCAATCAATATATTCAGATAAATTGAATATTGTCAAACTACTAAAGCTAAAAAGGGTCTTGGAGAATTCCTTTGAATTTCTCTGAAATGTAGTGTTTGCAGTACTACGCATTGAACCCAGGCCTCTACACCATGGCCCTCTTTTGTTTTTATTTTTATTTTCAGACAGGGTCTCACTAAGTTGCCCAGTCTGGACTTCAACGTGTAATTGTCCTTGCTCGGCTTCCTTAGTAGCTGGGATGACAGGCATGCACCACCATGCCTGACTTTTTTCTTTTTCTGCTATACTATCCTATGCGAAGGCTGACAAATGACTATGTAAATGTACACTATAATTCTCCCTGAATAATCACAAAATGGCACAGTATCAGAATTATTCATGTACAAATGTGTATGTGTAACAATGCACCTAGCCACATCTTCTCATGAAGGAGTATTCATGCACATGATTCCTGAATCTAGCTGTAATTAATTGTCTCCAAAGACACCAAAGCACATCACATTATTTAAACTCTATGCAAACATAGTAATTGATATTAAACCCTTAACAAACGTGCCTATTTCTCAACCCAGTAATTCTGCTTCTGGCAATTTATCTTAAGACCAGAACCTGGAAATGTTTACAGATATTATGACATGTGCGTTTTCATTATAAGACTGTGAAAAAAAATTTAAAAACACCAAACAATATCTGACTGGGAAAATTGATGGCCCATTCATATAATGGGATTTCATTTTTTAAAAATCATATTGTAGAGAAAGTTGCTCACACTATTGAGAAAAAGTAGGAAGCAAAATTGTGTATACAGAAAACAATCCAATTCTGTGTGTATATTTAAATGTACGTAGGCATATATCTGTGTCAACATAGAAAGGCTAGAAGAACATAAATCAAAATGTTAACCATTTTATATCTGTGTGTTATAGCATCAGTGGGAGTGTTGCTTTCTCTTTTGTGCTAATCTCAATTTTAGGATTTCTCCATCATAAACATATATTTTATTTGTGTATAGTTAGAAGAAAGAGGAATTATTTTTTAAATTATAAGAAAGTGTTCTTAGAAAACATGAATCCCAATTCCTCACATTGCATAGGAGGGAAACAAACCCAGAGAATTTATACAGCCACTCCAGCGTCCAACAGTCAGCAAAGAGCAAAAGAAGCACCCTCTGCCCAGGCGGGTTCTTTCCACCAGAGCATGTGATCATCACTATGAACATTGTTTAAAATTCTCACTAACTTCATTTAAATCTACAATTGGAAAGGGCCATCCTAAAATAAGCAGAATCTTATGCAGAGTAGCAGCAAAGAAAGAAAAGAAAAATGCCCCCTAGACTTTATCCCATGCTTTGGGTTCATTCTTTAAAGAAAGAAAAGCAATGACATTACCTCCTGGCACATATCATAGGACAGGATTTATTAGGGACTGGAACCAAATTTTTCAGTTTGGAACAATTAACAGGCATAACAGAGGTTTAAAATTAGTGAAGTCATATTTTTGCAGCTGCTGTAGTTCTCAGTTCTTCCATAGCTTAATTTGCTACCTTTGTGATGTGTCCTCATTTATAATAATTAGCTACATGCTTTCACCAACTTACAAATATTTGATGTTTTTTTTTCAGGAATCATAACAGACCGTGACCTATAAATTCAATTTTCAATGGTAAAAAATCCCCTGACCAAAATGGATGTTGATGACAAACTAATGTGTTCAAAAACAATCTCTTTTGAGCACTGGATTGACCTGTAAGTGTTCCAAATACTGCTTGACGAAAGTGGGATTTATTATTTTCCATTAGCAGCTGCTACAGCAAAATGAAGGGCCAGTGCACAAGGGAAATAAAAGTGTTTCCCTCTTCTCAGTGGCCTCTGCTACAAATGTAAATGAAGCTACTTGCTTCCTTCACCTCCTCCCACCCTAAGCCACACCAAAATTTCCACTCAAGAACCATGGTTAGTCAATCCTTCCTGAGTCCCTGGCATGTAATTCAAGCATACACTAGGCATGGTGGCACTTTCCTGTAATTTCAGCACTCAGGAGCCTGAGGCAGGAGGATTGCTGCCACATTGAGGCCAGCCTGGGCTCCGTAGTGAGTTCAAAGCCAGCGGAACTACATAGTGAGATCTTGTCTCAAAAAAAAGAGCCACAATGGGACTTAATGATTTACAGAGTACCTACTATGTGTTAGTCATTTTCCTGATGTTTGCCCAAGAATGAGTGCAGAAGATTTCACGGGGAATCTAAGTCACTAGAAAAAGTGGTCCTTGCCCTTTTGAACACCATTAAACCTTCCAGTGTGTTCTATTATTAATATAACAATTGCTTCTTTGACCATTGTAGTGGTCTACTATCCTTGCTTGTTTCTTGCCTTCACATTCCATGCTGACTTCTCTTCTACAAATTATCCACTACGACTTTCACAATCTTTTCCCTTTTACCATTTGCATCCTATAAAAGTATCCGATAGGAAGAAAAGGTCCAAAGGGGAAGGGGAAAGGGAAGTGGGAGTGATAAGGGAAAAGAAAAAATATGAGGAAAGGAAAAAATGGAGGCAAAGTCTTTGTAAATAGGGAGGGGTGGAGGGGTTGAAGGGAGGGCAGGGGGATGGGAAAAAAATAAGAACCAAGATACATCATGTAAAGGTACAAATTCCCAATGATGAATGTCATCATATTGTATACCTAAAATGTACCAATAAACTTAATGAATTAAAAAAATCCTCTCTTTGGCAAATGCATATACTCGTATATAGGTGATGTATACAACATTTAAAGAAACGATTTTGCCAAAGATTTATTGACAGAGAAAAATCCAGAGTGTTATATATTTTAAAAATCAAAACAAAACACTTGTGCTTTTTTTCCCTTCTGCCTGCTAAATAAAGGCTTGACCTGAGGACTTTTTCCTGCCCTCCCTTCTCTGCACACTGCCTCCCTGGGTGAGCTCATCTAATTCCACAGCTTCCGCGCTCACATAATAATGTGATTCCTAAATCTCTCTGTCCCACACCATGACCTCTTTTTCCACATCCTAATCTGCATTCTGAGCCATCTACCAACCAGCTCTACTCAGACGTATCCCTGATACCCCGGGATGAGACCTAATGGCAAACCCAAAAGCTGTGTGTCCTCCTCTGTTCCCCGCTCCTCCGTAGGGCACCACCAGCTTCCCACATCAGATCAAAACAAACAGACATCCTCTTCCCTCGGGCCCTACACAACCCCACCCACTCTCCTTCTGCTGCTTCTCTGATGTCTATGCCCCTCCTTGCCAGCCCCTCTACCACTGCTGATTAAACCTCTCCGACACCAACCACAGCCTTCTGACTTCCCTGCTTCCGGTCTCTCTCTACTATAACTCCTTGTGTGCACTGCTGATGGGTTGGTACAGCTCCTAAACTGTGGTCCTGCTCGTGTCTTCCCACTACTCAGGTGCTGCCAACAGCACTGCCTGCCTACAGAAGAAGGCACAGGCTCAGAGAACATCTTCCTGGCTTGGTTGCTGTCACCTTGGTAGCTTTGGGACCCTCAGCTCCCCTGAACAAACCCATATTTCAACTGACAAGATGGTCCACAATTAACAGCATAGGATCTTTATTGTCTTTTTTCCTACTTTTTCATTTTATTTCCTCACAGTGCAGGCCCTTCTTTCTTAATAGCGATTTTTTTACAACCCACTCCATGCCTTTGGGCTGCAGAAATTTTCTTCCACCTCACCCACAGTACAAGGACCTGACAACAGGCCACTGCCAATCTCTTTCTTCCCAGTCTTTAGGCTGTGTTGCCAGACGTATGTGGTGCTTATGCTATAAGCATTTGATCATCATTTTGTCGCGTTTTTACTTTTATTATTGCATGTTTGCAGTACATGATGATTACATTCTTGTGGGCAATTGGTCTGTGCACATAACACATCTCAATTCCTTTTTCACCGGCTTCCCCACCCCTCTCCATATTGAAAAAGATCTTTCTCCCTACTTCTTACTATGAACCTTTTATTTTGCTCTTCATCTATACTTTGGGTTTCTCACATCAGAGAAACCATGTGATATTTAAGCTTATGTGTCTAATTTATTTCATTTTCCTACAAATGACTCAAGTTTATCCTTTCTTTATGGCAGAGTAGTATTCCACTGTGCATAAATATCACGCTTTGTCTATTCATGAGTTGATACATTTACCCACATAATACTATGGCCGGTGCATCTAATCTTGGGCTAGTTTTTGCCCCATCATGGTGCAAATTCCTCTGACTACGTGGTGCCCGTGAACTATTAGATTTTCCACTGTGGCAGTAGAAAAAGTTTCATCCTGGCCTTGTGTGAGGGATTGTTGAGGAGTATTTCTTCCTCTTTGGATGTTTCTTCCAAAGTCTGAACTTGTTTTTCTAATGTGCAGGCACTAATCAGCACTTAGCTGCAGCTTCAAGGGGGACCTGGACAGGTTTCCAGCATCTTCTCTCTGCTCAGCTCTCTCCTTTCCGGTACCTATCCTGCAAATTCTGCAGTGCTTGCCCAGGCTTCCAGTTCCAGCTCATCAATTCAGGGTATCTGCCAGCTCTGCCCAGCAACCCTCTCCTTTCCAGATTGTCCTCCCTAGAAATTCCTGGCAGGAATCTGGAGTAATCACAAGATTCACCTCTGCTTGTTTCCCATCTGTCGGGGATCACTGCTCTTCAATACCTAATGTTGAAAGTCTTGAAATGTTTTTCATATATGTGCATCATCTTTCAGTTGTTTGGGGCAGTAGGGTTAATCTTCTCAACCATCAGCAGAAACTTTGTTAAAAACCTGAAGTTTAAAGATCCCTTTCATCTTTTCCTTGGAGGACGTTCCTGAACCATTTGAACTCAATTAGTGCTGCAAAGTAGATTCAGGTACAAGCAACAGACCTTGCACATGGTGGCAAGACAAAGTCTGCTTCTATCTGGGGGTTCCACAGTTAAATTATCAATTGCAAGTTTTCTCCAAAGCAAGCAACTCATGGCTGAAAGTCTAGAACTTTGGAGACATATTTGGAATAATCTTGAGCACCCAAATTTTTGCATGATCTAAGGATTGGAAGATTTGTTGCAACAAACTTACATCCAATTTGTGTAAGTGGTTCTAGAATCACTCTTTCGAGTGGCTATCACATTTGTGATATATCCATCCATTTTCCCATAAACCAGAATCTAAAAAAAGAAAGTATTTTCAGTAAAGGGCATTGTACAACAAATGGAATTTCCCCTCATTCATTTTGTAATTCCCCTACTTTTCTTTATCTTTATACCTTAGCCTCTCTTCTTGTCCAAAACTTTGAATTCCCTACCATTTCTCTAAGCATACCTTTAGAAATCTTGGACTCTTTTCCAAATAAACCAAAACAAAGAGAAATGTAAGCCAACTTTACATTACAATAGGGTGTTGGCGGGGGAATTTGGGCAGAGAAGATGATATCAAATGTATTTCCACTTTGAGTTTTTTAAGACTAGACTGGAATTGTATCTAGTAACTGGCAATGAACACCAACTGATCAGTAAAACACTTACTTTGGTGTCTGCAGTAGCATGACCCCAGTTCTGGAGTGCACAGATGCCAATTGGGGAGATTTAAAGTAGCATCAAATCATAATGAGTGACATAGTGACAGCAGTGTTCTTTTTAAATTCTCTTTCAATCTTCTGACTACATGGTAAGATGCTTAGAGGTTATCACTGTATCTTAACTTCTCCAATACTTACTATCTTTTTAAACTAGGATAAAAGAAGTTCAGGACACTACATAGAAAGTAGAACTTGCTAGAATTAAATGTTTTTTTTCATATTCTTTGGGTTTATTTTTAGGATCATCATATTCCTACAGTGATGATAGTTATATAAAAATTTTTATTCATATGTGAAGTACACTAACTTACAGAAAACTCTGCCACGTTTGTTTTCTAAAATGTCAATATACAGTATTCTCTACAGAGACACTAAGACAGAGTTGAGGGTACCAAAGGCTCAGTCAGTATCTATACCCAGGAAGGGAAGGAGGAGGAAGGAAGATCGCTGCAATGCAGGCTTGACAGGTGTTTGGCAGAAACTAGGGAACAATGCAGCAAGTGTTGTCCATTAAAAGGTCCCAAAATGGGTCATGTGGCCAGACTTTTGCACTAGCACTTTAGTCATTTATGGCTAAAATGGCTCCCCTAGAAGAGAGGAGACTTGTATGCACAGTTCTGCAGCTAAGGCTGATTCTGGAGAACGCTGTTAATCGCACACTTAAACACATGCATACTCAGCCAGAAGTCCTTCCATGAAAAGCAATCTGAGTACCATGTCTCCGACAGACTATTAAAAGTCTTTTTCTGCATTTTTCTTTAAGTCTCCATTTCCTCATGTGTAAACGGGGCTGATGTGGATTTATAGATTTCAATCAGTGTTTCAAAAAGCTGTACATATTCTCCACAAACACTAATTCTTTGTTTCTTTTAAAAATACAATGTTTAACCTTTTGAAACTAGGAACTAAGAGTGAGGAGAGCATGTTTCCACTCGAACACCATTGCAGTGGCTAGGCCTTCAAACTAACTAGATTAGGTCCCCACTTTCATTTTGCAAAAGTCACATGAAAGGAAGGAAAGGAAAGAGGAAGGAAACAAGGGAGGAAGGCAGGAGGAAAGGAAAAGAAAAAAGGAAGGAAGAAAAGGAGGGAAGAATGGAAGGGAGGAAGGGGAGGGAGAAAGAAAAGAAGGAAAGAAAGGAGGAAGGAAAAGGAGAAACAGAAAAGATATATTCCTATTCAAGGTTTCAGAGTAAAAGGGAAAATCCCTAGGATCACAGCCAATTGTCTTGGGAGAGATTTTTCTTCCTGATCTATTTTTGGCAGTCAGTTCAACTTCATGCATCATTGTTTTACTTATGGCATGTACAGTAGCCAGAGAGAAACCCATAATATCTTTTCTGTCTGGTGGGAATCTTATATTCCTATGCACAGTGACAAATGGCTTGATCACAACAATTTTTTTCCTCTAGGCATCATAGAGTTTTAAATATCTCTGAATCTGTGGACTACGTTTAAAAGGAATAGGACACTTACAATATCCCAAGCATAGTAACCATGGTACAAATTAGCACAGACCATCGAACAGTTTGGTAGCATCATTTTTGGAGTCTGACAATGAATACAAAGCCATGAAGGGTGCAGAATGTAAAAGAACAAAGGTTATCCAGGCTAGAGAAGTACTCATTTTGAGGATTTTTCCCCCTCTTAAAGTGTACTACTCAAATCCTTAAGCAAGGGCAGAAAATTAGATTTCATCATGGGAAAAAAAGAATTACAAATGGCTTAAGTCAGCTTAACTTTTTTACCACCTATTCTTTATTTTCATTTTAACCTTCTAGAAAAGGTAATGCTTTGTGGTAATAGCTTTTGCATCACACTAATTCAGTGATTCGCTTGTTTTATACTTTAGTGGAGAATTTTCAAAAATGTGAACTCTTCGTAGGAAAATATCTGTGACATTAGAAACTGACGCACATTTCCTAGTTTTTCATGAAACAATGACATTTTTTCCCTTTGATGCTCTCATCTAACTCCACAGGAAATTTTACTACCGAGCCACTTTCATCTCTTTCCCGGTTTGAAGATAAATGATCCTTGGTCTCCTTCAGACCTGCATAAATCACAAAGCAATCTACTAAGAGATGCCTGTGGCAAGCAGCTTCAACTAGAATCAAAAGGACAGTCAGGAATATCCACACTGCTTACACAGGGTGTAACCCAGGCACAGTAATCCAAATATTGCATACCTTTTCTTCTACATACAAGGCATGCCACAAAGAATCTGTAAAGAAATATGAATTAGCTCATCTTGAACAGAAAGTCCCTGACACTGTGAGCATCTTTTAGAGGCAACTCCAAATTCTCTGCCCTTCCTTAAAAGAACAGGGCCCACTAGAAACCAAATTCTTACACGCACGACATTAATAAAGAAATCTGCTCTGTTCAGGATTTTTTAATTATTGTTTATTTGTTTCTTCTTAGTCAGCATTTGGAATATCCAAGTGGAACAGAATAAACTTACCACCCCCGATCTTGTTTCTGTTTGAGCATGCATCATTTTTCAAATGGACCAAAGAGAGCAGAGATACAATTTTCCATCACTCTTTTTTCAAGTCACAAAAGCATTTTCTTTGTTGCTCACATAGTCTGACATTTTTAAGGGATGAAATTGCACCAGGTAATCGTATTTACCTGACACGAAGCCGTTGGACTATGAGTCTTCAGAAGGCAGCATGAAGTCCAGGCTCTGCAGTGTAACTGGATCTGAGTCTCAGTTCTCTCATTCCTGGTGCAGGAACCTTAGGCTGATAACTGTGTGTCTCTCAGCCTCCAATTCTGTATGTATATATTAAAATAGGAACTGTGCTAGCATCTCCTTCCAAGCTGTATAGAAGAACTAAATAGGACCATGCAAGAAAAGCCATTTGTGTCATGCATGTATCATACAACCACACAATAGATGTCATTTTATTATTTATTAAAAAAAGAAATTAACTTTTATAAAAGATGGCATAGGAAAAACATTTAGAGGGGTAAAATCCAAGTTGCAGTTTGTCCACTGCAATGCAACTTCCCTACCTAGGTCTTCTCATCTCTAACAGGAGGCTCCTGGCCCAAAGGCTTTCCATAGCAGGTTGTGCTGCAGGATCCTGAGCTCCAGGCTTGCACCATAAGGAAATGGAGTCTGCTGTTGGTCCCATCACCCAGAATCACAACATCAAAAGGGAACACACAGATATTAGCTTAGTCCAACTGCCACTCTGGGTTCAAAGAAAACTGAGGCCTGGAGAAGGCCATGGTTACAGCAGACAGGGCTCAACTGCAATTCCCCAGCCCACTTGCTTCTTCTGTTCCACTGTAAGTCTGGCCCTGTTTGCAGCATACTGTGGGTCTCTACAGGAATTCATCCCAGAAACTTAGTTTCCCAGCCCTGAAACTTTTCACCATCTCCCTGCTTCTGAGTGAGGTCACCATCTCTGGAAATCCCTATGATTTCTCTCTGCAAGCCCTCCACTGTGCAGGCAGCAATGAGCTCAGCATGTAAAGCAGGAACGAGTGAAATCTTTGATTGAGCTCAGACAATGCTGCATTCAAATCTGGAATGTCATTTCCTTAGACTCCAAAAATAATAACAGGGGTTCATTGGGTTCTTTAGTTACTTGTTTTTCCTTTTCCCCAGTACTGCTGCGTATCTGTGCATGTTTGATTATTCAGTCCTTTACTCTGGCACTAGAAAGGCTCCAATTTGTCACACAGATCATTTCAAGGTAGTTACAACTTGACTTAAATCAGGAAGTGCTCAGTATCTCGGTAAGACAATCTATTCTCAAGAAGACAATCATAACATACCGAGAGGTTTTGTTAAAGTATGAATAAGTCTCTAAATTACAGTTTATCTACAAACCAATCACTACTGTTAGAGAATAAAAACAAATTTCTGATAAAATGTATCACCTGAGGTAATCTTTACAAAAACTTTAAAAATGGACTGGCCAGGCCAGGGATTTAGCTCAGCGGTTCGGTGGCCTGCCTTGCAAGCGCAAGGACCCAAGTTCAATCCCCGGTACCAAAAAAAAAAAATGGATTAGCCTCTGCCTAATTGATTGGCTTTACCCTGTAGGTGTCTATAGCTTTGTTTTTACCTATCAACTTATTAAAGTAACATTCTTTAGGCTCTATTTTTTCTCCTGTACCATGGCTCGAACTCAGGACCTTGTGCTTGCTAAGCAGGCGTGGTGCCACTGAGCTAAATCCCAAGCTGCCATAGGCAGAGACTCCAAGCTCATTCAGCCATAATTTTTTTAAGATTTAAAAAAAATCAACTTTATAAGTTTCCAATCTCCTATATTCACCAACTGAAATTAGCTTAGTTGAGTATTGCCAGATAAGAAAGAAAGAAAGGAAAAGAAAGAAAGAAAATTTGCAATTAACGGAGCTCTACTATGGAAATAGGTTTTTGAAAATGGCATGCAATTCTTGGTTCTCCTGAAAAGGTTAAATGTTAAGCAAAGTGTACTGAAGTTTCAACCCACATAAATTTTCCACAAGTTTCAAAACAGTGTTGGCTGAATTAGTAGAATGTTTACAAGGCTTACTTTTGTTCTTTTTATAAGAGAATTAAGTTTGTAAGAAAGTCTTATTTTTCATGCTTGTTCTCAGAAAAACTCAATCCTTTCTCCCTGTCCATCAGTTTCATCTTCTCTACCACAGACTCACCCCTCTATTATCAACCCCAACTCATAGCCAGGGGAAAGAAGCTCTGGCCTGCACATTAATAAAAATCAATACACATTTACTACATAACCACTGCATGCCCAATACAAGTTGCTATAAAAAAATGAAAAGACCTGTCCCTGATCCACAGGACTTAAAATCTACATCATAATAATTTGGGACCCTGGTTAAGCAGGCCTAACCAATGAGCTCAATGAGACTGGGGATGGGAACAGCCTAAGAACACTGGCAGGCTCTGTGCCACGCTATTCTGCCTACCAGGATGGAGTACGCCAGAGCAAATCCCCACTTGGAGGATCCAGCTTCTCAAAATGTTTCATAAGCACCTCCCAGTAGTAGCTACCCTTCACTGACCTCTTCTTTGGGTCAAGCTAAGCACATTCGCTCTGTGCAACCACCCTGATGAAAAGGGTGTTGCAAGCCCTGATTTGCAGGTGTGGAAACTGGTACAGACAGGTTAAATTATTTAAGATTAAATCACGTTTAAAAGGTGGTGAAGGAGGAATTTGAACTCAAATTGATGTCAATGCCAAACTGCTCAATCATATTCTAGACACCTACTTTACCAGTACACTAACTCTCACCTCCATCCTCATCCATGTCCGGGTCAGCTTTCCATCCAGGAAAATAAGGCTCATCATAAAGCAACAGAAAGAGTGAAAGAGTACCAGGGATTTAGCTCAGTGGTTCCGCCACCTGCTTCGCAAGTGCAAAGTCCCAAGTTCAATCCCAGGTACAAAAAAAAAAAAAGAAGAAGAAGAAAGAAGAAAGGAAGA
>NW_022900924.1:37808175-37879565 GCF_012274545.1 Fukomys damarensis | reverse complement strand
GGAGGAAGAAGAAGGAAGGAGGGGAGGAGGAGGAGGAGGAAGAAGAAGAAGAGGAGGAGGAGGAGGAAGAAGAGGAGGAGGAGGAAGGAGGAGGAGGAGGAAGGAGGAGGAGGAGGAAGAGGAGGAAGAAGAAGAAGAGGAAGAAGAAGGAGAAATAGAAAAAGCCTGACACTAGGAACATAACCCTTAGTTATAACCATCAACAACCTCTTTTACTATCATTATGCATTAAGCTATATAACATGAAATGTTGTTGCCCAGAGTTGTACTAAAGATATACTGACTAAATATAAAACTAGCCCAATTAACTTTTAAGAATTTTCTTCTCCAAATTTTGTATGGAATGTACAAATTAATTAAGCTCTGGTGCTATAAACTGGAGATAATCAGTCTTAACCAGCTGAAGAGCCTCTATGTCACCCTGCAGTCAGAAAGCACGAAATAATTAAGCATATTTCTGATATAAAAAAGGCACATAAAAGTTTTATTATAAAATAACAGTGCATTCATCCAAATGGCCAAATAAAGGTTGCTGCCTGGTTCTTGATATTTTTTAACTTGGTGTGAGATCTGGAATTAATAACAAGTTTCCCGGGCCCATCAATTCTTCGGCTACCAACTAAGCTAGTGATGCTAATGTCAAAGAAAATACTTGCCCATTTGATTTTAAAATCAATTACTCCTGCCAACCTGGGCAACATAGCAAGGCCCTGTCTCTCAAAAAATGGATTATTCCTAAACTATAATACAATAATAATAGCAATAATACTCCTTTTGGGTTTTTTAGTACTGAGGAGGGTGATTTTGCTTTTCAGCAAGACTGGGTCTATCATGTAAGCTCATAACACAGCAGAAAATTATGTAACCTCGCCAATCCTCATCTGTAAAATGAGGGCAAAGGCCCTTCACAAGGTCATTGCAAAAATCACTCAGAGTACTGTGTTTGGCATAACATCTGGTGCACATTAGAGGCTGTTTGATGAAAAGTAACTATTATTAGCAAGTATTTCTGGAAAAGAGAAAATGAGGTAGTAAGGGCCAAGTTTGGGTTTCTTGAAAGGACAGGGACTGGCTTGGTATTTTCATCTTTAATTGTCTTTCAGAAGTATTTGCACTCAGCATCCCATACATCATAACATCATATCCACATTGTAAGCCATTATCACATATGGTTCCAGCTCTGCTGTGCAAATGGGAATGCATTGCTCAATAGGAATTGCTGTGTTTTCATGTTTTAAGTGCTATTTTTCCCTGAGGCTTTCAGCATGTCACCATATTTCAAAAACAAGTGGCTCATGTGTTTCAAAAGCCATGCACTGAGGATCACTGTCAGAGAGTCTGTTTATTCATGCAAAGGTCACCAACCTGGGGAGAGCCTTATTTCTCCTCCAGGCTGGTATGCATAACTATAAAGTTTGGATGCTTACTGGTGCTCACTGCCAAGCTGCTCCCAGGACAGCCATCCTCTCAGTGAATTCCTGAGCTTGGTAGGTGCTGTGATATATAGCACAGGAAAGCACGCATGGTCCCTAAATATAGTCATGTGATGCCACAGGACACATACACTGGAATACTGAAGTCAATGTTTTTGTATTCCTTCAGGAAAGACTTGAAATTTTGCTTTTTGGTCTCTGGATTGCTGTTGGAAGGCTTTGTGGTCCGGAGTCCACTTAAGCTACTTCTTCCACTGAATAGCAGCTCCTCAAGCAGCTCCCCAGCCAGGATAGAACAAGACAGTGGCTCCTCAGCCTGGCTTGAGCCATTGTCTTGCTGTGTGGGTTGCAATAATCATCCAAGCACTCTCAGGTTTGCTTCCCTGTCCATAAAACAATAAAACAGAACAACAGCAGCAAAACCATGTTATCTTTAAGATGCCCTATCTCAGCTCTCAAGTTCTATAATTCTACTACTCTATTTCCTTTTCATATATGCCTCTTTGTCATGCATTTCATTTTTTCTAATGATGAATAGTGTGGAAGAGAATTAATAATAGCTACCTAGAAGATATAATTAAGTTTATATTATTTTCTACAACTAATGTGCAATGGATTTTAATTTTATTCATAATTACTAACTTTAGGCTTTTAAAATCTGTATATTAATCTATATTAAGTGGGAATATTGCACCATTTTATAACCTCTTCTCATGTTAATAAAATAGCATAATAAAACACCACCCACACAGATGATAAGACCCACTCTACCACCAAGAAATGTAATTAGCAAATTAAAGAGTTAGACTCACATTTACACTTATATCACTGAGGTTTTGTTTTCATTTAAGTAAAGCCTGTGGCCTAAATCACAGTGATTATAATATGGTACTATGTAAATGAAACTACGTCTGTTCTTGACAATAATGCTTTAATTCCCCCTTTTGCATTTTCCAACATGACAGCTAGGTTTTGTTTATACTCTGATTTAATTTAGTTAAGATTTTTCTTCAATATAGTGTAGTATCTTCTGAAAACAGAAGTGTAAGCACACAGATAACATGTGGATGTTTGCCCACAACCAACATTCATTTGTATCAGCTTTCGCTCTTGGCAAGTACACAGAAATACTAGTGCTTTCAATTTAGAGAATTTTAACCTTCTTCTATGCCTTCTGAAAATATTCTTGGAAAAAAAGATCACTGCTTTCACTCCAGGTTCTCTGAGTATCTCTGGAAGAGCAGGACATAAAGCTCCAAATCCACACCCATCCCCTACAAGATATGGGCACTTCTGCAATGAAGGGGACGCGACCTCTAAAAAGAAATGCTCCTCAGATATAAAGATCATCTCACCAATTCAATGGGGCTTAAATGCATGGGGCTAGCAAGACACAGAGAAGGCAGAATAAGGCAAGCATCAACTGCCACTTACAAGGTGTGTGACCTTGGGCAAAGCATTTAATCTTTGCACATCTCCATTTGTAATACAGTGAAATATTGCCCACTTCATAAGAGTAAAGCAAGAAATTAAATAAACACAAAACATAATCACAAAACATGGTGGCACATAATCAACAACAAGTGATGTGGTTATTAATATTATTGTTAAAGTGGGAAGACTGGTCCTGCCTTCAGCCATGATTTTCAGTCAGAAGTATTAATTTCCCTCAGAAAAGTTCTTCTGTGCCCATGCTAAGGGTATTGGAATGCAAAGACACAGAAAAAACAAAGAGCCTTGAATGAATACTCTTGAAAGGTGGTCAAAATATTCTTCCTATAACTGCATAAGGCTGCATTACTACCAAACAGACTTGTTTTTGCTTTCAGGCACTTTACTCCATTTCTATGTTTGCACACCAGCCTGCCTAACTTTGTGTCCCTCTTACATTAGTCATCCAACACCCTAATTCAGTGACAGATAAAGTGGGTATATCCCATGAGGTCCCTGCTCCTCCAACTGGGAGAAGAGATGGATTAAGAGATGGGACTCAAACAGAGAATGAGCCACAGCAAATAAAACATTCACAAACATGTGCGTGTGTGTGCATGCACACACACACACACACACACACACAGAACAAGCATACACACTCCCATTAACATTTCTATGCCCGCCTGCACCACTACCAGCACCCAGTGGAAGGTGGAAGGTAGAAGGTGGAGATCCAGGACAGCCGCTCCGAGATCCTTTCTCCCTCCTGCCTGCCTGGGCCCAATCAGTGAGGGCTAACTTGCCATGCTGGTGCCCCTGCAACACCCCCATCCTTCCCCCCCCCCAGGCCTCCTGATTGCGCCAGTCCTTGGATCCACTCTGCAAAGGCACAGGTGGTCATAAAGGGCATTTTTCTGAGCTCCAGACATTGAACATCTTTAAAGAAGGGGCAGAGGGAACCTGTAGTAGAACTTGGCAGAGTTCAACCCTGCAGGAGGTCAGGGAACTCAATTTAGGCCTTGCAGCCCAAAATCAGTCTGAATCCCAGGGGTCTGCCATCGGCTAGCTGAGATCAAAGGACTTAGTTCTGCACATGGCTGTGCATGTTGTATATTATCACAGCAGAGATACAGTCTGAAAGAGGCCTTTCAAATTCTTTTTCTTCTTTCTTTTCCTCATTACACTCTGCAAATTCTTTCTTTTTCTGTCCTCTTTTCCCAACTCAGTCTTTTGCTCCACCATATTATTCCTCATCTCCCTTTCTGTTCCTGTTCCTGCCCAAACTCAGATTTCTTCTTTTATCATTTTTTTCTTTATGTTCTTTTCTTCTCTCAGTTTACTTCACTCAAGGGTCAATAGTTTCAACGGAAAGTGAGCCCTTATTACTGGTAAGTTGTTATATTCTTGTCCTTATTCTTGCACTCTGTCTTTCCCTTTTGACTTTAACAGTTTCCTAAAGATTGTATAGTCATTCTACATCCTAACTCTGTCTAAGCCCCCATCCTACATAGTAAAGATGCTACATTGAAGAGTTTATTCACTGCAAACATATTCTGGGCTGCTTCTTGATTTTAATTTAATTCACATGGTTTAAAGGTGATAGATTAATGACTACCAAAAGTGGTCAATTTGCAAGGTGTGCTTGATCCTATTGTGTTGCTGATTGTATCAATTGGGGAAAGGATTGTGATTTATTTAATGAATTGTCTTCTCTGATATTATGAAAATGAAAATGTCTATGAGCCATTAGAGACTCAAAAGCTAAAGTGCAACTATATCAGGAAGATTTCAGTAATAACCCAGGAATTAAACCAAGGACAACCCAAAATAAAATAAAAATGAGAAACACTTAAGACACACAGACACACTTCCAGTTCACCAATGGCAAACAGTAGGGCAAATGAGGATGAAAAGTCTGATAGTGAACCACCAGGACACCCTGAAGTCATAGCTCAGGAAATAACAAAACAGATCAATCAGGCTCTAGAAAAATTCAAAACAGAAATAATTTCCCAGATAAATATAGAGATGGTGAGCAAAATGAAAGTCATGACTAGAGAACCTAGAACAGAAACTGACAAAAAAATAGATGAGCTCAGGACCATAATAGAAGTCATGAAGGCCAGGCATAAGAAAGAAATGGAAACAATGAATGCCCCACAGAGGAAAGAAATGGAATCCATAAAACAGATTCAAACAGATATCCAGGAGATTAAAAACTCTATTGAAAGTTTTCACAGCAGGATAAAAGAATGTGAAGACAAAATCTCAGATATAGAAGATAGGATTGTAGTCAGTGACTGCGAAAAGAGAGGTCTCTTAAAATCAGTAAAGGATCATGAGAAATTGATCCAACAACTCCTAGATGATGCAAAAAAGAATAATATAACACTGATAGGAATCCATAAAGTAGCAGGAGAAAATACAAATGACTTTAAAAAAAAAGCTGTTCACAGAATTAATGACAGAAAACTTCCCAGAGGGGAAGAATTTGACATACAGATAAGTGAGGACTCCAATCAGCCACGATCCAAAAAAAAAAAAATCTACACCTAAGACATATAACAATCAAGGTCCCAGAAATCCAACAGAAGAACAAAATACTATAAGCAGTAAGAGAAAAGAAACAAATCACATGCAAAGGAAAGCCCATCAGAATCACAGCAGACTTTTCAACACAAACCCTCAGGTCAAGGAGAGCCAGAAGTGAGGTATTTCAAGTCCTAAAAGAAAACAACCTCCAACCTGAAAAACTCTCCTTCAAAATGGATGGGGAAATAAGATACTTCCGTGACAAAGAATACCTGAGAAACTACATGAACACCAAACCAGCACTACAAGCAATTCTAAATAATATCCTAGAAAAAGACAATGAAGGTCACAACACCATGAGGCCCAACAGACCAAATCAAACACACAAGGCAAGAAACTAAAAGGAGAGGGGGAAAAAGTAAAAAGAGTCAACAAAAGGACAATAACATGACAATAATAAGTCAGTACATATCAGTTATAATCCTCAATGACAATGGCCTCAATTCACCAATCAAGATTATAAATAATAATCAAGAGAATGGATTAAGAAGCAAAATCCAACAATATGTTGTATACAAGAAACACACCTAGGGGGTGAAGGGAGGGCAAGGACAAGGGGAAAAAAATGAGAACCAAGACCTGTCATGTAGAGGTACAAGATCCCAACAATGAATGTAATTGAACTGTATCCCTAAAATGTACCAATAAATTCAATTAAAGCTGAAAAAAAAAAAGAAAAGAAAAGAAAAGAAATACACCTAGTGCAAAAAGCCCATAGACTGGAAGTGAAAGCATGGAAAACAATTCTCCCTGTGATAGGAGCCCAGGAAAAACCAGGAGGAACAATCTTATTCTCAGTCAAAGTAAATTTCAAACCAAAACTCATTAAGAGAGACAAAGAAGGCCACTACATCCTTCTAAAGGAAACAATTCAAGAGGAAGAGATGACAATCATAAACATATATGCACCATATATTAATGCCCCCAACTATATAAAACAAATATTAAATAACAAGAAAAGCCAAATAAGCACTAATACATTGTAGTGGGGGAGCTAAATACCCCACTAACACAAATAGACAGATCATCTAGGCAAAAGATCAACAAAGAAATACTAGAACTGAACCAAGACTTTGAACACATGGACTTAATAGATATCTATAGAGTGTTACACCCCACAAATTCAGAACATACATTCTTTTCAGCTGCACATGGGTCATTCTCGAAGATAGACCACATACTAGCTCATAGTACAGGTTTGAATAAATGCAAAGGAATTGAAGTTATCCCCTGTATGTTATCAGATTATAGTGCAATCAAGCTGGAGATCAATAGCATAAGAAACCGTAGGAACTTCACAAACACATGGATATTGAACAACGCTCTCCTGAAAAATCAATGAGTCACAGAGGAAATTAAATAAGAAATTAGACAGTTTTTACAAATAAATGATAATATCAATACAACATACAGGAATCTATGGGACACAATGAAAGCAGTTCTACGTGGAAAATTTATAGCATTGAATGCCCACACTAGGAAAACAGAGTGAGCTCAAATAAACAACCTAATGATGAATCTTAGACTCCTAGAAAAAAGCAAAGCTCATATAAGGAGGAAATTATAAAGATTAGAGCAGAAATCAATGCAATGGAAACTAAGAAAATGATACAAACAATAAAAGAATTGAAGAGTTGGTGTTTTGAAAGAATAAATAAAATCTATAAACCCTTAGCTAACCTTACAAAAAAAAGGAAAGAAAAGGCTCAGATCCATGCAATTAAGAATGAAAAAGATGAGGTCACAACAGATCCAACAGAAATCCGGAGGATCGTCAATACCTACTTTGAGAACCTGTACTCTAATAAAATGGAAAACACAGAAGAAATGGACAGATTTCTAGATATTTATGAATTACCAAAGTTGAATGAAGCAGATAAAAAAATTTTAAACACCACAATTACAATCAGTGAAATTGAAAATGTAATTAAAAGTTTACCAACAAAGAAAAGCCCAGGTCCTGATGGCTTCACTGCTGAATTTTACAAGACATTTAGAGAAGAACTACAGCCACAACTCTAAACTTTTCAATGAAATAGAAAGGGAAGAAATACTTCCAAGCTCATTCCTGGAAGCAAGCATTACTTTGATTCCCAAACCAGGGAAAGATCCAACTAAAAAACAGAACTACAGGCCAATCCCCTTAATGAATAGAGATGCAAAAATCCTTAATAAGATACCAGCAAACAGAATACAGAGGATCATCAAGAATATCATATATCCTGACCATGCTGGATTTTTTCCAGGGATACAAGGATGGTTCAACATACGTTAAGTCAATAAATGTAATACACTATATTAGCAAAGTCAAGGACAAAAACCATATGATCCTCTCGATAGATGCAGAAAAAGCATTTGACAAAATTCAACACCAATTCATGATAAAAACCCTGCAAAAAATTGGAATAGATGGTCTATATCTCAACTTAATAAAGGCCATCTATGAAAAACCAACAGCCAACATCACATTAAATGGCCAAAAACTGAAAACCTTCATGTTAAAATCAGGAACAAGACAAGGATGCTCACTATCACCACTCCTCTTTAATATTGTTCTGGAAACATTAGCCACAGCAATTAGACAAGAGAAAGAAATTAAAGCAATAAAGATAGGAAAGGAAGAAGTTAAACTGTCATTATTTGCTGACGATATGATACTCTACATTGAGGACCCAAAAAATTCCACAAAAGGACTTCTAGACTTGGCACTTTTAGCAGAGCAGCTGGATACAAGGTCAACACTCAAAAATCAAAAGCCTCCTTGTATACAAATAATAGACTCACTGAGAGAGAAATTAAGGAAACAACTCCTTTCACAATAGCATCCAAAAAAATGAAGCAATGACAAATCAATCTAATGAAAGAAGCAAAAGACCTCTACACTGAAAACTCCAGCACTCTGAAAAAAGAGATCAAAGAGGATATAAGAAAATGGAAAGATATCCTCTGCTCCTGGGTAGGAAGAATCAACATAGTGAAAATAGTCATACTAACAAAACTGCTATTCAGATTCAATGCAATGCTGATTGAAATCCTAACACTATATTTCACAGAACTAGAAAAAATAATCCAAAAAATTCATTTGGAACCAGAAGAGATCTAGAATAGTAAAAGCCACCCCAGGCAGCACAAACATGTCAGTGGGTATAACAATTCCCAGCTTGAAGCTATACTGTGATAAAAACAGCATAGTACTGGCACAGAAATAGACCAGAGGATCAGTGGAACAGACTGGAAGATACAAAAACAACTCCAGATGTACTCAGCTACGTTATCTTTGACAAAGGAGCTTACCATCCCCACTAGAGGAAAGATAGCTTTTTCAATAAATGGTGTTGGAAAAACTGGATCTCGACCTGCCAAAGATTAAAACTAGACCCTTATCTTTCACTATGCACTAAACTAAAATCCAAGTGGAATAAAGATCTAAATATTAAAAAAGAGTCATTAAATTTGCTGGAAGATAAGTTAGGCAGAGCTCTTGAAGACATTGGCATAGGAAAAGATTTTATGAACAAATCCTCAGTAGCCCAGGAACTAGCACAAAGAATCAACAACTGGGATCTCATCTTATTAAGAAGCTTCTGCACTGCAAAAGAAACCACCAATAGAGCTAAGAGACAACCTAAAATGTGGGAAAAAATTTTTACCAGCTGCTCCTCAGACAAAGGACTATTATCTACAATAAACAAAGAACTCAGAAAAACCAGCCCCCACCAATATAAAGACCTGATTCAAAAACGGGCATCTGAAATGAACAGACATTTCTCAGATAAAGAAGTAAAAGTATCAAGTAAATATATGAAAAAATGTTCCACATCACTGGTCATTCGAGAGATGCATATAAAAATAACACTGAGATTCCACCTCACCCCACAAAGAATGGCTATTATCAAGAAATCACACAATAACAAATCTTGGTGGGGTTGTGGGGGAAAAAGGAACCCTTCTCCATTGTTGGTGGGAGTGCAGACTGGTGCAACCACTATGGAAATCAATATGGAGATACCTCAAAGAACTAGGACTAGAGGTTCCATTTGACCCAGCCATCCCTCTGCTGGGGATCTTTCCAAAAGAATTAAAAGAATCATATATCACAGTGATATATGCACACCTATGTTTATAGCAGCACAGTGTGTAATAGCTAAAGCTTGGAAAGAGCCTATTTGCCCATCAGTTGGAGACAATAAAGATGATGTGGTTTTTCTATAAATGAAATACTACTCAGCCATAAAGAATGAGAAATCAGAGTCATTCATAGGAAAATGGATACATACTGAGGGTATACTGCTAAGTGAAATAATTAAGTCACAGGTATAAATATCGAATAGTTTCTCTAGTGTCAAAAACTATAATGGTACATAAGATCCTAATGGTATAATTGACAATGTGAAATTGGAAGAAAAGGGTTACTGGTGTAGGGGAAATGGGAAGAGTAGGGGAAAGGTAATAAGGGAAAAAGAAAACATGAGAAGATGAAAATAAAGTATTTGTAAATAGGGAAAGGAGGAGGGGGTGAAGGGAGGGCAGAGATAAGGGGAAAAAAACGAGAACCAAGACCTGTCATGTAAAAGTACAAGATCCCAATGATGAATGCAACTGTACTGTATACCTAAAATGTACCAATAAACTCAATGAGAAAAACAAAACATTTTTTCTTTTCAGATGGCTAAATGCATCCAGCTTGGTTTTAGCTACCAATTTTCATTACGATACCCTCAGACTACACCCAAACCACTGAGGCTGTCTATACCTTTTCAAATCCTTACCATATATATAGAGAATGTCCCATCTCTTCCATCATTATTGAAGATTAGTCTCTATCATTAGATAACTTTCTACTTCAACTTCCAGGGAAGTATCATAATGAAAAGTTCTGCAAATACCTTACTTCTATCCCCTTGTATGAACAGAACATCAAGAAAACAGATCCTCAGTGTATTAGTCACTTTCCCATGACTGGGACAAAATTCTCAACACTTGCAACTTAAAGGAGGAGGGGTGCTCAGTCCCTGGTTGGCTGCCTTTAGGGCAAAAAGGACATGGTAGAAGGGCACAGCAGAGGAAAACTGCTCAATCTATGGCAGCCAGGAAGAAGACAGGGAGAGAAAGAGAGACAGAGGCAGAGACAGACACAGAAAGACAGAGATAGAAAGAAATAGAAGTGGGAAGGAGTCAAAGAAGAGAACACACCTTTCTAGGTCATTCCTCCAGCAACCTGCTTCTCCAACCAGGAGAAGCACACGAACTCATCATCAATGGATTAATCCATGGATTAATGATGAGTATAGAACCATGATCCAGTGAGCTTCCAAAACCCTCTCTCTGAACACATGAGGCTTTGGGGGTACATTTTAGATATAAACCATAACACTAACACCCAATCCCTTCCTTTGATTTTAGTTGGCCTTGGACAGTGGGTTGTATTAAGGCAGCTATTTTGTGTTTAGTATTATTTCTATCATTATTCTATGTTACTTTCCCTATAAGCAACATGTTGATAATTTGAGTATTGTGCCCTGGGAGTTTTCCAATTTGAATAATTTTAAATCAAAGAAATACATGTTATACAAAAGCATAGGTTTTCAAGGAGACTCCCAGGGCTTTTTGAAATTAGTTATGGGCTTAAGAATACTATGCATTATCATTTAGTCAAAGAAGACTCACAGATATTTTATGGCTGTCCTCTGAAATAAATACATTGCACCTTCCTTTGTCTATTTTCTGTATTAGCAAAGTCCTTTGCCTCAGGAATTTTGATTAATGTTATGTTAACCATAATTTAGAAACAAAAATTATAGACATTGCTTGAAGATTAAGTTGAATCTCCTGTTATGATTGCTTATAAAACATCTTATTCAATCAAAGTTTAGCCATCCCTCTTCATTTATTTTGAAGTTAGAATAAAATTCTTTTTAAAAGCAATTCTGATCTTCAAGTGTTCAAAAGTAACTTCAAACTTATTTCAAATAATCCAAGCACATTCAGCAACATTTGGGAAGAATTAGTTTCTTGCCACTCTTGTAGTCCCTCACCTCTGCATTACCCCTAATTTGGCAGAATTTTATAAGTATAGCAACTGTACTTTTACAATTAAAGCAGCAGCACATCCAAACATGTATCTACACTTCCTGTGGTCGAGTATGCCCATGGGTCCTCATTAACCCCAAAATTCTTCAGCCTGCCATTCACTTTTTGTGACATGCTTTTATGAAACTACTGACTTGAGTTCAGCCACTGTTTGTCAAAGGCTGGGATTTCCCAGTTATTTCTCTTATTTGTGAAGACAATGGGTCAGAATGTTTGAAGCTTTGGCTGTGTCAGAAAAGGGGACATATGGTCCAGGAAAGAAGCAGGCATCTTATTGTGCAGGAGAGAAGGTGTGACAGAAGGCATACCCAGGGCACTGAGTCCTGAGTGTCAGGGTGGCCCAGAGCAGCTGTCAGCTGGTGGAGGGGATTCCAGTGATTGTCACCATCCTAGATACATGTAGTAAGGACTGACTGTGTGCAAGTGTCCTGCCAAGTGCTTTGTGTGCGTGATCTCATTCCATACTTACAAAGCTCTTCAACACAAAAGCCTTCATTAGCTGTCTTTTATAAAGAGGAAATGAGCTTGGAATGGTCATTCGGTCATTTAGAATTCCAAGAGTCTGTGTCCAAACCCAGTATGCCTGACTCCAGAGACTGTGCTCTGGGATTTAAATCTGTTCTCAGACCAAATGTAACCCCGTGAGACCTGTAGACCTCCAACCTTCTGAGCAACTTCCAGCCAACACTCCTTCATCAATCTTAGGAACTGAGCGCAGTGTGGCCTCTGTCTTCTAAGAGTAGGAAAATATCAGCAGTAGGATGGACAGCCCAGAGGCATCTCTTCAGGAATTTTTTTCCTCTAAATAATTCTTGCAAATCATGCAATTTCCTCCTCACACTTTCCCCCTAAAGATGTTTCTTTTTGACTATTTATTATTAGCATAAGTAACATTTATTGGACACATCACTGTGCAAAATGTAAAGGAAGACACACTCCCCCACCCTTTGGCTCTTGATCCAAATATTTAGATTATAAACACAATGTTTTTGGCAGGATAATTCTGTATTAAGAAATAGAGGGTTCACAGGAAATGTCAGATGCTAATTTTAGGATCAGTGTAAGGGATAATTCACCCTACACAAAGAGTTGAACTTGGCAAGCAAGCCCCTGTCCACCTACCCACTTGTGAGGAAGGCAGGGTCAAGGTTTCTTCCACAGCACAACTGTCAGATGATGGGCATGTTTAACCCTCAGTAAGACAGGAAGAGGTAGGGCTGGTGGTTACTGGTGGCCATCAGGGCGCTTGGCCAGAGACATTAATAGAAACCTCTGCTTACCACTCCTTACAGTAACACATAAATCCAGGCCAGCTCCCTTTGCTAAATGACTCTTAGGAGACATGAAAATGACAATTAATCTACTTACTCTTCTTTCACAATCTATAGAATAAGAGGGGCAGCACAGCAAGGAGAAAAAGAACTCATCCCAGTGTATTTGCTTCAAAACTCTCTGCTATTTCTCTTTTAGAGACATTGTCTGAAGCCCAGACACACAGTGTTTCCCATTTAAGAAACTGCCATTCTCACATGACACGCTATCGAAGCCTACAAGATGAAAGAGCACACTAAGCACTTGATAGTATGTGTGTAGTTAGCAGTATTCAATCACCAAAAATATGGATCTCCTCGAGGTGGGAGGAAGCCCCGTCTCTGAGGCGACGATAGTATAACAATCACAAATTTTCACTGAAAGCAGCCTATACACATGAACGGTCCAGAGTACTGGAAGTTTTATTAATGACCTGTGAGCAGCCATGAGTTTGAAGTTTGCATGAACCACGGAGCACAAGAGAATTCTAGTCTAATACTTTCATTCTCTAGTTAAGTGGGAAGTCATGTTTATTATCCATGGTTATGCAGTTGGTTAGTGGCAGAGCTGGAATATAAATACAGACTTTTTTTTTTTTTTTGGTCATTTAAGTCAGAGTTCCTGCTAACATATTATTGTTTCCATGGTTTTTAAATCCATAACACAAAAATATGCTTGAATAGAGATGAAACAATGAAGCAATCCCCAGATTCTGAATTATCCAAGTTTCCTCACCAAGTTAGTAGACTCAGACAGAGGTGAAGAGCCTGAATCATTCATCAGGGAAGCCTCCCATGAATCCAAGATATCTCAGCAGAGGACATTTCTGCCAGGTCCTATGAGCCTGGAGATAAGGCTTCTCGGACAAGTTCCCATTTGATTGGTCAGAAACTGCATCTCATTAGTTGTTAAATATTTTGAATATCACCTCTCTTTATTGAGGAACCGTGAAGGTAGCTGGGATCATGGAATTTATACACAATATCAACTTCAATTATACTTGCAAGAGACAAAATTTGCAGCTTATTAAAGGCAACATATTCAAGTAATATGGAAAAAAATGTTTAAATTGCTCTTAAGAAAGAAACAAAATAACCCCCTTATAGGGACCTTAATTTTGTTTTGCCATAGCTATAAATCCTAGGCACCTAAGCACAGGAAATCTGACAAATGTAGCTCTTTCTTAATGTTTGCTTTATAATCTCAAGTAAATACCCAAACCACTTAAAGGGCATGCTCTTTCCATTTTGTTCATCACATAATTCTGGCACCTTGTTTATTGCACTAACTGGGGAGATAAAAAGAAAAGAGCACTGAGTTGCTCCACACCTGATATAAAATTCCATTATTGTAAACCAGATATTCAATTGAAAAAAAAATCATCTAATCTCTTGGCCTATTGATGAAATAACAAACTCCCATTGCTCTGTAATAAATATTGTATGTGTCAAGTGGATTATAAGAAAGCTTGGAATTTCTGCCCTTGGCATGTGGTACAGTACATCAGACTTAAGTTTCCCTACTTGATTTGCTACAGCAAAGCTGTAGTATTATAATGTAAGGAACAAAGATTTTTAATCCCCCTTAAAGGACACACCCACAATATTGGCAAGTGCCCTACAGCAGGGGCCTTTAGAAATGATGTCATATTTGGCACCAATGTCTGGCCTGATATTTAGATGATTTTTTCAAATGTCTAACTACATAAATTTAGCAATTTATGATTTTTATAATATCTTATGCTTTGAACATAAAATTCCTTTTCTCTAAACCCTCGTTTCACTAGTGTTTTTTAAATGACATCTTATTAACAATGACTTTGGCTTATGGATGAATGTAGTACATGTAATATATGGTATAATATGTGAATGAGGTAGGGATGACCTGTTCCTTCTGAATCAGTTACTATGTGACCTTGGGAGAAGATAGAAACCTATTCAAGGCTGAAATCTATCACTTCCCTAAAAATCAACCTAGATTTTCATACCATAGCGTTATTTGATACAAAGGTTATGAATGTTCTTACTTATTTAAATCCGTTAATTATATTTGCAAACTTATTCCATCTATGAGCTGGTTTGCTAAAAGATATGATGATGCTTCTGGTTTTTAAACCATCATCTATTTAAAATAATTAACATTATATGATTTTACTCCCTGTAACTATCAAAGTAGTCACTGAGAAAAGGGCACAGGAGATACTGAAAATTCATTTCCAAAAGGCAAAATGTTAGGTCTCAGGAATACCTCACGACTCATCCCTGGTCATGTTCCTCTATCTGTCAATCCTTGGGTAGTAAGATGCATTTTGACCTCTTGGAGATATATATAAAGACCAAAAGTCAATCCACAGACAGATGTATGTTGGGCTGGATTTTAAAAAGATGTTTCATGGGTCATGCCAAGAATTTAATACCCTTCCTTTGGTCTGGAACTTTGGAGTTTCACTACTAACTATTTGAGGAGAAAACTCCACAATTTGCTTTGGTTATCTTCTAGCTGAATAGTAACCTAATTTCACCAATTTGGTTGTATGGACCTTAGTCAGATCCAAAGAGCAATTTAAATAGATTCCTTATGGGCAAAGACAGAAAGAAAGCAAGAATCTCTGGCTGTCTTAAAATTTCTTAAAAAAAAAAAATTAATGCTCTCTAGTAAAAGAGGACCTATAACAGATTCAAGAACATTTAAAAAGTTAAATGATGTCAATGCAAAGTGACGGAGTGTGGCGTATCAACAGAGGGCTCCATTATCGGCTAGAGGTCTCTTTCCACCCTCCGCCTCACCACCACTCACTGGCTCCAGGACGCTGGGCAGATATTTCCCTTTCTGAGACTCAGTTTTCTCATCTGTAAAAGGATGGAGCTGGCCTTATTCCCTATGTTCTCATTCAACTCTAATGTGCTGAGCTGGGTCTATAAAAGATCCTAGATGGCTAAAATAAGAGGAGGAGACAGATGGTATATTGGGCTCAAGAGTTTTAGCCAGGAAGGTCTCTGACTACTTCTCAAGAGTAATGAGCCAAGAACTTAGTTTAGGAAAATAAAATTTCATTAAAAGCAATTTTTAAAATTAAGGCCTGGAAAACATGCTAAGAAAGGTAAAAGATAAATGGCAAAGTACAGTTCCAAAAGTATAGAAAGTAAAATTGGCAAATGAGATAAGGAAATATGAGAAGGAAAATGGCAAAAATCAAAATATCCATTATCAGTATGAATAGAAAAAGAAAGTTCCAGTGAGAAATCAGGCCATCATGCATCCATGCTACTCCAATCTCTAAAAAGAAAATCTGTGTCTCGCGGTAAATGCGTTTTTAGAACTATAAACTTGTATCTTCCTTTACATGACTACTCATCTATGATTTGAGCCAGGCTGGGAGCTTGGACAAGCAGTAGGGATTTGCTACTACACAGTGAGGTGACAAACCTCTGCCCAGCACTGCTTATGAAGCTGATCTGGAGAAAAGGGAAGGAGGAGAAGAGTGGGGAGGCGAGGGCAAAAGAACAGCAGTTCTCAGTTATTCCGCCATGAGGTGATCAGGCTGGAAGGTACAGATGGTTCTGGGAGCAAAAACAAAACCAAAACAAAAAGAAACCCCAGAAAAACTCAGGGGGAGAGAAATCCCCTGAGCTCAAGGTCATCAGTAGAAGAGACAACTCCAAGCCAAGAAATTATGCCACTGAAAGTCCTGAGGAAATCAACCATGGGTGGCCGAGACTGAAGAGAAACTGCTTTGTCAGAGGGTTTCCAGGTTCTGTTTCTCCTGTCTGATCTTAAAGAGGATTTGAGTCTGAGTGTCTATTTTTTTTGTTTTGTTTTGCTATTTTCTTTTTATTGAATTTATTGGTACATTCTAGGTATACAGTACAGTTACATTCATTACTGGGATCCTGTACCTTCAGATGACAGGTCTTGGTTCTCATTTTTTCCCCTTGTCCCTTGCCCTCCCTTCGACCCCCCCCCTTTTTTGTTTTTTGTTTTTTGGAGACAGGGTCTTACTATGTAGTTGAGACTGACCTGGAACTCACTATGTAGCCCAGGCTGGTCTCAAACTTACAGCAATCTTCCTGCCTCAGCCTTCCCAGTGCTGGGATTACAGGCATGAGTCACCATGCACGGCTTTTTGAGTGTCTCTACTATTAAATGGGAAAACAGTATTTGTTTTCTTCACTAAAGGTACTATGATAATCTGTGAATTAACACTGTCAAAGTTTTTTGGAGACAAGGCCTTGCTATGTAGCCCAGGCTGGTCTCGACCTCACAGCAATGTTCCTGCCTCACTTTGCCGAGTGCTGGGATTCCAGGTGTGCATCACCATTCTTGGCTTTGTAAAGCATTTTTAAAATGTGTCAAAACAGAAGCAATCTTTCTGGTAGTAGAATTACTCCATATAATACCATATGGCAGGCACATGTCATTATACAGTTGTCAAAATCAATAGAATGAACACCAAGAATGAAATCTAACATAAACTGTGGCCTCTGATTGATAATGATCTTTCAGTGTTGGCTCAGTTTTAAAGTTTATTTTTTAAAATTGTTTTTAACGTACAGTATGATGAATTTTGATGCTATTCCTTTTATACATCCATCAACCAATTTCTAGAAGGGGCGAGAAAGATACATTACAGCAAGGGTGCTACCTTTAAAGCTATTAAAGGTGCACTTATGAAAAAAAAAAAGTTAACAGAACCATCAAACCAGTACAAAATTCAAATTAGATTTCTAACTTTAGAAGACTTCTTGTTGAGATTCACTCAGCAAATTTGATTCCATGACTTCCAGAAATCTAGGGAGCCAAAGGTTTGTAAGAAAATGAGTTTCTCTTGGGACATTTGATCAATTAAAAACCATTTAGTGGGCTCTCAACCTCTCAGAGGCATGGACAAGGCCACAAGATCTGTCCTCAGGGAGCTTACAGTTCAGTTTGGTGGAAAACAAGGACATTTTATAGCTTGCCTTTATTAACTTCTTCTATGTGCCAACTCCCATGTGAACTAAGTGTATCTTTTCATCTAGTCCTTGCAAGAAGTCTTCAGATATACAGTACATTATTACCTCTTTTATTTCTTTTGTTCGTTTGTTTGGTTTATTTCGTTTTGCTGGTGATCCTCCTGTCTCAGCCTCCCAAGTGCTGGGATTATAGGCCTGTGCAACCAGGCCCTGTAATTATTACCTCCCTTTACATGTGTGAAAGTGAGCTGCAGCATAGCAAAATCAATTGTCCAAAAACAAAAAGCAAGTAAGAGAACCAAGTTTCAAACATGAGCCACATGATTCTAGAAGCTCTTTGTTGTTTCTTAGATATAGGTAAGTCTGTAATAATAATTAAGGTAAGGGCTGCAAAGGAAGTCACCTAGTCCAGCAGGTGAGAGAAGGCCTCCCTGACAATGGGTCTGGAAGATGAGCTGAAGTTAAACTGGCACAAAAGGTTGAGAAGCCTGAGACGGGAAGCTGCCCTAGGTAACTATCAAACAATTATACTTCACTTTTACTCACAAAGGCCATTGTAGCATTATCACGTAGGTATGCCTAAAATAGCTTTAAGTAAAAGCTATCCTGCCCATTATCACATGTCCATGCCTAAAATACCTTTAAATGCACAGTTTTCAAAAATCATGTTAGTAATCCCAATGGAGTACAAAATTGTCTTTTTATGTAAATTCAAGATTAGACAGCCAAGTCTGTCTAGGCCATGCTATAGAAATAAATAGTCTCAGAGAGTCATTCCTGGACTGCAGTCTCAGAAACCTACAGATTCTGGTCATGAAACCTCTGCTTCTTCATGGTACAAGCAGGGGAGCCAGGGAACTAGGGTTTTTGAAATGTCTGGTTGTTTGGTATAGAAAGAGGGTGCAAGGCCTGCTATAACTGAGGGTGGGAAACCACCATCCTCTCCTAGCTGGGTGCTCCCTGAGGGAAGGTAGGTAGGGCTCCAGATCTTGGAGCTCCGTGAATCAGGATGGAGTCACTTGTGTTTACAATGAGTCCAAGCAAGCAGAAGAGGTGGTTGCCTGGGTCCCTATTCAGGGTGAGCAGACCCTGTGCCTCCTCCACCCCCACCCGCCACCCGCCTGCAGCTGCTCAGAAGCAGGGATGTGGGTGTGAGCATGAGCAGAGTCCTGCTGAGCCTGAGAGTCTGGGATGCCGGGTAGTGCTGTGTGTGTGTGTGTGTGTGTTAAGAGGAGAAAAAGGTGCCACTCGGGCCCCATCTATATACATTCAGGTCAACAGCTGCTGCATGTTGTCCAAAGGAAAGACAGTTATTTTTTTATTCTATGAAAAATAAAATTTCATAATCAAATAATAAGACAATAAGAATGGTTATTACATTGTGTGTTGTTATCTTCGAACTAGTTACTCAGATACAAGACATAAACCGAAAAAGAAACAGATAACACACGACAGAAAGGCAGTTAGAAAATATGTTTTACAGTTCTGTTCCAAGATGGTTTTTATGCATTCTGCTATTTGTTCCAGAAGCTGTCCTCCTAGTTCTCAAAGGTCCTGTCCATAATTCTAACCATAGATTTCTTTTTTAAAAGGATAAGATGGTGATAGCCCAACCCTTTGTTAGAAAGTTTTTACAAGTTAGTTTTAAATCCATTTCCAGTGATGAATCCAGCAGACACAGTATACCTTCATGTACCAACATTGTCACAGAAAAGGGCTCTACACATGAAAGAGTGGTCAAAATGTATGGTGAGTGTTCACATTTTAAAATTTTATTAGAAGACACATTGCCATTAATCCCTCTTATAATACTCTCCCTCACTGTGAACGTATTATCTCATCATTGGTACCACTTCCTCAAGCAGTTCTGCAAGTCTTATTTTGTGAGTGTCTTTACAAGACGTGATCAAAAATACAGTGAATGCAGCTGCCAAGGGCCATCTAACACAAAGACAGGCTGATAAAAAAATATTATAGTGTGTCCTCATCCACCTTATTAACCAGATCTGTCAGTGCAACTTCTAGCTCTTCCCCAAGCTCAAAATGACCATGACCATGAGAGGTAAACGTTTTGAACGGATTCATGACCCCTAGGGAGCCATGACAGCGCAGCCAAATATACTCACAAAAAAAAGACTTCAGAACTGCTTAGAAAGTGGTGAGGACAATGGGATCTGTGTGTTTTAAGGAAAAGGGAGTACACTGAGGGAGGTTAAAGGCGATGTGTCTTTCACTGTAGTAAAATTTCTTCAATTTAAACATTCACTATGTTTTTCCATCACCTCTTATATGAGTACTGGGGTTGTAATGAGGGAAGAAGGAAAGGGAGCTTCCATTAACTGCACCGTCACATACATTACAAAGCCCTCATACCTTCCCCATGGATCAGAGTCCCCATTTTACAGAGAACAACACCAACACCCAGCAGCTTCAACTTGGCATGATTCCCTCTTACTGAGTAACCTAATACACGTGCACCAAAGCACTCAAAGAACACTAAAGAATTTCATGTGCTCACATAAAATTGTTAATTTCTAATGAGTCAACAGGGGCCATGCAGCTGTCTGCAGAGCCTGAACTCTCTGGAGCAGTGCGGGCTGCTGACTATATTGGAAGTGTTGCAGTTCACAGAGCCCTTCTGGAAAAGCCTGTAAGTCTGACTTTCAAATAGTAACACTTGTGTGTCCGCCTTGTTAGCCACTCCCCATCTTGCAAGCAGATTTAAAATCTGTAGTAGGAGAGGTGAACGAGGCCCAGACAAGACAGGGTGGCCAAAGACGCTCGTGAAGGGAATTGAGAGAGAGCACGTGGCACGTGACAAGGGGGCCGGCTCCGAATGGAACCGAGGTCACCCAGCTCCCTTCCGCAATAAGGCAAGTTTGGGACGAAGGTAGATGAACTCGACATGCAAAAGCGCCTGTGAACACAGCACTCTGCAACTCCCAACGGAAACTGCAAAATGGATTTTAACTGTGCTGTTCCTCGATAATGAGGAAATAGTTATTTGTTTCACCTCAGGCTGGCGGCTTAGGTCAGTGGTTCTGCCGCCTGCCTCGCAAGCACAAGGTCCCAAGTTTGATCCTGGTACAAAAAAATTTTTTCGTTTCACCTCCCAAACATAAAGAAATAAGGAACTAACCCAGCAGAGCCCCATGGAGCTGAACTTGTCCTCCTACTCCCCTTTGCCTCTAGATCTAATCTTTTATTTCTTTTTTCATCAACTTTAATGTTTCTGTTATTAAAATATAAGCCAAATAAAACCTAGCTCACAAAAAATAAAAGTTTAAGCAAGCAATAAATGTTAGCCAAGATCACCATTTTAAAGTGTACTCTAATGCAGCATTTGTCTTACTTTACTATTTCCTTTCCGGTGAAAGAGGCAGCTTTCTTCTGTTAAGAAGAAATTCATACACTGAAAATCTGTGCTTATTTCTTATCTTTTCGGACATGGGTGGTATGGCAAACAATAGAAATTAGCATTAGGAACACGTGACTCCTCTTTTCTGTGGGGTCACAAATATATTACAAGTAAACGCTGAAATAATGACTTTCTTTGGACATCTCTCTTAATAAGAGCTGGAAGAGTTTTGAAAAAATAATAACCACCTGGCAAACCAGCTCCTCTTTGAAAGCCGAATTAAAATCAAATGAGAGAAATAATTAGGACAGCTGGAAATAATAAAAACAATAGATACCAGACACTCCTTTGACAAAACACAACAAAACCAGAGACATTACTATGTAAAATCTCAATTGTGTCAGAGCTCCCTAAATCCTTCTCCTTTTTCTCCCTCAGTTCCTAATCACAATGAAAAAATGCAGTATTTCAATATGGAAAGCCAGAAAGCAGTAACACTGCTCCAGCCTGAATGAGCGTGAAGATAAACAGAGGTGGTTGTGGTAGAATATTGGGTCTGTTTAGATACAGTACTGAAATTTGAATGAATTATTGTTTCTTTCCTTTGTTCTGCATACGGAGTGCTAATTTTTATTTCTTGCAAGTTGTTTGTGAACAAACATCTATATTCTGCTGTATATATCAAGTCTTAAATGTAATTTTTCAAATACAGGGCTTATTTGGATTCTGCTATCCACATTCAGAATAGTTTCTGAGAAGACAGAGGCCACCCTCTACCTCTAGTGCAGACACTTCTGTGGTCACTGCTATTCTTAGCACACGTGTGCAGTACGTACTGTTTACATCCCTTGTGTGGAACTGGTACATGTACATAACACATCTCAATTCCTTTTTATTCTTTTTCTCTCCTCTCCCTCGCTCCCTCCATCTCTTGATTCCCTACCCATTTTAGAAAGATCTATCTAGTACCAACCTTTTCTTTTGCTTTTTGTTTATAACTTGGGTTTCTTATAGAAGAGAAACTGTAATATTTAAGCTTGTGTATCTGAATTATTTCACTTAACATTATGGCCTAAAGGTGCATTCATTTTCCTACAAAAGAACATTTTTTTTTCTTTCTATTTGGAGTGGGGAAGCAGGGGGAGTATGTAGCAAAATGGGAGCGGGAATTTTCTTTGATAAATGAGATTGCTAGTGATTTTACCTTTTTAATATTATTTTCTGCATTTACTAAATTTTTCATGCTTTGAAGCCAAACATAATATCAT
The DNA here is from genome assembly GCF_012274545.1 of Fukomys damarensis. Classification (NCBI taxonomy): domain Eukaryota; kingdom Metazoa; phylum Chordata; class Mammalia; order Rodentia; family Bathyergidae; genus Fukomys; species Fukomys damarensis. The sequence continues at coordinate 37,857,127 of NW_022900924.1, read as the reverse complement.
GTAAATTCTTAATTTTATAAATGCATCTAAGAAAGACCCAGAAAGGCAGTAACGCCATCGATACTGACAGGCAATAGGAATGAAATCCCCAGTTTGCAAGTCCATCAGAGTGTAAATCACCCGCCCTGTAACTTAACCATAACGTAGGGAATGCAAGGGCCCCAGCGTAAATCGGCACCTGGCTCACTGCACAGAGTGGAGCATACAGCTCATGTGGCTCTGGAAATAGGGTTATCAAGATATTCAGTGAGTGACATCCATGTAGGATGTGTGAAAGCCGTTTAATCTCCTCAGTCTCGGTGCCATCAGAATATCTTCTTTCCACAGGCAAAACTTCTGCTCAAAGTTAATGGAAACTGAGCGAATTGGGACATCTCTGCCTTTACTTTTTCTCTCTGGCAAATGAAGATAAAGGTTTTATTGAAACTTTTCTTTATCTGAAGCAGAGCAGCACCTGAATGAAATGTGGTGATGATCAGAAGTCTTAAGAACTGGAAAATTTCCAGACACACACAAATAATACAATGCCCAGAAGAAAGAGGAGGGAAATGCTCTGAACAGAAACATACCTATAAAGCAACCTTCCTTGAAATGGAAAAGTTTTCCACATATGTGTATTATTTAAGTAGTGTTGCCCAAGAAAAAAAATTAAAAGAAAATTTAAAGATTTCATTTAACCGAAGTGATTCAGGTTTTTACATTTCAGCATACTGGTAAATGCAATAGATAATTGAAACTTTCTTTCCTTTTTTTTCTCCCTCTGGAAGATTCATCTGGACACAATGATTACATAACTAGTAAGGAGTTGTCACATGTACATAACACACCTTTTATGTTGTATTATTTTTATTTTATTGATACATTATAGATATATGTAATAATAACATTCATCATAGGGAATTTGTATCTTTACAAGATATATCTTGATTCTTTTTTTTTCCCATTGCCCTCCCCTCCCTTTAGCCCTCTTCCACTTCTTATTTACAAAAGCTTTGGTTCCATTTTTTCTTTCTATTCTCTTTTTTTTTTTTTTTTGGTACCGGGGATGGAACTCGGGTCCTTGCACTTGCAAGGCAGGCCACCGAACCACTGAGCTAGATCCCCGGCCCTTTTCTTATCCTTTCTTTACTTTCCCCCCTCCCCCTCCTTTGTTCCCCTTCTCACTTTAACATTTTTCCCCATTTCCAAATATCTATTATACATTTTGATCCTTATTTACATTTTTGGTTTCTCAAACCAGAGAAACAATGCAGTATTTAAACATTTGTGTCCAAATTATTTCACTTAAGAGTATAGTCTTAAGGTATATCCATTTACCTAGAAATGTCTCAAGATTATCCTTCTTTTTGGCAGGGTAGTTAGTATTCTATTGTGTGTGTTTGTGTATATTATATACACACACACACACACACACACACACACACACACACATGCACACACACATCCATCTGGGATGGAAAATGCAGAAGAAATGGACAGATTCCTAAATACATATAAATTACCAAAGTTCAATCAATAAGATATAAAAATTCTAAATAAACTAGTATCAGTCAATGAAACTGAAGATGTAATTGAAAACCTACCAACAAAGAAAAGCCCAGGCCCTCACTGATTCAGTGCTGAATCCTACAAGAAATTTAGAGAAGATGTAATGTCACTACTTCTCAACCTCTTTAATGAAATTGAAAGGAAAGCAACACTCCCAAATTCGTTCTTAGAAGCAAGCATTACCTTGACATCAAAACCAGAGAAGGATCCATCCAAAAAAAGAGGACTATAGGCCTATCTCCCTAATGAACACAGACACAAAAAATCCTCAATAAGATACTGGCAGTCATAAGTAGCAAATCATCAAGAAGGTTACACCATGATCAAGTAGGATGTACGCCAGGGATGCAAGGGTGGTTCAATATATGCAAATCAACAAATGCAATACACCTCATTAACAGAGCCAAGACAAAAACCATATGATCATCTCAACTGATGTAGAAAAAGCATTTGACAAAGTCCAACACTCGTTCATGATAAAAACCCCACATAAAGTTGGAATACATAGTCTTTATGTCAATCTGATAAAAGCCATCTATGACAAACCAACATCAGACTAAATGGACAAAAAAAATGAAAGCTTTCACTCTAAAATCAGGAACAAGACAAGGATGTCTACTCTCACCACTCTTATACAATATAGTTCTGGAAACAACAGCCAGAGCAATTAGTCAAGAGAGAAATAAAAGGAATACAGATAGGAAAGGAAGAATTATATTTATTTTAAGCACTGTGCAAAAATGGTTTCCAGGAGCAAGATAGAGCCCTAGTTTCAGCCACCTCCTTACCCATCCACATTTTCTCCATAGTCCAGGTTTGAGCATGTGTCCAGCCTTACTCTGCTCCTCTGCTCAGATCACCTAACCTGATAAATAAGGCACTAGTCAGCCCGGTAATGCCTGGACCCCAAAGAAAGCACATCAGCAATCCCAGTGGGTAAAAGTCCTCATCACCTTCACCTTTCCATTGAGATGAAATCCAGAGAGGTGAATACTAATTTAAGAAAAATCAAGGACAATAGCATTTTATTTAATATTTTCAACTGGGGATGGAACTTGGGACCTTCCACTTTCAAGGCAGGTGGCGGAACCACTGAGCTAAATCACTGGCCCTTTTCAACCACTTTAAAAGGTGAAATATCATCTTCATTCTCTATACCAAGGAACTGAGCCTCAAAAGCCTTGCCTATGAATTACAAAGATCAAATATCCCACAAGTAATGAGGCCTGGGTTTGAGGGGAACATACTGAATCACCAAAGTCTGCACATCAGTCGTTTAATAATGGATGCTTCTGCCTCCAAATTTTAGTGGTCAAACCACATTAAGCTCCGATCTCATGACTCCTAGTCCCTAAACAAGTGCTGTCTTCCATACTTATTCTAGAGTTCTCTAGGAGTAGCCCAGAAAAAAGAAGGGTACAGAGATGTGGCACTGGGCCAAGGACCGGAAGGAAGGGCTGCAGAGGGCCCTCTCATTTCTTTAATCCTCTATTTCTCATCTGAACTTCATTAGACAAGGACATGATTCAGAAGCTATCTCCAGGCTGTGGTCCTGAGTCACTGCTCCTAAGCAACCCTGTGCACTGTCCCCAGTGCATCTGGGTTGTTCTGACTAGGCAGTGGCATATGAACAAAGTGACAATACAGCACCTCTCGGAGTAGGTTATTAAAAGAATGCAGCTTCGTTCTTGAGTTTTTGCTCCCCCCTCCCTACCTTCCCCCCTCGTGGAGCAGCATTCTGGGAGAAGTTATTTGCCATGTGATAAGGACCTTAGGCTACCTACAGAGAGACTCACATGGTGAGGAACTAATGTGTCCAGCTAACAGCCAGAAAAGTGCTAAAGCCTGTCAACAACCACAGGAGTGAGCTTAGCAGATCATTCCCCACTGGGTGTTCGAATGAGACCACAACCCAGGCAAACATCTTGAATGCAACTTCTTCAAAAGAGACCTTAAACCACAACCACCCACCTAGGCTGCCCCAAGGTTTCTGATCCACAGAAAATAAAATATTTGAGTATAATCTGTTATGCATCAACGGATAACAAACTCAAATCCTAAGATTTTCTTCCAAGTAAAAAACACCTCTCCTATTCCACCCAACTCAGATTCTTCACGTTAAGAGAAATACAACTTTTCTCCTCTGCTTCCCAGAAATACATTATTGGATTTAATTCACTGATCCCCCCATCCAGACCCCTATCCAAGCTAGGAAGCCGGAGACAGAGCTCTGTAGCTGTTTCACAAATGTTTTCACTTGAAATACACATTTCATTCTAAGTGGCAAAACCTTCAGAAAGCCAAAACTGTCTGAGTCCTTTGCTCTCTTATTTTTATATTCCCTTTAGTTTTCTAAATCTTTCCCAACTAAGTCATTCATAAGACACCAAAGAATTCAAAGGAAGAATTTTACTCTTATGGTGGGAAGAATATTTAAGTCATACATTACTGTTTGTTTTCAGGAAAACCAGTAAAATTATGCAACATAAATTCTTTCAAAGCATCTGGGACTTCAGTTCAATTTAAAATCCTGTGGGTTTTATTACCAGAATGAGCGATTATAAAATATATCCATGCAAATGAAGAGATAAAAAAATTAAAGGGCATATGAAATTTAATGCACACTACTTGTAATTCTATGCCAAATTGTTGTAAAAGACAGTAGCTTTGCAAAAGCATGTAAAAATGCAGTTTATAATATTTACAACTTGAGAAAGTGATTTTAATATTCTATTGTTGTGCATATACATTAGAAACAAGTAAAAAAAAATCAGTTCATGGTGTTACTATGGAGGGGTGGGGATGAAGGGTTCCTTGAGGCTGTCATCAGTTTTACTGCCAAAATGAAGAGCCCTGTTTTGACTAAGGTGATTCCCTCCGATAGTACACCACAGTAAAAATATTGTGAAAATGGAGATTCTCTACTTTTGAGTGTTTTTGTTCTCAGAGCTCATTTGGGACCAATCTATTTTAGCCAAGATTTATTAAGTGTCGAAAATGTAATATGTTAGAGGCTCTGAGCGGGTGGAGGTGGGGGGAATTAAACCGAAACTTACAATCCTACTTTAGAAGAGGTGTGACCCAGAGAAAGACAGAGTCAAGTACATGTGTCGAGAAGCTGAAGCGGGACTGAGGAAATTATCATAGTAGCCGAGGAGCAGGCTCCTCCCCGCAGGTTGTTCGTTATTCCACCCTCCACATTTGTGCCTGAGTTTTACCCAAAATGAAAATCCACCTGTGGTGCTTTCTTCCATAAAGCTCTCCGTCGCTTACAAAATACAGCCTAGATTTCTAAGCACCAGGATCTTTCACATTTGATCTTGATCTGCCTTGTCACATTCGTACAACAATCTAAAGAAGAAAGTATAAAGAAAAAAACAATTCCACTTGAAAAGACTGACTCCAGTTCTATTCCTAAAAAAAAAAAAAAAAAAGAATGTATGGACACCCACTACTTCTGCAGGACTCACCTCTTCCTAATTTTTACCTCCAACCTGAATAAACTTCTAAAAAATAATGGATTCATGACAACTAGGAAGCAACTAGGGCATTTCCTTGCAGGGACTGGAACAGGGGAAGGAAACGAGTTGTTACAAAAACAAAATTAACTGATACTAGCATTTCCTTTTCCTAACCTGTTGTTCTCCAGACCCAGCCAGACCAAAGACAGTGCTATACTCCTTAGTTTTCAGGTCTCTGTATACTTTGCCCAAGAAGAGAAAATCTCTGGGATCAGTCCCCAGTAGAGCAAAGAATGGGAGATTTGAAGATAGAGGAAAATGCTTGCAATCAATCCACTGGACCAAGGCAGCAAGGTCAAGCATAGAGGAGACAATTATTGAAAGACTTCAACATAGAAAGGTTTTTCTTTTGGAATGTTTTTTAGTGGGTGGGGGCTTTATGGAATGCATTGTGTCACATTCCACAGGATGCTCGTGGAAAGGGACACTCTGAGAGAGAACAGAAGGTGCTGGGATTCAGAAATGTCCTCTGCAAGCAAAAATGTCAGCCACAACTCCCAGTAGCAAGAAGACCACCTACAGCATCACACAGAAAGAGCCAGAGTAACGACAGCAGGCAACACCATGGCCTAGAAAGGGCCATTTCCTTCTTTGTGCCCATCAGTGCAAAATAAACCATTTTCTTGCTCTTTTCAAAGAAAAGGCCATGGGAGATTGAGCCTTCCACCAGTCAAATGGCTGAGGGCTCAGAGACATTTATATTTGATTTTTGGGTTCAAAAAATATTCCATATACTATGTTCTAAAATCTTTGGATGCTAGACAGAGTTCAGGTGCTGTTTCTAGATGAGTACATACCAGTGACGGAGAACCTTCTAGAGATTTCAATAATAATAAACAGCCGGCTGCAGCACATGTGCCATGGGCTCACCACCGTTACAGACCCTTTCCGGTGCTGAACACCATTTGCACAGATCTGTAAACAATGCCCTATTCCCCTTTGTGGAAAATTTTTCAGCAATCCGTCTTCATTCCTCTCTTTTTTAAAAGTGCTCTAAAATATTCTAGACTATAATCACAGGCTAAATCCAACCTGTTACCTGCTTTTATTTGACTTTTAAGCTACGCCAAATGGTTAGAAAATAAAAATAGTATTTTGTGACATATGAAAATTACATGCAATTTAAATTTCCAGGGTTCATAAATGGTTTTATTGGAGCGCCCCTGAACATTGATTTCTGCATTATCTATGATGGCTTCAGCTACAATGGCTTAATTGATTGTTGGGGCACAGACCATATGATCCACAACATCTAACGCCTTTATTATCTGGCCCTTTTCAGAGAGAGCTTACTGACCTCTTCTTTTTTTATCACTCTTAAATTCTTTAATTGGTACATTTAGGTGTACATACAGTTACATTCATCACTGGGAACTTGGACCTCTACATGATGCATTTTGGTACCTATTTTTCCCCATACCCCTGGCTTCCCTTCAACCACTCCACCCCTCCCTATTTACAAAGACTTTGTTTCTATGTTTTCCTTTTCTCATAATTTTTCCTTTCCCTTCTTTCCTTTCCCCTACCCTTCCCACTTCCCCTTCCCCTTTGAACTTTTTCTTCCTATTTCTCATTGTCAATTATTCATTTTAATCCTTACACTTTCAGTTTCTCACTTCAGAGAGACTATTTAGTATTTACAAATGTGTGTCCTATTTATTTCACTTAAGAGTATGGCCTCTATGTGCATCCATTTAGCTATAAGTGTGTCTCTAATTTCTCATTTTTTATGGCACAGTAGTACTCCATTTTCTAAAAAAACAAAAACACATCTTTTTTATCCAGTCTCCAGTTGATGAGCACTTGGGCTGTTTCCAAGCTTTAGCTATTACAAACTGTGCCACTATAAACATGGGTGTACATATATCACCGTGGCATGTTACTTCTAATTCTTTTGGAAAGATACCCAGGAGGGGATTAGCTGGGTCAAATGGAACCTCTAATCCTAGCTGAACTCTTCTTTATATGTGTGGAGAAACCAATGATTTGCTATACCCAGGAAGAAGTGTCACAGTGTGTCTTAGTAAACCAAGTGCCCAATGAGAGGTAGGAAGTAAACTGAAGCCCTAGTCTCAAGCCTCCCCCTCCATCCTGTGCTAGGTGGGGAGAATGCAACAGTCCCAAATTTACCTTCCTGGAATGTGTCTCTGTCCCTGAAGGATCTGGAAAGGCAGAGACCACAGAACAGAAAGGAGAAGCATGCAAAGAACACAGAGGGGCAATGGGCTTTTCCCAGGCTGGCTTCAGTACACCCCCATGTCTGAACAAAGAAGGAAGCAGAGTGGAGGGGCGCAGCCAGCCTGGACACGGACTACTAAGCCCACAAGGCTCACCTCCCTCCTCATCACAGAGTTGTGGAGGCAAAGGAAGAGGACAATTTCTGGAGGCCAAAGTGACACTGTGACTGAAAAACTGGGGAGGAAGGCAATGGGGAGAGCGGCCTGCTCAGCAGGTTCAGGGCTGGGCTCGCTCTCCAGCCCTGCAGTGCGACTGCAAAGACTCCAAATTGAACCAGCCTTCACAACTCATCAAATGCTCGGTTCTGAGCTTATTGATGTTCCTCAATAATTATATTCCATGGAGAGAGAAGCCAGTTTAAATATTTAGGGGGAAGGAAAAATGAAAATGATTTGGCAATTAAAATATATGCCTCAAGGACTGTTTCAAAACATTTTTTAAGTTTTTACTTTTAACTGAAAATGTTAGGAATTGACAGGCATGCACACTGATGTCATTTTTTCCATACTCCTATCTTGACCGTGTTTGGTTTTAAATTGAGTTAGGCAAGCTGCTGATTCAGAACAATACTTAATTGCTTTTCGTATTCCTTTCATTCTGCAAACATTTATTAAGCACTTATTATTTGCAAGGCATTGTGCCAAGTACATAAGTGAGTGAAAACAAAATGAATAATTTCAGCCCCGGAGAGATTTGCAGTTCAGTAGGAGAGATTAAATATGATTAAAAATAACAAATATTTAACACTGGGCAGAAACTGTATGAGTATGCGTGCGTTGTTGTGTAAGTGTGAAACTGATGAGCTATTCGGGTAGTGAACAGTGAAAACATCGAGTCTGGATATCTCAAGCAAAATGAACACTCTCAGTGTGCTCTGAGGAAGGAGGCTGCATATCCAGTTGCTGAAGTCAAGGTTTTCAAACTTGGTCGCAGATGCACCTCCCATCAGAATAACTAGGATGTTTTCTAGAATCACAGCAGCCTGTCCTCCATCTGGCTGAGTCACAGTCTCCGAGAGAGGACTTGTGATTCTGAGGCCCCTCAACAAACAGGTGAGATCGGGCCGGGTGGGTGCTTCACAAACATGGCTGCTCACTGGAATCACTTGTACCCCAATTCAATGAAATCAAAATATCCAGGATGGGACTCAGGCATCTGCAGCCTGTAACATTGTCCAGGTCATCTCAGAATCTTTCCCAGCCTGAGAACTGATAGTCTGCTCTATAATTCTAGGCAAAAAGCAGGTTCCCAAAAAGGTACCTTTTTCTTTTTATTTGTCTATGAATACATCTTCCTATAATTTTTGAATATGCTATGTTGTCCTTTTGTCCAATACAACCTCTGAGGCTTTGAACTTTATAATCAAACCTGATCCATTCATAGCAGTCACTATAAGTGTGTATGGATGTGTGTGTGTGTGCGCACAGGTGCACATGCATCTGTATACAACCACTAGGTATCATGGAGGAGAGATGAAAAACAAAGTCCAAAGACAAGCAACAGTGAAACTTTTCAGTATTTAGCAGGTCCAGGTGGCTTTGGGGACACAGTAATGCCTACCCAGCCAGGAACTGGGAGCACAGCAGTAGTCTGGGAGGGAAACTCATTCCAAAGGCAGAGAAGGAGACACCTGGGTTGAGCACTAAAGGTAACAGGAGTCAGCCTCAGAGTAAGAATAGGCAGGTCCGGGGCCACCAATTGCAAAGGCAGACTCCTATCTATCAAAGTTGTTAAATGTGTCTGGAGTACGATATGGCTGTCAAGTGTCCTGGTCTGGAGGCTCACATGGGCCACACAACCAATCCCTTTAAGACCAAGAAAAGCCATCATTCTGCTTAACGATTCTCAAACCCAGCACAGATTAGAATTCCTTAGGATATTTAAATAATAATTTTAAAAGTCCAAACCACACATCTAGAGATCCTGATTTAAACAGTCTGGAGCATCTCTAGATTCTTAACAAGCTCCACTAGGAGAAGGAGGAAGGACTGAGAGCCACATTTGGAGTGTGGGTGAATGGAAAAGCAGGTCATGGCCACTGGCTCCATAGATTCTGCTGGCGGTGATGCAGCAGGCCAGGACAAGAGTCTGCAGGCTGGCCTACCCTGTCCCTCCCTGCCCTGGCATGTGGTCACTCCATTGCCTTCAGAGGGGAAGAGGTCTACACAGATTTCCCAGGCTGGGCCCTCACTTGCACAAAGGGCTTAAGTGATTCCTGATGACTCCCAGCTGCTCAAGCTGCTGCTCCAGCATACTTGCATTCCGGTAGACAACTGCACCAGCACAAGCACACCTTTACTCCTTGGGGGATGTTGGTAGTGGCAGGGGAAGTCATGGAATGTGGACTCTGGATATATCCCCAAGAGATACATCTGAGTACTGTCAAAAGCCCACCTTCGCAACTGGGTGTGTTGGTGCATGCCTGTAGTCCCAGAACTCAGGAGGCTGAGGCAGGAGAGTTGCCTCAAGTTTGAGGCCAGCCTGGGCTATGTAGTGAGTTCAAGGCCAGCCTGAACTACATATCAAGACCCTGACTCAAAACACAAAAAGCCCATTTGTGAATTCTATCACTACACATTAGAATTTCTCCCACTAAATGTAGTGTAATGAACTAAAGCACTGTAACCAGATGTTTGCTGAAAATAATGGGATATGTAAAAAATAGCAGGAATGCTGGGCAGTCAGCTCAGCGTACAAACCAGCTAAGTGGTTCTCAGGGCCCTACAGCCAGACAGCATGTGATTCAAATCTGTGCTTGAGCAGAAGAACAAATTGCTACACGTCATAAATCTTCTAGGTCATCTGCAAATAGTTGAAGCCAGGAACATTAAATCCATGAAAGCTAAGGGTGTGTTCATATATCAAGATGAACATTTGTGCAGACAACATGAGTCCAGGAGAGAGAATTGTGCAGTTGCACTGATGTGTAACGAGAATAGATAAGAATCTATTCATTGAATCTTTGAAACAATATCTCTAAAACCCCCTCCTACATATTTCAAAGTCAGTCACAAGTATAATAAACAGATTTTTATGAATCAAACCAGAACATGTGATTGAAGAAAGTTTTTTTTTTCCTGACTTTAGAATGAATTCATAAAAAAATAGTGCCCTGGGCTCCTCGGAGGATGAAAAGCAATGCTGACGAGAGCTGATACCGGGACTAGGCCTGAAGAAGGCAGGAGGCCAGGGTTACGGGACACCAAGCGTGGAAGAGGATGTGTGTGAGGAGCCAGGAAGCCGTCGCTGCCCCACACTGTCTGGGGAATACCAGAGAGCGTGTCTGGAGCGGCAGGGCAAGGTCGAAGGAAGAGGGTGGATGTTCTCTGAGGACAAGGAGAAGTGGCCTGAACATCTGAGAAATTAGAATACACTCAGAGAGGAATGAGGTGAAGAAGAAAAATGCCTCAGGGGGGATTTTAATGTAAATACGACTGGATTATAACCCTGAACTTGCTGAGAAAATTCAGAATTGAATTTGGTTTACCTGGAAATGACTAATTTCAAAACTTTTGCTGAGAAAAAAAAATTACATTTACTGTAAGAAAGTAAAGATTACAGTTTTGCACATCTGACTGGAATCAAAAATAGTCAAAGCCATCCCTGGGCTTCTTTTTTTTTTTCTTTCTTTCTTTCTTCCCTCCTCAAGTAAATAGGGTCTTTCCTTTCACTAAGGCCAGGGTAAGAACAGTGGCTACTCTCTGAAATCCCCTCACAGCCACGAGGGTGGGAACCAGCCAGCCATTCCTCCGCATCCAGCAGTGGCTGAGTTCAGGTCTGGATCTTATCCATTAGCTGAGTGAAAATTTGGACAAGTGACTGAATGCAATCATTAATGTCTTGGTGTGTGAAGTGGGTTGATAGCAATACCTATCTCACAAGGCTCTATGAGGACACAATGACCACCAGCACAAAAATCCTTAGTCCCATGCACTACAAAGTGTGAGGTACATATATTTTGTTGCTGTTTTGATCTGTATTGTTTTCTATACAAAAAGATGATCATAGGGTTGGGGATGTAGCTCAGTGGTTCCGCTGTCTGCCTTGCAAGTACAAAGACCCAAGTTCGATCCCCAGTACCCGCCCCCAAATGATCATGAAATTATGATCATAACACTGTTTCAAAATTGAAGTGCTAAATTCAGCCAAAATATTTAATAAATGATCCATTAAGAAGTTATTACACCCTCACATAGTGAGTACTAGGCTATCCTGAAAAATTATATTGTGGAAATACATATTGCTGTAGAAAAGTGTTCATAATGTAGTAAGTGAAAGACGAGCTTACAGACTAGCACCTGCTTTTCATTTATATATGCATAGGAAAATATGCTCAGACATTAAAGTCGCTCTTGAAGTAAAATGATGGGTTTTTTTAAACCACTATCATCTCTTGCTTTTTGTTACTGGAACACATATTGTAGATTTAATCAGCAAAATAATTTGTCATGAAAATATCATTTTTAAAGCAAAAATGCTCCTTGGGAGGTCCAAAATAAAATTTGCCAGGTAATTATTATCAAAAATCAAGACTGTCCCTTACAAAAGAATCCCAGTTAATAATGTAGAGACTGGGGCCTAGCTCAGTTGTAGAGCACGTGCTTAGCGTCCCCAGCACCAAAATTAAATCAATAAATAAAGTGGATTGGCCAAGGTAGACAGAAAGGTGCTGTTAGAATACCTCGAAGACCATCACTGCCATGAGCAAGATCTGTAGGATGTGAAGATTCATGAATAAAAGTGCAAAAGGAGGCAGACTATCTTCACAGTCTCAAAGTGCCTCTCCAAAGACAGTTATTAATGACCAAAGGGAACACACTAGCTTTACAGTGGATAAGCTTAGCTAACAGCATGTAATTAAATGATCAAGGTGGACATCACCAACACCAAGACATCTCCACATCACGAGGCCTGATCTGATGCCTGGTCTTAGCAACACAAGTCATTTCTATGGTGTTTTGTCCAACAAGCAGACCTACAACCTTAGGCCTCAGACAAACTCAAATTGAGAGACAGTCTCTAAAATACCTGACCAGTACTCTTCAAGAGTGTCAAGGGCACGAATGACAAGGAGGTCCAAGGAACTGTCACAACTGGAAACAGACTAAGGAGATTTGACCACCTAGTGTGACACTGGGATCTGGATTGGCTCCTAGAAAAACCAAAGGTCACTGTGAATAAACTAGAGGCATCAGAATAAAGTCACTAGTTAGTTCTAATAGCAGCATGGTAATACTAATTCAGTTTTTATAATTGTCACATAGTACTATGATACTAACATTAGAAGGAGCTGGATGAAAGAAATATAGGAAATGTGTACTATTTTTGTAATTTTTCTTTGAGTTTAAAGTTATTTGAAAATAAAACGCATGATTAGACAAAGCCAGTTTCTTGGCACTAGGTATTTGCCCCTGATACAGGCATTATTATTGGGAAGTACCCAGTAGAGGCCAGGAAGGACACATCGCAGACCTAAATTTCCTTCTCATATTTGAATATGAAATATTTTGCAAGTTTTAGGCTAAAAGTGTATTGAAGCAAACATAAGGGAAGCAAATATCAGTTTTCAGCACAAACAACAGAGAATATTCACAAATACTATCAAAATTTAGTGTTTCTCTTTTTAATTGTCACTCTTTATAATTTTGCCACTCCAGTTCATTAGTTCAATTCGGTACTTTAACCTTTTTGGGGTTTTTTGTTTGTTTGTTTTTTGAGACAGGGTCTCACTATGTAGTGAGACTGACCTGGAACTCACTATGTAGCTCAGTCTGGTCTCGAACTCACAGCGATCCTCCTGCCTCAGTCTCCTGAGTGCTGGGATCACAGGCTCTGTACTTTAATCTTACAAGTCTTTTCCTCATGTCATATCTGTGAGTTAACAAATCAAGGATTTTTGAGTTTTAAATATCCCAAGAAGTGTCTCTGTTGTTGTCTATTTCTTGTTTGCCCTTTTAAAATCAGACATGAAATGTCTGTTCCTCAGTGTTGACAAAATTGGAATCTGATGCAGTAAGAAAATCACCAACCCAGTGAGAAGGATAGGGAAAGGGGAATAAGGGAAAAGGAAAAAAATATGAGAAAATGTAAAAATGGAATTAAAGTGTTTGAAGGTGGGGAGGGGAAGAGGGGGTGAAGGGAGGGTGGGGACAAGGGGAAAAAATGAGAACCAAGACCTGGCATGTAAAGGTACAAGATCCCAGTAATGAATGTAACTATACTGTCTACCTAGAATGTACCAATAAATTCAATTTAAAAACAAAAACAAAAACAACAACAAAAAAGAAAATCACCAACCTACTCAGGTTAGGAGACCTTAGTCCTCCTAAGGGAGTAGCTGTTCAATGTCTCCTTCCAAGTTGGTTGGTAACTGAAACAAGTCACAACTACACACACAACTAAGCTCATTAGTGTTTACTGTGTGCTTATTTCTAATAGCTCACTACTCCTCACAACAAATCTTTAAGTGAGTATTATACCATTTCCATTTTACAGTTGAAAAATTGGGGCTTAAGGAAATAATTTTTCAGGGTAACAGAATAAGTGGCAGAATCAGGCCTCAGAAGTGAAATATTCTATGATATATTGTCTATTTAAAAATTTTTTGTGATGATTCATTAATGACAGTCACTGGTAGACATTTACCTAGAAACTTTGGGAAATCTAAAGCCCCAAATTGAGAAAAAGAATGCCTAGTACATGTGAGAAATGGATGGAATGGAATCACCCTTTGTGCCTTGTATAGGGTAACTGAAGGAGGATACCAATGTAGATATTTACATATGGATACAATAAATACTGCATCATGCAAATCAGTTAAAGGACAAATGAGACCTTGCTAATCTAGCACTCTTCTTAGCTATATAAAGATTCACTTTACATTAATATGCAAAATTTCCATTGATCTAGAAGGGAGACTAGACTTGCTCCTCACTGTGAACCCACTTGGGGAGAGCTTTATGCAGAAAAGCACTCCTCCCTGTGTGTACACCCCACTCTCCCATGAGCATCCTACACATCTGCCAGATTGAGCTCCTCGGCTTTAATCTCTTCACTTCTCAACCGAAAACCTTAAATGGCTCCCCAGTCCTTTGAAACTGTGACTGAATTTCTCAAAATTCTTGCTCCAAACTTTCTTCCAAATAAAACTTAATCTTCAATTAAGATAACTTCCACAATAAAAAACTGAAATCCCAACTCAAAGTGGCATAATAGAAGGAAACTGACTTTCTTATATAGCTGAGAAGACAGAATTAAGATGTGTTTTAAATTTTTTTGTAATTTTCTTTTCTTTTTTTTTTTTTTTTTGTTTTTTGCTCATTGCTGGGCTCGTCAGAGACTTTATTTATTTATTTATTTTTAAATTGAATTTATTGGTACATTCTAGGTAGACAGTACAGTTACATTGATTACTGGGATCTTGTACGTTTGCATGCCAGGTCTTGGTTCTCATTTTTTCCCCTTGTCTTCACCCTCCCTTCACCCCCTCCTCCCCTACCCACTTTCAAAAGGATGGGTTTTGAGATGACTCAATTTAGTGGTTCTGATTCTGTTCCCCTAAAAGTCTGTCGGTCTCCCCTTCCTCTTCCTTTCTCTGCCACACCCCGTACCCTCTCCCCAACCCCTTTGTCAAGCCTTCTGTACTCCAGTAAAATAAAAACATAAATCCTTGCTTTTCACATTTTGTCCATGGAACAACAACACCACTATTTCTTCCCATCATTCAAGGCCCACATCTTCCATGGTCCCTCACAATTTTCCACAGCAGAGAGTCTTTTTCTCCTTCCCTACAATCCCATTGTATTTTGTTGCTGTGTCTTGGTCCTTGCTCTGATCCATCTGGTAAAACAGTCATTTACAAATCTTCCTTTTCTCCTAGCCTCCCATCTCACACCCGCATAAGTCCTTTCAGGGCGAGGGGCTTCTGCTCAAAGTCACAGTACAGGAGCAGCCAGGCCTCACTGGAGGCTGTGCCTATAACAAGCCAGCCAGGCATGTACCATGAATTGCTAAATATACCTCTGGGAAAGGCTATAAAATATATATCACTGGATTTCCAGTTCAGTGTAAAAGAAGCTTGCAGTTACCCCTCATCCAAACAAGTAGAAAGCTGAACCAAGAGCTTTAAAAAAAATCCATTACATTTGTCAGAGAAGTGAGGTGAGAGGGGAAACCACTGCCCAAAACAGGAGAGACAGGCAGTTGAATGCAGAGAACTACAGCTTCCCAAAGCAGAAACCAGGGGCAGAACACGCTATAAGACCAGCTCTGGAGTGAGGAAACTAGAACTGTAACTAACAGACTGCAGGAGACTCAGTGCAGACAGGTCTGAGAGATAAAAGCCCAAGGGCACCCAATCATGGGGAGGGCCCAATATATTGGTGAATTTTAACTCCAGGAGCTCTAGCTGCTTCTCTCAGTGGACATCACAGAAAAGCCCTACTGCTTCTAGAAGGAGAGAAGAAAAGGAACCATTCTGAAGGACACTGGAATTCTGGGGTTTTTTTCTTTTTTTTTTTCTTTTTGGAATATTCTGTTTTTAAAAGCCTGTTCTAAGAAGAAACTAATGAGAGACTAATTTTATCAGAGTTTCGTCAGTCTAATTTACCTGGAGAAGGAAAATCCATGACTCCAGAACCCTCATGATGTTTCACCAAAAAAGGAGGAGTAAACAATGAAACAGATGCCTCTTTGGCGCAGAGCAACAGAGGAGCCCAAAGTAGCTCGAGTCCTGCCAATAGGCCAGCCATTTCAGCACAGCACAGCAGAAAAGCCCGGCTGCGCTGGTACCAACACAGCAGCGTCACGTGGCCCATCTGCCCCACCCTGCCTTCCCTGTGTAAACAAGAGAAAGAAGGCCTCTCTGAAGCTGCTAGATGATAATTGGAGCCCACTGGAAAAGAGAAGAAAATCACTGCAATACAGGCATACCACACCACCATAGTTGGTAAATCAGAGAGAGCCTCTCCTCACATCAGAACCTGGGGGAAAGACAGCTGGAACCTGCAGTAGAACCTTGCAAAGTTCAGCCCAGCAGGAGGTCAGAGATCTCAACTTGGGCCTTACAGCCAGAAATCAGCCTGAACCTCAGGGTACAGCTGCTGGCTTACTGAGACTAATTAGCTTAGACCTGCAAACTCCTGCCCACACTGTCTATTGTGTCAACAGAGGCATAGCATGAAGGAGGCCCTCTATTTCTAATTGTATTTCTTATTTTCAAACTAATGTTTTTCTCTTATCTTTAATTATTTTTAAATTTTTTATCTTTTTCCTTTCTCAAATTTTTTATCTTCTTTTTCTTATCTTCCTTTCTTTCTCTCTCACTTCATCTTTGTCACCTTGATCTTCATTTCTCTCCCTTTTTGTTCCTGTTTCTATCCTAATTCTAATTTATTTTCTTTTTCTTGTCTTCTCTTTCTTCTCCTCTCAATTGCCATTAGTTTTAAAAAGAAAGTGATTACAGTCTTTGGCCTCCCTATTGTTGTTAGTTTGTTCTGTTCTTGTGTATATTTTGTTCTGTCTTCTCCTTTTCTCTCCAAAAGCTTTCTAGAGTTTGTGTGATCTTCCTGTGTCCTATCACCTCACTTCTAACCTTTCTATATCCTATCTATCTACCCTCCCTCCCCAACTCCTTTCTAAGTCCCCATCCTGAAGGGCAAGGTTGCTATATTGAAGAATTTACTTGCTATAAACATATTTTGGGCTGATCCTTTTGTTTTAATTCACACAGTTAAAGGTGATAGATTAATAATTACCACAAATTGTCATTTTTAAATCTGTGTTTGATGCTATCATGTTGCTGATTGTATCACTTGGGCTAAGGTGTTATGATTGATCTAATCAGTCGTCCTTCCTTGTATAATGAAAATGAAATTGCCTCAGAGTCATTAGAGGCTCAAAACCTAAAGACCAGCTATATCTGGAAGATCAAAGTATTAACCCAGGAATTAAACCAAGGACAATACCAACAACAAACACAGAAATGAGAAGACATTTAAACAAGGCACAAACACAGATAACTACCTCACCAAAGATAAACTCTTGGGGAAATGAGGTGGAAAAGTCTGCCAGTCAACCATCTGGACACCCTGAACCAATACCACAGGAAGTAACAAAAGAGGTAAATGAGGCTCTAGAAAAATTCAAAATAGAAATAATTTCTCAGATAACCACAGAAATGATGAGAAGAATGAAACACATGATTAGAGACTCTAGAATAGAAACAGATTTGAAAAAAAAAAAAAAGATGAGCTCAGGACCATGTTGGAAACCATAAATGCCCAGCATAGGAAAGAAATGGAAACCATGAATGCCCAACACAGGAAAGAAATGGAATCCATGCAACAGATTCAAACAGATATCCAGGATATTAAAAACTATGGAAAGTATTCACAGCAGAAAGAACGAATGTGAAGATAGAATTTCAGACATAGAAGACAGGATTGCAAGCAGTGACCATAAAAAGAGAGATCTCTTAAAAACAGTAAGGGATCATGAGAAATTGATCCAACAACTCTTAGATGATGCAAAGAAGAATAATATAAGACTGGTAGGAATCCATGAAGTAGAAAGAGATGATACAAATGACATAAAAAACTGTTCACAGAATTAATGATGAAAACTTCCCAAACAGAGGGGAAGAATTTGACATAAAGATAAGTGAGGCATATGGGACGCCACATACCTATGATCAAAAAAAAATTTATACCTAGACATATGATAATCAAGATTCCCTGAAACCCAACAGAAGAACAAAATACTACAAGCAGTAAGAAAAAAGAAATAAATTACATGCAAAGGAAAGCCCATCAGAATAACAGCAGACTTTTCAACACAAACTTGCAAGTCAAGGAGAGCCTGGCGTGAAGTATTTCAAGTCCTAAAAGAAAAGAACCTCCAACCTAGACTGATGTATCCTGCAAAACTATCTTTCAAAATTGATGGGGAAATAAGACCCTTCCACAACAAAGAACACCTGAGAAATTTCATGAACACCAAACCAGCAATCCAAACACTTCTAAACAATATCTTAGAAAAAGAAAATGAAGGTCACAATTCCATCAGGGCCACCAGAGCAAATATATCAGGCAAGGCAAGAAATTAAAGGGGGGAGGGGACAAAAAGAACCAACAACAGGAAAATAACATTACAATGAAAAGTCAATACATAACAGTTATAACCATCAATGTTAATGGTCTCAATTCACCAATCAAAAGAAATAAGCTGGCAGAATGGATTAAGAAGGAAAAATCCAACAATATGCTATATACAAGAAATCCACTTAATCCACAAAGAAATTTACAGACTGAGAATAAAAGGATGGAAAACAGTTCTCCATGTGACAGGAGCCTGGATAAAAGGGGGTAGCTATCTTATTTTCAGAGTAAATTTCAAATCAAAATTAATTAAGAGACACAAAGAAGGGCACTACATCCTTATAAAGGAACAATACAAGAGTAAGAAATGACAACCATAAATATATATGCATCAAATACTAATGCCCTCAACTATACAAAACAAATATTAATGGCTATGAAAAAAGAAATAAGCACTAATACAATTGTAGTGGGGGATATCAATACTCCACTGACAGAAATAGATCATCTAGACAAAAAAATCAAAAACAAAATAATAACTGAAGCAAGTCTTAGAATAAATGGACTTAGTAGATATCTACAGAATATTCCACCTAACAAAATCAAAATATACATTCTTTTCAGCTGCTCATGGGTCATTGTCCAAAATAGACTACATGCTGCCTCATAGAACATGCTTAAGTAAATGCAAAGGAATTGAAGTTATCCCCTGTATATAATCAGATAACAGTACAGTGAAAATGGAAATCAATAGCATAAGAAACAGCAAAAACTTCACAAATACGTGGAAATTAAATAACACCCACTGAATAACCATTGGGTCACAGAGGAAATTAAAGAAGAAATTAGTTTCTACAATTAAATGATAATTTAATTATCATTAATAATTATCATGTATTGCCAATACAGCATACAGGAATCTATGGGACACAATGAAAGCAGTTCTATGAAGGAAATTCATAGCAGTAAATGCCCATACTAGGAAAACTGACCTCAAATAAACAACCTAATACTTAACCTTAAAATCCTAGAAAAAGAAGAGCAAGATAAACCAAAAGCTTGTACAAGGGAGGAAATTATAAAGATCAGAGCAGAAATTAATGCAATGTAGACTAAGAGAATGATACAAAAAAAATCAACATATTGAAGAGTTGGACTTTCAAAAGAATAAATAAAATTAATAAACCTCTTAGCCAACCTTATCAAAAAAAGGAAAGAAAAGGCTCAAATTCATACAATTCAGAATGAAAATGGTGAAGTCACAGAGAACCACCAGAAATCCAGAGGATCATCAATACCTACTTAAAAAACCCGTACTCTATTAAAATGGAAAATACAGCTGAAATGGACAGATTCCTAGATACATACGAACTTCCAAAGTTGAATGAAGATATAAAAAGTCTAAACACCCCAATTACATTCAGTGAAATTGAAAATGTAATTAAAACATTATCAACAAAGAAAAGCTCAGGTCCTCATGGCTTCACTGCTGAATTCTACAAGACATTTAGAGAAGAACTATCACAATTATTTTTTTAAACTCTTCAGTGAAATTGAAAGGGAAGCAATACTTTCAAATTCATTCCTGGAAGCAAGTGTTACTTTGATTCCAAAACAAGGGAAAGACCAAACTAAAAAAGAGAACTACAGGCCAATCTCCCTAAGGAACATAAATGCAAAAATCCTCAATAAGATACTGGCAAAGAGAATGCAGAGAGAGGATCATCAAGAAGATCATACACCCTGGCCAGGTTGGATTTATCCCAGGGATGCAAGGATGGTTCAACATATGTAAATCAATAAATGTAATACACTATATTAATAGAATCAAGAACAAAAACCATATGATCATCTCAATAGATGCAGAAACAGCATTCAACAAAATACAACACCCATTCATGATAAAAACCCTGCAGAAAATTGGAATAGACGTTCTTTATCTTACCTTGATAAAGGCTATCTATAAAAAACCAACAACCAACATCATACTAAATATTCAAAAACTAAAGCCAGGTGTGGTGGCACATGAGTTTAATCCCAGCACTTGGGAGGGTGAGGCAGGAGGATCAGAATGCTGTGAGTTTGAGACCAGCCTGGGCTACATAGTGAGTTCCAGGTCAGACTCAACTACATAGTAAGACCCTGTCTCAAAAAAACAAATTTTTTTTTTTCAAAAACTGAAAACCTCCATGATAAAATCAGGAACAGGACAAGAATGTTCACTATCACCACTCCTGTTCAATATATTTCTAGAAACATTAGCCACAGCATTAGACAAGAGAAAGAAATAAAAGCAATAAAGATCAAAAATGAAGAAGTTAAACTGTCACTATTTGTTGATGATATGATACTCTACATGAAAGACTCAAAAATCTCTGCCAAAAGACAGACTTAATTTATAGATTTAGTAGAGTAGCTGCATACCAGGTCAACTCTCAAAAATCAATAGCATTCTTGTACACAAATAATAGACTCACTGAGAGAAATTAGGAAAACAATTCCTTTCACAATAACATCCAAAAAAATGAAATATCTAGGAATCAATCTAATGAAGGAGACAAAAGAACTCTACACTAAAAACTCCAGCACTCTGAAAAAAAAGGGATAGAAGAGAACATAAGAAAATGGAAAAACATCCCTTGCTCATGGGTAGGAAGAATCAACATAATGGTCACACTTTAAAACTGTTATACAGATTAAATGCAATCCCCATTAAAATCCCAACAGTATATTTTATTTCACAGTACTAGAGAAAACAATCCAAAAATTCATTTGGAACCAGTAGAGACCTAAAATAGCAAAAGCCATTCTAGGCAACAGAGACATGGCAAGGGGTATCACAATCCCCAACTTGAAACTATACAACAGAGCCACTGTGATTTAAAAAAACAGCATGGTAGTGGCAAAGAAACAGACCTGAGAATCAGTGGAATAGGATTAGAAGACACAGAAACAACACCAGACATACTCACCTACCTCAATTTTGATAAAGGAGCCAACCATCCTCACTGGAGGAAAGATAGCCTCTTTAATAAATGCTGCTTGAAATACTGGGTTTCACCTTGCCAAAGATTAAAACTAGATCCCTATCTTTCACTATGCACTAAACTAAAATCCAAGTGGATTAAAGATCTAAATATCAAAACAGAAACACTAAACTTACTGGAAAATAAATTAGGTAGAATTCTCAAAGACACTGGCATAGGAAAAGACTTTATGAACAAATCCTCAGCAGCATGAGAAGTTGCACAAAGAATCAACAGCTAGGATCTCATTGTATTAAAAAGTTTTGCAGTACAAAGGAAACCTCCAATAGGGCTAAGAGACAACCTACAATGTGGGAAATAATTTTTACCAGCTATTCGTCAGACAAAGGTCTACTATCTAGAATATTTAAAGAACTCAAAAAAATCAGACTCCCCCAAATACAAAGACCTGATTCAAAAATGGGCATCTGAAATGAACAGACATTTCTCAGACAAAGAAGTAAAAGCAGCAAATAAATACTTGAAAAAAATGTTCAGCATCACTAGTCATTCGAGAAATGCAGATGAAAACAACACTGAGAGTCCACCTCACCCCAGAAAGAACGGCTGCTATCAAGAAATCAACCGATAACAATGTTGGTGGGGCTATGAGGAGAAAGGAAGCCTTCTCCATTGTTGGTGGGAGTGCAGAGTGGTGCAACCACTGTGAAAATCAATATGGAGATACCTCAAAGAACTAGGATAAGAGGTTTCATTTGACCCAGCTTTCCCTCTGCTGGGGATCTTTCCAAAAGAATTAAAAGAATCATACTGCAGTGATATATGCACACCCATGTTTATAGCGGCAGTTTGTAATAGCTAAAACTTGGAAACAGCCTAATTGCCCATCAACTGGAGACTAGATAAAAAAGATGTGGCTTTTTAAATAAAATGGAGTACTACTCAGCTACCAAGAATGAGTAAGTAGAGACATTTATAGCTAAATGGATGCACATTGAGGCATACTCTTAAGTGAAATAAATATGACACACATGTATAAATACAGAATAGTTTCTCTGGTGTGAGAGGCTGAAAGTGTAAATAAGGTTCAAAATATGTAATAGATAATGTAAAATAGGAAGAAAAGGTCCAAAGGGAAAGGGGAAGTGGAGGCATAAGGGAAAGGAATAAATATGAGAAAGGAAAAGCAGAAACAAAGTAAATAGGGAGGAGTGAAGGGGCTGAAGGGAGGGCAGGGGTATGGGGAAAAAATAGAACCAAAGATGCATCATGTAAAGGTTCAAGATCCCAATGATAAATGTAACTGTATTGTTTGCTTTAAATGTACAATGAACTTAATGAGGGAAAAAAAACAGAATGCACTTGTGAAATTCACAGTCCTAGAAGCCTGGCCCAACTAGATCAAAACCTAATTACAGGATTACTATCACACTTCCCTACCTCTACACCTGATCATCACATTGCTAAAGGCCACTTTACAGCAGTTCCTATACATTATACCTGCTTATTTTTTTAAAAATTACAAAGCATACTGCGGTAGATTGACTAACAGTCGACTCGTAATGCCCAGCTGAACTGAATCAGCGTGGTCTGGGCATGGAGAATCTGCCTGAGGATTGTTACCAATGGCCATTAAAAGAGAAATGGTGGGACAGATCTTGGTCTGTTAATTTTTCTAGGAGAAGCCTGCTGCGGATGGTTTTCTTGGTGTGAACTTGGCTGTTCTCAGGGCCTCACTGTCCCTGGGAATGGCTCCTGTTTTCGTCGGAGGAGCCCTGACCTTCACCATGAGCATCACTTCCCAGCTCCACTGTGGATCCCCCAGCTTGGTGGCACTAATCCTTTATCTCCCTGGCATAGGTTTTCTGGCTTCCACCACTGGCCTTTGGGCCTTCCAGGTGCAGATCCTCAATATGGACAAGAATAAGACATTGCTGTGGACACTAGACCACTGGCCGGACTTGTGAAAGACATTGCCTGGGACTCTAAGCCTTTAGCTCGATTTGTGTGAGAAACTGCCGGGATCCAGGCCCTCAGGTGGATTCCTCAGGCCCCTAGTGTGTGGTTAATCTCTTGCACTCCTTTGCATTTGACTTTTTTTGTAATTATCATAAAAATAAGGAAGAACAAAAAGGGAAAAGAAAAAAATGTGAGAGAATGAAAAGATGAAAATAAAGTGTTTGTAGATGGGGAGGGGAGCAGGGGGTGAAGGGAGGGCAGAGGTAAGGGGAAAAAAATGAGAATCAAGACTTGCCATGTAAAGGTACATGATCCCAACAATGAATGTAACTGTACTGTATCCCTAAATGTACCAATAAACTCAATAAAAAATAATAATAATAATAATCTTATACACTGTGTCCTGTAATAAATGAATTCCCTTGCCAAAACTCTGACTACAACACATACAGAAAGGCAAAAGGTACAG
Source organism: Fukomys damarensis (assembly GCF_012274545.1). NCBI lineage: Eukaryota > Metazoa > Chordata > Mammalia > Rodentia > Bathyergidae > Fukomys > Fukomys damarensis. Next base: position 37,833,309 of record NW_022900924.1, on the reverse strand, counting down.
TTGTAAGAGTCAAAGCAAACACCATATCAAGATCCAGACATGGCAGATGTTGGAATTATCAGATGGGAACATAAAACAGTTATGATTAATATGACAAGGGATCTATGATAAAGTAGACAGAATACAAGAATGTAAGAAGAGGGATGAAAATCCTAAGAAAGAGAGAGATGCTAGAAATCAAAAACACTAACAAAAATGGAGAATGTCTTTAATGGAATTTTTTTGTGTATGTGATTAAAACAAAACTAAGTTTATCTGGTACAATTTTCCACAGACCAGTCAACAGTTCACATCTAGAGACATATCAAGTGTGATTCTTTTTTTTTTTTCTCATTGAGTTTATTGGTAATTTTAGGTATACAGTACAATTATATTCATCATTGTTTAATGGAATTATTAGTAACCTAATTATGGCTGAGAAAAGCATCGCTGAGCTTGAGGATGTTTCAATATAATCTTCCAAACTGAAAAGCAAAAAGAAAAACACAAAACAGAACAAAACATCCAAAAACTCTAGGAAAACTACAAAGGTGTTACACATATATAACAGGAACTCTAGACAAGGAATAAAGGAACAGAAGAAATATTTGAAACAATGCCTGCAAATATTCTCTGATTAATGCCAAACATTAAAACACAGATTCAAGAAGTTCAAAGAACATACCAAGTAGGACAAATGCCAAAAAAGTATCTCATATTCAAGCTATATAAAATAAAAGTTAAAGAAAAAATCCTGAAAGAAGCCAGAGTTTAGAATACATCTTAATCTATAGGGAAACAAAGACAAGAAGTATGTCTAACTTCTTAGAAACCAGGCAAACAAGAAGACAGTAGAGTAAAATATCTAAAGAAAGAAAAAAATTCAAAAATTCTCCAAGATAGACCATATCCTAAGCCATAAAACATACCTTAATATATTTAAAAGAACAAAAATAACATGTCTGTGAACATCGAAGACACTTGATATTTAAACCAGATATCAATAAGCAAAAGATAGCTTTAAACTTTCAAAATAAAATTTAAAAAGTACACTTTTAAATCTTAAAAAATTAAAGCACATTTTGAAACAAATAAAAATGAAGATACAACTTATCACAATTGTAAAACACAATACTTCAATAGTGTGAATGCAAAAATTTAATCATCAAAGCTACCACTTTAAGAACCAGGAAAAAAGAGCAAATTTAATGAAAGAAAGTAGGAGAAAAGAAATAATAAAAACTAGAGCAGAAATTAATGAAATTGAAAACAGGAAATCAATGGATAAAGTCAATAGAACAAAAACTGGTTATATGAAAAGATCAATAATATAATAATGAAATAGAATAGTACCCTTCAGCCAAGTTAACTAAAAAAAGGACAGGACACAAATTATTAACAGAAACGAAAGATTAGATCAGAAATGATTGAAAGTAGGGGACATGACTACAAGTTCCACGGATATTAACAGGATGATAAAAGGAATGTCATGAACAATTTTGGGTCTTAAAATGTGGTAACATACATAAAATGAGCAAATTCCTTGAAACATAAACCAACACTCTAAATAGCCTATATCTATTTACAGCATGCATGTTAGTGAAAGAAACCAGTCTGAAAAGGCTTGTATTATATGACTCAAACTATATGACGTTCTGGAAAGGTAAAACCATGGAAACAGGAAAAAGAGCAGTAATTCCAAGGGCTAAGCAGGAGGACATGAGAAATAGGTGGGCACAGAGAATTTTCAGGGCAGTGAAACCATTCCGTACAGAACTCAAGGGTGGAGACGCCATTGTACATTCATGAATCCACAGAATACAACAGAACCAGGAGTGGACCTCAGTGTACACTACGTTCTTTGGATGATAACGACGTGTCAATGTAGGCTCAACAGCAACAAATGTTCCACTCTGATAGGGGGATGTGGATAATAGGGGAGGCTTTAAAGGAGTGGGGCGGGGAGGCCTATGGGAAAACTCTATTCCTTCCTCTCAGATTTGCTGCTCTAAAACTTAAAGCCTACTATGAAAATGGCAAACATATTACTTATGACTTGCAACAAGACCATCATTGTAGAAGGAGGGGGAGAGAGGTCATTTGACTATGCTGAGCCAGGGTGGCCACCTTAGCATCAAATTCTGGAGATCCTTTTGATAATAGAGAGTGGTTCAGAAAGGCACCTTGTCCTCCTGATAAAGAGATGCAGCTCCTGATCTTTCATTCATTCGTCTCTCTGTAGATTCATTTAGCCAAAAACAATGAAGACCATCACCAGGTCCTCTGTGCATGAATAGCTATAGTCCGGGAGAAAGGCAAGTCACCAAGTAATTATCACATACTGCTATCAGAGCTATGACAGAAATAAGCACAGAGAGGGGTGAGTCACAGAGTCTGTCCTTGGATCTCTCAGATCAATGACATCCTTACAGAGGTCCCAACCTATATGCTATTCCCAGCATGCAAAGTCAATGCAAATATGAGCAGAGATGTGAGTAGTTTTCCTGTAAATATAGAAAGTTGGAAAAGAATAGGGCAAGACTTTTCAGTTAAATACCACATGAAGACAACCAAAGTTCCTAATCACCTTCTAGTTGACAATAGCAACTTCTTTCCAAGGGCCCTCATCTATCTCTTTAGCCCCCTGGTGTTTGTGGATATGTATCCACCTGCTATTTTACAGTAGTTTTGTTTAATTGGCAACTACCTGCCTCTAAGAAATTACATATTATGTTAAAGTGTAACTATTTTTTCATCCCCACCTTATCCTGGAAAAAAAAAATGAGTGGAGGTTCTTAAAATAGATACTTTTTGGGGCCGGAGATTTAGCTCAGTGGTTCCGCTGCCTGCCTCACAAGCACAAGGACCCAAGTTCAATCTCTGCTACCAAAAAAAAAAAAAAAAATGATAGCTTTTTAAAAATATAAAACTAGCAATGCAACCTAAAGTTGGTGCTGAGAGTTCTATCTCACGTAAGGTGTCAGATCAGAGTAGGCAAAGACTATACAAATTGTGATGATGAGTTTCAACATATAAAACAGAGCAAAAGTGCCAGTCCTATGCAAACTTTAGTGATTGTTTCTCCATCAAATTAAAGAATGATCTGGTCCCTCAATGGCCTCTTTTGAGAGTGCTGGGTTTTTTGTGGGTTTTTTTTTTTTAACTTTTATGGCCCTTGGAACTTTTGAGACTCTTCAGTAGAAATTTTTCATAGTCTAAGAGCTGGAGTTCTGGTCCAGCTGGATGCAGCCTCCCTGTTGAACACAGTCTCGGTCAGAAGAGTGCAGTAGAAGAGGGCCATGCACACAAGATAGATACAGACCAGAGAAAGACCACCGTGACTAGGAAAAGGTGAACAGAAACATCCGGGTGCTCTGGTTTAAGGGCAGCCTAGAGAGAGAGGGAAACCCCTAAAGCAAAAGAGTAAATAGTGCAATTCCAGGCAGCTGGTTCATGACATAGAAGAGATCTTACTGGAAAACAAGATGAAAGCAGGGAGTACAGCTGTAGATAGCCTGCTAACCCTACTTCACAAAGACTTGGCCCTTAATGTTCATGTTAGTAAGTTGTTAATTCTTTAATCTAGAAAACACTGAGACTATAATACAGATATAAAAATACAGTGACGGACATATATATCAGATTAAGGCCCCCAAATTTCAATGGCCTTCCCATAGTCCCTAAAAATTTAATCATATAAGGGCAGGGGTAATGGGAATAAACAAGAAACAAAATGTATCATGTAAAGGTACATGATCCCAATGATAAATGTAACTGTATTGTTTGCTTTAAATGTACCAATAAACTTAATTTTAAAAAAAAGAAAATCCAGTTAACATTTCCAGGATGAAAGTGGAAATTTACCAATAGGTAGCTCTGATCAGTGACACTTTTCTGAACCTGAAAGGGGTAGCAAGAAATGCTTTGTAGGACAGCATATGGGTTGCTCCAGTAACCATAAACATCACAGTATTTTGGAATTTAAGTAAATCTTACAAAGTTCAACTCCTCTTTACAGATAAGGAAGATAAGGCGAAGGGTAACAATGAACTTCTGCACTCTGTGGCCCTCTTTCATATATAAGTATCCCAGCGCAGGAAAGAGCCAAAACCTAAGCCAAATTCCTCTGCATCTAATTTCAAAATATCTTTAACTGAAAAAAACAAACAAAAAATAATGAACACTAAGAGTGAAATGAAAGCTCTCTTTCCCCTCTCTCCAAAGATCGGAAACATTCCTACAAGCATCTGCAATTTCACAGCAATATCAGCCTTGGATTTTTCTTCTTGAATTTAGCTATACTCCCAAACTATCATTGCTACCTATGTAAAGGCAATGCTTCCTTCAAGAGTACTGTGTAACAGGGACCTGTAGCCTTAGCTTTCCAGGAATTGTTCCATATTCAAGGCATCCATGTTTTTCTTGGCTTTATAAATTCACTAGATACATAAGGAAGTATATTTTTTCTCAAAAAAATTGAGGTTATAATTGAGAGCATTTAAGGCACCAGAAAAGAGAGCAAGAATAAAAGCTAGTTGGAAAACAACCAGGCCTCTGGCAGAATTCTTGGAGTCTGTGTGATAGGCACACGTACCCCGCCTCCTCCTGCAGCTCCATGTTTGCTCTTGGTTTAACCTGTTCTCACTTCCTGACACCAGCTGCCAGGGCTCTGCATCCTTAAAAGCCTATCCCTGGTTGAACACACTGAAGAATGCCACCTATCACTCATCAGTTTTCTCTCACATGTCCCTTGCTTTCTCTCAGCCAGCTTCCAGATCCCTCAAACCCTGCCACAAACTTTCATCTACTACTTCTTGGTTGCTACAGTTTGTTAACTCTCTTCAGGTGAGAGAGACAAATAGGCCCATAATGTGTAGTTAAATTCTTTTAACTGAGTCACTACTCTTTTATTTTCCCCAACAAGTAGTCCCTTTCAAACCTCCCATCTATCAGCATCATCACTTTAATAAATGATTATTTTGTAGGTTCTGTGATTTTTAATAAATTGTTCTTACTTCAATAAGAATAAGACATTATGTTGTCACTTTAAATTAGCTCAGGAAGAAACTTAATATTTGACCTATGTTTTCTTATTTCTCCTCAGATGGATGAAAATGTTGCCACAGATTTGCACTGGAGAACAACAGTGCTAGCATCTAGAGTTCAGATGCCTTCAAGATCCAGGTCAGTACCAATCACTGATTTGCACTCATGGCAAAGACTATAGTGCAGAGAGGGAAGCATTGACTTCAGATGCAAAAATGTGGGGGAGTACCCCCAAAATTAATAGCCCAAATAGTCATTTTAGTAAAATAAAATGAATGTAAAAATCCACTCATTTGAACAAAACATCCAAATTTTAAATAAAGACAGGATCAATTGATTTGCCTACACTGACTGCATGAATGCCACTGTTCCCGTTCATATGAAACGCTGTGCTGACTGAACATAGGAGCCAATGGCCAACCTCCAGCCCTAGTGGTCTACCAACATGTGAATATCAAGTACCTCAGTAGGAGCATGGGATATAGGTAGATCAAGCTTCTGTATAGTCAGTTTTCTGTGCAAAAGGACTTAATGCATTTCATGCAGAACAAAGTACATAAAAAATTCGGTCTGAATATTCAATAAGGAGAGACATAGTGTTGTCCCTTCAACAACTACTCTGGGTGTCAACTGGAAAAGGTGTTATTTCATTACAGGGAAATGAAATGTCAAGCCCATGTGTTCTATCTAGGGTCCCTATTTGGATGTCAGCAAGAAAATTCAATTCTTTATGGTGGCATTTTTATTATATTTCTACCTCCAAGAGAAAAGGAGAGAAGCAAATTAAAAATATGCAGTGTGTCTGCCTCCTGCTAAGGCACTGAGAGTGTAAAGCCATTCTGTTGCTTGTCTAACAGTAATGACTCATATTTTTGAGCACTCTAAATGCTAAGTGTTTTACATACCTTATCTCATTTCATGTTGATGCCATCTTTTTTACTTATATTTTATACTGTATTTTCTTATGATAAAGAAACTCAGGGTCATAGTAGAAGAGCTGGGATTTGAACACAGACAGTCGGAATCCAAAGTCTGTATGCTTAATCACTTGCTGTACTACCTCTTAGGAGCTGTAACAACTACAAAGCACTTGTCAAAAATAATACTGATGGAAAGGTGTCTGGAGAATATGCAATCTGTCAATTCCCTCAGACATTTCAAGTTTAATCCTTGGATCAAGCAAGAGCACTAGCAAGCTTTACAGCCATCAGCTTGACACTGAAGGACGCTATAGTCTAACAATAAAGGACAAAAGGAATCTAACACAAAGAAGCTGTTGAAGACCTCATCCACTTCATTGACAAAGTGCCTTTACCAAGACCTATGAAGAAGCATTTATTGCTGCTCTCAGGGAAAGAAAAGCTGTAGTGCCTAAAAATTACTTTGCAAATGTGAACATAGAGAATTCTAAACCTGCTTAGTTTCCATATTTGTTATGATTGCTAGGGATTCTTAAGTAAATTTATAGCCCATATCTAGAAACTCTGCAAAACTGTGTTCCTGTAATATGCCTTTTGGTATACATGTTATGCTCACTCCTTATTTTTTAGCTTCCTACCCATATTCTCATTTGGTTCTGATTTCCATGACTATTTATTACATCCTTTCCTTTATTTAATATGTCACTAGTCTCAAATTAAGGTGCCAAGTGAGTGACTGAGAAATAACCAAACAATAAGTTTTATTTTTTATGAATTGGGAAAGATTCATGACACTCATTCAAGTTTTTGAACTCCACTCAGAGGAAATCCCAAACTCAGTCAACAAAGCTGTGCTTCTGGAAATCATACGATCTATGAAGGCACTAGCATCACAACTAGCAAAGCCATGGTATAGTTGGAAAGGTGAGTGATGACTCCTTGTTAACAAAGTGAACTGTAGTGACTACTTCAAAGAGCACTTGTATAACCTTCGGGATGCTACTGTCAGTGAGAAAGGAGGAACTTTGGAGGACTGGGTTTCCGTTGATGACACAAGTAAAGGCTTGAATTTACACTGCTGTTAGCATGACCTGTGAATCTATCCTTTATCCTGTAAGTCATGATCACATACATGTAAGGTTAGGTTATATGTTTGCACTGACTTTTCTTACTGCTTTACAACTCCAAATCATTAATTAAGCTCTGAGGTACCAAGTTGGTCCCGTGCCTATAAGTATGAAGTGATTATACTTTTCAAGACTCCCAAAGCCAAGTCTGCTCTTCAATCAGCTCTACTGACTCTGTAATATAGACCTAGCAAATCTAGGTTGATGGAAGAAGATAAAGCTAGCAAAGCCTCCATTGTAAATGGTCAACAGAGGAAAGGGACACCCAAAAAGAAGATAAAACTGGCTGAAAAGAAATCCTATGAGAGGAGATCTGGTTTACTGGGGGAGTACATCCATTCTAAATTCTGAGTTCTAGGCTCCCCCAGTTAGATCCCCACTAACAAATTAGTAAGCTCAATGATACTTGAGCATTCTAACACTTTTCCTAAACAATCCTACCTTCCATTTAAAAAAGAAAAGAAAAACTTTCTATGCCTGATTGGAAATAACTGGAGAAAACCTTCATGTTTCTGAACCAATCACTCAACCAGTAACTATTTTTAAAGTCATGATCTGCTGTGTGTTCATCACTGTGATAACCTTATGAGTAAGACAACAAACCAATACTTGACTGCTGCCCTCAAAGAACTTACTCTTCCATCAAAAATACAAGCTACTTATTAAAAATTAAACCATCTCTATTATCAAAACATTCAACATATTGATAAAAATTCAAAGAAAGAAGAAAACACTTATTAAAGCAGAAAGAGGATGTGAGCTGAGTTTGAAGAGGAGGTAAAATATAATTAAGAGGAAAAAAATGAGAAAACTTATTCCAAACTAGAGAGAAGAGAAGGTACATTACAGACACAACTTGGCATCAAAGTTCTGCACTGATACTGGAATTCTCACATAACTCTGGCTGGCTTAAGAGACATTATCTGATATTCAAGAAAAAGGAGGGAAACACTCCAGATGATTCAACCTGGACAGTTCCGTAGAAGCAATACTGGGACTCCTCTCTCTACCAATTGGAGTTCATTCATTCTTTGCTATTTCAAGTGGGTCTTACTGTCCTTACTGTATATGTGTGTGTATATATATATATATCTTTGTCCTTATATATACATATGTATAATTTTGAAAGTACATCATTTGGGATAAAGAATGTTCTAAATACATATTATTCAATGGATAGCCCTTCCAGGTAGCTGTGCTACAAGGGCTACTGATTGCCATGTTCTTCACTGAGTTGAGAGGGCACCCATTTCTTTCTCCTCCGCCTGGCTTCTAGCTCATTAGGAAAACTTTATAGTTTTCTTGGAGATGATGATGGGATTATCTAAGGAATGGAAGAATACAGTTGATCCTCAGGGACTGGAGCAGGGAGATAATTGATTCATAGCTAGTAGACATTTAGTCTTAAAGCAACCAGAGATGCTCCAGAAGCAACTAGAGCTAACTGTTGCCTCCATTCTCCTCTCAAGCTAAAGGCTTTCAAAATACCAGGGAGAGGAAAACGGCACATTTTGTTTCTTCATAACAAATCTCCCATCTTATTGCCTGAGACGTTTTGCTCTCTTGGGGACTCAAAGCTTGCTTCTCAGCCCTTTCCGATCTAGGTTTTCCTTGCCTGCCACCCATTTCCATTAAAATAGTTTGCTGGGATCCAAAAGAGGCAACCTGCCACATCAGGCTTTCTCCTTTCTCTGAGCCCCTCTGCTCCTCCCCACACTGCTCCTCCTCAGTCATCTGTCATTTCCTACTAGGGTCTCTTTCCACAGGTCTTCAGAGAAAAGCACTTCCTAGATTGGATCTGAAAAAGCATTATGAGACTCTAACTCAATCTCAATTACTACTTGGCACTACATTTTATGAGTGAAAAATGCAATAAAATAGCAATTTCTAAATTTAACTAGCATTATATAATGCAGTTATTTATTAGCAAAGGCTGTTGTTTATATAATGTCTGAGCTATTGATTAGTATGAAAAAAGCAGTGTACAGGAAGCCATATAAATTGATCAATATTTAAAGTGATTAATCAAATATCTAATTTGTTTCCATGAATTTTCTCCCAATAATCATGTTGCATATCACATAATGTACCAGTGGACCATAATTCAAACCCACATATTAAAACTGGAATAGACCCTAGCAAGAGATACGAAGAAATGTCTTTCACATGCTATTTGAAATGCTAAAAAAAAAAGACCATTAAAGCAGAGTAAACTATATTTTTCTTCACCACACTCAACCTCACTCTGCTCCCGCCCCTAACAACCATAAGCTGAAACCACTTAAGGATTACAATTATCCCTCATCATTACTGCCCGTAATATGACAAGGCTGCTACCCATTGCAAATGATGCTTCGGAAAATGAAAGATGCTCTTCTGAGAGATTTTGTTTGTTTGTGTTTTGCTTTATAGGCTCCTTCAGGCAGAATGGGGGCAAGGGTGGGGGAAGAGATGGAAATTCAGTCAGGAAAACAATTAACTAGCACAGCTTCACTGCACAGTAACATCAAATCATACAGCAATTAGAGCTCTGCAAAACTCCCGATTTGGTTTCACGCACATTTGAGGATGAAAACTGATATGTACACTGAGCTGATGCTGAACTGCAAATGAAAAAATCAAAGAGGTAAACATTGTAAAATTTCATTCTCTGCCTAATAACATCTCAAGAATGGCAATTTGGGCTGAGGGTATTTTTAGCCTGTGTACAGGAAAATTCACCTCTCTACGCCAGCCTAGGTAGATTGCTAGAGAATTATCTACAGTTCCTTTTTTTTTTTTCTTTTTCTACAGTAAATATAAAAAATGTTTACTAGAAAACAATAGTAAATTTGCTGGTAAATGGAAGGGTTAATTAACACATTGTTCTCACAGATGCCCAATGTCTTAATTATTAAATGGAGGATAGAGGTAACTAAAACTTCAAAAAAAAACAACAATAGTGTTTTTTAAAAGTGGGAAAGATCTAGCAATCTTTTTATTGTCGAGTTTCACCATGCAAAAGAAATTTACCTTTACCTTGTAAAACTGCCAGTATAGGTTACATAACCCATTAAATATTTATTTTTTTTCTTTGTATTTGTCTTTCCTAATAGAGTTCTCTTATAGTTTTTGGTACAGTGAGACTTAATTTGTAAGACAGCAGGAGTTCCTCTATACAAAGCAATCCACAAAGGCTCCTTTTTCCCTGCCTACTTCTGAAGGTTTTTCTATCATTTGATTATGGTATTAAAAGGGAGTATAAGGTATCTGCTTCCCTTAATTTTTTAACAAATTCTTTATTTTTGAATAATTATAAATTTATAGAAAAGTTGCAAAGGTAGAACAAAGTTCTCATCTACTCCTCATGCTGTCTACTTTTTTTAAACTTTACATTATTATGGTGCACCTGTCAAAAATATTGCTATTGGGCTGGGGATTTAGCTCAGTGGTTCCACTGCCTGCCTTGCAAGCACAAGGACCCGAGTTCAATCCTGATACAAACAAACAAACAAACAAACAAAAACTATTGCTATTATGCTATTAACTAAACTACAGACTGTTTGGATTCCACCAGTTTTTACATTACTGTCCTTTCTGGTCAAGGATTCAAAATGCAGTATAACGTTGCATTGAGTTGCACATCTCTCCAGCCTTCCTGGTCTGTGACAGACTCTGTCTTTCTTTGTTTTTCATAACTTTGAGTCCCCTGAGTACTCGTCTGGTAGCCTCTAGGATGCCCTCCAACCTGGGTCTGTTTGTTGTTTTCTTATGATGAGATTGGGTTAGAGACCTCCAGGAAGAATACCAAATGGAAATGATGTGCCCTTCTTATCACTACATGTCAGGGAACACATGACCCTGAGGAGACATCACCTTCATCTTTGGTTAAAGCAATGTTGGCAAGTTTACTATTTTCCTATATCCTTCATTTATTCTTTGGAAGAGAATCATTCAGTCCACCTCACAAGCAAGACATTCCTGGAAAGGAGCATGTACTGATAACTCTGGAAGGAGGAGATGGACTTGCACTGCAAGAAAAATGTGTCTCTTCCTCCCAATTGATTAGTTGTTTCTTTAATTTTTAAATAAGGTCAGTCATTGAAATGATGAGCATCTTAACAGTACAAGATAACAATAACACATTAAATAGTCTTAATTTTCAAAAAGATATTATTGTTTCTAAGACTCTTTCAATAGCCTAACTTTACTATTTGTGAAACTGTGCCAGTGAGAAGGTGTACACACATCATACACCCATTCAGCCTGCACCAGTATTACTGTGCATTATACACACTAGCTTTGTTTCTGCTGACCAGATTATGAAAACAGGTGGCCACTAAAACTTAGGCTGAAGAATTTTGGTTCTGTTGCAAAAATATTCTAATGTGTCCTCAACTTTTCTCAGTCAAAGGAGGACGGAAAACTGAGGAAGGTCTGTCCACATCTGTGCCACTCTAAAGAGAGTATCTGGGCCACTTTTTATGGCAATGACTATCTATGCTAACTACTGTCTTGCACCATTCATTAATTCATCATTCATTCCTTCAGTAGGCATTTATTAAACACCCATTCTAAACACATGCTGTGCCGAGACCTGGAGCATCAAACAGAGGAAATTACAACAAACAATAAGCACCTAGAAGGCAGCAGTCAGGTGTGGAACTCCTTGAGAGGTGCACAGGGAGCACAGAGGAGAACATCTTTCCAAGAGAGGAGAGAAGGCATGACTGTATAAAGGATCTACTTCACCAGAATCTCAAGAGCTGTTTCCCAAGAATGATGCTTGGGCAGAGAAGGATGCTTGGGTGAGTGAAGGACGGTCCAAGTCAAAGGAGAGCCTAGAGCAGTGGTGGTGAATCTGTGCCATGTGTGCCACAGAAGGCTGTTTTATCTTTGAAAGCCCTAAAAAGTTTGCCATCACTGGCCTACAGCAAAGACAGGAAGAGACAATGACATGAGGTCATACACCTGTGAGACAATGATCAGGAATCAACCCTTTTAACCAGACCCTTGAAAAAGTCATGTCTCCTGAAGGAGTCTCCACTTTATTTATTCCTCTACATGGTTTGTACCATAGAATAAAAAATAATTTAATAAATGATACATAAAAAATATTTTGTAATGGTTTAATTTTCTATGAATATGTCACAAGATCACCAGTGAAATCTCACCCAATATAGAAAAGAAGGAAACCATAAAATACACATTTGACCAATACACATCCAGCTCCTGTCATCTCCAAGTATTGTGCTAGAATTCCACACAGCTTTTTTCTTTTGCCTTGTGGTAGAGTAAGCTCAGGGTCTCTCTCGTGTTAGTGAAGCACTCTACTCCTGAGCTTTTTTATTTTACTTTGACACACAAAGTTGCCCTGTCTGGTTTCCGAGTGGAGGTTCTCTTGCCTTAGCCTCCCAAGAGGCTGGGGTTACAGCATATGCCACTATACCCAGCATACTCTTTCATTTTTTTAGAGACTACTTAGTATTATTTTCACTACTTTATAGATGAGGATACTCAGTCTCAAAGGCTTTCATGTTGTGGGAATACAACATGAAAATCAGAGGCTATGTGCTATTTGCAGGAATATGGCAGACTCAAGGAGAAGGGTGAAAGGGCTGTGACTTTTCCCAAATCCACCACCCAACAAAGTGGGACTCCAGAGGCAGGGCAGGGATGTCATGACAGCAAGAGTCTTTCCATGCTGAGGCATAGAACAACAATGTTCTAATAATAAGCACAACAGCAAGGACAGAATATCAGATAAAAGCATAAATGCCTGCGTGTGAAGAACACCACACACACACACACACACACGGTTGATTCTCCTCACTCACTGGAGCCAGCATGGGCACCAAGTTAGCAAATACGGAATCATCATCGCTCCTAGGGAAAATGCAAGGCTACGTTCCTGCAAGCCTCTGCCCCAGCACTGTTGTCACCCAATCGATAGATAACTTTGTTTTATGTGTGTTCCTGTTTAAAGACACCACAGTTAGTATCTGTCATTGATTCGGTAACACTGATCACGTGACCAACACCAATGTAAGTCATGTCTTAACAAAGCTGTCCTGACATAAACCCTTTCTGCGCCAGGCAGAATTTCAGCACTGTTACAAGCCACTTTGAGAAGCAAGGTTACCAACAAAAATGTGAACAATGTAACATTTGGAGTTACAAATAAATTTTACTGAGTACCATTTGCTCGAAAACCTGAGCAAATTTGCAAATACTGAACCCATGAATAATAATCAAGTCTATGCGCCCACACACACACACAAACACACACACTTACACGCAAACACACCTCAAAGACAAATGACAACATGAGAAAAATTCCCTCATCAGATGAAAGATGTGTTAATTCCTACATAAGGAGATTTTGTAAATTAAAAAGGCAAATACTTCAATAGAAAAATGAAAGGACTGATTCTGGCAATTAATGCTTGGAGAAACACTTTTTTTAAAAAAACTTGTCTCATCTAACCAGTAATTCCACTTTTAATAAGTAATCCTAAGGATATAAATTAGGACCTATGGTGGGGAGGGAGGAAGGGAGGGAAGAAAAAGCAGATCTTAAAAGGAAGTAAGATGTGCATGCACCAACTTCCCACAAGGAATGTAAACACTGTGTACTATATATATGTACTAAAAAACTAAAATAATAAAAAAATTAGAAAATAAAGTGAACTTAGCAGAAAAATAAAATAAAATAGGGTATATGCAAAAAATATATTTCCACTGATATTCTTTTGTGTATTGTTCATTAGAGTGGCGGGGGGACATGAAGAAATCTTGTATTTCTAAAAACAAATCACCACTATATAGACTTTTAAAATGATGTTAAATTATACCTAAATATGATATAACGTGCACTTTCTGATGTGTACATTTAATTAAAAATTACATATTATCATGCAGAATTGTGCCCAATATATTTATAAGTTTTAAAAAAGTTTCTAAACAATATTTGCAGTATAAGGCTATTTTTATGGATCCACACGTATCTTCACTAATGTGTTAACAGTAATTATTTTTAGGAGTTGGAATAGCAGTGTTTCTTAAAACTTCTTGTCTTTTATTTTCAAATTATTTCTATAATTACCACATAGAGCTTTTGAAACAAAATGTTAGGAAGCCACAATGACCTTAGCATTCTTTATTTAAGAAGGAAAGCGGAACCTTTTCTTGGTGCTCCCAAGGTACTGAAGCATCTTTACTGTCTCAAGGACTCAGTTCAGCTGAGTAGATTAATTGATTTGATAAGGAAAATGATCCTGGATGGCTGGCTGATGAGAAACTGTGGTTCTCCTTCCACTGTACTTCCTTTCCTGCCTTCAGGCATATGCCCAGTTTGCTGGGATTTCAGCTGCAGAATCTGAGGCTGTTGGCAGAGCTCTACACACGTGGGACAACACATTTGTGTGATTACATGATATGTGGGATTTTCCTGCTCTGTGCTCAGAGAATAATCAAACCCCACAGTTCAGCATGCTATGGGGCTGCTGTCATTGTGTGGTGTGCTGTTGGCAGCTCTTTACTACAAGGTTATCAGTTTAGCTGTTGGCAAAGGTGTGGTAATAAAAAATGTAGTTTTCTGCTCTCACCATATGGAGTGATTCTGCAGGGTGTGCCTTGCAATTTCACTATTAACAAAGACACGCTGCTATTTCCTCCATGCTGTTAGTCTCTTTTAAAGATAGCTAAATTTTTATGCAGATATTCTGATTCCCAGAGCTGTTCCCCTCCTTTACCCCTGTGGGGCATAATCAATACTTTTATTTTCTAATCAAGAAGATCTACGTTTTTATGACAATATATCCTTTTGGGGTATGGCTCCAGCTGATCTGTATGACAGTGGATAATATTTCATCAACAAAGACTTACTGAGAAGGTCTTGTGATTATTATATTCAATGAGTCAGTCCAACTGAAGAACGCCTAATCCAAAGAGGAGCTCATGACCCAAGTTACTGTCCCCCAAACCCTGTCAAGTTTCCCCAAGCACGCTGTCATCGGTATGATCTTCCAGACCACAAGTCTTCTTCTATGAAGAGACTGAGAACTCAATTTGGATTTCGAAGGGGTTGTTTTGAGGGGGAGGGGGTCTTATCAGAATAAACACACTCATATCTCTGCCTAGCTGTGATGGACAACCAGCAGGAAAGCATTTTCCTGAACTCCCTCGAACTTAAACTCTCAAGCTCTGAGTATATTTCAGAATCTGGCTGTGCCTTCCTCTTTACAATGCCTTAAAGCTTGGTAATGCTGAGTGTACCGATTATGACTGCATGGAAAAATATTGAGAAATTTCCTCTCCGACTAAATGCTGACAGGTGACATATACTCAGGTGTGGGAAAGTCAGCCTTTGTAACTGGGAGGCTATTAGAATATTCAACTATGTATTTTTGAAAAATGTAAAGAAGCAATAGATAATAACCATGTGAGATCTAGGTCATCCTTATATATGGAACTCAGGGTAGCTCAGTGGGATAAACACATCTTCAGAGTGAGACAAAATCAGTTTCAATCCTGTTCCACTAATTATCTCAGTAATATCTGGCTTCCTACCTACTATCTATGAGCACAGTTTTATAAATGAGAGGGGCAATGAAATAATAGCAGTAAGAGATTAAGTAACATTTGCAAAATATGCAGTGGCTGCTACTCAGTTGATCATAACTCTCAAATTGCAAATGATTTTAAAAAGAAAAACCTTCTGCTTTACCTGGAATTGCTAGTATAGAGTGATTTATGTAATGAGTAAGCTTTATTGAACTGCTACTAAAAGCCAGGCTGACAAAGCTACTAGGGAATCTGGTGGGCAGAGGACAAGAGAGGAACCAGCTGCTGTAGCATTGAGTTCTCAGTCATAGTCCAGCAGATGGGGACAGGCAAATTAGCAAACAAACATGGCCAGTGAGGTAAGTTTGTGATAGATGTACTGTAAACAAAAATTCACAGCAAGGTTTGACTAGTGCCTGACAGTGTGTTCGGCTAGAACTTCCCAAATCTCTGCTTCTTAAAACATGAAGAAGCAAGGAGAAGCTCTTCAACCTCATTTGATTGTAAGTAATTAGTGAGAGGTCCCACTTCAGCAAAATGCTGTGCATATAGTTAATCATCAACATTTACTATGAGCTCACCATGTACACAGGTAACAACATATAGGGGAACCTATGTGGTACAATATGTACACATTTCACAAGGTTCAGTGACTGCTGAGTAAAAACTAGTCTCTTTCCCTCTGTAAAACTCAACTTGCTTTCTTTATAAAGCCTCACACTTTTGAGGCAGGAAATCGGGCTAATATTTCCAGTTAATTCCATAATTAATTTTTCACAGTCATTTTGGAAAATGGCTTTCCCATCCAAGATTCTGCCTTTTCCCTGCTCCTTTCCAGAGATTCTCTTCGTAACCTCTGAAATGGAGCTAATGATAGCTACATTTGTGTGCGTTTTACAAGTAATGTTTGTAAGCCTCGTGGTACCAGGCCTAAACAACACACTCCACAGGTGGGAAGAGGGACTTTACACCCACCCATGTACCCTTGTCTAGATCAGGGACACTCTTGACACCCTCGAATCCAACTAAAAAGAATGTCACCTTTTTAATATAAGCAAAGTGAGTTATAATCAGTTATAGAATAGCATAAAGTACAGGTTTCCTCTACCCATCATAACTGGATATCCAAGCGCTACAGTCCCTCTGCCTCCAGGTGTACATACTATGTGTCTGCTGCCCAACAGAGTCGGTTTGCTACATATCTTGGAAAGGAGCTCAGGCTACAGGTAACATTAATGAGACAAAAATTTGCTCCACATTTCTCTGGGTAGTTATGAATTCTACATCAACAAAATTTCAACCACAGAGATTTTATCATATCACTTGTACCTGAGCCATTTAACATCACAGACAAGAAGACTTTTGCGATTCTCTGATAAGTTACTTAAAACCTTTGGAAAAAAGAAGTCCAATGTTTGCAGAAATAAGTCAATCCAAGGTCACTGGATATAATTTTGGCCAAAGCTCCAAGTTGATGATATTAGGTTAACCGTAAAATTGAGCAAAACAGTATGAAGCCTCATCTATACTAATAAGCACATAAGAGAACTCTTTGTTTATGTTGTAAGGTGAGGTTAAGGGACTGAAACAGGTACAACTACTTTGCAAGCCTCACAATCTGTGAGATACTTGGTGTGTAATTTCGTGGTAAAGTTCTAAATAGAGTCAATTTAGCAAAAATTATGAAAAAAAAAAGATTGGAAAAAAGAAAATGAACCATAGCTGACAAACCCAGAAAACTCTTCCACATTCTCAATTTATTTAGTCATATCATGGTAAAGAGATAACTGGAGAGTGACCAAAATAATCTTAGAACCTTAGGATTTTCTCCAGCTTCCATGGAATCATGGACCACTGGGCCCCAGGCATGTAAAATCTAAGGTTAAATAAATCCTTTGTGGTTTCATAGAAGTTATGTTGAAACCAAATTAAGCTGCAGGATAAAAACCTTACTTTATGTGTGTAATCTGCCTCATTCTTTCTTGTCCAGTTTCTTTTCCCCCCTACAATTAGGAACTAAATGTGGGAGGAGCGAGAAACAGGACCAGTACCTAGT
The DNA here is from genome assembly GCF_012274545.1 of Fukomys damarensis. Classification (NCBI taxonomy): domain Eukaryota; kingdom Metazoa; phylum Chordata; class Mammalia; order Rodentia; family Bathyergidae; genus Fukomys; species Fukomys damarensis. The sequence continues at coordinate 37,815,637 of NW_022900924.1, read as the reverse complement.
TCAGGCGCTGTGCCTATGAAAGTCCTTCCTCCCACTCCAACCCAACACCCTACCAAGAGGATCCTTTTACACAGGCACGGTTCTTTCAACCTTCCTCTCCTTCTCATCTGTCTGAGGGAGGACAAACACTAAATTCTACAAAAAGAAAACTTCTTCAAGTCTAGTAATTTGAGTCCTTAGAAAGATACCCAGTATCTTTCATAACATCCAGTGTTTCTTTAAAGGGTGTGCAATGAGGAAAATGTTGATTCTTCTTTCTCTCGAATTTATGAAGAGAAGAATTTTAAGCCAGAAGTAACGGTGAAAAGCTGGGTCTAACCTACAACCCACTGATATGTAATACTTCTTCTCGTGGGGAGTAAAGATACCTTCCATCTTTTGCCTTGCCTATTAAACTTGTTACCAGGTTACCTGATAAAATTATTTCTGAATTAAGAGTTGCCATTTTGGATGTGGAATTTGGGTTAGAATTCTGTCACCCATGAGCATATACACACACTGTAGCATAACCACTTCTTCGGTAACAATCTGTGATAAAAGTAAAATGGCCAGAAGCTTCCCTTAAATTAGAATTATTATAGCACTACAATTACTTCCAAGCACTGAATATGCAACACCCAGTTATTCCTATAATTAAAATGTAATTTGAGGAAAGTCATTGTTACCATACATATCCATTATTTTCCACTACAAATTAAATTCTTCATTAAATGTTGGCATATTGATATTGTTACTTTCAAAATCTCCATCTCTCTCTTTCTTATTTAGGGGCTTCATTTGCTATAAAAACAAAACAAAGCAACCTGAAAATAAAAAGAAATGCCAAATGGGGTCAAACTGAAGACAATTTTTAGATATCATACTCTGAAACAGTCTCAGAATTTAATCTCTAAATATTTTTCTGGCCTGGAAAAAATAAAAGAAATAATGTGAATGTTTTTTTCAGGAAAATACTGCATGGCCTTGTCATAAATATGCGTGTCTTTTAAATGTCAAGAATATGAATTTTGGCTACAATACATTCAAATTCAAGTTATCACTGGGATGCCAGAAAGACAAATTACTTCAGACATTTCTACATTATGCTACAAAAATTGTTTGTTAAATTAGATGCATGGAAGTTGAAAATGAATTTTCTCATTGAAGTAAAATTTTTAAAAGGGCAGTTAGTTCCCTCAGACTGGCCTTCAGAAGTCAATTTATCTTATAATGTTGCTGAACTACTAGATTCTTGAAAAGTATTAGCTAACGCCACTATATTTATCATTGCAATGGTATAGTAGCTATTACAGTATCATCCAATCTCATAGCATCAGTGGGTATTGAAAGTTTCATTGCAAATAGAACAAGACAGAATACAAATAATACCTAGAATCATTTTTATTTCTGGGGGTATATATGACTGATACTCTCTTTTGGGACACTGCATTTTCATTTCTCAATGACAACTTGGCTATGTTTTAGAAATTTGGCTAATTGTACTCTCTCAAATCTCACTAATGTTGTTCTATTGCTTTTTATTATTTACTGTTGGCAAATTGGAAAGGCAAAGTAACTTGCTTTTTAATGTACTATAAGCAAAATGTTACGTGGTTGCTTCATGGGGCAGAATAAAGCAAGATACAGGTTAAGAGGCCTGTAGGAAGATGTTTCAAAATATACCTACCTTTTAGTGTAGCAAATTTTCAAATCTGCAAGCTCAAGTCCTTGTTCAGTTGAGAAATGCATTAATTGCATTATATCTTTAACTATTCTGTGTGTATTTTATCAGAATAATTGAAGGAGAGATGATGCAGCCTGGTTAGAATTTTGTGAGCATTTCTGTGACAGTGCAGGGAATCAGTTTTGAGCACAACAAAGATAAATATGGAAACTATATTAGAGGGTCTACTACAAAACTCCTACAGAGGACATGACAAAGGGATGGAGAAGAGAAAGTAGACAAAAGAACTATCAAAGATATGAAATCTGAAATACATAGTGATTTACTGGATCTGAAAAAATAGAAAAAAATTAGAATGAATGCTCACACGATGCATGAATGACAGGGTCACTGGTACCATCATGAGTTATGATTAGGCACTTGGGGAAGCAGTAAGTTGAGGTGTCTGTATGTTCCAGCTAGCTGGTGTGTAGCAAGCCTCCCTAGAGCTCAAGGTTTTAAAATGACAGTCCCACATACCTCCCTAATCTACAGTCCGGTAGAGCTCAGGGGAACGCCCATCTCTGCTCTTGGTCAGCTCCAGGGCAGCTAGGCTGAAAGCTGAAGGCTCCATTTCCAGAATGGCTCACTCACAGGATCTGACTGGCAAGTCAGTGCAGGCTGGCTGCCGGGCCCTCTGCCAAGACTGTCAGCCAAACATCCATATGCATGTGAGCTCTCCATGTGGCTGCTTGACTTTTCACAGCAAGGTATCTAGGATCCAGAATCAAATGTCCAAAACATGAGAAATGGAAGCTGCTAACTTCCTCAGGCTTGAATGTGACCCCACATTGCTTCCACTGTATTCTACTGATGGATCGAGCATTCATAAAGCTTAGAAGCAGAGAGAGTCATAGCCCTCTCCTCTCGATAGGAGAAATATCAACTTTGTGATCACTTTTTAAAGCCTCCATAATACTGGACAAGGTAAGTCACTGTGGACCAAGTAAGTCCAATTAATAACCTGGTTTCCAGCCATTCGTGGTGGTGCACACCTATAGTCCTAGCATTCAGGATGTTCAGGCAGGGAAGATCACTGCAAGTCTGAGGCTGGCCTGGGCTACCCCGTGAGTTCAAGGCCAGTCTGGATTGAACAGTGAAAACTTGACTCAAAAAATTAAAGAAATAAAAAACGGAAATTTAAAAATTTTTTCAGACTTAATTTCCAAACTTCAAGTTTAGAAATTAGATTTTTTTTTTTAAATGAGAAATGTGGACAGCAGCACATTTACTTCCCTATTTTCCTTAAAGAAAGACCTCAAAATTACATAAACTTTAAACTCTACAAACCTGATCTACCCCTGGGTGAACTTTAAATCATGAGAGCAGATGAGATTATCTAAGAAATCTGTAGAATGAAAAGCACAACACAGTGGATTAAGATCAAAAACTTGCAAATGTCAATATTCAGGATACTAGAAATGAGATTTTTGGAATACAATCAAAGAGGTAAAGAAAGAAGTAGAAAGTTTCAGAAAGTACGTGGGGAGGTAAGCTGGTAAACATTATCCAAATAAGCGTAAAGATAAAATCAAAGAACTAAAAATAATCTTTTTGAGTTGGCTTTTTAGAGATCTATTAACAACCTTGTTCAAGCAGATTCAGGAGAAGTGGAATGAGCCTTCAGTAACTTGAAAGTAAATGTTAATTGAAAAAATGGAGACAGCAAGAAACTTGGCTGAAAAACATTAGAAATGAATACAGAAGTAAGACAGGCTGGGAGCTAAAAAAAAAAAATACAACTTTCTGAAATTGTTTTCAGAAAAAAATACAAAGCCCGAAAAGTGTTATAACTATTAAAGAAACTGAAACAACATTTTAAAACATCCCCACAATGAAAACACCAAACTCAGATAGATGGCTTTACACAAAAATTCTTCCAATATCTCAGGAGAAAGAAATCATATGTCTCAGACAATTTCTTCCAGAAAAGAAAAAAAGGAAGAGGAAATAGGCCCCTTAAGTTCTTCGACATAAGCAGCATAACCCTGACAGCAAAATAATGCAAATGTTAGGAGAAGGATGACTTTTTCACAGACCTCTTTTATTCATGAGGAAAGAAGCAAAAAAGCTTAAACAAAATGCTAGTAAGGTCAAATGGAATTCTTTTTATCTAAGTATAGATAAAAATAATGAAGTTGCTTTTATCTCTGGAATGCAGAGATGGTTTAATATTAGGAAAGTCTACAACAGTTCAGATTTTTTAAAAAGAAAATCATATGACCATTTTAATAAACGCAGAGATGAGATCTGATAAAGTGGAACATAATGCACATTCATAGTAAAAGAAGAATAGACGGGAGCTCCCCTCACATAGGATCATCAGAAAACACTGGAATTCTCCTCCATAAAGTCGGGAAAGGGACATTTTCATTCTATATCATCACACTGTATTGAAGGCTCCTTTAATACTAAATGCCTGAATGACTTCCTCAGTGCCTGTGCTAATCTTGTGTCTCGGGCTGCTTTGCTAACTCAGCTTCGATCCAATACCCACCGACCACCTGGTTCCCAGGAATCATGGCAGTCTGAGTTGCACGATGAAAAGATGGAGTCTTTAGATACACAGATGCCTGAGTTTCATCCCTAGAAGCTCTTGTTTTATTGGTGAGGAGTACAGCATGGCTATCTGGGCTTTCAATATCTCCCCAGGGAACTCTACTGAGTAGCTCAAGTTGGGGATCCCTATATTAGAGCAAGAATCCAAAAGGAAAAGAACACCTTGGAGAGAAGTGTAGAGCCATGACTCTAAAATCGGACCGCACATTAAAATCACCTAAGGAGTGTTTAGAATCCCAAAACCCAGATCTCATCCTACACCAATTTTTAAATCGGATTCTATGTAGGTAGAATCTAGGCACAAAATTTCCCCCAAAGTTTGTTATTTCTTTGTTGGTTTTTGTTTTTTGGTTGAGTTTTGTTTGTAGTACTAGGGATTAAATCCAAGGCCTTTGCACTGAGATGCACCTTCAGCTCTATTCTATTTTTATTTTGAGGCAGGAGCTCACTAAGTTTGCCTGGGCTGGGGTTGAACTTGCAGTCCTCTTGTCCCAGAGTCCTGGGGTGACAGAAAAATGCCACTACACCCTGTTCTCTTATATACAGCCAAGGGTAAGAATCACTGCTCTTTATTTTCTGCCTGGAGAAAGTCAACTCTGGAGAATCTCTTAGAAGATGCCAGCAGCAACCTTCAATTCAATTGCCACACAACTGCCAATGGCTTCAGACCTCTCTATGTTTTCTCTATAGAAACTTCTAAGTGAAAACACTTTAAATCCAGCTGTTAATTCTACATCTTCTCTTGAAAGATCCCTGCCTCTCACAGGCCAAGAGCTTCTCCTCCATGATTCTTGTGTGTGCTCACTTCTGCCTTCTAGTTAGCAGGCTCCACTAGGGGAGATTGCAATTGTGTGTTCTTTATGGAGACTGAGAAGTTCCTCAAACCTCTTGTAGCTAGAAATGGGATTATTTCTGTTTTATCAGCATATCCCACAAGAAGAAATTAAGGGTCATCACTTATAAGAACAGGAGAGGTACAGGCACAAGCAGCCAGTGTGCTATTGATATTATTAATTTAAAAAGATTTACGGAGGGAATGGCACAGAAAGGGGTAGAGGTCAACCTATAATAAAATATGCACTAGAGACAGACCAGCACTCCCACCTTCAGAAGCACAAAATTGATGGCAAGAATGGAGTGTGTCACCAATCCCAACAACCTCCGAACAATAAGGCCCAGAAATGACTTCCCTCAAGTTCTCTTCCTCCTTTTGCATCAGTACTAGGGTCTAAAGGACTCCTGAAGCCCTCACTACCACAACGGTGAGAAGAGAAATCTTCCCACACCCTGTAACCCACAGAGTAAGAAGGGACTTTCCTGCCGTAGTGTTAAAATGGGAATCCCCTGCCACAGAGGCATCTAGAAAGTAAGGCATGTCCTTCCATAAATAGAGTACACACCTCTCAGCCAAGCAAACTTATCTTTCCTAAGACTAGCTCTCGACCTAGTCCTTTTATAAATTCTCACTGACTCTCCAATGGCTGATTGAAAAATATGGTGTGTATTTAAGTAAAAACAAGTTACAATAAAAGATATATTGCTATTAATCCCCCTTAAAATCCTTCCTCTCACTTCAAATTACTTATCCCATCCTTTCCACTTTCTGAAGCAGTTCTGGAGGTCCTCTTTCATGGGAGTCTTTATGAGATGTAATCAAAATACTGTGAATGCTGCTACAAGTACCATCCAACAAAAATGCAGTCTCATAAAAATATTGCTGTGTGTCTTTATCCACCTTGTTCACTGTATCTGGTACCACCGAATCTTCCCCAAAGTCAAAATGACCATATGAAAGATAAATATTGTGAATAGATTCAGCACATCGAGGCAGCCATGGCAGTGCAGCTAAAGACACTCATGAAGGAGGATTTCTAGAGCTACTTCAGAAAGTAGAAAGAATGGTGGGACACATGTTTTTGAATGGAGGAGGCAGAGTTTCATGGGGACTAACAGCAATGTCTTTTATTGTAATACAATTTTAAAAGTTTAAACATTCCCTATATTTTTTAGTCTCACCTCTCACATTATTTTTCCTACTTTAGAGATAAGGAAACTGAAGTTGTCTGTAGTCACACAACCAGAGAACAGTACAACCCACTTGTCAACCAATATGCATCAGAATAATTCCAAAATTATGGTTTTTTTCTATCACAAAATGCACTAGTCTGTCCTTCTTGTCAATTTGCTTTAGGTGTTGCCCCCCACTCCATCCCTACAGCTGGGGCAAGAGTCAAAGAAGGTAATTTGAAAGGGAAAATTCAAACAAGTTTTTAAAGGATGAAAACGGGTTCTCAAAAGGTTTCCAAAATTGCCCTTACCATGTTGAGTCAGAAGATAACTCATCTTTGATCTTGTGTCAAAGCAGCACTCAATAATACCATGAACTTTTTCTGTCTACCACTACTAATATCAAAGACCCTGGGATTCACCTTTTTAAAATAATCTATTACCAAACAAACTCTGGGTCAACAGGGGAAACCCCAGCACCCACAGCCCTAAGGAACTACTTTACCAGAGCTATGTTCCCCAACATACTTGGGTTGATAAAACCCAGCCTTTCACCAGGCAAAAGGTGAAGGTGCGTAGGAGGACCAAACACTTTGAGACGCTGCCAGATGAAGCTGCCTTCTCAGGCCTACTCATCTGAGGCTAAAGTGCAAACAGGGCGTTGCTTGAAAATCAGCGGAAAGGCTCTGCATGCCCCAGCAGGGCAGTGCCAGCTGTACAGTTGCTTCAGTTGGAATCACTCCTGACTCACTGCTATGGCAATTTATCTTGCTGCTTATACTCATTAGGTTAAAATGATTTAATTAGGCAGTGAAATGTGGGCTTGTTTGGTGGGCCACTTCACATCACTCACGCATTTCTTGGTTGTGTCCATGTATTTAAAACCTCAGGGAAAAGAGAATGTTTTTATTCCCACAGCACCCTTTCAGAATAAATTAGATATTTTTTTCTCTTGCTACCTACCTCAGGATCTCACTGGTTTTTCACTGCAAAATGGAAAGGAGCCATTTCAGTAACTGCCACAGTGTGAAGAGCTACAGGGAGTGCTATAGCTATTGTGTCATCGTACTTAATTTTCATTAATAAGAATAAAAATAGGGCTGGGGTTTTAGCTCCATGGTGCCACTGCCTGCCTCGCAAGCACAAGGTCCTGAGTTCAATCCCCTAGTACCAAAAAAAAAAAAAAAAAAAAAA
>NW_022900924.1:37792652-37808037 GCF_012274545.1 Fukomys damarensis | reverse complement strand
GGAATCCGTAAAAAAAAAAAAAAAAAAAAAAAAAAAAAGTCTAAGAATAAAAGTAGTAATGGAGCAGAGTCCACAAATGTATTATTTTTCAAGACTGACTCAGTCTTTGGCAATCTGGGCCAAATACTGTAAAAATGTAAAAAAATGGCCAAATACTGTATTCAGAGACATGTCTCACATTTCTTTTCTCATTTACACACATTCAGAAGAAGGGGGACCACGAGCATAAAACAGAAGGGGAAATGCACGCAATGCACCTGCGCCCTGCCTACAACTGGTGCTCAGAAAGATACTTGTTGATTTTATCTGTAATATGATTTACAGTCCAGTTCTTTCAAATCCCCTGAACATTAAAAGCTGATGTGTCTGAACAAAAGTAAGTGCTCCTGTTACTCAGCAGTTCTCTGCACTTTCCAAGCAATCCCTCTTTTCATTCAATCCTTCCACAATCTTCTCAGGCCTAGCCTCATGGCTACAGTCCCGTCTTTCTAATTAACAATCGTATACTTCATCATTGAGCAGCTCCTGAAGTCCTTTATCCTCCTAAGCCATGCCTTTCAATCTGCCTCCCCTGCACTCGTACTGTGATGCCATTCCAATGATTCCTCTTCCCACAGCCCACCACAAAATGAATGCACTTCTTCACCCAGAGGCAAGAAAGACTGTGTTTTCCATGTTTGCACCTTGTTGTTCGATTGTTTTCCTCCATTACTACCCAGCAGGAAATACAGTAAGGAAGTGAGGTCCACCTGTTGTGTGGGAGACAATCTCCATAGTACATTTATCTCCCTGTCACAGTACTGCTTGGTGTGGCATTTGAGAGGTTAGGGTGAAAACACCAGACTGAAAATTTGCTGTTTCAGTGATTGCCAGCAAGAACAGCATGTCCCGCCTGCTTGCCTGTCCCTCTTTGGTGCCATCGGCCTAGGTTACAGGCCTCTTTTGTAAATATCAAAGAATGACCGAAAAAAAGCTATCTTTAAACTATACTTCACACACCATAATCAGGCCTTTAAGAATACTTTTAAAGGCCTCCTGGCCAATGGTAGCAAGACTCTGGGGCTTTTACTAAGCAGTGATAGTTATTTTCTTCTACATGTTTACAAAACCATCTCCATGCTTTCATAAATGAGTCAGTTTCTTTTAGAGTCTGAATAAATTTTGCAGTTCATTGAAATCCAGCTTCATGTCAAATGGCAACTATAAGAACAAAGTCAGCACAGCCGTGTCATTTCATAAATTTTTGATAGTTGAAAAAGACTTAGATAGGGTCACTTTCTGCTCCACTGTCAACTCTCTGTTCCCCCTGCAGCATGGAAGAATCAGACAGCGTAATAGTCACTGGATTGGACACAGTGCCCACTTCTAGACTTTGCCTTATAAACCTGTGCCCAGCTCACACCTGGTAATAAATTGTGCTCAGTCACTGACCACAGTGCCAGTTGAAACCAAGAGACACACCCCTAACTCAACTGGATGACATTTTAATGTTTAAAAAAAACCCTGACTTTTCCAGATAAGAAATGCATCAGAAGAATGTGCAGGTGTTTGTTTTTGTTGTTGTTGTTTTGGCTTTGTTTTGCTTTTTTTGTTTGTTTGTTTTTGAGACAGGATCTCCCTCTATAGTCCAGCCTGGCCTCAAACTCCCTATAGAGCTCCGTCTGGCCTTGAACTTGGGTTCTTTCTACCTCGGTTTCCTGAGCACTGGTATTACTGGCATGTGCCTTCACAGCTAGCTTGAACACATCATTCTTTTTAGTCCAAAAGTTGTTACAGTTAAATGCAAAAATCTAGGATTAAAGATCTTAACATGTATATATCCTAAGAGCCAAATTAATGAAAAATCCAATCAACATAGTAACCCAAATCCTTGCATTAGCTTGCTATCACTCAGTATTGCAGATTATATATCTAAAGACTAGCTGAAATAAACGAGGGGAAAAAAACTGTGAAGAGAAACTAAGAAAAAATTTAGTTGAGTCTAGTAGACTTTGGAGCATGCCAAATGGAAGTCATTTACCAAGAAACTCTGAAAAGAGATTTGCCAGATCACTGTAATCCTACATGAAGATACTCTTGCCCAAGTTCATATCTCCAGGCATTAGACACCTTCAACAAACTAAGAAGGTAACTCCCAAGGTCAAAGGAAAAGTGGCAGGGACTAAATCTCCCTGTCTTGCCCAAAGTCATATGTTGAACATTAATTTCCAGTCTATTGCATTTTGGAAGTAAAGACCTGGGAGGTAACTAAGTCATGCAGGTGGGGACATCATGAATGGAATTTGTGCCTTCATAAGAAAAGAGACATCAGAGAAATATTCTCCCCACCAAGAGTGGAGACAATGAAAAGACTTCTCTCTATAAACAAGGAAGAGGACCTTTGACAAGAACCTAACCATTCTGGCATCCTGGTCTCCAATTTCTGGCCTCTACAACTGTGAGAAATAAATTTCTCTTATTTAGGCCCCTGGTCTGCGGCAATTTGTTAAAGAAACTTGAACTGACATGGAAGGCAACCCCAAAATTTATCTGAGTTACACACTTCATCCATAAAGGATAAATATAGCTTAATTCATAAAAATTTCTGAATTTAAGTTCATAAATGTGGAATAAAATGGAACCTGTAATATTTGTAATTTTGTATTAAGGGATACGTACATTTTTAGCATTTTAAGTATTTGTAGAAGAACTTGTACTCTTTATGTGACAGTTCAGCCTTGTAATTCAGAATTAAAATATATAATTGAGTTATTGATTTACAGTTGTGATTTTAAATGTATAACATTGGAAGATTTAAACTTTAGTGTTCCCATGCCTATGAATTTGATTTGTTGGATTTATAACAGTTATTTAAGTACTTAGGAAGGGTTTGTTGGTTAAAAGAATTATAGTCTATAAATGGAAAATCAAGCATATTTAAATCACAAATGAAATTTAAAATGTTCTATGCTAGTTAGTCAAGTTTGTGAAAGGGAGAAGCAAGAGTCAACATACCCTTAAAAATAATTATGAAAATTTGTTAGATTTATAAAGAGGAAAGGAAGAACTCAAAAGCTTTAAAAGAACATTTTTCTGATTTATAACATAAATTGATTATTAAGTTTTTAAATCTCAGAGTAATCTTTTTGGCACATAAAAACTTCCTTAAAAGATAATTATTACACTACATCTAAAATATACTTGGGAGCCTAGGGAGTAAATGAAGAGAAAAAATTGTGCTCAAAAAGAAAAGGCAGGGAAAATACATATATTTTATATGACCCATTACACTTACTCTCTTCCATCTCTCTCCATATGCAGAAGAAATGCAACAAGATAATGTGAATGAAGCAAAACATCAGGATTAATCAACAATTATTTATTACCAAATGCCTACTCTGTTTTACATTATGGGAAAATAGCAAAGCATGTGAAGTTTATAATCTAGTGAAGCAGGAAAAATACACAAATCTGAAACAATTAGAGAACAAAATGAGTCAGCTCAATAAATATTTATTGAGACCTAACCTTGCAAGAGATACAGTGATTGGCTCCAGGGAGGGGAGGAGTGGGCTCAAAAACAAACAATAAGCTTTATAATTAAGTGCTAAATTGTGTGTTGCATAAGTCAAGTGAGATGCATTCAAAGAGGGATGCGAAGTATATTGGAACAGCTGAGATTTATGGATGAGGTAAGAATAGATCTGGGCTTTGAAGGATGAGAAGGACTGTAACACACGAAGGGGGTCAGGACTAGTGGACATGAAGGTTACCGTGAACTTTGTGTGCAAAAGGAATAACAAAGAAACCAGAAGAGTAGAGACACTCCTCAGTGAATGACAGTGGAATTAGATTATGGGCACATAGCTGAATTACACAAGACCAAAACTAACTTTAGTCACTGGTCTAAGTTACTAAAGATTAGAACTAAAATCAATAATAATTAATATCAAACACTGGGAGAAAGGAGCATCAAATAAGATAAATCCTTATCTGTCATTGCAAGAGACCATTTAAATTTGGTTAATCTTTTTTAAAAAACTATATGTGCATAATTTTAGACCTTTTAAGGAAAATACCAGAGGAGAAACAAAGCTAAAATAGCTTTTTTTTCTGGGAATGGAACTAGGGATGGAACAAGCTTTTCTCCATTTTAGCTGATACTACTTTGATCTACATATGAAAATTCAAGACAAAATTAACCTCATTATTAGGCCATGGAACAACACAAAGCAATCAAGCATTATGATGTTCTGTAAATGGAATTACCACTGTTAAAAAACAGAATGTTACAAATAGATTGGTGTCTTTGGTCTCCAAAGTCTATTGATATACTACAGCAATAAAAAAAATAATTTCAAAAAGGTGAACTATTTCATGGCAAACTCTGAGGATAAGATTAGGACTATAATCCACTGTAATCTGGTGGGTATTCTTGGGACAAATGAGAAATAGGCTAAGCTAGGAGGCCTTTTCCCTGCACTGACCTCCACCAGGCCAGTACCATAGCCCCTCTTACTGTGAGCCACACAACAAGGAGTTGGTACTAGCCAGTCACAGAACATCTGCCCCTATGGGAAGGAGAGAACTGCTGGGTCTAGGTTTTTTTTTTTCCCTAGTTTTTTATTTATATACTTTCTATTCTTTTGTTCTTAAGAGGGTCCCTAAGTCATATAAACTGTAAGCCCAGGATGACCTTAGTTTGGACTAAGACCTTCTTGATTTTTTCCTACAGTTTTTCAATGCTTTTCTTATTTTACATTTCCTAGAATAAACAGTGTATATTTTTAATGTCACTTTTAATCAAGGCACATAGTCTCCGTTATGCTAATAAATAATTTTTACTCAAAATAAAATCTCTACTTGATTCAGCAAGCATTTTAATTTTTTTTCTCATTGAGTTTATTGGTACATTTTAGGTATACAGTACAGTTACATTCATTATTGGGATCTTGTACCTTTACATGACAAGTTTTGGTTCTCATTTTTTCCCCTTGTCCCTGCTCTCCCTCACCCCCTCCTCCCCTCCCCATTTACAAACATTTTACTTCCATTTTTTCATTTTCTTCTATTTTTTTCCTTTCCCTTATTACCTTTCCCCTACCCTTTCCACTTTCCCTACACCTTTGGTCCTTTTCTTCCTATTTTACATTGTCAATTATCTCATTAGGATCTTATATACTATTATATTTTATTCACACCAGAGAAACTATTTGGTATTTACACATGTGTGACTTATTTATTTCACTTATCTTCAATATGTATCCATTAAGTATATTAATTTTTGTTTGGGTGTTTTGTTTGTTTGTTTTGGGATTGTTTTTTCGTTTGGTTTGGTTTGGTGCCAGGGATCAAACTCAAGACCTGTGCTTTGCAAGGCAGGCAACAGAACCACTGAACTAAATCCCTGGCCCAGGAAGCATTTAAATTTTTAAGTAAGGAAATGACCAAAGGGGAACAGTGATTCACAAAACATTCTTTGGACACAGCTGAAACAAAGTTGACAGAGACTGGAAACAGAGTCCAGCTGAGACCCTCTACTGCACTAATTGGTGGGTAAGTTATGAAAGTTTGGACCAGGTGGTCACAGAAGAAATGGAGGAAATTTAACTAGATACAAGAGACATTTTTAAAATAGAAATAACCAGGTCTGATAACCAGCTGAAGAACCACCCCACAAATAAGGATATTATTTACCATACTTCCAAATTTGTGTTGGAATAGAGCTTCGTGTGTTACTTTTTATTAGACAGATTTCTTACCAGTTTCCACTGAAAATTTGATCAAGAAAACTAATTTGAATGAAAGCATGCTGTCAGTCCTTCTGTAACGCTAAGCAAATATTTATGGACAGAATTCTAAAAAAAAAAAAAAAGAATTCTACCAAGTTTTTAAAACATAACTTTCTTTTAATAACAAAATCATGAATGTTCTAGCCCTGCATATGTATTAATATTCTTGTGCATAGTTGTAGGAACATGAGCTGATGAGAGAGGCTAATAAATGGATTCAATTAAAGAACCCAGCAGTCTTTTGGACTTCGGCAGTTCTCACTTAGTTTATATCCTGTGGCAGAGAGAGAATCTACATTCAGTTGCAGGAGGCACATAACAGAATTATTCTGCAATGGTAAAACCATTTGGCAAGCAAAAACAAACACCAAGCTAAAAACCACTGGGAAGGATAGCTAAGTATTTCTTATTAATCTTGCAAGCTGGTGTTTTTTAATATTGTCTCTATGGTATGTTTTCAGTTGTTAAGTTTGTAACACTAGGATTCTTTTTGTTGGGTTTGATTTTTTTTGTTTCTTTGTTTTTCTTTTTTAGTACATTTTAGATATACAGAATGATAACATTCATGTAGGGAATTTGTACCTGTACATGATATATCTTGATTCTTCTTTTTTCCCATTTCCTTCGCCCTCTAACCTCTATCCCCCTCCTTATGTACAAAAGCTTTGTTTCCACTTTTTCCTTCTACTCTTTTTTTCTGGTCCTTTCCTTCCTTCCCCTTCGCCCTCCCTTGTTCCCCTTCTCATTTGAACATTTTCTTCCTATTTTCCAATGTCTGTTATACACTTTGGCCCTTAAACTTTCGGTTTCTCAAACCAGAGAAACCATACAGTATTTACATGTGTGTCCGATTGATCTCACTCAAGAGGATCGTCTCACAGTGCACTCCGTTAGCTGGAAATGGCTCGTGTGTCCTTCTTTATGGCAGAATAATACTTCGTTGTATTTTTAAAATATTTTCTGTTCATTAGTTGATGGGCATGTGGGCTGTTTACAAGACTTAGGTATTATATACTGTGTAGTTATAAGCATGGTTGTGCATATATCACAGTGCTACGATGCTTTTAATTTTTTCAGGAAGGTATCAAGAATACCTTGGTCAAATGGAATCTCTAGTTTTAGTTTTCTGAGGAATCTCCATACTGATTTCCACAGTGCACCAGTCTGCACTCCCAACAGCCCCACCAGCATTTGTTATTGTTTGATTTCTTGATAGCAACCATTCTTTCTGAAGTGAGATGAAAGCTCAGCATTATTTTAATTTGCATATCTCAAATGAACAGTGATGTTGAACATGTTTTCATATATTTATTTCCCATTTCTACTTTTTCATCTGAGAAGTGTCTATTCATTTCAGATGCCCATTTTTGGACTGGGTCTTTAAATTTGGGGAATCTGATTTTTTTATTCTTTGTATGTTCTAGATATTAGTTATTTGTCTGAAGAACAGCTGGTAAAAATGTTTTTCACATTGTGGGGTGTCTCTTCATTCTGTTGGTGGTTTCTTTTGCTGTGCAAAGGCTTTTCAATGAGATGTGATCCCAGTTGTTGATTTTTTGTGATATTTCCTGTGAGTGGGGGTTTTGTTCATAAGGTCTTTGACTATACCACTGTCTTCAAGAGTTCTACTGTTGTCATCGGCAAGCTCGCTGGCGGAACAAGGTTTGGGAGCTTGGACTGGGAGGGCAAGGTGCGGAAGCACCAGGCAGACTCTGGGGTTGTAACTAGAATGCTTCTGCTTTATTCAGGAAATGCACAGGCTTATATAGGGAACTATGGGGGAGGAGCATGGGAGGAGCATTTCACATTTGGCGATATCTTATTGGCCAGATATGAGGGAGTGAGGCGGAGTCATGGAGTAGGGGCAGAGATATAGCCTGCTGGACCCAGCATCTATGCACTTGGTCTCCGAGTTAGCTCAGGAGACAGGAATATGGCGCACCTGACCCAGCCAGGCTCGAACTTCTCCCACAGTTCTACCTATCTCCCAGCAAAGTTAGTGTTTCTGCTTTAATATTTAGATCTTTGATCCATTCTGACCTTAGTGTAATGAATGGCGAATGATATGGGTCCAGTTTTAATCTTCAGCATGTGGAAAGACAGTTTTTCCAGAACCATTTATTAAAGTAGGGAAAGGGAAGTAAAAATGATGGCAATGTGAAGTGTATGAGAGAATTTCCCAAAACAAATGTAATTATTATGTATCATAGACATATACTAATACTAAAGCATCATATATATATATATATATATATATACATATACATATATATACATATATATTTATATATATATGTATGTATATATATTCCTTGCTAACAACTTAAAGTCTGTTAGGAAGCTGTGTCCCATCCCTGCTTCCTCAGCCTCCCCACCCGCTCCCTCTTCATGCACTGTAGTTTCAGGCCTGCTACTTCTCCCCAGGAACTTCTTGACCAGATGATATTTAAACCAAATCCAATGGGCTTTACATCTGTGATCACTCTGCTGCTTTTCATACTGTTAAACTCTCTGACCTAACTACCCTAACTACCCTAACTTCTTTGCACAAACAGAAAAGCAAACAAATAAAAAAAACCCTGGATTTGCTGCTCTTCTCTAGCTCTTTCCTCCCAATGTCTTTTGCTGGGTCATTCTCTTAATGAATAATTTAATGCAGTCCCTGGATTTTGTGTTCCAGCTCTCTGTTCTTCTTATAGAGGCTCTCCATGTTTTTATCCCCTCTAATAGATCGAATCGCCATCTCTATGTGATAACCAAGCTTCCAAATCATAGGTCCAAAGAGCAGTGACAGACCATTTGGCTGTTCCAGAAGCCCCAAGCTTGAACATCCAAAACCAAATCCATCTTCTCTTTGCCCCACATGCTCCTGTCCTGAGCTCACCATCTTGTTAAACAATATCACAATACCCCTAGCTCTGCTATGAAGAACACTGGTACTGGTGTAGGCAAAGGATGATGATACCTTAAAAATTGTGATTTGTTATTTTTCATTGGGCTGATCTAATCAGTCCTGATTCATTGTTTTCACCCTACTTTTCATATAACTTTGAAAGTCAGTTATGTTTGAAAAATAAAATGTCTCATGAACTATTTTGGCAGAGATACAACAAGCCTACACGGTTTAGAAAACATTAAACTAAAAAAAAAAAGAAAACAAACTAGAGCCAGGCGTTGTGGCACATGTCTGTAGTCACAGTACTCAGGAGGCTGAGACAGAAGGATTCTAAGCTGGAGGCCAGCCTGAGCTACATAGTGAGACCCTGTTTCAAAAAAGAAAAGGTTGGGAGAGATTAAGCTAATTATTTTGGCTATTATTCAGTCTTCAACTCTTTGCTAAAATGTATAACCAACAACATTTCAGTCAACATCTTCTAGGAGCCACGGTGATTAACAAGGCCCTGCTTGAGACTCTGACATTGCCCTAGAAAAATTATTTGCATGTATTTAAATATACACTATTTTGTAAAGTAGATCTATGATCAATCCCTCTTCCCTGATGTACTAGGAAATTGAAATTGAGCCTTAAGTGTTGCAGTGGTCAATCAGGTAAAAACAGGGCAAAAGATAGTACAAGGATTCAACTTCCTTGCTTTCTGAAATTCTCTTCACTGACAAAATAAATTAATAATAGTGGCTACAACAAAGAACCTCAGGGGCTAGGAATGTATCTCAGTGGTTGGTACTTGCGTAGCATACATGATGCCCTGGGTTTGATCCCCACTGTGGCAAAAATTTAAAACTTTCTAAAAATCTTAAACTGGGTAAGCTGAAAATGATAGACTTTATTGCTCATAGACATGGAGCCTGGGAAGTCCTAGATCAACGTGTCTGATGAAGGTGCATCCCTCATAAATGGTAAGTACTAACTGTCTTCATATCACAAAAAAAAACTAAAGAGCACCCCAGTCCTCTCTCCTACGCCATGATCCCATTTGTGAGGACAGGTGAGGGCTGGGGACATGGCTAAGTGGTAGGCTACTTGCCTATGTGCATGGTCCCCAGTATTGAAAAAATATATATCAAAAAGGAAGGGGCTTATGACTTGATCACCTCCCAAAAGCCCCACCTTTTAAGTACTGTTGCATTGGGCATTACATCTCAACAAATGAATTCTGAGGAACACAAATGTTCAAATCACTGCACATATCTACTTCACATGGATATTGTGAAGGTATAATGAAATAACATACACAAAATGCTTGCTGCAAGCTGGGTGCCCAATTTTCAACAATCCACCACTGTCTTTCATTCCCTTAATTCTGAGGCAATTTAAGCCTCTGATGATGAATGAAGGCTACCTAGAAAAAAATGCCATATAATTCTAGATTGGAGTCCTTGCAACAAACCTGTGGAAGGTTAGATTTGCCTTCAAATGATTTCAAATGTCCTAAACTGAATTTTTCAGTTGTTCTCTACAACAGACACCAATTCAGAATGGAGCTACCTCCACATGGTGTCCCCAGAATGAAGCTGACTTCTTTGATGCCTCAGTATTCTCCTGGGTGGGAAGAGACTCAATGACCAGAAGCGCTGATGACTGGCTCGCCCTCTAGAGCTACTTTAACTCAGAATGAAATTCTCGCGCCGCCTCAAAATTAAAAAGAAGAGAAAGGAAGTGGAGAACAAAAGGGCACTTTTTGAATATTACCAGCTATCTCCTCCAGAAATACTTTCAGCTACCTTCTTGAAAACAACCAGCAGCCCAGGAGATGGTTCATGCAATCGGGAACAGAATGGGGCACATCTGACCATCCCTAGGAAGGAACAGGAATTGTTTTCTAAATCAGTCCATGGTTGAGGTGCAAGGGTGGGGTGGAGGGGAATACAACTGTGTTCAAATGATTGTCACCAGAATCCCAGTGAAAAGGAAGAACAAGCTAGTCACAACTGGGCCAAGTTACACCCTCACTGTGAAAAGCCCACACTGCAGGTGCAAGTCTAGCAACCAATCACCAGCAGCTTCATGAGGAGCCAAAGGCTCCCAGCAAACACCCCTTCTCAGTTCCTTTTAGGGGAACCCTGACATGAAGCTCTCTTAGAGTGGGCCCCAAAGTACACCTGGGCTTACAATTCAAACACAGGGACTATTACTAGTCCGGTCCCTGGTTAAGCTACCTCCAGGTCAGCTCCCTTTTACTGCAAGAAGCCAGGCCAAACTTTTTATCTAGGGCAGCTGTCTTCAAAGAAGGGTACACATGTACCCCTGTAAGATCCCTGAAGACTTTCTAAGGAGTATACAGAAAAGGATGATTTTAAGGGAGTCCGTTTCCTCAACCTTTGAGTCCTAGCTATCTGAGAAAGAGCTTGATGTCACAACAGCCTCTGTTATCTTGTCTTCTGCTGTACTGAGGACCTTCACACTTCATACTCATTCCAAATCTCACTGCAATGCAGTTCTGAGCACCTGCAGCACCAGCCAAGGACAATAAGTCCTAGACTAGGTGCTGAGGAAGCAAAGAATGCTAAGGTCCTGAAATAAATACCTTTACTAATCAGATAAGTTCTTATTCTTTGCTTTCTACAAGATAGAATGAAGAAGCCTCTGATCACAAGTGATTTTTGGTAAATGACCCTAGAGTTCAAATTATCTCAGGAGAATACTGCTTACTTCTAACTGGACATGATGGTGCATGCTTTAATCCCAGAACTGGGGAGGCTGAGGCAGGAGGATCATGGCCAGTCAGGGCTACATAGTGAGACCCTATCTCAATAATTAACTGATTAATTTAAAACTACTTCCATCATCTATTAATACTTTTTCTTGTATGTCCGTACACATGAATATGTAACAGGGACATAAGATTAGAAACAGAACAGACGCCAAAGCTGTCTCAGCCTGGCAACAGCAAATAAAGACATCCATAGATACATCAGCGAATAAGAAGAAAAGCTGTGTTCACCTCATTAGGATATACATCATCAATAAAAATTAACACAGCCATATAACCATATGGAATTTTAAAATTAAAATTTATATTTATTTTGTTGATATATGTATGGCTACATAAATCAAAGGAGAAAAAAAAAATGATAAAACCTGCCAGTGTTAAAGAAGAGCTTGTTCATGAATTTTTTAAGTGAATGATGATGGGTATCTTACTGCTGTGGTATTTGGATCCCATTAGAGACATTTTTGAAAGTGATGTAACAGTTTTATTCTAGAATGTCAATTTTTGCAATGCACTGGGTATTATATCCTTTGCTACAACTTCCACTTATACCAAACTATAGCTGCCATTTCTACTGTTCTGGAAGATTCTTCCTCTGGGGATGGGAAGACATGCACCGAAGGATCTAAAAATGACAATTAGTAGGATAGCAGTCACCTAATCTTTTCACAAAGAAGCATCACCTCTTGAACTTATTTTAAGATGGTACTTTTATTTTCTATTTACATACACACAGAATCAAGTAACAAAAACCTGGTAGGCATTCAGTAACAGTTGTGTTATTAAATTAATTTTAATACTCATCAAAATTGCATCTCCCATGAATCTGAAGATTTTCACTAACATACATTTGAGGCATACAGTCCCTTATCTGGCCCGTGTGTGGGGCGTCCAATGATGCCCATCTCTGTATTCACGCCTCAGTCTGTGGCTTCAGCAACTGGAGGCTCTGCGCAGTTTCCTGGACCTCTGCAGGGCTCTCTTCCTATTCAGGGGCTGGGAAAACACACAGGCCACTGCGAGAGGCCTTCTGCAGAAGGGTTCCACAGATTCAAATGTGTGCTGCACTCAAGCAGGTAGCTGAAATGAGAGAGCCTGCCTAGGGCTAGAAAAGGAGGGGCTGCATATAGGACACACAGTGGCTCACCGTGTGGCTGTAGTGAAAGGGGCAGCTGCCTTTTCAGCGCTACTCGCTTGTGGATGGGGCTTGTGCTGCCTGAAGCTTTTTACTTTCCAGGGAAAGCTGGGTTTTCTGTTCTTATTTTTTGTGTTAAGACGCTGGGCTTTTAATTCAATGTAAAACAAAAAACTGGTCAGGCCAACCTACAACAATAGGGAGATAAATTCAGCTCTCCGGACTTCACTTTGCATTGTCCACACCAGTGCTACTCAGTTAGGCCCCAGGTTGAAGAAATGTTTGTTACATTCCACAGTGAGCTGTCCATAGCAACAGAGAACAACATTTAGAAACAGCCCTAACAATTCGACAGAGTAGTTTTCTGAATCTAATAATGCAAAAAAATTGCCTTGTATTTTGCATGTCTTCATTTACTTCTCTAATTTACTTCTTTAATTTACTTTCTCTAATATCAATGGGCAATGGATTAAAATTCTTGCCCATGGGCTGTTCAAAATGAATTGTCACAGAGGTGGACATGATGGTGCACACCTGTAGTCTCAACTATTTGGGAAGCTGAAGCAGGAAGATGGTTTAACACTAGAGTTCGAGGCCAGCCCGCACAACAGAGTGAGGCCTTGTCTCAAGAAATAAGGAAAAGTAGCCGCCATGGTCTTCACCAAAGCAAAAGATCTATCTGAAGATGCTGTCTTCTTAAACCAAGATTATAGCTTGATAACTGAATGTCAGTCTCTGAAATATTCACATGAACCACCTAAAAGAAACAAGCGTGTGAATTAAAATGTACCCAGTTCTAACCAGCTGACAAGTATTTGGCAGTAAAAGCCCAGAAGGTGACCTCTTTTTCCACAGAGGAATGGAAGAAATGTCATGAGTCACTCCTGCAAGATTGCGCCAAGGTTGCTCCAGGCCAACTGTGGGAGGAATGGCCTGATGGAGAACCAACCCCTAGGAGTCCCGTGTCAATGGTCAGAGAGTGCTTTCGGGCTGCTGTATGTCTGCCTCTTCCCACGCTGAGCTGCCCCAAGGCCAGCCTCCTGCTTCCCCGTGTCACCAACATGGCCCCTTTGCAAGGCATTCTTTCTCTTCCTGCCCAGTATAGGGTCATTCTGGTTGCTGACCTTCAGTACCTAGCGTTTTTAATCTTAAAAGTTCTGCCCAATTCAACCTCTAGTGGGTCTCTACCGCGCAGGCAGACACTGCAGGGTGGGAAGCTGGTTAGCTGGCTGACAGCAATCAGATCAGCACCCAGATCAAGGTGGCGGACACCATGCAAGCAAGGAGACCTGCAGTGGGCAGCTTTCTCTAGAAGGGGCTTGAGCACAGGCCAGACTAGACAACATAGGTGCCTAGAGGTGTACCAGCTCATCATCTTGAGACCAGAGACAGACTTTCAGCTCTGACACTCCTCTCCAGCAAGCTAGGGAAACCCCCCAAATAAACAGTCCAAGTCTGGGGTGAGCACTCTCACCCTTCCCCCTGCAGCAGCTGCACACACAGGAGGCCTGAGTCTCCCCAGCTGTGAGCACCGCCCACAGGGGAACTTTCTCCAAGGGACTGAGGCTGGGGTTAGGGGTGGCCTGGTGGGAGTTCCTGCTTAGGACCATCTGGAGGGAAGTAATCATAACCTACACATTTTCTTGAAATAATGGCGTACGCAGAAGGAAACCTTTACATTGTTGAGAAATGTGTTTGCTTTGCCTCCTCCTGGGAAGCTGTGAATACTTTCATATCATCAATCAGAGAGCACTGAGGGGTAAGATGTGGCCGGTAAGAACAGCTCTCTCCTAATTTTCCAGGTAGCCAATGTGAGGCTGGCTGCCATTCTCTGTAATGCAAAATATTAAAATGATTTCAATGAGATCAGCCCTATGTGTGTAATGAAAGGAACTGGCTGTTTGGTCAAACAGGAAAGGTTCCATGTTGTATAAATTATTAAGTTTTATATTTATAACGTGTAACTAAAGTAATCTATACAATTAGTTATTTAAGCTACTTCAAGTACTATAACAAGGAGGAGGGAAGAGAACATCTAAAATATATAAAAGCATTTTTTAAAAACTCACTCCAGGAAAAGGAAATACCAGAGTAGCACGATAAAGGAGCTTTAATTAACAACAAATTCATCCATTTCCCTCCTCCAAAACTGAGACCCTCTTCTATGGCAATTTGCGTGGAGAGCAGTTTTGCACCATAAATCTGGGACATGTATTTATGTGTGTGTTTGCCCTGCGTGAGGCCTAAAGGAAAATCGGCAGCCAAACCATCCCGCTGGCCTTAGAGGAAAACAGAAGACCTAATCACCCGTGATGGCGATTACATAATAGAGAATGGCGCGCGCACCCCAAGTCTCAAAAGAATCAGCCTTTGGCTTGTCACTGAGGACGACTTTCTCTTTTTCTTTGTGAAGATTACGAAAAATGCT
This sequence comes from Fukomys damarensis, assembly GCF_012274545.1. Classification (NCBI taxonomy): domain Eukaryota; kingdom Metazoa; phylum Chordata; class Mammalia; order Rodentia; family Bathyergidae; genus Fukomys; species Fukomys damarensis. The sequence goes on along the minus strand of NW_022900924.1, from coordinate 37,793,031 downwards.
TCTTAAAGATCAAGTGGATGTCTTTGGTAGAAATAGAGGTCATTTAAGGATGATTTATAAGTGCACCCCCAAGCCAACATGAGGCCTGTATCGATAGCTAAAGTGCATCTGCATTCAGAACAGCAAAAACTCCTGATGTTTCTAATTGGTGCCCTGCAGATGTCCCCCAAGAAGAGCAGGCCTAGCTCCGAGCAGCTGCCCCTCCCCAGGCCATCGGACCCAGGCGCAGGGCCCTTTCTTGGGCAGCCCAGGACTCCTCTCTTAGATAAAGCCAGGTACTCTGGAAAGTAGCCTTGTAATAATACACAAACCCCTGATGATGTCAGCGTGTTATTGACTTTCCAAGTCTGAATGACTGAGCAGAGGAGCGGGGGTGGGG
>NW_022900924.1:37758373-37792413 GCF_012274545.1 Fukomys damarensis | reverse complement strand
GGCGGGGGGAGGGGTGCTCGCAGCCGCCGCGGAGTCGGGGTCGCAGTCTCAGCCGAGCCGGGCGGGGCTGCGACTCCGGTCCCCGCGATGTTTACGTTTGGTCAGAAACTCCTCAGGCAGAAATAACTGATGCAGCCCCCACCCCACCCACCCCTCCCGAAGCTCGGACCACGTGGCACAGCTGGTTTACAAAGCGGGTGGGGGGGGCGGAGGCAAGAAGGGAAGGAGGTCAGGAGGCCTCCTCGCTGTCGCTGCCTCCCTCCAGCCCCGCACCGAGCTGAGGGTCCCTTCGCGTGGTGGATTTCCCGCCAGCAAGGACCCTCTTGGAAATTGCACCTCGGCAGTGGTGACATTTTACGGGCCCTGATGGTGCCAGCAGCGCAGGTGCAGAGTTCTGGGCTCCCGTTCTCACCCTGCAAATTGACCACAGGGCAATCTGTCATTTTCCAGGCTAGGTGTGAACCAGGCTGGGTTGCCCTTAAATGGAATTGCTCTGGACGCCCGGATCCGGAGGCGAGCTCTCCAAACGGGCGTGGCCTCTTACAGGCCTGCAGCGCACCTCACCCTGCAGGGCTGGTGGCCTCCTGGAGAAAAGCGCCCGCACCCCTGCCAGCCTGCAGCTCCCGGCTTCCCTGCTCCAGGCCTGAGAATCTCTACCAGAAATCAAGGCCAAGCCTGGGGCGGTGCCCCACCCCACCGAGCTGCACTGCGTAGCTGGTGGGAGCTCCGCCTGGCCCCCATAGCAGAGGCTTTGGAAACGCTGGTTCTCAGCCCTGCTGCCTGGCTTCTTAGCTGTGTGAATGTGGAGGTGCTTAAAACCTCTTTGTAGCTGCATCTGTGAAATGAGGGTGACAACAGCCCTCTTCTAATTGTTGTGAAGGTTAAGTGAAATCCAGATTTCATAAAAAGGTTCCCTTTTTCAAATGTCCAAGTCCTTTTTTTACCTGCACTAGGAAACTTCCACGAGTCAGGCCAGAGGCCTTGTGGTTGTTTCTGAAAACAGTCAGCACTAGTGCTAGACCCATAGTTTCCTAAACCCAGACCTTCCCCCATACCTTGCTCTGTGCAGCCAGCCCGCAGCCTCCCTGTCCACCCACACCCACACCCACACCCACAGGATTACCGGAAGAGCCGTTTGTCTCTGAGGTGGGGGTGGAGGAAAGGGGAATGTATCTCTGACCTGAACAGGGCCAGTCACAACCCTCCTCAAATCCTACTCCCCCACCTTGCCACAGGGGATTGGTCCCGGAGTGAAGAGCTGACACATTCTAGTCCAATCAGAGGCATTCTTGGGGAATTTTGAAACGAGAAGTGAAAAAGACAATTTCTCCCCAGGGAAAAATTGCAAAATACTATAAAGTTAGGAACCTTTTATATGACCCTGTTTCCCATCATGTGGAGGGGAGGCTAATATAAAGACAGAGCTAGAAATAGAGGCAGGGAGAGGTCTCAGCACAGACACAGAGAGAAGTGGACCCTGCAGAACTGAAAGGCCAAGAAGGGTCTAGAGGCTATTGGTGACTTCGATTCCTGTGATACAGTTCTGTCTGTCCCAGATTCCTTGAGGCAACCAGTATACTTTTTACAATGATTTCTTGTTGTTTTAACTTAGTTTGTTTTTGTTACTTGCAATCAAAAAAGTCCAGCCTGACATTTATTAGCCTAAGACTTGTAATGCCACCCAGGGCAGAGCTTTGCTTTCTCCCCTGGTGGGTGTTGCAATACCCCAGTAACAAGGTGCTGAAGAAATGCTCCTCACTATGCACTGTGGTTGGAGTGAACCGGAAGTGCCGTGGTGGCTGCTGGAACAGACTTCTATTAATGTAATGGGGAAACATTATGTATCGCTGCTGACACCTCAAAGCCCACTCCATTCTGCCCTAGCAGTAATCAGAGTTTATTCCAGTGAAGAGAAAAAAACAAAGATTCTATCCCCTCTGAATCACATTTAATAAAAATCTTGGAGAAAATGAGTGAATTGTCAAGTTTAATAACTCCCCCTGGGTATGGTTAGAGGGAGGGTAAGGTAATGTACAGCATTCAACGTTTATGAACAGCAGATCTACATTTTATCTGAGAAGAAAATGCCATAGTGGCCACCCCTCCATTTGTTTCCAAAGGTTTTTTTTCCAGCCCATGACTCACTTCCAGTCAGATTCAGACAAAAGCTGGCTAATTGTGTGTCTGTGAGTCAGGTTCCCACCCTGCCTTATCAAGAACACCCTTCTAACTCCAAGACAGAGTAATTTCCAGCCTATGGGGCACTCAAGTGAAACCTGTTACTGCTTCTGGGGAAAGCTCTTGAGCAGTGCTGGGCCCTCCCATCTCCCTCTGGCAGCTGACAGCTGACCTCAGAGTATTTCCTTCCCACTGTTATTTTCATTCTGGAGCTTCTGGTGCAATCCTAAGGCCCACTGCAAAATGCAAGGAAGTAAAAGTGAATACAGAAGGAGGCTGATTAGTTGCCTTCTTTCTTCATTTGTTAATGTCTGTATTCTGTCTCCCCATCAGAACATAACCTCTAGGAAACTAGCGCTCTTACCAGGCTTTGTAAGCTCATTGTTCACTGACGAATTCATTGAGAAGTACTTCTCCATAACAGGAACATAAGTCTTTTCTGATGAACCATGCAGACAACAGAGAACACTCAATACAAACATACCTAAGTTAGCTCCTCCCGAAAAAGTAGATATTGTCCAAGTGGGCTCAAGGAGCAGGTCTCCTCAGAGAATTACTAAGGCTGGTGCAAGCCCAGGGTGGTCAGCGAACCCTCTCTTGACCCCACTTGTGCCTCCAGTTATTCCTATGCTTCCTTCACAGCTAAATAACATTCTGAAGGATTTTACACACCATTTTCATTGCTGTATCCCCTGTCCTCCTCTTTATCACCAATCATATATTTGTAGTCCAGCATCCCAACAAAACTGCTCTTCTTAAGGCTACCGATAGGAACCCTTCTCCACTGTTGGTGGGATTGCAGATGGGTACACCCACTGTGGAAATCAATATGGAGAGGCCTCAAATAACTGGGATCAGAAGCCCCATTTGACCCAGCCATCCCTCTGCTGGGTATCTTCCCAAAGGAATTAAAAGAATCATACCACAGTGATATATGTGCACCCATGTTTATAGCGGCACAGTTTGTAATAGCTAAAATTTGGAGATAGCCCAATTGCCCATCACCTGCAGATTGGATAAAGAAGTTTTTTTTTTAATAAAATGGAGTACTACTCAGCCATAAAGAATGAGAAATTAAGAGATATTTATAGCTTAGTGGAATGCACACTGAGGCTATACACAAGTGAAATTAATAAGATACACACGTGTAAATACCAAATAGTTTGTCTGGTGTGAAAAACTAAAAGTGTAAATAAGGATCAAAATGTATAATTGATATTGTGTAATAGGAAGACAAGGTCTAAAAGAGTAGAGAAAGTGGGAGAGGTAGGGGAAAGGGAAAAAGGGAAAAGAAAAAATACGTAAAAAGGAAAAACATGAAAACAGTGTCTTTATAAACAGGGATGGCTGGAGTGGGTGAAGGGAGGGTTGGGGAATGGGGAAAAATAAGAACCAAGATAAGTCTTTTAGGGGTACCGAGATCCCAATGATGAATGTAACTATATTGTATACCTAAACTGTACCAATAAACTTAGTAAAGATGAAAAAAAAAAAGTTACCAATGACCTCCACATTTCTAAATCTGATGATCAGTTTCTAGGCTCTTTCTAGTTAATATATCTGCAGAATCAATGTAACAGACTACTGGTTCTAGATTCTGGAAACACTTTCTTCCCATTAGATCCAGGATATTGCCTCCATTGAACTTTCTCCTCCCTTACTGACTATACCTTCCCGATCTCCTTGTTTATTTCTTTAACCCTCTCTGTCCTTTGAGGGTTGGAACACTTCATATTCCTATCCTACAAACTGTACTTTTAAAATAGGTCCCTAACATGTCTGCCTCTCATACCCCTACCACTGCTACACTGATCTAAGCCCCAGTCCTGAGGACTGCAGTGGCTTCACAACTACCACCCCACTTCTGGCATCAGTCGGTCCACAACACAGCAGTCAGAGTGATCCTTGGGAAATTAACGTCAGGGCATGCCACTTCCCTGAACAGAGCCCTCCAGTTGCTTTCCACTGTGCGCAGAGTCAAAGCCACAGCCCTGACAGGGTGACATTCAAGACTACTCACTGTATCTGGTCCCACTGCCCATTCTCTCCCAACCTCCTCTAGGCTTCTGCTTTCTCAATGCATTCAAGTACATCCACCTTTCTGCTGTTTTGTAAACACAATAGCCACTTCCTGTCTCAAGAGCTTTGAGATAGCCATTGCCTCTCTTGCAAGCTATTCTCCAAGGTGTTGGCACGGCTTGCTCCCTGTATAGGTAGCTATTCTCACAATAACACTGCAGAACTGAAACATTCCCTCACCTTCTCAGGGAGGCCTACCCTATATGAAATGAAGGCTCATTGTCATTTCTATGACAACTAGGGCTCCCTGTCTCACTTTAATTTCTTTTGCTTAGTTCTCATCACTGTCTAAAATGTTATAAATAATGCTAATCATTTGTTCCCCCTCTGCTGAAGGCTCATTGTATTTACTAATATATCCCCAGCACCAGGAACAAGGCCTGGCACTCATTAATCACCATGCTTTAAATATTTGCGGAGTTACTATAGAATTTAAGAATGAAATTTTATAGGCAGGGTCCCAGAATTTTTCTGTGAGAGAGTAGGCAGTAATCACAGTAGAAATGGATCTACAGAAATTAAGTAGAAACCATATTTTTCAAAGGCCTTGTAGGCTGTACTAAGATATTGGGACTTTATCCCGCAGGCCAGGGAACAACACTGAATCCTGTAAGCAGTGAACTCTTGTGAATGTGAATGTGCCTAAAATGGCTCTGAGAGCATCATGGGATAGATAGAGCAGGGTGGCCCAGAGCTCAGGCAGCAGGCCAGGGGTGTTGGATTGAATGCACAGGTAGTTAAAACTGAGCTTCTCAGTTCAAGTTGTGCGAGCAGTTGCTAACTTTGCTCACTGGCCCACCTGACAAGGGTTTCCAACAAGTGCCCAAAAGAAAATACAAAACTCAAATACTGGGAAGGAGGTCCTTTCGATCAGACCTCTTTCAACTAAGCTGCAAACTACAGGTATCATGTGAGTTTGTATTGCAAGAATAATAATCATTGACCCTTACATAGCCCCATAGAGCTTTCAAAGGATTTTCCAATTTCATCTAAAGACGCAAGGAACATCAGCCAATATAGTTAAGTATCCAGCTTAAGAAAGGTTAAGAAAGGAAACAACACTTATATCCTGAAATAACAACAGGAAAATTTTTCTAGTGAACTGCTGTGCGTAGAGTCAAATTCAACCTGGGGCCCTACTTTTCTCTCTCTCTCTCTCTTTTTTTTTGAGACAGGGTCTTGCTATCCCTACTTTTCTCTTTCTGAAACGACCATACTGGACATTACATCTTCAGAGATGGAAGGCTAGTAGTATTTTTCAACTTGGTCCCAGAGATTCTACAAAGTCCATCAGATGACTTTCCTTTCCACAGTTTAGTCACTTAAGTATGTGCACAGAGACACACACAAAATCACCAACAGGTAAAGTAGGTACTTTCCCTAGTGACTTCTGTAATGAGTTGAAGATTATACTCCGCTTCCCCCAACCACTGAGAAAGCACTCAGGCTTATAACAATATTTATGGGGCTACCAGGAGTTCCCCTTTAGTTCCCCTAATCCATTATATCCCCCTGAAAAAGTTTATTTCTACATAAATTGTCTTTATACACCTTACATGCCTTTCTTCCTTGGCAGAAACCCAATCTGACCATTGGAATGCTCAGCCTGAGCAATTCATTTCATATCAATACACAGACTTTCGCAGGTAGAAGTAGTTTTACAAATTATCTAGTGTCTGTAACCTTTTCTGGGCAGAAAAAAAAAAAAAGCTCTAAGTTCAACAAGCAAGGGGAGGTTAAAGGGAAGAAAACCAATGCTTATTAAGTTCCTGTCATAATCAGGCCTGTGGCAGGCAGAATCCCTCCCATCCATGACTTCCTATATCCCTCCTTGAGGCAAAAAAATCTTTAAGGCAAATGTGTTAGTCAGGATTCTCCACAGAAAAAGGAACAGGGTATAGATAGATAAATAGAAGGAGATAGAGAAAGAGGGAGGAGGAATATTGAGAAATTGACTGGTTATAAGGAATCGTCCACGCAATTATGAGACTGGCAAGTCCAAACTTTGCAGCATAACCATTAGACTGCAGATCCAGAAGAATCTATGTTGTAATTCAAATCCAAAGACGATCTGCTACCAGACTTTCCTCTTGCTGGGGAGAGGGGAATCTTTGATTTTGATCAAGCCTTCGACAGATTAGATGAGGTCTTCCCACACTGTTTTTTTTCCTAGTACTATAAATCAAACCCAGGGATGTTCTATCACTGATATACATCCTTAGCCCTTTTTATTCTTTATTTTGAGAGAGGTTCTTGCTAAGCTGACCAAGCTGTTCTTGAATTTGCAGTGCTCCTGCCTTAGTCTCCTGAGCAGCTGGAATTACAATGTTCAGCCTTACAGAGGGCCACTTGTCTTACTCAAAAATCCATACATTCAGGGCTGGGGATTTAGCTCAGTCATAGAGTGCTAGCTCACGTAGCATGTGTGAGGCCCCAGGTTCTATCTTCAGCATGGAGGGAAGGGGGAAGCACCCATTTAAATGTTCACTTCACCAGAAACACCTAGAATCATGTCTGACCAAATATGCAAGTACGGCTGGTCCAAGCTAAAACATTTTTTTTTTTTGTACTGGGGATCAAACTCGGGACCTCATGCTTGCGAGGCAGGCTGCAGAACCACTGAGCTAAATCTCTGGCCCTAAAACATAAAATTAATTATCACTGTAGATAATATAATTTTATAAATAGAATTGAACACTGGACCCCCAAAAAAAATCTACACCATTTAGCATAGATTCGCTGGACCTGGAACTTGGGACTCTTATACCCCAGAGAGTCCTTTCTTCCTACTAAATGTTTTGCTCTTCAAAGAAAATAACATTATTGAGCACCTGATATTCTAGTATTTGCCAGACTCTCTGTTAAATAATTTACACAAGTGCCCATTTAACAGATTGCTATTGTATGGATAAGAAAATGGAATCTTAACCGTTCAGTAACAAGCCCAAAGGAGCAGACAAGTACTGGCATTTGATATAGGTCTGTGTGGTTCTAATACTTCCCACTATCTGGCATTTTTCATGACATATTCCCTGCTGCTTTTGTTTCTGTCTGTTGAGCAAGGATGTAATTTCTCCCCTAAATTTAAAGAAATGATGCGGAGTTTTTCTCTACTATTTCTTTAGTTCAAAGTGAGTTTTCAGGTATCAGATATATAAGATGAGGAAAATGATTTAAGTATATATAAATTAGTATATATATAAAATTACATATGTTAATATATAAACTGTACACATACAAATTCTTTCACATCAAAATGAATACCATCCCAAATTTTTTTAAAGAAACTATTCCAGACAATTACTCTATTACTCAAAATCCTTTTGTAGCTTCTCTGATGAAATTGCCTTCAGGGCCTGTATCACTTGCTTTTCTAAAGTAGTTTTAACGTTAGCAAGTTTCATTGTTTGATTAGATTTTTGGGAAACAGCCCAAAATCACCTGGTGCCAAATCTGGTAAAGAAGGTACATGATCAAGCTCATACAATTCACATTAGGAGTCAAAACTGATGTGACCTGGGGGCAGGTCTGAAAAGGAACTTCGAGAGCAACTCAGTCTCACTCTGAGCAACGACAGAAACATGAGCGCCAAAATGACAGCAAAACTGAATAAACATTGAAGTCAGAGGACGGTACCTTTCAAGTTGATGATGCAGGACAGAGAATGGCCCATTTGTTCTGTCCTAGTGTTGGCCACATATTAAAAGCTCTTTTTTAAAAATGGGCAATATTTGTAAGAATCTCTGGGAGTGAGAGATTCTTACATACTCGCTGGTTTGTTTGTGCCAGATGAAGACAGTGCCAGGAGCTATAATACCTTGACAGTTGCAGTCCAAAGATTTTTCTCTTTTTATTTTTTCTGTTCTTTTTATTTTTGTTTGTTTGTTGTTTGTTTGTTTTAGATTCTGGTTAATCAGAAATAATCAGGCAAAAAGTTTTTCTTGGAATTATATTCTCCTTTTTCAGTGAGCACAAAGGAAATGTAAGGGGGGAAAGTATTCCCTCTCCAAAAGCAAATGAGAGAACTGTAAGTCTTTAAAGTTTAAGAACAAATGACTTTCTGCTGAACAGCTGTCTCTCTTAATGTCCCTTCGTAATATCCCTTATAATCCATATGTGGGAGTCCCCTTAGATTCCACACATAATTAACACTTGGCAGAAATAAGCAGTATCAGCCTGAGGCTTTCTTAAATTTCATTTAAGAAACTCAGATTTCCATGGGAGTGATTAGAGAAGGGGGGTGAAGGCCCCACTGCTCGTGCAGTATTCCCAGTTGCTGAATTTTACATGAAATATAAAGATATCCTAAGCCAGTCAAAGGGTATTTATTGAGCATCTGCTATATGCAGGACACTGTGCAGGTGCCGAGAGAGCTGCAGAGTAGTATAAACAAAGTTCCAATTTTCATTCATTTCATTAGGGTCACTACAGATCCTACGTGAGATCTGATGTGAAGAGGAGAAATTTTGACTATGGAGTTGGAAGGGACAGGAAAGAGGGAAGAGGTGAGTACACTGAAGGAGGGGTAGGGTACAGATGGCTGGGCCAGGGGAGGGTGTCTCAGGCCGGAACAACAGGACCCCAGCAGGAGAAGTGGACACCACAGAGTCCTATCAGCACATGGAGACTGAATGAGGAAGGTCTGCAAGACAGGCTAAGTATGCAGTAGAAAGCTGGCTTGGCATTTGGCACATGTCTCGGGGGTCTACTAAGTTTCGGGGACTGCTTGGCATTGGCTAGCCATGAAATCTATATATTCAAGAGTACAATGTGATGTTTGGAGATATTTACACGATGAAATGGTGACTGGTGTGTTTGGGGTTTTTTCTTGTTGTTATTTTTTGGTTTGGTTTTGGTTTTTGGAGACAGGGTTTCACTATGCAGCCTACATTAGCTTTGAACTCCTAGTGGCCTTCCTGCCTCAGCCTCCTGAGTGCTAGGATTACATGTGTGTGCCACCCTGTCCAGCCTGACGTGGTTGCTGTCATCAAGCAAATTAACACACCCACCTTCCTGTACAGTTACTCTTCATATGTGTATTTATTTGTGTGTGTCTGTGTAGTAGGAGCACGGAATACCTACTTGCCCAGCAAATTTCAACTGCTCAATGAAATACTGCTAATTGTAGCCCTCATGTTGTACCTTAAACCTCTTGACTTATTCATTTTATGACTCTGTGACTTGGTACTTTTTGACCTACACCTCAGTGTCCAACCTCCTCCCTACCCATGGTAACTGTCATCTTATTCTCTATGTATTCAACCTTTTACAAAAAATATCCACACATAAATGAGATTTTAAAGTATTTCTCTTTCCCTACCTGGCTTATTTCATTTAGCATCATGTCCTCCAGGTTCATCCCTGTTGTCTTCTGACTGTTTAGTTTTCTCACTATCAGCTGAGAATATGGATTAGGGAGTAAGTTTTGTGGCTACTTCATTTGATTTTGAATAAGTAATGTTTATAATGGTATAAAACCCAAATGACGCAAAAGGACAGAGAAATAATCTCTCCTCTCCTTCCATCCACCAGTTGCTTACTGCCCATTCCTGGAGAGTACCCAGCCTGCCCTGGGGCCGGGTGGGAATTGGGTAGAGCTCTAGTTTGAAGAGAATTATGAAGAACAGAAGAATCACTAGAGTGTTCACTTTCTGATGCTGACTTTTTGCCCAGATTACCAATTAAGAAAATGTTTAGCTAAGTGTGGTGGTACACACCTATAATCCCAGCATTTGGGTGGCTAAAGCAGGAGAATTTCAAGTTCCTAGGGCAATTTAGCCGCTTATGAGACCCTATGTCAAAAAAAGAAAGTATTGAAACTTATTCTTTCCTTAACCTTTGCAGAATTTTACTTTCTGATAAATGGCTACCATATCTTTGCTCTGCTTCGGTTTTTTTTTCAGCTTTGAGTTTATGGGTACATTTTAGAGATACAGTACAGTTACATTCATTGTTGGGATCTTGTACCTCTACATGACAAGTCTTGGTTCTCATTTATTCCCTTTGTCCCTGCCCTCCCTTCACCCCCTCCTCCCTGCTTTATAATACTAACAGTATTTTACATATTCGCACTATCTCTTCAGTCTCCCTGGTCAGTCCCTCTTAGGAGGTCCCAGGTCCAAGCACTTCTGGTCCTATCTCTCTCTCAGCTACTTGCAGGCAGTCCAGGCATCCTGGAAGCAGACTGGCATGGACTCAGACCCTTCTCACCGAGGAGTGCTAGGAGCGGAGGTAGAAACTCACAAGAAGGGGCCAGGGATTTGGCTTACTGGTTCTGTCCCCTACCTCGCAAGGGCCCAAGTTCGATCCCCCGCACCAAAAACAAAAGAAAAAGAAATAAGAAGTTTGAAGTTTGTTAGGACAGAGCCCAGCATTGTCCCAAGAACATGCTGTGGAAGTAGAAAAAAGTGAGAAATCCCCAAATATCTACTTGTAATCTTACACTTTCATTTTGTCTTTATTAAAGAAGGTATTGGGGAGTAACTGAGAAAGCCATAGGAAGACAATATGATACATTCCTCTCTCCTAAACTGGAAACTTTAAAAGAAAATCTATATACATATAAGCCACCAAACGGGCAGCAGAACAGATGTTCTACAGATAAAAATAAAATTAAAAAAAGAGAGAGACCCCTCTGGAGAGTTTAAACAGGAAGGATTAAGATGACTGAAAATGTTGAAGGTAAATCTGTAGGCCAGATGTTCTTGAACTCTTGTGACTGAAACCCATAGCCACAACTGTGACTCAGAATACACACATAAAAGCATATACCTACACACAGAACTGAAATACAAGTTGCATAAACAAGGTTAACCTGTACTAGGAGGAATGTTCTCAGAGATTTATTCCATTCTATTTTATTTTATTCTATTCATCTTTAAATGTGTGTCACATTGCACTAAATATATTTTATTACCTATAGTCTGAAAAACACCACTGTAGGCTGTGGGCTCTTTGGCACAACTTCCAGACCCTGAAACCACACTACCAGCCCTTGCTCTGTGGAGAAGCCTGGCTCTTTTGATGCAGAAACTACTGAATGGAGAGGCCTCTGACCTGGGGTCTAAACAGGAAGCCACAGCCCCCCTATGGGCTCCAGAACCAGCCTGGCTCCCCCACACCTGTGTCTCCCTTTCACATTAAAGTCTAGTGGGAGTTTATCTAAATGGTAGAAACTGAGCTGCAACAAACTCCATGAAACGTAGTGTTTACCTTTCCAGGCTCAGCAAGCGATCAGGAAACTTTTCATACCACAGACATCTCTAGACCTCAAGGCCACTTTGTTCCCTGGTCTTTACAGTGACAAATCTGAAGGACAAAGTTTTCCTGTACTTCTGAGAATGCAGGGGCTCCTTTTATGACTGTACTATTACTTGTGATGTTCTGAACACTCTGAGGCAAAATTTCTCAGAAAAAAATTTTAGCTGGTTTGACAACATAGATATGGCCAGTAATAAAACTGTATGCTCACCTGTAATTATTCATGTATGCGCGCGTGTGTGTGTGTGGGTGTGTGTGTGCGCGTGTTTGTGTACACATAAAAAATGCTTAGGGTTACATTATAGGTTTAATTTGAAAATGGTGTTATCACATAAACTTGGCCTCACATTCTACACTCACAAATCATCTGGAAAACATTTTTCAACTACTATTCTGTGTCAAGTATTTAAATGGATGCTGTAATTCACAATTAATTTGAGATTTCTACCCGCAAGGAACTTAAGCCCTGATGGAATGATAAACAAGTCCATCACATTTATAAACCTGAGTGACATAGGCAAAAGGGCTTAGTTATAGTCTACTAAGGGAACACGGTGGAGGAATGCTTGAAGGAGACTGTGGGACCATGGAGGAATTTGGGGAGGCTGTCTTAGCCACCTGCTTGTCACTGAGACACCCACAACTCAAGAATTGGCTTACTCTGGTTCATGTTTCAATTCATAGTTGGCTGACTCCAAGGAAGTGGCACAGCACAGGACACAGCAGGGGAAAGCTGCTCATGGACCAGTGACAGTAGGGGAAAGCAGGGACTATGAAGAGAGGAGTGCGGGAGGAGATAAACCCTTCCGGGTTATCCCCAGTGACCCACCTCCTCCGACCAGGCTCCACCTCCCAACACCACAGACAGCTGTAAACTCATCAGTGGACTAACCCATTGATGGTTATCACGCCTGGTAACACAGTCACCTTGCCAAAGCCCACCAGTGAGCACATCTAACTATGAGCCATAGCAGAGGTGGTGACCATTAAGCTGAGCTTTGGAGAAAGAGCAATCCTTACTTGGTGTCGAAGCAGAGAAAAGGCATTTGGAGGTGAAGGCAGAGCCGGGGCATGCAGCCAGGTGGTGAGTGTGAGGCAATCTGGACTGTTCCAAGTACTTGAAAAAGAGTCATATATATGAAGGAACAGAGAGCTAGAGAAAGAGGTAGCAGATCCCAGAGGTAGTCACTGAGCTAAATAAGTGCCCACCCAAACAATAATGATTTACTTGAACACTGTAGATTTACTGCATCTTTGCCATTGTTTCATGAGGTTTCTACAGCAAAATACACGGATTGAGTAATATATTTCACCCTCATTTATCAAACATTTTTGTGCTCAGCATTGTTAATTGTATTGTGGAGGTGAGAACATGAAGCATGGTAATATATTATGATGCAAATACCACACTGAATAAACATCTGGAAATGGGTCGTTTATAATAGTATCGTTATGGGAAAGTGAATGCTTTGGGGGTATTCCAGGGGATGTATATTCACACACAGTTTGAAAAATATACCCTTAAAATCATAAACAATGTCACACTTGTAATTTTGTCCTTGTTACCAGTAACAAGGTCTCTTCGTGTGATTTCACAGATGTCACTTACAAAGAAGTGCTCTGAGGCTGAACTCTATTGTATTAGCATTATAATTTTAGGCTGACTTCTGAGCTCCCAACCACTTAGAAATTTTTTGCCAGCTCTAGAACAGATAGCAGGGTAATACTCATTTAATTCCTTTGCACGGTAATCTGATAGCAGAATATGCTTCAGAGATTCTTTTAGGACTAGCTGGGTAATGAAATCAATCATAGTGCATAAATTACACGAAAAGTGCTGTTGGTGTCAATTACCTAAGCTCTGTGGATGTAAGTCTTCTAATTTCCTGTTAAATCAGTAATGTTACCAATCTTGCCCTATTATTTTAAATAGGACTATAACTGCAGTTGCTAGGTGTTGAGTGAGGGCACACAAATGCGAGTGAGTAGTTAATGAGTCTCACCAACTAATAGCAAGTTGAAGTTGTCAATAACAGGAATATCATAATATGACTCTCAAAGCTCCACCCTGATATCTCTGATGTTTTCTGTTTCCTTTATTATTTGCACTGTTCTACTCTTCCTAAATCAGTTTTTTGTACTGCAAATGCTAGTTGAGTGTAGGCGTTTCCATTGCCGAGCTCCTACCTTCCCCCATAGATAATGACCCTGAGTTGGTACAGGAAGTCTTGGCTGCACTTTCCCTAGTGATCTACCCACCCCCACTGCTCATAGTTACATTTCACTGACTCAGAATTTCCAAGTATTATCAGCATGCTAACTGGAAAGACACAGTCACCAGACAAAGCAACAGCCCTGAGGAGCTGGCCAAGACCTATCCCATTCCAGTTGCAACTGATGGCAAAAAGGAAATAAGGAGGACAACAATAACAACAGTACAAAACCTAGAGTACAAGGACTTTTTCAAAGAATCCAACTCCTGCTGTTCTGCTGCTTCCTCAGCGAACCCAGCCTGTCCCCCTGGAGTGGGGGAGGATAACTTCCTTAGCAATAGGCTACCAATTCACTTCCTAGTCTCTAAAAATAATAAAATTAGTCAATGGCAAATCACACTGAGTATTATTACAGGAATCACACTGGCTGAGAGCCAGTGTTACAGCTGAGGTGCAGACAGACCTGTTGGTTGGGGGTTTTGAGTACAGCACTGTCAAGCAGGGTTCTGAAGAGGCCCTGGCAGCCCACTCCTCTTAGGAAACGTCCACTCAGAGAGCACTTGACAGGAAACTACCCCACCCTTCTTCTACTTTCCTTAGTAAGGTTCATTTTCTTTAAGTCAAAGAAATCAAGCTGTCTAAATCGCCACCCTTCTTTTAGAATTTGCATTCTTTTGTCAGCATGTTGCAAATTTGAAAGCAAATATAGTTCCCTAAAACCATTCTCTAGTGTCCCTTTATCTCCAATCACAATGTCTCAGGAGCCAAAGGAAATCCTATGTCAGAGGATAACTGCTTGTGATTATCAACCTGTCCAATGTGCTGCATTAGCTAAATTCTAAACAGATTTAAAAACTGGTGATGAGCTAAAGAAAAGTCAGGTCTGAGAGTTATATTTAGTCACTTGCTCAGTTCTCTAATTGCTTAATAGACATTCTTAGAAGAGAATTTTTCTATAATGCTATAGGATTAAATGTGAAATCATAAATAAATAAATACAAAAATGGAATGGGAAGAAAGTAGCCTAGGCCACCTTCTGTACAGCTTGTCACTATGAGAGCATTTGGTAGAATTGAAAGAGGTTAAGCCTGAGGAAACTGGCAGGTCTCCCAGTACAGATTTCCTATTTCAGAAAAAGCCACTGCAAGCCTGACTGTGGTCCTGGTCTGTCTTGCATCATGCATAAGTATACTGCTGTAAACTAGACTGAAATGCTTAGAGCCATCATGCTTATTCAACAGCATGAGGCTTGGCCAGATACTTAAAGAAACAAACTCAATCTGTACATGAGGAAACTGAGCCACAGAGGGATCAAAGGAGTTACAGAACTCATTGAAATCTATGTAACATCGGGATACCCTTGGCCGGAGTCCTTGTAATATTCCACACCATTGCCAGTCTAGCCATATCTCATTTGCTTTACAGATCATAAGCTACTTACATGCTGATTAATTATCTATTTTCAACCTCTGTGACTGTAAATGAGATTTAGAAAGTTTATATCACGGGAAATCCAATGCTGCACCATGTAATGTTGAGAGACGAAATGTACTTATGATAAAATCCTCTCTGTCACAAATAACTTGGCAAAGCTGTTGAGTCCCAGGTCTGGGTACATCATGGTGTTATTAGCTATGTCTAGTCAGGTGCAAGGAAAAAGATACTAAACTTCAAGAGATATTTCCTAGTGCATAGTCTTTCACTTGGAAATTGGGTTATTTCCTGTTTCAATACAAAATTGTCTATTTTTGGAAAACGATGCTTCCAAAAACACACTGGGGAATATGGTTAAGATTTTCCAACATCAAAAAAATTCTATGGTAGGAGCAGAAACCTTCATAAACTTTAAAGTGCTGCACTTAATATCAGGAAGTCTGCTTGTTACTATTATTCTATGATTCTCCAGAATGATTATATGGAAGTTACTGGAAATTTCCAGATGGAATGAACAGATATCAGATGGTGCAGTGAGGCTCCAAGTCTGGGCTGCTGCTTGAATTAATAAAAAGACGGGGAACGAATGAAGGTGAAGAGGGAAGGAGCAAAGCCTAATTTCTCTGAACTTTTCTAGAAGTCCAGCCAGTTTTGTACAGACTCTGCTTGTCCTACCTTGGATCTTCCCTACATTGAGGGACAAGTATAAGGATGCCTTTATGAAAAGTTAACACTACTGAGGCTAGTGTAGCTCAACAGTAGAGCAATTGCCTAGCACAAACAAGGGTCTGGGTTTGAACCTAGCACTGAAAAGGAAACTACTAACACTACTAGCTAATATTTAACATGTGCTTGCCATGTGCCAAATCCTAGACTGAGCACTTGATGTTGAGTATCTTTTTTCCCTTTCCAAAAGCTCTGAGTAGATCCTTTTGGTGATCCCACTTTGTAGATGGAGGATCTAAGGTTTAGAGAGGTGAGGTAAGTGCCCAGAGCACAAGGATGGCAGATATAAAAATTAGAGCCCAGCATGTCTGATCACAACACTAATCAGTCTAGATACTAGTGGAAGTCAAAGGATATGGCTTTGAAAAAGCTGTCATTTGGAGCCTTGTCTTTCCAAAGTAGAGCAGAGTGATTAGACTATGTGGCCATTGATGCTGCGCCAATGTGAACTTAGATTATATTATCTAATGCAATGTCAGCTGCTAAAACAAACCACAAACTCCAGGAAATAATGGAATACAGTAGAAGTCTCTTTCTGTCCATGTCACAGTTCGTGTGACTTCTTCTCAGTACAAACTTCAGGGACCCAGGCTCCTTCCATCTTGTTGCTCTTCCCTCCCCTAGATCCCTGCTGTCCTCTAAAGTCAGAATATACATAGGTTAAAGAGAGTGAGAAGGGCAGGCAGGGATTTGATAGACTTGGCCTATTTATATATCACCTGGCCAAGCTCATTCATGGTCACATACCACAGAGCTAGTAAGAAATACAGTCTAATTGTGGCCCCAAAAGTAGCGGAGAATACAGGTGTTAGTGAGGGTCCCTCTCCCTTTGCTTCAGAAACCAGTATCTTCATTGGAATCTTAGTTTCTCTCCTGCCCCAGGTACATAACCCTCTGATTTCTAAACACTGTAGTGTGTACTTGACACAGTATTTTGTCCTCATGCTCAGTGTCCTGGAAATACCTTCCCCGATTTGCACTAGTTGTGCCTAGTGTGCTCTAGTGTGTTCCTTGCACTGAGGAATATAATGAGACATAGCTGTGTGAAATTCACTATTATATCTTATCATAGTAAGATATTATCAAGGAAGAAATTTCTCTCAGGTCTCAAGATAAGTAAAAGCTATGCTTTTCTTGAATTTATTTTTCTTTTCAATTTTATGAACATTTCAAATCTTAAAATATTTCCTAGTTTGCTCAGGCCACTAGGAAACTCTGAGCCACAATTGCATTTTCTCCAGACACAGGAAAGACAATATTTATTTCTATGTACAAATTTTACCCATTTTTATTATTTTCTTATCAAAATAGAAACAAATATTTTCAAACTAAGTGCTCCTTCGCTTATATTTTTGCATTTTATATTCAGAGAATCTCAAGATCATGTGGTATAAGATAAATAAAAGTAATCTCATTGGTGTGGAGTATCGCATGTGAATCTGGTCATATTTGCAATTGAGAATCTGTGCTAAATTCTATTTCAATTATGGGGGTTATTCAGAAAGACAAATGTGACAGAAACACCCCAGCTGTCAAGCTGCCTTCTGTGCACACAAAGCCCTGTGAGCAGTGGACCCTCCAAGCTAATCTCAGGTCAACGGAGGTCTCATCACAATGGTCACAGAGGTGAGAAGTGCTGGGTGTAGCATGTGTGATGAAACTGTTCTTTTAGTTAGGGCCTTTGCTTAATGAGGATCTGTAAACACATGGGACTTGTAGGAACAGTTTAGTAATTAACCATGTGTTACACTGCAAATCTACTAGGGCTAAGTAGCCGAGCGTCCTTGAGCAAGACACTTAACCTCTCCGTGCCCCTCATGTAAAATAAAGGTATTGGATCGGTGGACCAGATAATCTCTTCCAACACAATAAACCTGCGATGCCTTTGTCAAACAAATGAAAGTAATCATAGTTTCAAAAATTCCCTGAGACTTTTAGAAATAAATGACTACGTGTAGAGATAGAGAACAGTCTACAAATGGGTGAGCCAGGTGAATATTAAAGGCATTCAGGAACAACCCTGATAAAATGTACCAGCTTATCTTACCACTTTGAGCAACAGGCATTCCGTTTCACTATACAAAGGTGAAAGGTTGTACAGACAGGATGTATTCATATGAGCTGGAATTTGGCTAGAGCACCTGAACAATTAATCCATCTCTTGGCTTCGGGAATCTGATACTACTCTAAGGGCACAGTTGCAAAATTTAAAGGACACCTTGGACTTTGTCCACCGATGGGGCATGGAGAGGTTCACGCAGCCCAGCCCAAGCACAGGAACCACTTTAGCTTCCTGAAGGCCCACAAGGAAGATCCAAAGCATCTCTCGACTGTAATCGGGAGCCTGTGAGCCTGCCACACTGAGGAGAGGCCTACACTTCCAGGCCTAGGGCTAAGAATGCATTTTATGGTGAAACGAGGGATTAGCTAATCTTTCAGGCTAACAGAGGGCCAGCAACAAATGTTTCCTGTGTGTATTGTGAAATCCTGAGATGACAGAGAAGTTCCTCATTGCTTTCTGACTTTCCCTTCCCCCATAACTTCCATGGGTCACACAAGCCATTATCTGAGGCTGGCCAGCCAGATCGTGATGTGGTAATCTCTCTTTACTCATACATCCAAATTAAATCTGCTTGGAAAAAGAAGACTTGAAAATGTTTAAATCTTGTCTCGGATCCCAGTGTAGTTTATTTTTCTTTATTTAATGGCTAGTTTTATTTTTTTTTTTTAATAAAAAAATGCATTCTCTGGATACTCTGGAGTCAAAACAAAAACAAAACACCCTAGCAACTGGGCATTTCAGCAGCATCACCTGTGGTTTCATACACAGGTACTGATGGAAATAGCACAGGCCTCTACCCTGAGGTTTCCCTCAGGCAGTTCAGACCAAGGGGCCACTGGGATGAATAAATGTGAATTCTATTTTCTTTGACTCATACTGCATGCATTTAAAATTCTCTTTGGCCTTACAAGACTGACTTTCTTTCTTTCTCTCCTTCTTCTTTGTATAGGGATGGGAATTTCCCAGCCACAATGTTCCACTTCCTACTTCATATCCTTTTTCTCTTCTCATTTTATTTTCACTGCAGACCAGAGTAAAGGCAAATGTGCATAATTTGGTAGCCTATGGGCACCAAGGAAAGACTGACTAGGAACTACCTCAGCACAGCATGATTCAAACTGTTTTGACTCTCACATGCACATGTAGTAACTAGCAAAATATCAGGCCTAAAACAGGTATCTTTGTATAGTTATATTTTACTACTATTCAAGCACAGCTACAGCCACAAGGTTTTTTTGGGGGGAAGGGGAGAGGCAAAGTTTTGCTATGTAGTCTAGGCTAGCCTTGAACTCACTAGCCCAGGCTAGCATCAAACTCATGGTGATCCTCCTGCCTCAGCCACTTGAACTCTGGGATTAGAGGTATATGCCACCACTCCGGGCAACATTTCTGATATAAAAGAAGTGATGACTGTCTTTCCATGATAAATGGCTGTTTTGCCCTACTTCTTTCTTTATTTCTTCAGTAATAAATCTAATACTATGCATCTTATTAGGGAGGATTGAAGCAACCAAAAATTAGAGCAGGAACTACACCTAATTTTTATATTTTTATCAGACAATTAGCTAAGAACTGTCAATGTGCATTGTTAATTCACATACTCATCACGCAACAACGCAAACAGCATTTCAAAACCCAGAAAATTAAAGTCTCATATGAGAAGTCTGTAGCCAGTTTTCTAAATCATGGTTCTGGGTCTCATTTGTTAAATCAGAATTTTCCCAAAGCTCATCTCTCACCAAAGTCTCTTGATAGATTTCACTCTGGTTTGTATCTTTGAGAAAGTACACCAAGGCCCAGATCCAGAAGGGCTAGCTTGACTAAAACACAAATCGAGCCAGGAATTCCTGCCTTGCAGCAGCTGCCTGGGGAAGTAACAGTTAATGTGAGCACCAGAGCTCTGTGAAGACTCCAGACTAAAGGTTAAGAGGCAAGGTTTCAGCAAAAATGTTTAGAAGCTACATACCGCACAGCTGGAAGTGAAGGGTTGAGCTACTTTCTGGAGAATTTTAATTATGTGTACTTCTAATCAAGAACAATACTTGGATTTGTGGCCAGCAATAATAATTCCTCGGTTATACATAGGCTCGGGGTTTATATGGCATTTCTCATGCATTCTTTCTCATTGAACCTCAAACTGACTCTGCCAATGGGCTGTGACTTTGAAAGCCATTTGAGATCTAAGAACTGGAAGACTCCGGAAGGTGCAGTGGTTGGCCCCCTGGGAACCAGATGTGAGGGTCAAGCTGGAGCTCCCACTGTGGGTCCACTGAGCAGGCTACCTCCATTCCCAAATCCAGTCGCTCAGTTAAAGAATCCATCTATTTAGCCAACTGTCCATTTGACACAGGCGAGGCTCCTATTAAACAACTACTGAACTTCTACTGGTTCCTTTATATTCTACTGAAACACAAATGACAAACTTCCATTGTTAAGAAAGTTGTAACAATGACATTTATGTCTTTCTTCCCCCTTCTGCCTAGAGTTCTTTTTTCATTATTTTCTTTGCTTTTGTAACTCAGGTTGTGTTAGAAATTACAGGGAGGTTAAAACTAAATATACGCTGACCAAAGTGTAGAAGGAATTCACTCCTGACTTCTAGGCTCTGTGATGGAAGCTCTGACAACAGGAACAGTTTTGTCACTGTGCTCAACACAGTGTCATTTTATTTTCCTGAAAACATTTGTCCTTGCTTCAAGTGGTTTAGAGGTTAGAATGCAGGATTGGCAGGCAGGATTTGTGGTTTCTATTATTAGCACTGCCACAGTTTTATCACACAAGGGTGAGCCTAAGGAGTGTGGTTTATTGGAGGGAGAATTTGATTGGACTGACCTTTCTATGAATGAGGGGTGGGGGCCACTACCACAGGGCACCAGCTGAGTTAGGTGTCCAGACTACATTGTGTGAGCTCCTCTGTCACCGACAGTGAGGGATGATATAACTGAGGGACATGATCCTTTCTAAGGGCACTCACCGTAGAGGAATCCTACTGAGCCCCAGCCCACAGCTCTCTACAGTGGGAACAGAAATCATTATTTTAAGAAGGTTAAGCAAGGAAGGAAGAGGACCTCGAGCATTGTTTTCTAAATATCCTTCAGAGTCTGGGCACAGACCCATAAGTCCTCACCGTTGGGGTGTGTGTGTGTGTGTGTGTGTGTGTATAGCAGATGAAAAGAATATTGTTTGGAGAAATAGACAAGGAGCTGGAGGTGGTATGCATGCACATGGTCATGAATTTTGAGTTCAAATATTATAATCCAGCCCAGACCAAAGCATGAAGAAAGAGGAAGAAAACAACTATGTTCACTCTAACTCCAGGGAAGATCTATAATAGCCTTTTGAGCTAAAGGAATGAATTGAGCCAAATATTCAAAACAAATTGGGTCAGCCCAGACAACATGGACCCAAGACCACTTCATACTATTCAAAGTTACTATGAACACCTCTGCCCAGCTCCAGTCCAAGGCTCCAGGAACTAATATTAATTCAGCCAGAGAGACAAATAACTTTGGCCTAGCTTCAAGTCCCAGAAGCTATGGCTGGCGTCCTAGTACCAGCTCATCTTGATTGGTTAATTGTCTTCTTGCTTTCTCCATCAATGAAGCCCTGTGTAACATGCCAACTCAGTCCTTCTGGGAATGCCTGCAGTGAACTCAAACTCACTCATTCAATCTTTTATCCACTCAAGAAATATGTGTGTGTGTGTATGTATACACACACACACATATATATATATATTTATGCTTATTATGTGCCAAACACCGTGCTAAGCCTATGGATAGGTTGGCAACAACAAAAGCAAATAAGATAAAAATGCAAGGTCTTTGCTTAATGGGAGGCAGTGGAAAAAAAGAAAAAGAAAACAAAGAAGAAAAATCATACAAATGGGTATATATTGACAATATCTGTGAAGTGCTGGGAAGGAAAAGACAAGATGCTACAGGAGCCATTCAGGTAGCAAAGGACCTGAGGTCTGAAGATGAATGATACAGATGTTCATCTCCTGTTCTCCCAGACTCCTGGATTTCTCGGTGCTTAGTTCCTAGAATGCACACTGGGCTGCCTCCTCCCCAGAGGCTGGCTTGTCTTTGTTACACTCTACCCCAGTGCAATCAAGTGACAGGCTGGGAAAGCTGAGCCTGGCTCATCCACCAGCCCTGTCACTTGTGTCAGTATCTAGGGGTTACTGAGAAGGCTTGAGTTGCTTGGCTGTGGGATGCCTGCTGAACACATTCATTGGCTCGTTTTTGAAAGCTGAAAGTTTAAGGGTTTATTTTTTTATGCTGTATCAAAATGCCACTTCTCTGCGGAAATTGGTACTTCTAAATGGCGTGTACACCAGCTGCATTATCTATGACAACCCAGCATCTTACCACTCTGCGTCTAGGTTAACAAGCATGGAAATGCAAAAGGAGAGGGCAAAATACAGAAGGGAGCAGACATGGAAACGGACAGAGCCTGACATCTGGTGACTTTGTTGGTGGCTGTGAATACCTTTTCCTTGATTTTTTTACTTGTGTTAATAACAGTGTATTCGGTTGAAATTAATAGTTAATGCATGGAGATCATGAGCCAGGCATATGGCTAGAATCTCAGAATGAAATGATAGAGGAGGTCCCGGGAAGCATGTGCCCCGCCCCGCCCACTAAAGCCTCATGATGGACCCAGGACACCCTAGAAATACCCACTGCATTCCACCCCACCCCCAACAATGCCCACATCCGCTGAAGGCCCACATTAGTGCCAAGAGGACCCGGAAATGCACACCCGGCCTCCGGTCCCTGGGTTCCCCCACAGTACAGGGCAACAGAGTTGACAACCAACAGATCGAACTGATCAAAGAAGAAACCAACACCCAAGAAGTAAGATTCGCTTCAGGACTGTAGTCGTAGCCTTCCACAAAGACCTGGTAAGAACCAGCCTTGGGAGACAGGCTTGGAGAGGGTGAGGGTTAAGTAGGATTGTCCTCATAATCCCTGGGGCACTTGGGCTCAGACCAGTGGCCTGTATTTCGTTGTGGGAGGCCAGATTAAATGAGGGTAATTATCAGAGGGGATGGCCCTGAAGAAAGCATACAGTCTAGTGATATATTTGAGCTCTGGTACTATTTTCAACATCTTCAGAAATCAATGCTCTGAGAATTACTATAGGTAAATATAAGGAGAACCTAAATGTCTTCACTAAAATCAGAGTCCTCTTTGTTTTGATAAAGGGATGGTCATGAGTGGTTCCTAGGGTTTGTGAATATTCAGTTGACAATGTCATTGTTGTCACTGAATTTACAACCACAGACAAGGTAACATACTAGTGGCTGGCAACTGTTCTTTCTCTATGCCAATACCTGGATTGCACAGGGCAGTAATAAACAATACTCTGGCTTGCTCTGGAAGAACAAAGAACAGGGCACTGGATTAAAGAAGTTGCAAACTCTGACACAAAGATAAAATGAACAACAACAGCAACTACTACAAAAACATGAAAAGACAAGTATACAGTGGAGGGGAGAAAATCATAAGCTACACAGCAGATAGTCTGAAAAGATGCTAATGGAGATAAAGTGCTTAATGAATTTAAAGAAAATATAACTAATCATGTAATGACCTAAAAAAGATGACCTTAAAAAAAAAGAGATGCAAAACATAAATGACCAGCATAGAAAAGAATGGGAATCTATAAGAAAGTTCCAAACAAAAATCCAGAACATTAAAAAAAAAAATGATTGAAAGTAGCAAAAGTGGCCAATGTGAAGACAGAGTGTCAGACCTAGAGGAAAGGCCAATGATTGATTAATGAGAGATATCTTAAAAACAACAAGCGAAATACAAAGTGGCTGACTCAGAGAGAAATAAGAGTAACTGGAATTTGCAAAAAAAATCAGAAGACAGTACAAAGGGCATTAAAAAACCTGTTCACGCCAGTAATAAAGAAAACTTTCTAGACATGGCAAAACAATTTAACATACAGATAAGTGAAGCATATATACTCCAAATAGCCATAATCAGGAAAAAAAAACACCCCTTGCCACATAAAAATTAAAATACCAGAAATATGACACAAGAATAGAATCTTAAAAGCTGCTAGAGAAAAGCAATGAATCACCTATGAAGGAAAGCCTATTAGAATTACAACAGATTTCTCAATACAAACCTTAAAACAAGGACAGCATGGAATGAAGTGTTTCAAGCTCTTAAAGAAAACAACTTCAGGGGAGATTAAATGAGCTACCATCATCAGCAAAGGTATAAGAAATTAACAGCATGGTACTGGCAAGAAAACAGACCTGAGGACCAGTGGAACAGATTAGAAAATGCACAAACAATGCCAGACACACTCAGCCACTTCATCACTGATGAAGGAGCCTAACACCCTCACTGGAGGAAAGATAGTCTCTTTAATAAATGGTGCTGGAAAAACTTGTCTTCAACTTGCCAAAGACTAAAACTAGACCTATATATATCTCATCACGCACTCAACTAAAATCAAAATAGATTAAAGTTCTAAATATTGAAACAAAAACAGTAATCCACCTAGAAGAGTGGTTAGGTAAAAATTCTGAAGAAGTTGATGTAGGAAAAGATTTTATGAAGAAAACCTCAGTTGCCTGTGAACTAGCACAAAAAATTGACAAGTGGAACGACTTCCTATTAAAAAGCTTCTACACAGCAAGAGAAACAACCAACAGTGTGAAGAGACAACCTACAATGTGGAGAAAACAAATTTACCAGCTGTTCCTCAGACATAGGTCTACACTCTATAATATATAAAGAACTTAAAAAAAAATCATACCTCCCAAATTTGAAGACCCAATCCAAAAACTGGCCTCTGAAATGAACAGGTATTTCTCAGACAAAGAAGTAGAAATGGCAAATAAACATGTGAAAAAATGTTCCAACATCACTGGTCATTCAAGAAATGCAAATGAAAACAATGCTGAGATTTCACTTCACCGCAGAAATAATAGCTGCTATCATGATATCAACCAATAACAAATACTGGCAGGGCTGTGGGGAAAGAGGTACCCTGACTGCTCTACTGTTGGTGGGAATGTAGACTGGTATAAACACTGTGGAAAACAGTATGGAGATACCTCAAAAAACTAGCATTGGAAGTCCCATTTTACCCAGCTATTCCCCTCTGGGGTATCTTCCCAGAAGAATTAAAATAATCATACCACGGTGATATATGTGCACCCATCTTCATAGTAGCACAATTTGTAACAGTAAATACTTGGAAACAGCCCCTGACTGGATAAAGAAAATGTGTTTTTTTAAATAAAATTGAATATTAGTCATAAAAAAAAGAAAACAACTTCCAGCCCAGAATGTTCTATCCTAATTGATAAGAAATTAGGTACTTACATGATAAACAAAACCTAAAGAAATTCATGACCAACAAACTAACTTTCCAAAAAATTATCAAGGTTATATTATAAGGAGCCAATGATGCTAATAATGCCAAAAGGTCCAATAACATGAAAACATCAAGTAGGGCTAACAAATAAAGTAGAAGGGAAAAAAAGCAAAATAGTAACAGGAAATTAATACAATGACAGGAATAAGTCAGTATCAGTTATAACGGTCAATGTAAATGGATTCAACTCACCAATCAAAAGATACAGATTAGCAGAATGGATCAAGAAAGAAAATCTGACGGTATGCTTCATAGAAGAAATATTTAACACACACAAAAGAAATCATGGACTAAAAATCAAAGGACAGAAAACATTATTTTACACAATGACGACCTAAAAACAAGTAGGAATAGCTAGGCTATTTTAGGACAAAGTTGATTTCAAGCCAAAGCTGATCAAAAGAGGCAAACCAACATTACATATTGGCTAACAAAATTATTCAACAGGAATAGATAACAATCACAAGCAAGTAAATACCAAAGCATGGTGCCTAACTTCATAAAACAATTCTAATGGACATAAAAAATCCAATGAAATCAGTAAAATTTAAGTAGGGCATCTTAATACCCCACTATCACAAATGGACTGATGAACAAAAGATAAATTGGAGTTGAATTAAACCTCTGAACAAATGGACTTAATACCATAGATATATACACAATATTCCACAATAACAACAGAATACATATTCTTTTCCCCTGCACGTGAATCTTTCTCCAAAATAAACCATATTCATAAAGCATGTCTAAGCAAACGCAAAAGAATCAAAATTTTACCATGCATATTGTCATATCACAATGCAATGAAACTAGCAATCAATAGCAAAAGAAACCACAGAAAACTATATAAACATATGAAAATTTAACAACATACTCTTGAATAATCAATTATCAACGTTTTCTTGAATAATCAGTAATCAATTTCCCTCACAGAAGAAATTAAGGAAAAAATAAGGCATTTCCTAGAATTAAATGATAATCCCAGCACAACATACTGGAACTCACTGAACACAATGAAAGAAATCTTATGCGGGAAATTCATAGCAGTGAATGCCTACATCAGAAAAATACAACAAGCCCAAATAAACAACCAATAATGCATCTCAAGGTCTTAGAAAAACAAGAACAGGGCTAAGAATTTAGCTCAGTGATGAGCCCTGCCTGCCTTGCAAGCTCAAGGTCCTGAATTTGATCCCTGGTATCAAAAAACAAACAAACAACAACAACAACAAAAATAAGAACAAGCCAAACCTAGAACTTATACAAGGAAAGAAATTATAAATTTATAAATATCAGGGCAGAAATTAATGAAATAGAGTCCCAAAAAATTAATAAATTATAGATCTGGTTCTATGAAAAAATAAAACAGACAAACCCTTGCCCAATCTTACCTTAAAAAGGAAAGAAAAGGACACAAACTAATGTAATTAGAAATAGAAAAAGTGAAATCACAATGGAGACTGCTGAAATCCAGAAAATTACTAGCAGCTACCATACTTCACAAACATAAATGCCAAACAATTGGAGAACTCAGAAGAAATAGAGAAATTTTTAGATACGTATGACTGAGAAGACTTAAATCTTGAACAATCCAATAACACACAATGAAATTAAAACAGTAATTTTTAAAAAACTACCAAATAAGAAATGCCCAGGACCTAATGAATTCACAGCCAAATTAATTTCTACAAGGACTTCAGGGAAGATCTAACACCAATACTCCTTAAACTTTTAATTAAATTTTGAGGGAAGGAGTACTTCCAAAATCATTTTCAGAACCTAACATTTTCTTAAGCCCAAAACCAGACAAGGATCTAACCAAAAAATGGAACTATAGGCAATTTCTCTAATGAGCATGCATACAAAAATCCTTAACAAGACACTGGCAAACAGAATATGACAAATCCTCAAAAAGATTATACACTATGACAAAGTAAGCTTCATCCCAGGGATACAAGGATGGTTCAACACATGCAAATTAATAAATATAATTCATCACATAAATGGAACCAAAAACGAAAGTCAAACAATCATCTCATTAGATGCAGAAAAAGCACAAAACAAAATCCAACATCCATTCATGATTTTAAAAACTGAAGAAAATAGATATAGATGGACCTTATCTCTCCATGATAGAAGCCTTTCAAAACTAACCCACTCCCAACATCACATTAAATGGGAAAAAGCTGAAAGACTTCCCTTTGAAATCAGCAACCAGACTAGGATATCCATTACAACCATGCCTGTTCAACACAGTCCTTGAGACATTAGCGAGAGCAATCAGGCAAGAGAAAGAAAGAGATACATATAGGAAAGGATGAAGTCAAGATATCATTATTTGCAGGTGACATGATCTTTCATGTATAAGACCAAAAAAATTCCATCAAAAGACTACTAGAATTGATAACCAAATTTAGCAGTATAGTGGGATACAAAATAAACACACAGAAAACAATAGCATTCCTGCACACTAATAATTAACTCACGGAAAAGTAGGAAAACTATCATTCACAATAGCATCAAAAAATTAAAATGCTTAACCTAACTAAAATGAATAACCTCTAACATGAAAATTATATTGAAGAGGACATCAGACAATGGAAAAATACCCCGTTCCTGGATAGGCAAAATGAATATAATCAAATGGTTATACTTCCAAAGCTGATGTACAGATTTAATGCAATTCTAATCAAAATACTAATGTCATTTCTCACAGAGCTAGAGAAAATCCTAAAATTTATATGGAATCAGAAGAGACCCAGAGTAGCAAAAGCCATACTGGTGCCAAAGCCAGTGGCATCACAATCCCATATTTGAAATTGTATTATTAAGAGAAAGTGATTAAATTATTTTTTCATAAAATAAAAAGAAAGAAGTGATTAAAAAGACTTCCACACAACGGTGACTTATTAACAACAACAAAAGAACCATCTTTTTTACCAGAGGCATTTTGACTACAGATTGAGTGAAGTGTGCTTTTACAAGTAATTGAAATATGTAGGACACTGAGGAAAGTTTTTTTTACAGAGGGGACTAGCAAACTTCTTTTCCTAACTATATTTGTGGAGTAATTTAAGATGTTAAGTTTTGGTTCAATAAATTGAAAAACTGTTGTAAAAAAAAAAAAAAAAGACTGTCACTGTCCATGTCCTAAAAGATCTTACACCACCCCAGAAAAACATAGTTGGGCATATAATTATAATACAGCATATCAGACTTTTTTATTGTAATTTTTTTTATACAGTGTATCAGTCTTGAAGGAAGACTCTGGGAGTGACATCTAACCCAGCCATGGAGGCTGTTTTGTTTTGTTTTGTTTTAAATGGCAATTGGATGACATGAGGTTGATGGGCCATAATTTACTCATTCTTTTGTGGTATATTTAACATTCTCCCTCCCCTCCACTTTTATTGTAAATAGTACTGCCCTTAACTAGCCAGCCCTGCCAGGTTACTTGTCACAAGAGTGGCAGGCTTCACTGTGATCTACCGGTGAGCTGGACTGCTGTAGTTTATCTAGTTTTCCCATCTCTTAAAGTTCTATGCAATGTAACCTTATGTAGGTAATTTCACTTTGCAAAAATATCCTTGTGTAAAGCACTTCTCTCTGATATAGCACCCAGGATTTTATATATTTCTTTCTTTCAGTCATCAGCATATATGCAAAGAGATTTAATTAATTATAGTGTTTTTAAATAAAGCGTTATTTTGATAGTAAGTCTTCAAATGGTTTAATTTTTAAAATAATATAATGCATTCTAATATTAAACAAAATATTTTGCATTTGCAGCATTTTTAAAAATGTCTGTGCCACTGTTCTTTGAGTAGAAAGGCTTTGGGTATTATCTGAGGTTTGTGCTGTCTGGGCCTTTTCTCTGCTGGGACTTACAGTAATTGAAAGTTGAGTGCAGACTTCATGACCATGTTTTTGAATTGATCAAATCATCTTAGAGTTGCTTTGTAAAGCTTAATTAATACTTTTTAAATGTTTTACAATTGTATTAAAGACATGGAAAGAAAGTTTTATCCTGAGTTCTGAAATATTAGGCTTCCACATTATATCTACAAAGAATATGAGATTTCTTTTATGTCAAAATCTGCTAACACAAAGTAAGGAAGGAAAGAACTGAGGTGATGATCTCCCTGAGAGAAACATAAGTGATGTTGTTTCCACTCCATTCCTCTGTACGTGCATTGCCTCAGAGTGCCATTCCAATCTTCAAAGCTCCTACAATCTACATCTTAGAATTTTTAATGCCTAGAACCATTGTGTGCCACGCTTACCAAAAGATGACCTACAACATTCAATCACAGAAGTTTCCTGTGCAATTTACTCAATGCCTAGAAGCCTAAAGGAAAAGAAAAAGAAAAAGGTACTGCTAAAGTACTCTATTTCTGAATTCTTACATAAAAATTCTACAAGTATATTAATGTTACATTAAAATTTTTTAAGTTTTTGTTAACGTATTCCCTTCAAACCAGTAGGATGCAGAATCTTCAACAATAAATGGATCGGCAGAATTTGATTATCAATCATGAAGAGGAAAATCACTTAATTTAATAAACAGATCATTCTCCTACCCGGATTGACTAAAAATCATCATAATAATTTCCTTTCTTCATTCTATTCAGGATAAAGGCCTTTTTGAAATGTTAGGCAACTATTTTGTTTTTGTCATACTCTTCTTTTGTATTTAAAGTATTCAATGAAATAATTGTCTAAATAAGTGACAAGAATATAATCTTTTGTAAGGAAAAAAACTTTGGCCCAGGAACATTTTGCTCTGTAGGGTTTTTAAAAAGTTAATAAAAAATTAAATTGCTAAAATGGATTCAAAATTATGATGGTCATTCACGAATTATCAAATGTGAAGACTTTTTCAAGAAACAAAACAGTTAGTATTCTTAAAACCTCCACGAATCAACCTGTTTCTTGTTATTTGGAATACCATCACACAGATCTCTTTTCCAAGACCCACCCCAAAAGTCCCTTCTCCTGTGCAATTTTCTTTCACAAACCTAGAAAGAGTAGCTTCTTTCTGAGTGCAAGAAATGGGCTGAGGTCTTGAGATAACAAAAATTTATAGACAACAGTCTCTGTTCTGCCCCTAAAATGAAGGGAAGAAGCCATAATTAGATCAGTTATCATCCAGTGGAGAAAGGACCACTACAGTAAAGCTCAAGGGAAAAACAAAAAATATTCATAGTCATCGTGGTTCTACAATCCTGTCTCTATACTTCTACCTGGACGGCTTGTATTCTGGCCAACCTCCACGCAAAATGTAGTATTCCTTTATTCATTCAAAAGTGTTCATTTAGTTTCTTCTACATGCTAGGCACAGCAAGTATTGTCTGAGTTGGATGTGGTGGCACATCCCTATAATCCCAGCACTCTGGGGGCTGAAGCACAAGGATCACTGTGAGTTCAAGGCCAGCCTGGACTACATAGTGAGTTCAAGGCCAGCCTGAGCTACACAGTGAGACCCCTGTCTCAAAAAAACAAAAACAAGAAGTCTGGAGTTTTGATACAGATATAACCCATGTCATGACGGATGCTGAGCTCAGCAGTATGTAAGAGGAAGCTGATGAATGAATGTTGAATAAATTAATTAATAATTACTGAGTTAAATTATTTGCAAACAAGGTTTAGAATGTAACATTAAAGTACACACACATTTGAGTTTAATTGGGCATGGCCTAGGAAGTTGAACTCAATAACGACAATGAGATGGGAGGAACCATACCTCAATACTATACCTACAATTTATCAATCACTTGGAAAAACTTAACTATTTTTAACTTATGAATCTTCATTACAATTAAAGAAAAACCAAAGTAACTAGAAAACACTCTGCAGGAATTACTATAAAGAAATTTCTCTGCTCTCAAAGCCATAGCATGAACAATGAGAATTTAAACATAAATTTCAATACTTTTAGGAAGCTGTTTATAAAAGCCTTGGTCACAATAGCATAGAACAAGAAACAACCCAAATATTCATTAACAGGATGATGGGTAAACATATCCTATTACCAAAATAAAAAGAAATAAACTAATGATACAAGGCAACAACATTCATTAAACTCAAAAATGCTATTTTGTTGCATGAAAAAAGTCAGGCACCAAAAAAGTACATACTGTTTGATTCCATCTCTGAAAAGTTTAATAAAAAGCAAAAGCTAGTCGGTGATGCAATAGTGATCGCCTGGACAAAGAAATTATTGGGAAGAAGGAAAAGAACTTGACAATGTTCTATATCTTATTTTGAGTGATGGTTAGTGGATTATACATAATTATCAAAATTCTGGAACTGAATCCTGAAGACTTGTGCAATGTATGTAAATAAGATAAGAAAACAGTCTTGGGCTGGGGATGTAGCTCAGTGGTGGAACAGCTGCCTAGCAGGCATGAAGCCCTAGGTTCAATCCCCAGCCCTTCCATTCATTAAACAATAAATAATATCTTGGAAACATATGTTCTAATTACCACTATTTTCTAAAATTTTATTCAAAGTGTAATTTTGGAAGCTTCATTTTATTTTGCAGGTTTTTTAACATGCTTCTAAAAATCTGAATTATTTTCGGGGCTGGGGTGTAGCTCAGTGGTACAGCACTTGCCTAGCATGTACAAGGTTCTGGGCTCAGCTCCAGCATGCAAAAATCAAAATCCCTGTGTTATTTTTGCAAATTACACACTAACATGAGTAAATAATGGGCTGAATGTTTGGTATGAATATGGTGCTAGACCAACCAATGATAGAGCCCTTTACCCTGTGAGATTCTCTTCAGAAAAGAGGGTGTGACATATTTTGTGAAGTCCTTCACAGCACCACACAGCTCCTTCCTGTGGAAGCGCATAGACTCCTGGTATCAACAGAAGGTCTGCTTTGAGTTTTTTGCCCCTGGAGATGATAGTCTTTGTGCTGACTCATCCACACCCTCTCACCTGGCCTCCCTAACCCAGCACGCATATCTGTGAAGCAGTTGCTTTGGGTGAGGGATTTAATCTGCTGAGTGTGGGACTGAAGGTCTCTCTTGCTAAGAGTATTTGACTGTATGGAAATGAGACGCCTGACCTTGTCCTCATTAGCACCCTCTTCCAAACAGCCTAGTGAATCAGCCGCTGGCACACACCAATAATAAACTGAGAACATGTTGTTGAGTTGATAGTGATATTAAGGTACACAAAAGGCCATTCTTTTCCCTTTAAATCCTTGGTGATATGAGACACATTCTCAAGCTTTCTAATACCCAGAATCATAGTCCCACTAGCACTGCTGCCCTGCTTTCCCTTGTGTGCCTTCCAAACAAATATTCAAGTAATAGATATGACTTTTACTCTACAAACAAGGGTTTATGAAAAATGTCACAATACTTCATTTTGCTCCAAAATCAAAATATATTTTGCATAAATCCACATCTTACTGGGCCTCACAATGTTATGCCAAAGCACCTGGAAACTTACCCAGAGCGTGTCACTTGGGCGGAGTCCACTTGTTTTCAGTTCATACTAATCACCATTCATGTGCTCAGCATCCAAGTTCTTATGATCACTGAAGGTCAGGCAGCTCTGCTGACTTCTGCCAAGCTCAGCACAGGTATCTTTGCTCCAAAGTTTATTTTAGTATATGTGCTGCCGAAGAGAGCACTCTCCAAAGTCTAATACTCAGTCTCTCTAGGTATACCACAAAGTCACTCCTCTCCAGGTCCTTCTCTAAGATGTTTCCCGAGGGCTGAGCAAGTGTGTCCACTACTTGGAGAACAGGATAAAGACCACCACTGTTCCTCAGCCTTGAGAGTCTCCTGTGTTCTCTTTCCTTTTGGCCACTTTTCAAAGCATTCACCTTGAGATAGGATTTGTGGAGGAAAAAAGAGAGAAGAAAAAAACAAGACAATATAAATTAATATCTCAATTATGCAAACATCCACACACCCTAACAATGAAATGACCAAGATAGCTCACTTGGATTTAATATCATTCATAGGCTGTAAGAAATTGAGTTCCTACATATAGAAGCCCTCACTTCCTTTATTTATAAAATGAGAATAAGCTTTAGATCTGCTATTTTACAAGTCTATTTTAAGGACTAAAGTAAACAACAATAACCTTGTACCATTTAAAGAATCTCTTTTCAATTCATGTACTTTCCTATATCATCCTTAAAAGATATGACTGTTTATGAATGAAGGGCACAAAAGTTATATAATATACTTTTTAAATAAAGTTCCAGCAGTCATACCTTGATATATTTTACATCTCCTGCATGCCTGTTCCCTACTACTACGTTATTCACATTTTATTAATTGTGAAAAATGGCATTCCAATTATTTTCCTATTACCTCTCAGGCCCAACCCTAACTTTTTATGTGATGGTCTTATATTCTCACAGGTTAATCTATAATTTTTTTTCCTCTGTGGCTATTTTTTTTTATGGTGTTGAGGATTGAACATTGAACTCAGCACCTTCACACTAAACTATATCCCCAGCCATGTAATGTGAATTTATTTATTTTTACTTTTTCTTTTTAGCTGGGTTCTTACTAAGTTACTAAGTTATTTGGGCTGGTCCAAAACTGCAATCTTCCTGCCTCAGCCTCCCAGAATGCTGAGATTACAGGTGTGCATCACTATGCTTGGCTTCTGTGTCAATTTTTTTTTTTTTTTTTTTTTTTTTTTTTT
>NW_022900924.1:37737835-37758057 GCF_012274545.1 Fukomys damarensis | reverse complement strand
TTTTTGTGTATTTTTTTTTTTTTTTTTTTTTTTTTTTTGTACCAGGGATTGAACTCTGGTCCTTGTGCTTGTAAGGCAGGCGGTGGAACCACTGAGCTAAATCCCCAGCATTCTGTGTCAATTTTAAAGGACTATCAGAAGCTACTTTCCCATCACTGCATGGGGCTACATCAACTTTCTTGCCATACTGGCATACGAAATCAGCTCTTGAAGGAAGAATAAAGTCACACATGCTGTGGCTTTGGCTCCTTTGAGAACTTCTGCAGCATGGCCATCTTTCCTTCCTCCGATGCTAGGTGTTTTGGAGAGCTCTTTGTGAACAAGTGACCAAGGAAAGACCTGGCTTATGGAAAGCTTTTCTCAATAGCCAGGCAAATTAGAAATAAACCATTATAACCATACTCACAGCTATGCCAAACAAGCAAATGAAAAATATCACAGAAAGAATTTCTTCTCATTGGACAGAACCTGAAGCAATATAGCTCATCGTTTACTCTGGCTGGATTGAGAGATGGTCTGGGATATAAATGGGCCTACATTGCTTCATGGGTAATGGCTAATCGTTTGGCTGGACAATCACGGATTTGGAAAGAAGAGATTAGAAGACTGTCTACAAAGCAGTGTATAAACAGACCTCTTAGCTCTACACAGAGCATGAGAGTGTTTATGATGGGAATGTGCACAAAGGCATCTGCGTCACACAAAACTCTCAATAATCACATAGAAAAGACAGCCTATTAGATGGGTGTCTGCCGGCTTCTTTCCCCAAATACCCAAGTATGTGCTCAATAGCTTCATAAGCAAAATACCATGACAGCAAGAATGAAGGGCCAGCCTCAAAAACTTTCTGTGATCTGTTCATCATCACTACTGAGTGCTCAAGCCAAGAACAGGAGAGTTCAACCCTGGGCTCCTAAGATGTCATCATTTGGTGGGAAGGGGAATAATCCAGCCATCAGCTATGCTGAATCCTTAATCCAAGAGGAGCTGCAATTGTCCTCAGTGGAATTGACACTTAATTCTAGGTATTGCTTTGTCTTCTCTGCTTGCAATAATTATCTGCCAACACATCCTCTCTGTGGATTTATGGACTGCCTTATTTACTTTCATAGTGTCTCACAGAAACTCACTCCACAGTAAATATGTGTGCATACACACACAAACACCCAAACATATGTAATAATGGGCTTGAGCTCATGGAGCTCACTGGTCTTCCCACAAATACTTAGACGCACTTGAGCGAAAGGCAGAATGGCCACCTAACAATTCGGCTATAGTTCTTATTGACAGAACATCCTGTGAAGTGGAAGCGATATCCGACAAGACGCAGTGTATCCTCCAAGCCAATGGTCAATATACAGTGATTTTTAACCATAGCCGGAATCTGTAGCTCTGAACAAAGAGGTAAAAATGAAAGAATTCCTTTTGCTATTCATCCTAAGAACCCCACTTATAAAATGTATGCTTTTAGTTCTCACAGCTCTGTTCTCCAC
Source organism: Fukomys damarensis (assembly GCF_012274545.1). Taxonomy (NCBI): domain Eukaryota; kingdom Metazoa; phylum Chordata; class Mammalia; order Rodentia; family Bathyergidae; genus Fukomys; species Fukomys damarensis. Next base: position 37,756,564 of record NW_022900924.1, on the reverse strand, counting down.
TCATAAGAGAACTTACTTCTTCAAGAAAGAATTACTCTACCAGGGAAATAACAATTGTTCCATTCAGTTGGAAGCTGACGTTCCCGTCTGACCATGGGTTCCTCGTGTCACTGACCAAGAGTCAAAGGAAAGTTCAATGAGCTGGCTGGTGTAATGGATCCTGTTTACTGTATTGGTAGCTGCATGATGCTGGCATGGCAGGTGAGATCTAGAGCTGTAAGGTCTTTCCAACCTATCGACTTGTAATTTATTATGACAGGATGGCAAAAGAACTCAGATCATTCAAGAATGAATCTATAAGTCACCTTACCAGATAAGGCAAATTGACTATCTGGCTGAAGGCAAAGAGAATGTTAAATATATGGTAGTAAAAAGCATTTATAAATTTCTCCCATCCAGGCCCGACCTTGCTTAGCTTCTGAGATCAGATGAGATCGGGTGCTTTCAGGGTGGTGTGGCCATAGACGACACTTATAAATATCAACTGTGGCTTTGTAACCAATCTCAGAAATAAAGCAGAAGATATGGATAGTTTCTTCCTCATTTGTTTCTTTCCAGTTCCTTCCCCTTAATTCTCTCATTTTATATAAGTAGTGTCAGTGATAAGTTTATATAATCATCTTTAAACAAATAACTGACATCGCTTAGAGAAGGAGATGAAGAAAATTAAAGAGATTTGTGTCTCCCTTTTAGGGTGAGAAAGCAGAGGCATATTTTCACAGGAGAAACTGCAACTTGCTAGAGAGAAGCAGGCAGCTGTTATTACTGTTTTAGTAGAGAAGTTTTCAAGTGGGTAGGAGAGAGTCCTGGGGTGCCTGTTAGCTATGGGGTTGGGTAGATGGTAATACCTATAGTCTCTTGGCCCTAGACCCCTAGACTCCCCTTCTCTGTGATGTCAGCTGGGATGTAATAATCACATCTCTAAGACTCTTTGTTCAGCCCATTCTAGTTAGATTCTGCCAGTAAGAGGGGATTCTGAAGATGGGGGCGGCTAAGGGAGAGGAGGGAGGGGAGAGAGATTTGTTTCCTGTCTTCACTCTCAGCATCTCTCCAGCACAGGGACAGCAACAGGGACTCACATCTTCGAGCATCCCAAGGATGTGGAATCCCCTCTGGGGTTTGGACACCAGCCATGCAGTGCTCTCTTGCCCTCTTGGAAGCCCCAGCATAGCTGTGAGCATGCCCTTGAGTTTTCAGCCAGCTGAGCTGTGATCTCAGTCTGCCTCAGCTGCATGACAGTGGCCTCTCCCCAGTCCCCTCAAGGGCAGCTCCTTATTTGTGACCGTAGGTCCTGATGTCTCTGCCTTAGCCCTAAGCAGTGGTAACTACTTTTGATTTAACCATCTCTGGATCAGCTCATTAACTTTCCTTAATCTCCAGGATACTAATGCCTCGTATTCAACACTTGTGTTTAATATACCTAGTATGGATTCTCCTTTCCTGAATGGATTCTGGCAGACACCAACACATATTTTTAGAGTTCATAATAAAAACTAGAAAGCGTGCATATAGCCAAAATAAAAATATTCAGTATTTATGAGCATTTTTCATTCTTTTGAGTTTTAAAGAATTACACATCCTGTAGAATGCAACCTCTTTCTATTGCTGGACAGTGTTAAAAACTCGATTTCCCTTGGGGAAGCCAGTAACTATGTCAGTGTACTGAGTGGCATTTTGCCCTGCTTCTAGTCTTATTTCAAACACAGAAACAGGATGTGCTTCCCTTCCTAGAGTGCTGGAAGCAGAGATTCAAATAATTATTTAGATGTGAATGTGGGATTGTCAAAACAACGACTTTTCAAACACTGCAGACTCAGCTTTTACTGGGCACCCAGGAAGCTTTCCACATCTCTTCCTATGGTGCAAAACGAGAGCAAACCCTTTCCTGTCTTTTGGTAGAAAGGTTAAGTGGGCCAGTCTTTAGACTGACACATGAACTTCTTAGTCGCACCAGCTGTTGTGATGAGAACATGACCAGTGCATCAGTGCTACCTGGACAAAACTTTAAAGCATTGGCTTCTCAGAAAAATATGCTTCCACGGAATGTGACAACAGCAACATGCTTCCTAAAAAGCTCTGTACAGTTTGAGTAGTTTCAAAATGAGACAGCAAAAACAATAGTCTTGTGTTCCTCTTTTGCTTCCCATTTTATATTTGTGTCCCTTTCTCTGTGTCCCTGGCCCTCCAATTAGTATATGTATATAAGGACAGTTTGTGTTAGGTAGTTTGCGTTTGAGTGCATATTTGTAAGCTGAGGTGAGAGAAAGCATCTAAAATAAAGTGAGGGATCCCACAACCATGGGTACTGGAATTCATATTGTGAATAAACAAGCAACAGTCAATATTTCAGAAATGTGCTCCATTTATGCAATTCATCCCACAGAGGTAAAGTTTATATTGTGCCTGCGAGACCAGGGACTTGTTTTTTGTGTTATCCCTGCTTTTGTAACAAGCCCATTCGAGACAATGTGATCTTTCACACTGCTGTGAAGGGCCTTCACTCCATATATTTCCAATGGGTTATTATTTTAAAGAAGCTCTTGACTTTAAAAGAGGCCACCTCTAACTTGAGGTATGTTACCAATCATACTAGATTTAGTAATTGTCTGGCTACCAGAAGAAGCATGAAGAGGAGAAAACATCCAACCATTTAAAATATTTTCAGGAGCAAAAGGAACCCAAAACATTATGTTGAATGTGACCTGATGCTTGTTGTTACAGTCACTTTGTCCTCTGCTCTGCAGACAGTAGAGGAGAGAGAGTAGTTTTTGGTTGTGGAAATAACAAAGGAATATTTAAAAAGGGTTCTGTTGTTTCCTAGGGGATGAGCATTCCTGAGGTTACTTTTTCAAGGTGTTTTTCTTTTCTCAAACTACAGGGAGAGCATAAATTGCTCCACTGACAATAAAAGTGAGGACTAAAGATTTGAGAGGACTAAGAAAAATCACTGGAAATCAGAAGAAATACCACCTCCTTCAAGAAGGGTTCATTCCTCCTCCTTCTTTTGGACATCACAGTTTAGTTATTTGTTTAGACTCTACCTCTTCATTAGAAGGCAAGAAACATGTCTTATTCAGCTTGGTATATGCCCAGTTTAGCCTGTATTCAGCACAAGAAGATTCCATGTTTATCAAGTAATGATTGAATAAAAGAAGGGATGCTTGGAAACTAGATTTTAAAGCTCAGTAATGAATCTGCTTGGGTATTGAGGATAAAATTGATGGCAGAGGTTGGATCAAAATATTCTTAAAAGCACATTACTTAAAATACCAGGATTTCTGCAACAAGGCAAGGAATGATAAAGAATATGGAGGCCAAGTATAGATCAAGAATATGTGAATGAAGGGAAATAGGAATGGGAATGGGAAGGGCTTCCCACTGACTTTATTTGCCCCACACCCCGCCCTGAAAGCCACCTCACAACACCTTTGATTCATCAACTGCTGAAATAACCCAAATGCAAGATTGCACACACACACACACACACACACACACACACGTATGCACACTTGCACACACATATTTCTGTGGAATTTAATGTTTTTCCTATCAAGGAATCAGCTTTCCAGCCATGAGAACTATTTCTCAAATTATCTACCAGCAAAGGTAAAACAAAACAAAACAAAAATCTCCAAGCAGCAGTGAGGAAAAAAATATGGTGGATTGTTGAATTCCCGACATAACCAGTTTAAAATTTTCAACTGTTTGTTACCTAGGAAAAGAAATGCTCCTTTATTTTCCTGGCTTTGGTGAGTTCTAACACAGTCAGGAGACTGCCTGCAGAGTCTCTTCAGACTAACTATGTGCTGAGATGCAGACCCCAGTAACTAGCAGGAAACTGAACTGCTGCCTGCGTACTCAAGATCATGCCAAGCCACACACCCTTCTCAGTCATTCTCTGCTTCAGATCGTATTCTTGGCAGTTTCTCCCAGAGGAGCTGGAATTCTGTGCCTATCTCGAATAGGAGATGAGACCTTCTGAGATGATAAAAAGGTTGCCTAATTGCAAATCTCTTTGTCTCTTCTTTAATCCCACTACTGATTCCTGTCAAAATAATGCAAGAAAGAAAGAGAACTAGCTCATCTGTGGACTACAGATTTTTAAAAGTCTAAGTCAAATCAAGCCCCTCAGATTAGAAGGGGACTTTTTCATGGCTGGATCAGACTGTAACACCTGAAGCCACCAATCAACAGACACAGGAATTTTATGTGCCGCCTCACGTGGTACAAAATAAACGATACGATATAGCGCCTTCTATGAAACAATCTTGTCTAAAACTAAACATCAGTTTAATCAAAGCCTGAGGTCTAACTATAAATGAATAAGAGATGGAAGGGAAAGAAGACTTTGTCTACATTACAGCCACAAAGACATAAGCAGTAAAAACCTGAATGCAGAACATACAACGAACAAAACCATTTATTCAACAAGCATGAAAAAATAAGAAGAGATCAACTATAGATCTAGAGATTTCTTCAAACAAATCAACAACTCATAAAACAAAAGAAAATATTTGCAGTAATTGAAAACACTGAACTTAGGTTATTAGATGCATCTATGATATTAATATTAAGTGGTACTTTTGGTAGGTATGATCATGGCATTGTGCCCATGTTTTAAACGTCCTGATCTTATGGATAAAATGAGAAATTATCTAGATGAAATAAGAAGGGAGAAATTACTAGATTTGATATAAAGTACATGAGCTATGTTATCTCTCTGTATTATATTCTGGAGCATGCTTTAAAATTTTCAAGATTAAACAAAATAAAAACAAATACCATGACCAAATAAGAGGGTCTCCAGAAATGCAAAAATTACTTCACATTAGAAATATTTCACCATGAGAAAAGGTTAAAGGAGAAAACTATTTGATCAATAAATGTTAAAAGGGCCTTGAATATGCAGTAGTCGTAAATTTAATAACAACAAAAAATCTGAAACAACAGAGGATTTGTTAATGTATTAGGGTACCATTATTGTATAAATGCTATGTATTTATTTAAAATAATGTTGTAGAAGACTAGCAAGAAACATAAAAACATGTTCATAAGGTAGTAAATGAAAAAATGTTTACCCAAGAGTGAGGTAGTATATTTCACTTTATATTTATCTACCAAAATATTAACAGTGGTTAGATGTGGGGTTTGGTTTGGGTTGGTTTGTAATTTTTATTTTCTTTTTTCCCCCCATTAAGGTTATTGGTACATTTAAAGCAAACAATACAGTTATATTTATCATTGGGATCTTGTACCTTTACATGATGTCTTGGTTCTCATTTTTTCACCATATCCCTGCCCTCCCTTCACCCCCTTCACCCTTCCCTATTTACAAAGACTTTGTTTGCATTTCTTCCTTTTTGCGTATTTTTTCTTTTCCCTTATGTCCTTTCCCCTCCACTTTCCACTTCCCCTTTCGCCATTTACTTCCTATGTCACACTCTCAATGATACCATTTGAACCTTATTTACACTTTTAGTTTTTCATACCAGACAAATATAATTTTTATTTTCTTCTTTGCACTTAGCTATATTTTCCAAAATGTCTACAGAACCAGGCGTGGTGGCTCACACCTGTAATTCCAGTTCTCAGGAGGCAGAGGCAAAAGGACTGCCACAAGTTAGAGGCCAGCCTGGGGTGTATAGTGAGTTCAAAGCCAACCTGAACTACACAGCAAGAGAAGACACGGTCTCAAAACAAACAAACAAACAAAATGTCTACGGAGGACACCTTATATTTTTAACCCAGAGAAAGCATATAATATTAAACTTCTAAATTTCATACTCTTCTGGTCATTTTTTTCTGTAACAAATATATCTGAATGAACTCTTATTTTATCAACACTTCTGCATTTTTCCCAAAAGACTATCTCAAGACTTGTCAAAAATGCCTTTTTGGAATTATGATATATAGTGTTTATAGTATTGTTGATGTAATGATGTGATCATAATAAAAATCAGTGGTTCTGTGGGGAAAAAAATCCATATTTAATGCCTCTAGCCACTTTGAGATGACAGAACTGTATCAACTGTATTTTTAAATATTTCCTATTTTATAACGATGTATATGGCACAGAGGCTGAGAAATACAAAACAGAATCAGTTTTTATACAGCAGAGTATTCTGGTATTTGTTCTTTTTTCCTTTTATAATGATGTTATAAAGGACAAGAAATTAACTAATGCATTTTAGAATGATTTGTACCCTAAGTAAATTAAATTATTAAAGTTCCAGTGAAAAGGGTAGTTTCAGATACTACTTTGCTATAAGCACTTGAAAAATAAATCCAATCAAATAATAAATGATCATTAAATGATAATCAAATAATAAATGAATCATTAGGAAAAGAATTAAGCTTTACTGTGAACTGTGTTGCTAAAAATCTAATTATTTTATGTCCTATGTACTGGTAGTTCTAAAGTACTGGGAAAACAAACAAATAAAAAATGAGTAGACGAAATAGAAGTCAACATTCCTCTAAATTCCATGTTTTCCAAAACCTCATCCCTGAGCCTGAAAGTGCAGTTCTATTTGTAAGTCAGATGAAGCTTTTCCTCTGAGTGAACTTGGCTTATTTTCAGTCTAATTATTAAATTTGCATGATTGATATAAACTTACTTTAGGCATTCCCTAAAAGAAGTAAAAGTTTTACAATAAAGGCTTAAAAATAGGCTTCAGAACTACGTTATTGAACTAAAGGAGCAATTACAAGCTGCTGTTCTCATTCAGTGACTACAACTGCCCATTTAGCACAAAGAATATTTTGACTTCGCAGGGAGCTTGGTCATTTGGACTACATGTTGAATGAAATGTAGGAATATAATTTAGTATCAATAATCAACTTTCTCCGATATTTATTCTTTTACATCTCTGAAATTATCAGTCTTAAAAATACTCCTTTTCCACATGACTAGGGTAGACTTGATGGGAGTGGATCCTTGATACTGTGGCTTGGTGGCTGTATGATTCTATGTTCTGCATTTTCCTTCCAGTAATAAAATATACTGATCCAAGATCTCATGTAATCAAAATTAAATATATCTGATCTCTACATAAACTGTTGAATAGTAGCTACATTAAATGAGCAAGTTTCGCCCTGTTTTCTCACCTTTTTGACACAAGTTCCAAACCACTGACCAGAAAAACACATAATATTGAAAGTAAAAATTTGTAATATTGAAAGTTTCAACTTGAGCTAAGTTTTGACTAATATCATAAGACTTAAATAATACCATAATTTGATTCCAGTGATTTAAGAGCTATGTAAGATATAAAAGACCTTAACAAGCTACCATTTTTTAAATAGTCTTATAAAATATCTATGTTGATGCAATTTTAGAAACTGGAAGAAATGGAGAACATTTAGCTTACTTTTTTTTTTTTTTGCTACAGGAAATCAAACTCCAGTTCTTGTGCTTGGGAATTAGGCAGTGGAACCACTGAGTTAAATCTCCTGCCCCATTACTCTTTTTATTATAATAAGTTTTAAGGCAGAATTGGAGACACTATATGGCACACTATTATAAGGCATTAGTTTTTACAATTAAAATGTATTGTTTCCTATCAGTCTAAAATTATTAGAAAAGAGAAAATGAACACATACACACACACACACACACACACACACACACACACACACACACTGCATTGGGAAGCCCAGTGATAACGGCCATAAATTATTTTACAGTAGAATGATTGTTTCCAATATAAATGTATTTATATTTAAATTATTTACAAAACTTGAGGAAAATAGTTCCTTCCCACTGGGCACTGTCCTTTTTAGGAGGATTTTCTAGAATCTATATCTCCAATCTCTATGTTCCAGGTCCATATTTCTACCTGCCTCTTGGTCATCAACACCTGGATCTGCAGGCCATGCCACAAACCTGGAACTCATTTATTTACCCAACCCACCTCTTCCCCAAGGACTCCAAATCTCAGAAAATGTACTGCCTCTACAGTTATGTAGTTGTGGGGCTGGAAATTTTAACTCATAGCCCATGCTTAATTGAACACCAAATCCCACAGAGCCTCTGAAACATCCCTCAAATTTATATACCCTACTATATTACTGATGGCTTTGTCCTACTCAGGTCATTCTTTCCTCTCAAGAATAATATTTTAAAATACTCTGAATGAAGCTGTGTTTCTGATCTACATAAAACAGGAGTAATTGAATTTATATTTCCTCCTAAAACAAATAAAAAACTGAACAAATATCTGAAACAATGGTTCTTAAAGCCTGAACACTGAACAACAAAGGATCTCAAGTGATCCTTGAGAGATGGTGTTATAGTTATTATCTAAAATGTTTATTCCAAGGAGTATTGTGTTGAAGGCTTGCAGCTGGGCTTTTGAAGTGCTTGGATCATGAGGGCTCTAACTTGATCAATGGGTTAATCCATTGATGAGATTATCATTTGATGGCATTGATGGGAGGTAATGGAAACAGGAAGTGGGGCCTGGTGGAAGGGAGTGATCATGTGGGTAGGACCTTGGAGACTATATATCCAGTCCCCAGCCCTTTCCTCTCTGGCTCTTTGCTTTCTCTCTGCTTCTTGCCTGTCATGAGGTGAGCAGCTTTCCTCTTTCATGACTTTCTACCAGGCTCTTCTTGGCACAGGCCTCAAAGCAACAAAACTAGTGACCATGGACAGAAACCTCTGAAACAGTGACTCAAAATAAACTTTTCATCCTTTTAGTTCATGTATGTGTTAAGAATATGCAAAATATCGATTGTTAAAATCAGAATTTTAAAAAGTGAAATAAAAACATCAGAAAAGCACAATGTATATATTTTAGCAAATATAAGTAAAAATAAAAATTTTCCCCTAGATGAAAAGCAATAGTGGATATTTGGTATGATATTTCCACTTATATTTGCTAGTATGCATTTTTACACAACATATATTGGTCCTTTTTGAGCTCATGATACATGAAGACAACCCAGAGAACAAACCAGATATGCTGTCTGAAATAAACACAATTTATTAGTTTCAGTGAATAAAAACATCACAGCCTGCATATGCCACCAAACCAGCAGAAGCCTTACAGAATATGTATGAACCTGATGCTCCAGAAAAGGCATCTTTCTCCCTTTTTCACTTTTTGTGTCGTAATTGTCCAAAAATGGTGTCATAAATTCTGTGGTAGTAGTCTTGCTTCTAATATACTGAAATCTAATGCCTCTGATACGAAACAATTATGCTAATAAGTAGTAAAGATTCCAGACCTATAAGAGACATACTTCCAAATAATATGATGAATTTATTTCAAAGTAACATGAGTCCTAGAAACAAACTCAGCCAATATATCCCACAGAATTTGGCTATTAATTTGAGCAAATAGTTCCCTCAACTATAGCAGGGGGAACAGTGTTGATAGGTTATATGTTTTAACATGTGTAAGAGTGTGATATCTAGTTCTGGATATCAACTACTTTTTAAAAATATATTTGAGAGCCAGAAATTTAGCTGAGTGGTGCCATGCCTGCCTGGCAAGTGCAAGTCTTGAGTTTGATACCTGGTACCAAAAATTTAATTAATTAATTTTAAAAACTATTTGAAAAAGAAGTATAAAAATTCAGTAAAGCTGTAGGTTGAAGAAATAAAATTGTAGTTTTCAAAATAAAACTCATAAGCAAATCATTTTGTTTGAATGCTTCAGGTTTAGTAATATTATAAACGTTTAGTATTACATTGAAGACCTGTGGTCAATGCTTTCATAATCTCTTCTCTCTCGAGTCAGTAGAGAATATATTTTTTATGCCTATATTTTGAAAGAAACCTTGGTCAAAATTAAAAACAACAGCGCAAATGTCTTGATATCCAAATGAAACTATAAAATATTAAAATATGATTAATACTATTAACTATCCTGTAAAGCAGGAAATGTTTGGATAGTTTACTAGTATTTAAAACAACCTATATCTGTGAGAGAAATGTGGTCTCTAGTCTTCAGGGGTGTAAGTGGGTAAAGCACTGAAAATGAGAGACGCAATATAAAATAAGCTAAAAATATTTGTCAAACTAGGCACACTACCTGTCCATATCAGAAAAGGGACAGTACAAATATGAATGCCTAGAAAATCTCCCTAGCTTACTCAGTTAGTTAAACCCCTTTCCAAAGAAAGGTTTCTCTCTACAAATGAAGATTCAATAGTAATAGCAATAATGACAATAAAATGGCTAACTTACATTGAATATCATCTTGCTATTTACACAGTCCTTTTATTTAATTATCTAATTTGAGCCTTATAGTGGCTCTAGGATGTGCTTATGGTGGATACTCTCAGACCACCCCACAGATGAGGAAAATGAAGGTCAAAAAAGGGAATGGCTTTCTCCAGTTTCATTTGTCTACACTACCTTTGGTGGCTAGAATAAGATTATCTGATGGTCAGTCCTATTCTTTCCTTTGTACACTACTTTATGATAAAAGGAAGCATAACAAGGTGGTTCTCCTTAAATTTAAAAAAAGAAACCATTTTGACTTAAATGCAAGTCAATTTCTTTATTTCATTTCCTCTCATATGATTCCAATTTCTGGGTAAAGCCTGTGAAAACGTGAAAAGAAATGAAATAATGAATTTTCTCTCCCCCAACACATGAAATTTGAGCAAAATACAGACTTAAGACACCCTTAAGCATAGATTCACCAAAGACAGCCACACAAAGAAAGGATGTAACCTAATGCCATATTTTAAAAATTAATGCTTAGGAAAAGAAAGAAAATATTCTAAGAAAAGCAGGGAGGTTTAACTAAGCTATTCACCATAAGCTTGAGGCCCAAAAGTCATAGCAGCTTCAAAAGATAAAAGAAGAAAAGATACCAAGGCTCAAATCATTGCTCAAAGAAGAAATCAAACAAAACACAATGGGTATTAAATCCAGAGTCAAGCTTAGACAAAATTGACCAAGCAGAAAGAAGAAGATGAAGATAAATGTCATGGAATCTCTGAAAACTTACTACAGAAAAAAGAGAGGAAGAAGTGAGGGAGAAGAAAGGAGGGAAGGAGAGAGGAAGTAATCAATAAACTAGAAGATGACAAGAAAAAATAGAGTCAAGTGAATGTAAAATTTAAAGAAACAGTATAAATTCAATTAGGATAATATTGATAAATGGAGAAAAATTAAAATTTCAACAGTGGTCATGGAAATATCTATGCCAGAGAAAGTACAAATGAAACAGAAACTGTAGTGAAGGATATAACTGCAGGAAAACCTTCACACCCAATCCCAAATGAAGAAAAAAACTGGGTACACAAATCAGTCCCAAGAAAATTTTATCCAGAAGGCTCAAGACAGACACTACCTTGATTAGTCACTGAACATCAAGGACAAAGCAAGTGTCCTTTAGACGTACCGGAGGTATATTACCTATTATGAAGGTTAATTTTATGCCTTGACAGGGCCAAATATTTTTCCAGATGTTTATCCGAAAGAGTATTTTTTTTAATGAGATTAACATTTAAACTGGTAAACTGAGTAAGCAGATTGCCCTCCCCAACATGGCCAAGTCTCATCCAGTTTACTGAATGCATAAAAAGAATAAAAAGGGCACAGTGAGTCATGATGGCACATGCCTGTGATCCCAGAACTCTGGGATGCTGAGGCAGGAAGACTGCAAGTTTGAGCCCGGCCTGGCAACGAGCAACTTAGCAATATTCTGTTTCAAAATAAAACATAAAAATGAGCCAGAGCCGGGGATTCAGCTCAGTGGCACTGCACCTGCCTCGCAAGTGAAGGGTCCTGAGTTCCATACCCCATACTGCAAAAAAAAAAAAAAAAATCCAGGGATATAGCTCAGCAAAAAGGCTCCCAGTACCACCCTCTGAAGAAAGGCTGTGTATGAACAGGCTGCTCCTACCTGATTGAACTGGAACACAGTCTATTTCAGCTTTCAGACTCAGGCTGGACACTGGCTGCTTTGGGCTTTCAAAACTGATTTTTGGTATGAACTGGTGCCATCTGCTCTCTTGATTCTCAGGCCTTCAGACTTGGGCTCAGCTGAAACTTAATAGGGTCTCCAGCTTGCCAACTGCAGATCTTACAACTTTTCAGACTTTGTAGTCACACGAGCCAGTTCCTTACAGTACATCATATGCACATAAACACACCACACACACAAATATCCCTATTGTTCTATTTCTCTGGAGAAACCTAACATACCTAAAAAAGTAAAAAGCAAAAAATCAAACTGACCTTATGTGTCTCCATAGCAACAGACAATGCCGGAGGATTAGAGAAATATCCACAAAATTTTAATGAAAAGAATCTGTGACTCAGGAGCATTCAGTCGTGACATCTTTCTAGTAAAAAGACAATGACAGGTATTTTCAAAAGTAAAAGAACTAGGGAATAGCACCAGTGTGCCATTCTCAAAAAATACCTGACAATGAAATCTAAGCAAATAAGAGAGAAATCAAAGTAAAGATTAGAGAAGCTCCAGCCCAAACACTAGTGGGAAAGAGTTCCACTTAAATTATACTAAAACAATGGAAATTATAACTACAGAATGTAAATGCTATAAATACGGACAAGTTGAGAACAATTAATCACCATATATGTGGCAATTTATCCATATTTATAACGTGTATGTTCTGTAGTTTAGTATCTCCCAAATACCCAAAAGCTTGGTACCAGCTTGGTGTTACTGGGAGATGGAGGAAACGTTAAGAGTGGGCCAGTGAAAGGTTTTCAGGTCATTGGAGGGTGCACCCTGGAAGGGGAGAGCAGGACCCCAGCCCTGTCACCTTTCTGTCTTTGGCTTCTTAGCAATGAGGCAGGGAACTGTACTATGTTACAGGCTTCACCTCATGTGCTTGCTGCCCCTCTAACATACAGAGACCTAAAAGCAAGGGCTCTACCTGATGATGGACTAGAGCCTCCAAAGCTATAAGCCAAAATCAACCTTTTCTCTTATTAAATTGCTATCTCAGGTATTTGGCATATAATTATACATATTTATGGAGTACAATGTGATATTTTGATACATGCATACATTGTATACATTATGTCACCTCAAGATAATTAGCACATCCACGACTTCAAGAGAAGAAATATTTTTTGGAAGTTCAACAATTTTTCCAGTTGTGTTTCACCTGATTTTACTTCTCTTGAATTCAATGATTTTTGTTAAATAATAGCATTTATATCACATGCCATTTTTATACGACATATTTGAGTGTAGGCATAGAAACATACAAGACCATCCTGTGATAACTCTAGAGATTGCTAGGTGGTAGCATTCTAAGTGAGTCATTCCTATTTTTCATTTTTACTTCCCTACATAATTTGGATTATTTTTTAAAGCAGTGAAGCTGCTTCTATTTCAAAAAAAATGCTAGAAGTTAATCTGTGAAAGTTGTAACATTAATTGAAATATGTTTATTCTCTTCTTGTTATTTTAAATAAATTTTCAATTTCTAAAACTATCAAGTTGCTCCCTAGCTATCTCTTTACTATTAAAATTTGACCCAGTGCCTACAAAGGGTGATTCAAAATTCTTTCATGCATGTTTCCTTGCACTCTCTGAATAGAGAGCTATAAAATCTTGAAGGTAGGAAAATAGACCTTCACACCCTCCCAACTTGAAACGTACATGACCAGAGGGCCTGCATTTTACCTCCATAGTAAATGAGTAAAAATGACTAGGCCATTGCCTTCAAAAAGACAGAATTGGGGCCTGGGACTTAGCTCAGTGGTTCCGCTGCCTGCCTTGCAAGCGCAAAGACCTAAGTTCAATCCCCAGTACCAAAAAAAAAAACAAAAAAAACAAAAAAAAAAAACAAAAAAAACAAAAAAAAAAAACAAAAAAAACAAAAAAAAAAAACAAAAAAAACAAAAAAAAAAAACAAAAAAAACAAAAAAAAAAAACAAAAAAAACAAAAAAAAAAAACAAAAAAAACAAAAAAAAAAAACAAAAAAAACAAAAAAAAAAAACAAAAAAAACAAAAAAAAAAAACAAAAAAAACAAAAAAAAAAAACAAAAAAAACAAAACAAAAAGACAGAATTGGTGCAGATGTGGATAGTGGAAGCAGTTAGACCTAGGTTTTAATAATGATTCCCATTTTCTAACTCTATGACCATGGCAAGTTTTGTTTTTTTTTTCAATTCTCAGAGGATAAGCTCACTGAACATTATTGAACTGTTATTTATGTAAATATGTAAATACATTGGCACAGATTTGCATAGGTCCTGAGTAAATGGTATCTATTATTATTTTGAAAATAATTACAGATGCTCCCTAACCTACAGTGGGGATCATAAATCCATCATAAGTTGAAAATATCATAAGTAAAAAGACATTTAAAAAGCCAGGAGTAGTGGCACATGCCTTTCATTCCAGCTGTGGGACGGTTAGGCAGGAGGATTGTAAGTTAAAGGTCAGCGTGGCGTATTTAATGAGTCATAAAATAAAAAGGGCTGAATGTGTAGCTCAGTGGTAGAATATTTACCATCATTTGTGAGGCTCTGGTGTTGAACCCCAGTACTGAAAAATAAATAAATTCACATCCACCCATTCATTCATTCATCTAACTGACAGAATATCACAGCTTCAAAACACAATACCCTGAAGAGTGCTGGTTGTTTACCCTTAGGGTCCCACAGCTGGTTGTGAGTTGTAAATTGGTGTTGTATCACAAGCCAGTGCTGTACTGTGTAATGCCAGAGCAGAAAAAAGATAAAAGGTTCAAAATTTGAAAAAGTTTCTACTGAATATGTATCATTTTTGCATCATTGTAAAGTTGAAAAACTAGAAATCAAACCGTGGTTGGTTCATGGCCTCTGTAATTATTCCTCTGTAATTAACTGGGAAGGAGAAACTTGGAGGAAGGGTCACTTTGGAGAACACTCCAGAAGGCTCTTCGAAGCCAGCTTCCCCCACTTGCATAACAGCTAAGTGTTTTGTGTCCACAGGAGAAATTGGAGAGCCCGTACCAGGGAAACAGAATGGCTGGTTCCAACAGGGACAAGCAGTACAAGTCACTCCTTCGTGCCATGTTATGTCCCACGCACAGCATGGCCCTTTCTGGACTTATGAGAAAGGTCTCTGCTTGTTACTTCATGGTATCAGCTTTATAGCATGTGTCCAGATTAATTTTTATGAGCCCTTAGGGTATATCATTTACCAAGCTGTAAAGTGCAATCAGGTTGTTTGATTGCCCAGAAATGAGGTTGTGAGATAGTGCTGAGCTTTCCTGGGTGAATGAGTGACCAAAATGAAAACCGCTCCCAGCCTTCTTTGAGCTGAGGCGCTCAAGGGCAGGACTCGGCTTCTAGCCCTGGCCGCAGACTGTGGCCCAGTCAGTCCTCAGAGCTGTGCACACTCCTAGTGCTCCTGGGGAGGGTGTTTACAGGGCACACACGGCTGTCCAAAGAGGAACAGTTCCTTAAGCAGAGTGCCTTCATCTTGGCTTTTGTGAGGGAAGAACAAACATGAGCTTTGTAGAGAATAAAGATAAGAAAATACCGTGCTTTGGCCACAGGTCCAAGTCCAACCTCATACTCAGAAAGCCCATTCTGAGAGACCAACACTGAGTTTGCTAGGCTAACGGTGCTCTCAGTGCTGGCCTGACCTTGGTAAGCCTGGGGAGCAAAAATTTCCTGCCTCAGGAGCCAAAGGTAGGGAGCCTAAAACTATCAGGTCCATAATTGTTGAGATCATTTTTCCCACTTCAAGTTGGATCTTTGTCTTCAATTATTTTGAGCGGATACAGGACCAGGATACAAATATATTGGTACAATTCTATTAAGTGTTCTGCAGAAATCTCAACTCCCAGTTCTGTATCAAAATCTCATTTGAGTTCCAACAGCTGGGAAATACTGCATGAGCATTTTCTTACATGTCTTCCACTGCACACATCTCCCCTGCAGTGGTGAACTCTCTTCAAAGGCACAGCTCCCACTTTATGTCTCTGTAAGCTGTACAGTGTCTGGCACTAAAAGAGTTTTAATGCATGCTCAGTGAAGAAAAGAATAAAGGAATTAACATGGAAATAATTACACCAACTTTCAAACTGAATTCCTAACTCCCAATCTTCCAAACCACACTATGTTATATTGTCAGCTTCTTCCTCTATAAATATTTTATTCACTCATTCAGAACTCACAGGCTTCTATTTGCTGATAACAGAGAAGGCCTAATTCTTTCACCTGACAATCAACGTCACACAAGTCTTTTGCAAGGCAGTATTGTCCATTCCCTCCTTGCTTCCCTGCAGGTCCCTACATGTTTCTCCTACATGGTGCCCTTTTCATGTGGAGACTCCTTTCACTCTATCCCTATAAATCCAAAGTTTGCATTGCTGGACTGGAAGACCTAGCTGGCAGAGACATTCAATCAATGATAAACAATCACTGATACTTGGAAAATTAATTTCTTCTTTTTTGTTAGACTCTGCAAATATAGGGCTACGTACAGTAATAGCCCTCCATGAAAGCTGTAACAGGGCAATCTCTGTATAATGTTTGATTATAGGAATAAGTTCTGAATTACGATTCTCCAGAGAAACAAGATTAGCAGGTTGGGAGGAGGGTGGAGAGAATGGGACAGGTAACTGCGACATGTAACTGGAGGGAACTAAAACATATAGAGCAGGCTGCCAGGCTAGAGAGCAAAGGAAACATCCAGGAGTTTGCAGATAGAACTCCTTCTTACTCAGTAGAGATCAGTTTTTATTCTATTAAGGTCTGAAATACACCCTTGATTCCAAGAATAGTATTAACTAAATGGAAATAAGAAAATTCAAACAGCGCAAGTCTCCAACTTCCTTAAAACACTTAGTGTGCTGTTATGGAGGCCTGATATACCCTATACCTGCTGGGAACCAACAATTGCTCCTTTGAATTCCTGCCTCCTGGAGGAGGGGTTGAGACATCTGCAGACAGATTTTCTGAGGGAGGTAACAGATGAGGCAGCTGGAGTGTAAAGTCCAGCCCAAACCCTCAGCCTTATCTCATCATCAATTTTCATACAAGGAAATAGCCTAGGCACCAGGATGCCTTCTTTTTCTTCAGGTCATGAGTTATTTCCTCATAGTTCTCATCTAACCACCCTCACCCTTAAAACAGAAGCTCAAGAGCAAAGCTCTGTGATGTAAAAGCAGTCTAGGCCTGAATAGACTTTGGTTTATGCTCTTTTGATTGTGAGCTGGGGATGATTTGGCCTCCATGAAAATAACGACCCATGGAGTTTCTAGTTATGCATGATTATTCTCTTGACACTTGGGTGCTCTGCTGACAGGCAGAGCATAATAGGTGTGCATAATATCCATACCCTAGTGCAGAATATGGAGTACACACCCACAGAATTATCTGTCTAGCAAAATTTTCCTATTTATTTCCTCCCACCCCAAATCACAATTCTCCACTCTCACCTCCATCTTTGCTACAGGAACCACCATACACAGGAAACTAGGCTCTGCTGCCTGGCAGCTGAGAGTTCAGCAGCAGAGCAGCACTGGACCTAAGCTGGACCCTAGCCCTTCTTTGCAGCGCATTCGTTTGGGAAGCAGGGAGAGCTAAAATAATCTCTGCAGTGGCTCCACAGTTGGGTGTAAACCTCAAGTGCTTCTAGTAAGCATGTCTTCTGTTAAATGACATGAGAGGCCAAAACCAACATTCAGAGAGCAACATGGGATTGAGAAGAATCCTTCCAACCTTCAAGTCCTTGGCTCTAAGAAATCATGACCCAGCTGCATCTCTGCTCTTCCTGTATCTTGGTTATTCAATGCTTCCTGGAATTGTATGAAAAACAAAATACTAGTATTTCTAGCATCCTTCCAATAAATTGTCCTGTTGCATAAATTAGTGTTGGGTTTCTAACATCCACTTTAAAAAATCCTAAAAATTATATAATGTGGCATTCTTCAGTGATGAGATTGTATCTCTATGACAAGATCGTGATTGCTACAATTAAGTGAGATAATTACCATAAAAGTGCTTTGTCATCTGTAAAACATAATTCATGCATGTGATTCTCCTGAAATCCTTAACCAGAAATAAAAGTTTTCACTTAAAGTGCAAAGGGTGTGTTGACGCTTTATAATTTTCTTACTTTTTCATATTTGTAATATGTTAGCATTTTCATGACTTTGGGGATTATACCATATGACTTCATCTTTAGACTAATGGAATCTTGAATATAAAAACAAGGTATGTCATATAAGCATAATAATAGCAGCAGTGTATTTTATTTCTTCACTACCTATAACACTTGTATTCTGTGAAATTTGTAAAGTTAGAAAAATATCCTAGGGCTATTTTTAATATTTTTAAGCCTCCAAAGATAACTGCACTGGTACCATGTACCTATTTAAACCAGTTAATTATAACACAGTACTTCTCTGCTTTGGGCTAGAATTAGATAAATTCAGTCTGGCAGCTAAGTAGCTCATGTTGCTCAAAAGTTCTGACTGGCTGTTGATAATAGCATACACATTCCTCAGAGAAAACTTTCCTGGACCAGTAAGTACCAGCCAGTAACCTCCACACTGAATAACCACCGCACAATGGACCTGCTGATGAGAGCAGATTGGCAGCCACAATTAAGGAACATGAGATAAAATGAAGAAACAACTAACAGGGTCCTGGACAATGAAAGGATTGGTAACATTTGATCCAAAATTATTATCTAGCATGAAAGTGCCCTAGGTATGTTTCCCCAAACACTAATTCTGAGGTAAAGTTACCAAAAGAAGAGTTACCAAAAAAAAAAAAAAAAGCC
>NW_022900924.1:37720725-37737768 GCF_012274545.1 Fukomys damarensis | reverse complement strand
AGAAACAAAAAAAAAAAAAAAAAGCCTGTTCTGCTGTATAACAACAGTAAAGAAAGAAAAACCGTGTGGTGGTGGCGGTTGCTGCATGATTTCTCAATCTTTACCCTGTGGATCTCCAAGAAGGGGTTGAACCTCATTCCAACTTAACTGCCTTCTTGGCCAAGGCTTTTATGAGACTAGTAGTCTCTTTGGGAAATGTTGGTCCAATAAATGCTCATGCAGTGCTTATTTTGATCACCTGGCCCACACAGAGGTTTATAAACAGAGCTGGCCCAGCCCACTAGTAGAATATATGAAATTAAGAGTCACACCATACACCTACCAGACAATCTCTTCCACCTATCATTAAACTGCCTTCATTTCTGCCATTAAAATGTCGTTTCTTTTCCCTTATTACCCTTCCCCCTACCCATCCCACCTTCCCTACACCTTTAGCCCCTTTCTTCCCATTTCTAAATGTCAGTAATTTTATTAGGATCTTATGTATTATTGGAGTTCATTCACACCAGAGAACTATTCGGTATTTACACGTGTGACTTATTTATTTCATTTAAGAGTATGGCCTCAATATGTATCCATTTTCCTATGAATGAATCTATTTTCTCGATCTTTATGGCTAATATTCCATTTTATAGAAAAACCACATCTTCTTTATCCAGTTTCCAACTGAGTGAGGGTCAAATGAGCTGTTTCCAAGTTTTAGCTATTACAAACTGTGCCACTATAAACATGGGTGCACATACATCACCATGATATGATTCTTTTAGTTCTTTTGGAAAGATACCCAGCAGAGGGATGGCTGGGTCAAATGGAACCTCCAGTCCAAGCTCTTTGAGGTATCTCCATATTGATTTCCACAGTGGTTGCACCAGTCTGCACTCCCACCAACAATGGAGAAGGGTTCCTTTCTCCCCACAACCCAGCCAACATTTGTTGTTTGATTTCTTGATAGCAGCCATTCTTTGCGGGGTGAGGTGGAATCTCAAGTGTTATTTTTATCTGCATCCCTTGAATGACCAGTGATGTGGAGCATTTTTTCATATATTTACTTGCTGCTTTTACTTCTTTGTCTGAAAAATGTCTGTTCATTTCGGATTCCCATTTTTGTATCGGGTCTTTATATTTGGGGGGGCTGATTGTTTTGAGTTCTTTATATATCCTTGACAATAGTCCTTTGTCTGAGGAGCAGCTGGTAAAAATTTTTTCCCACATTGTAGGCTGTCTCTTAGTTCTGCTGATGGTTTCTTTTGAAGTACAGAAGCTTTTTAATAAGATGAGATCCCAGTTGTTGATTATTTCTGCTAGTTCCTGTGCTACTGAAGATTTGTTCATAAAGTCTTTTCCTATGTGAGTGTGTTCCAGAGTTCTGCCTAACTTACCTTCCAGCAAGTTTAGTGTTTCTGTTTTAATATTTAGATCTTTAATCCACTTGGATTTTAATTTAGTGCATGGTGAAATATAGGGGTCCAGTTTTAATCTGTGGCAGGTTGAAACCCAGTTTTTCCAACACCATTTATTAAAGAGGCTATAAGGGAAAAGAAAAAAAATGTGTAATAATGAAAAGAAGGAAATAAAGTGTTTGTAGATGGGGAGGGGAGGAGGGGGTGAAGGGAGGGCAGAGAAAAGGGGAGAAAATGAGAACCAAGACCTGTCATGTAGAGGTACAAGATCCCAATAATGAATGTAATTGTACTGTACCCCTAAAATGTACCAATAAACTCAATTAAAGCTGAAAAAAAAGTTTAAAAAAATAAATAAAAAGAACACCTAAATTTAGAAGAAAGTTTTCCAAATAGTTGCATAAGAGGGAAAAAAATCCATTCTTTGCACTGAAATCCCACAAGAGAAAATCTATGCTAACATGTCACTCAAAAAAAATTTATTATCATTAAAAAAATGTTATTTATTTGGCTTTGAATACTTTTTACTAATCCACTGTCCACTAGAGATGCTTCTGAAAAAAAGAAACAAATTAGACCCAATTCCCTCGAGCATTTTCATGAAAATGTCTCTAAAAGCAGAGAATGCAAACGAATGACCCTGAGTATCTGAGTGAACGAATCCTGCACACAGCTGAAAGCTCCGCACTGAGGGTAACTGTCTTGATGGGTTTAATGTTTATATGAATCTAACATTCTACATCATGATATACTTAAATATAAAATTGTTTTCAATAACTTGGCAACAAATAAATCTATACAATAAGAAGCTCCAAGCCACAGCCTGTGGCTGCAGGCAGCCCTGTGCCACAGTCCAGCAGGGTGAGGAACAAACCCTGGGGGGTGCATTTGGTGAACCTTCAGGAGGAAGCCAGGGTCCCAGAGAGCATGGCAGACGCTGACGGGCCACAGACACAAAGCCAGAAGACAGAAGGCTTGTGATTGTACGCAGCCTCCTTCAAGTGGGGTGCTCCTCCTGTCCCCAGGGGAGTGGGAGAATGAAAGGGGCAGAGCAGCCCAGAGCAGGAAAAGAACACGTCGCAGGGCTCTTCCTCCACGGCCGCTGTTTCCCTTTCCTCTCTGACACAGAGGCTGCTCTGTGCCCACAGAAACCTTTCCCTCTGCTTCTTTCCTTTTCTACTCCTTAGCCTCCTTCTCGCAACCCCCTCCACTCAGTTTCTGTATTTCCTCTTCTACTCTGTCCCAAATCTAAATGTAAGTTTTACTATTGTCTGTGGGGAGGATGGGTAGGTTCAGGGGTGCTAGACCCAAATTCTGCGTCTGCTCTGTGGACAGGAAAAAATTTCAGTTCCCTCGGCTTCATACCTTAAAGTCCAAATGGATATGTGACAGTGAAGAGAGAGGAAGCAAAGAGCACTGTTCTGCTTCTTCCATTCTGCAATGACTGGCATTGATGCCAGTGCCTAAAGTGACTTTTGACATCACTGAGTTTAGCCATTTGGAGAAACATTTGTCAAATCAACTTAAATGAAACAAACAAAATGTTGTGTTTGTTTACATATATATATATATACACACACATTTAATGCATAGATGTATGCTCAATATTCAGGGCCCAGAGAACATAACGGTAGTCATTCTTTGAGGCTGTGTGCCCTTCCTTTGGAAGGAATTTAGTGCCACCCTTCTTGTTCCCCTTGGATCTAAAAAAGAAAAAAAAAGTCCTTTTCTTGCTGCATTTCAGTCTCAGCTCTGGTACTACTCTGGTAAGTTCAGGAGTACAAACTGCAATCCTTTCAAAGCATGTGCTTTAGTTGGGCACAACAGTGCCTGCCTGTGATGCCAGTCTTCAGGAGGCTGAGGCATTGAGGATCACCAGTTTGAGGCCAGCCTAGACTATGTAGCAAAAATCCTGTCTCAAAAACAAATAACAGCAACAAAACAAAGCAGACACTTCTATCTCCAGTTTGGCTGCTTTCAGCTGGGCTCCACACATGGGAAATGGGCTTTGGGCTATTCTCTTCTTTAGCTTACTACCTGCTTCTACCTGTTCTACCTCCACTGGTTAACGGAGACAGCTGTAGAACTAAAAGGTCAGGAGAAAGGGAGGCAAAGGGGAAGAACAGTCTTATGAATGCAGCAGCCGGGGATCACAATGGCATTCTCTGGGAATGCCATTCTCTGAGAGTCCATGAGGTTTTTACTCTTTTTTTCATGGTGTTCTTGGCAGACGCCCTCACTTCATAATTTCATCTGTTGCTCTTGTGACATTCATAAGTAAACATCTTCAGAATGGTGCCTACTGAGTGTGCCATTCGCCACAATCTCCTGCTTCCTTCTTCTGAGCTCTCCTTGGTTTTCTGAGTGGCTCTCTGAGGTAGAATCCAAGGCTACTCAAAGTGTTTTGTTTTGGGTTCCTTCCTTCATTCCTTCCTTCCTTTCTTTCCTACTGAGGCTGCTTTGGGCCACAGAAGCATGCACCTTTGGCCTTCCATGCACTGAGGAAGTCACTTCCTAAAGCACACATGCTCCACTCTACAGGCTCAGCCCTCTCTGAGCCTTCAGGATGCTGTCAGAGACTTGTCCACTGGTTCCCTTCAAATTTCAGGGGACACAACACAAAACAAGTTCTCCAAGTGGTGTCCCTGAAGCCCTTTCCATGAGTAAGGGAGAAGCAACCCCTATGTTGGTAAAGGATAACAACAGCACACTGACAGCTCTCTTAAAACATCTATAAATATTTCAGTTCCAGTGGTTCTTGGCCTGTTTGACTTTAGTCTTGTTCTGTGCCAATGTGGGTGAGGGGTAAAAGTTGCAAAACTTATTTTTCAACATCTTTTGGTTGGTTTTGCCCTGCAGGTTCATCCTACAGTATATTTTGAGTTCACTCTCACAACATTTGAACTAAGATGCTATTTAGATGAACTCAGGAGTTTAAAATTGCAATAAAAGCATGATTGTTGAGGCAAAGGTCAGCCTCCACCTCCAGGAAATCAGAGTCAGGCATGGGTAGTGACTCTGACATCCACATGCAGCCATGGCTGCTGACAAATGCTAGTCTTGCTCAAGCTCTTGCTCTCAGAAAACATGAGTTAAGAGATTGGCTCAGGATCACACAATTACAAGCAGCAGGATGACGGTGAAATCAGGCTCCCTCCTGCCTACTTCTGTGGATTTCTTATCATACAGCCTTGGCCAGATCCCACCCCTCTTAGAGAAAAACAGCCGCCATGTGATGGACAGTACCTGTAGTCCTACAGCAAGAGACTTGGCCTCAAATCCTGGCATCTTCTGAGCTACCTTGGACATATTTACTGTCCTCTCTAAGCCTTCATTTTCTATCTATAAAACACTGACAGTGGTGTGAAGAATGAAATGGAAAATTGATAGCAAAGTATTTTTTAAACCTCTGTGCTTTGGAGGCAAATGTTAGTTGTCATTGTTAGTATGCCGGGGGCAGGGGGTGGTTATGGTGTTTCAGGATAATCTTGGTCTTAGAACTATGAGATCTATTATGATTACTAATTTGTGATGGTGTTTAATTAGAAGAAATGCACAACCTAAACATGTTCCACAAGTCTAGCGACTTGCTTATTGAAAAAATACAGTATGTTAAAGACAGTAGTGTGTATGTTAAGCTAATGTTATAGTTAAAGAATAGTAAAGAAAAAAATATATCATCTATAGCCAAAAGCTGAGAAAAAAATAGCTGGCTAAACAAATAAATCAGACTTCAAAGCACGTGAAACAAAGGCAGGTATCACATAGGCCTGGACAAGAGTCCTGAGCAGGAGTGCACCTCCCACAAGGCTAGGGAAGAGAGTACAGCTGCTCTCTGAAGAGTCTACTTGTACCAGACCACGAGGCCCACACTGCAATGCCACATGGGGCTGGAAGCCTTTCTAAGAGGAAAAAGACACACCAAGTAGCTTCCCCAGTCAGAGTCCCTGGGACTATTAAGTGTCAAAAGCACAGGGAAACTCAGAGCAGGTCAAGGAGCATCTCACTGAGACTTGAGGAGAAGGTCCTGGCACAAGCTTCTTTCCCAAGCAGGAAACCCCGCCTTTTATCCTTGTTTGACCTCTTCTGGTTGCAAAATACCTGAAATGCTCTCCTTTGACCTAAGAGTCATCCAGATGAAGGAGGAGGTAGGAGGAGAGTTAGAGGAGCACTCCATAGGAGAAAAACTTGAACCTTCACTGTCACCGTTTTCTGAGAGAAGTGAGAGAGATCAAAGGAAAGGGCTTCACTTAGACTAGAAAACTCACCAGTTTCGACCTTCCTACAGGGGAGTATATGGCCAAGCTCAAATCAGTTTTTATTTATGCTTAATAAAAGCAAAAGAAGCAAGTTTGGAATTAACCATGAGCATGGACCTAAATGAACTATGCAGAGAAGGCCAGTACAGCATGAAGTAGTGAGAAACATGGGAGCCAGAGGGCATGCGGCAACTCTGTGAACTCTACAGCAGGCAGCCCAGATCTACTCATTTCCGCTGCTTAAAGCTATTCCGTTTTGTGTCTTTAACCATACATGTACAGGCTAAATCATCTGTAATTTCTTTATGACATAAATGAACATTTAGTAACAGCACACCAACTTTTTGATTTGAAGTCTTTTCCTCCAGCATTATGTTTGGGAGACTCTCAGAGCCATCCCTCTGCTGGCCTACAAGTCTAGTGGTCTCTGAGTCTAGTCTTTCTGCTCTGAAGGGCAAAGGGGTACTGCCCAGGCACTGTGAAATTCACTCAGTGCCTTTGGGAGATACTAGAGCATCTAGGCAAGTCGTTATTTACAGCAGTCAAACGGGAAATGCAAACAGCAGTAAGCATCTCGGAAAGCAGCATTGAGAGATCAAATCTATGTTCAGTCATTACAATTTGTCAAGTTGGGGCCAAGTCTGATGCCCTCCCTCTGGGTTGACCACACTTACTTCACTGTTCCCTCCTTCTGTGACTACGAGCTCCTCCACCGGAGAAGGATCTTACTACTCTTCTGTGGAGGAGCCTACTTCCTCAAACATAGTACTGGCTCAATAAACACTGAACTCCTAATTATCAAACCATAAATATATTTTTTATCTAACCACCTTCTCTTCACTTGTTTTATTTCCCCCAGGGACTAATGCTCTGTCAGCAGGAACTACTGAGTGAGTGAATGGATGGATGGATATGTTAATAAATACATATTATCTGATTATATATAAAAGCATTTGTAGAGCTCGAGTATAATAGTGTTTTTTCCTAATGTTGTTTGAACATGGTACTTTTATTCATTATGATAAAAGCACCTTACATTTGTAAGACTGTGTTATTTACAAAGTGCTTTCCCCTACATTATCTGATTTAATCCTCACAGAAGTAAGGCAAAGTAGCTATTATTATCCCCCACTTAAGATAAGAGAGGTGATATGTCCAAAGTGCACCATAAGCACCGAGCTGAACTTGAACCCAAGTCTTAGCAAAAGTATTTGGAGCAGGCTTTTCCCCTAGGCTGTAGCAAGGCAAAGGTTACACTCCTCTGTAAACAGATGATGGTTCCTGAAAATGTAATGGGTGTGCAGCATCCAAGCAGGGAAAGTACCATCCCCAAACTCCTGGCAGGCTCTCCTCCAAGCACCTAGATGTTGGCTACACCTGCTTTTGAATGCACAGCTGGTCTTATGCCAGGTCATGGGACAGGCCTTACCTTTGACCATAGCCACCTGATACCAAAACAACTTGTGAGAAGGAAAGAAATACAGGCAATGAACCAGTTATTTTTTTCTACCAAATGACAACGTTTGAGGTTGATTTTTTTTTTCCTTTGACTTGAGTTGCTATATTTATGGAGATGCCACAATTACTTCTTCTGTTTAAATGCCAGCCTACAACAAGGAAGCCAGCAGGCTGGAACAGCAGGAGTCAATATTAAAACACTAGGCTCAAAATGTGGCCTGCGTCCTAAGGCCCCTGGTGCTCTTTTCTGTGCTAATGATCTGCGTGGTTGGCATTGCTGCTGCAGGCACTCAGTATCCTAGCACTGTAAGACTTCAGAAATTCAATGCAGCTTTGCAAAAAAAAAAAAAAAAGTATGGGATATTGTATCTAAATGAAGCTTCATATACAAACCAATAAGCAAAACAAAACAAGTCCAAGCAGCAGATCTTCTTTGGATGAAAAGGAGACTGTGACGAGTCAGAGGGGGTCCTTCAAATCAGAGTAGTCTGAGATACTTAAGAGAATCCTAAAAATAGGGTAACACAATCATTTTAAAGGACAGGCCTAGAAAGTAAAATACTAAGGTTAAAAAAAAAATAACTTAAAACGTCTACTAACTTGGTTCGACTCTTCTTTCAACTTCTGTGTTCCTCCTCTCTGTTTAACTGTATTTCTGCCTGGATTCCAGCCTCTTCCTCTATCTTATTCAAAGTACACTCAGTTCCACTCACTTACTCCACATAGCACCATCCTAGGGTCCAGCTTTACCACTGTGCTCAGAGAACATCGTATTTTCCTAATGCCCAAGGTCAAAAGGATGAACAGGAGCCTTGTTAAAGATGCAAATTCTTAGATTTCCTTCCTCTGCAATTCTGATCAGCTTGGGATGAAACCTGGGTCACTCTCGTAACCAATGAAGTCTGGGAAATACTTGCTATTTGTAAGGAGCTATAGATATCCTCATGCAGGGAAGGGAGAGTAAACCTACATTCATCTGTGAAGCCAGAGAAGGTCTAAGTACTGTCAGAAAGATTTTCTCTCTTCTCTATAATCAAGGAATGTCAGTTTCAGGCCTACAGGAAGAGCTTCAGCCAAACACTTCCGACCATTCGTTTTTGAAGGTTACAAGGTTTTGAAGATAAACTGCTTTCTAGCTCCCTGACTGACTTGGTTCATAGGGAAGGCAGGTTTCAAAATATAATGTCGAGCTGGGGATTTAGCTCAGTGGTTCCACCGCCTGACTCGCAAGTGCAAGGTCCCAAGTTAAATCCCCAGTACTAAAAAAAAAAGTAATGTCTACTCCTTTGCAGGCCACAGCCTTACTATCCGGTCCTGCTCAGGCACTCCCATGTTATCTATTGCAGAGTCTCCTCCAGGCCCTTGATTTCTTCCAAGTGTACTAACCTCCCAGGGCAAACTGAGCTCCTGTATCATACCCACATCATACACTTCACCGCTCTGGAAAGACACATCCCGGCTTGTTCAGCTGCTCTGTAGCCGATTTCTGCTCCCTGGGCCTACTCTTCCCTCTGCTGGCATCACCTTTTCCTTTAATATTTACATGAAATGGCTTGAGTTCTGTCCCTGTTGCTCCACTTATTTTAGGAAAAATAAATATTTAAATATATAACTTTTAAAATGTGGGGCCTGTCTCGTTTCCATTCCAGAGAACATCTGGCTATAACCTGTGTCCTCATTAAACTTGATTCCAAATAAAGTTGACTCAGCCATGACCCCATTTGCTTTTTGGCTGGTTGGAGAATAGTTAAGACCACTCTGGCCTTTGGAATGATGCTGTTATTGGTGACATCAGCCTCAAAACACAGTCGCAGAAGACACTAGGCATCTCAATATCACATCATTCCTTAATTCCTTGCACATTATTAACACAAGGTTGCAATATAAACAGACTAATGAAGACTGGAGGACAATTAGAGGGAATATATGTACAACTAGATGCTGAGTATTATTTCCAGAATCTAAAGATAGACTTTTTTTTAAAAGGTCTCACTGTGTAACCCAGGCTGGCCTTGAAATAGCAGTGCCTCCGCCTGCCTCAGTTTCCTAAATGCTAGGGTCACAGGCATGTACCACCACACCAGGTGAAAGAATTTTAAATCTGTGACAGAAATTTCCTCACAAACTCTAGTTCTTAGACTTCCTTTTGTGTCTTGAAATCTTCAAAGATCCCCTCCATAAACTTTAACTTAAAAGTACCTCTGCTTCAGATTAAATGCATTTTCCCTGGACTTTGCCCTAATTACACCCACACTGCTTTCTCACATGTGTACATGCACACGCACGCGTGCACACACACACACACACATTCTGTCCCTCTTTATGTAGAGGAGATAAGCACATTCATCTTTGGGGAACTGGTCCATATACACAAGGCATCTTGAACGTTTTTTACTTCACCTTCTGTCTTCCTCCCATTTTCCACCATCTTCCGATCCCCTTCCCATCTTTTTGCTGAACCAATTCTTTGATTCATGGATCATTTTTTTTTTTAGCATCCATTTCATTAAGTTCCACTCTGATCTTTATAATTTCTTTCCTTCTATTAGTTTCAGATGTGGATTGTTCTTGCTTTTCTAGGAACTTGAGATGCATCATTAGGTCATCTGCATGGGACCACTCTACTCTTTTTATGTTACACATATTCACGTGCACACACCTCAGAACAATCCATAGGGTAAAGAATACACAACAGTATCTCAGAGTATCCCCAACATGAGAGAGCACATGGAGATGGCGGAAATGTTTGGGAGAGGCTCCAGTAATTCATATCTTTTTCAGGTTATTGCAAACATAAGGGGAAGCTGTTAACTCCTTACCCTCTGTCTCTGTTCCTACTCATCTCCGGGTCATCTGTAAACAACACACACATGCCCAAGTGTACATACATGTGTACAGACACACGCACACACTCCCCAAATGAAACAAAAGTTCATTTTCCTTAAACAATTTAATCTGTAAATTTTTTTGACCCCTACGGGAAAAATACAATTTATATGATAATGTGGAGGAGTTATAGATCCCTTCAGCCCAACCCCCGTTGCCATCTATGCCTTCCTGCCCACCACAACCAGGCTCAGTGGACCTGCTCACACAGCATATTTGCAGCATTGTAAAAACAAAATTAAAATCAGTCCTGTGCATTTTCTACCATGTTATAACTTCATCACCTCCCAAACTCTGTGAACAAAGCAGATAAGGGATCTTGCTAGTTGTCTTTCAATATCCATCCTCTCCCTGAATAGTGATAGAATTGAGTTGGTCACATGGCTACTTAGCTAAAGACCACTATTTTAATCACTCTTGCTAAAGGGGGTCATATGGCTAAGGGCTGGCCAATGGGGTGTGTGACAGTGCTATATGCTATTTTCATCACGCTTTCTTTTAAAAAGATTCAATGTGTGTGCTCCATCCTTTACTTCCTCTCTGCTGGCTATGAGTGGCTAGAATAAACGGGGGCATTTAAGTTCAGGGATGGACTATTTTCAGACTTCTGCAGAGAAAGAAATAAGCATCTTCTTTGCCTAAGCCCACGTATTTTAGGCCCTGTTTGTTTCAGAAACTTGGGTAAATCCCTTTCAAATACAATGACCATTTTCATGCATGCCAAATCCCCTGTAGGAGACATAATTATTAAGAGGCAGAGTTGGGGCTTGGGCCCAGGACACTAACCAGGGCTTTCTTCAACTTTCCCAAAGGTGTTTTTGTCAGAGCTTGTACAATTTTCAGCAGAGTAATTATATTATGAGAGCTCACATTTTACTGTATGTCTTTTTGTAGTTGCTTTGTTTCCAGCAGTTAGAAATTTTTCTTCTGTTAAAATAATGTTGTCCAGTGATCTGTTAACTTCTTCAACAGCAGCGTCAACTTGGTCCGAAGCTTCAAGAGTACAAAGCAATTTCTGGAAGCAAAGGTTTCTTTCTCTTTAATAGATTTATCAGGTAATTTACAGTCTTGAAACATAAAGCAGAAAACTTATAACCAACGAGGATAAAAGAAGCTTTACAAAGAAGTGGTGGAAATAAAGGGTCCAGGTAATGAGCGCTGATTGCTATCGACTCAGTAACTCTTTTCCTCAGTCTTCTCCAAGTTCCTGCTGAGGCCACAAGTGAATGAAAGTGAAATGATCTTTTCATCACCAACAAAAACACTGGGAGGCAGAACTTTAATTTCAAGTCATCATTCTTTATCTTCACCAGGAAGAATAAGTCACCGTTTGACAACCTCACACTAACTGCATCCAAAGAATGGACGTTATTAACCTTATTTTCTAATTTGCTTAAATAACAAATAATAGTGAAGTCTCATAGCATTTACTTTATAGCAAACAACATTCAAAATGATTTTCACATATTAACTTTTCTAAGTCTTGCAACTCTATGGGATAGGTATAATTATTTGACCATTCTGCAGACAAGGAAAGCAAAGCCACAAATTTATTTTATATGCTGGTTAGTACACTAACCACACATTTTGGTAGCTATGAAAATTTCATCTTATACATACTTTCTGTTAACAGTATGCTGAATGTCAGTTGTTGATAGGTTGTGAGCTCTAACATTTTTACTTTTCAGTAGCCTCCCAGTGAAAACTGTAATCCACTGGAGCTAAAGTTGCTTCCTCAGCAGGCAAAACCACCTGACTGAGTTTGTCCCTAAAAGTCAGATTATTCTCAGACTTTTTCCCTTCATGTTCAGGAAAATGAGTATCTTCATGTTTTATAGAACATATCTCAGTTTTTGAAATTCGTATCATGTTGGCCATCTCTTTATTCTAATTTCAGTTATTTTTTTCCTTAGAACGTTTTTATTGCCATATAAATGTCCAAAAGAACTGGAGTGTTACTATTAAGTCTTACTTTTAGAAAAATAAGTACTTAAATACTTATCTTACAAAGCCTGTACTTAATGCAAATCAACAATGAACAAAGACTCACAAAAGGCTTATTAGATTTTGACCATTGTATTTATAGGAGAGCTCTTTTAGTCAGGTGTTTTTGTTTTTGTTTTTTTTCGGTACAGGGAATAAACTCAGGACCTTGTGCTTGCAAGGCAGGAAGCGGCACCACTGAGCTAAATCACCAGCCCTGGAAAGGTCTTTTAACGGTATTTATTTATAAGTCCTTATTTTGATTACTTCTTCAATTTTTATAATTTTTGTGTCAAAGTAATACTATCGTGTTCCATTGTAACATTGTTTCACAATATCCGATTCAACCACTGATATTTTAAAATATCTTGCTTGTCAACTGAAAACTTGAGAGTCCATATAGCTCCTCTTCTTTTAAGGTATATATGGAAAAACTTTCTAATTTTCTCTATTTTCACGGTCTTCCACTTTGGGATAACAAAGTGATTAACAAACAAGAAAAGGTCATAACTAAATTTCTTAGAATCTCCCACTGCAGACAGACAGAGCCATGTTTTCTGACCAATGAGATATAATTAACATGATTAAGTGGAACTTTTAGGAAACTTCTTTGGAAGCTGTAGAGATTCAGCTAACAAATATTTTCCTTTCCCTTCTCTTTTGCATTCCTTACAAAGTGGACACAATGCCAGACAGCACAATGAGCTCAGGCTCTTGGATAATAAAAACACACAGAAGGGGGTCAAATCAAAGTTAAGAAGGAGCTTGGTTATCAAACCAACCCAAAAATGCCTAACTTCAGGTATTATGTAAAATAGAGAAAATAAAATCTTAATTTGCCCAAACTTCTTTTTTGTTTTACTGGCAAATAAATTTTCTAACTTCTAGGTGATTAGATAAAACAGTAGCAGAGGATATAAAAGTTTTCAATGTCTTGAAGCTTAAAAATTGAGGCAGGTCTGCATGGCATAAACATTCTGTTACCCATCCATTATTTATTTTCAAATAGTGTTTGAAACAAAATCATGTTTGTGAATAAAAGCAATCATTTAAAATTATGATTCAGTTACTAATAGAGGGAAAAACGTGGGGACGGGATTTAGAGATGGAGGGAAGGAAGTGGGTGGAGAAGGGAAGGGAACAAAAAGGAATCAAGCTGTGTCATTCATTTGGTCCTACTCTCTAAATGTAAACTTCATGTACAGTAAGCATGTATTAATAAAACAAAGAGGGGAAAACAATGCTGCCATCCACTCTATTTAAATAAAATTAATTTGGACATCAAAGAGAAGACATGCACTATGGTTTTTTTCCCTTTGCAAGTTGATAAAAAAATTGCTAACATATTTTTGTTTTACATGAAGAATTTGTGTGCTCAGAAATGCATACAGTGTATAATATTGCTCACTCAAGAAAATTAATGTTAGCTTTAATAATGGAAGCAACAGGAACTTATAAATTGTAGGAATGAAAAAAGTACAAAGGTATCAAAGTGAGATTTTTCTCTATACACGATAAAATGATAACAACTGATAAATAAAACATAGCTACCATTTAAAATGTGGTAATGATGAAACAACTTCTTTAGATCTGGGAGGTTGGAGGCAGGTTTTTTTTACCCAAAAACTTGGGCTTTAATTCTTTAAATCACAGGTCAGAGCATAAGAGTCCTTTACTTGAATAAGAGGTGCATTCAGTGGACTCATGGAAGTATTACTGAGTTAATTCTTCTCTTGTGGCCAGGTCCCCAATTCATGTACAAAGTACAAAGATTTGAAGAGACCTTCTTATACCACTAATAATCCTTTTCACTAATTAATCCTAATCATATTTATATTCATTTTCTATTGCTGAACAAGAAATTACCACAAACTTTAGTGATATAAATGATACCCATTTATTACTTCACACCTTCTGTAGCTCAGAAGTCTGGTAGGACGTACAGCATTGAGTATATAGTATTTCAGCTCATAGCTTAAGTCAGGGTAACAGACTAGCCACATTTTCATCTCCAGCTCTCAGGCTTGTTTCAAGCTCCCTCAGATTGTTAGAAAAATTCATTTCCTTGTGACAGCAGACTTAAGTCCTCATTTTCATGGAGGCTCTTGGTCAGGGGAACTCTTAATTCCTCAGGTTCAAGCCAAATGCCTTCCTTCTCTCACGACTTGGCAGTATGCTTGTCTTCAAGCCAGCAGGAAAGCATTTCACTTATGCTTCACCTTCTTCTGAATAGCTCAGTCAGGCCAAGCTCACCCAGAACCAGCTCCTTTTTGATGAATTCAAGGTCAGCCAATTAGTAACCTTATCATGGGAGTTCACAGCATCATGGACTATGATTCCCTCACAGTTCCCACCCAGGATATGCACTCTGGGAGACAGAATCATTGGAAGTCTTGCAGAATCATTCCTACCTCAACCTAGAGCACGCTGTTCCTTGAAAAAGTATTTGCAATGGTTACTTTTAATTCAAAGTTCTGAAGAGCAAGGCAATGTGGAGATTCTTACCTAATTATCTTGACGTGTCACCAGTGCACTGTGGCCACCATTTTGAAATTAGGCACTCACAACTCTATGATGACTAATCCCTTGAATTAGACTAGTAAGTAAACTGCTCCTACTCCATTCTTCCACAGATGTACTTTCATACCTCCACCCATGGTCTGGGAAACCAGGAGTTTTCTCCCCAGGCCAGTTGTGTTGCATGGTCTGGAGCAAGCAGCGACAGTGCCAAGTTTCATTCAGCTAGTTCTTCAGTGTGGTGCTAGACTTTAAAACACAGAAGCTTGCTCCAGCCTTCTTAATTATGCCATGAGCTGCCTGTTATCCATTACTATATCTATTTCAGCTGAAACTTAACTAGCCAAAGTGAACTGTTATTTGTCAACACCACCATTAACCAATGTAGTCATCAACAGAATATATATGGTAGTAAGCAACAGAGATTTCAGGAAATACCAATTCGATGTGATCAAGTTAAAAGCCAATAGACTAGACCATGGCAGCAGTGGAAAGACAGCTACTGAGATTATCACTTGGTCACATGGAAAGAGGAGCCTATTCAGGAAAATCTTTCAAGGACAAAGTAATTGTGGTTATATGCAAATAGGAGATCATATGGGGAAAAAGACTGCAGACTAGCTTAGATGTATCTAATAGTTAAGGAAAATGGTGTGATGATTAATTTTATGTGTCAACTTGGCTAGGCAACAGTACCAGAATTTGGTCAAATGCGAGTCTGAAAGTTGCTGTAAAAGTGTTTTTAGATGAGATTAACATTTAGATTAGTTGACTTTGAATAATAAAGATGGGTGGCATTCAATTAGTTGAAGACTTTAAGAGGGAAAGGCTAGTTTCACTGGAAGAAGTAATTCTATCAGTAGATTGTCTTCAGAGCCGTAACATCAACTTTCCGTAGTCTCCAGCCTGTGGCCACCCTATAGCCTTCGGGCTTGCCAGGCTTAAAATTTCAGGAGTTAACTCCTTTAAAATTTCCCTCCCTACCTATCCCCCCCCACCCTCGGAAGAACAGAACACTGACTAAAACAGAAAAGCTTAATGTTTCACTGTAATTTGGGTCAAGTTGTAGAACCATAAGTGCACTAAAAAGAATACCTTACACTATGTGGCCACTGGACTATTACAATGGAAATCATAACACACAGTGCTACCCTATAGGTCGTTGAGTTTATTGCACTGCCTCATCACTTCTGTAATTACTTTTCAGCCAGTAATTAGAATGGAATGAGTCTGATGATTCATAGGACTCCCAACTCCTAAATTCTACTGAGCTTTCTCAGGCTAGCTGAAGCAGCCCTTCCTGATATTCCTGAAGAGGCAATTCCTGCCTTTCTTGAATTTCATGTAATGACCTAGATGGTGCAATTACCCTGCAAAGGAAATATGCTTCTCCTCAAGCCCCTGCCATGAAAGTCCTCACTGCCTAGAGCCCTATAATGAAAAATTTCCAGAAGCCTATTCCAAATCAAAACATGAAGGAGAAAGTTCACACATACATATACCTACAATGTGCATGTACATACACAAACAAAATATAAAATGGATCAGCAAAGATCTGGGGGACATAAGTGGGAATTATTTGAAGGGCAGGTACTAAATAGCAGTGAAGGTAGATTATCTCCCATCCCATATGCTCCTCTTTTACACTCCTCTCCTTCAAGACTTCAGGTCTTTTTATTTCTGCCTCCTCAGAGTGGGCTTGGGGCTGGCTTTGAGTCACAGTCATAAAAGATAACACAGTTTCTACCTGCCTTTCTTCTAGATGTCCACCTTTAGACCCTAACCACATTGCTATGTAGAAGCTCAGGCAACCACATGAAAAGGCCATAGGTAGGAATCCTAGCTCGGACTGCCAGCTGAGGTCCCAGCATTGGCCAGGTAAGTGAATGCACTTTCACTCATCCCAGTTTTTGTTTTGTTTTGTTTTTATGGTACTGGGGATCTAACTTAGGCTCTTGCACTTGCAAGGCAGGTGACAGAACCACTGAGCTAAATCCCCAGCCCATTCATCCCAGTCTTTGTCTTCTTAGCTGAGGCCCAAATATCATGGAAGAAAAACAAGCTGACCACTTTATACCCTTTTAAAATTGCTGACTCTCAAAATCCATAAGCTTAACAATTTTATTTTACAGTAGCACTGAGTTTTGGGTAAATTCTTATACATTAGTAACCAAAACAGTTCTTAAGCTAGTAAAGGAGGAATCTAAATTTAGACTAGACTGTTATTGAAGGGAATGCATTTATTACAAATACTAGAGACAATACATTAGGTTGTGTAGTTAGTGTATAAAGTCTTGCTTAGTTAA
Organism: Fukomys damarensis; assembly: GCF_012274545.1. Taxonomy (NCBI): domain Eukaryota; kingdom Metazoa; phylum Chordata; class Mammalia; order Rodentia; family Bathyergidae; genus Fukomys; species Fukomys damarensis. The sequence continues at coordinate 37,720,959 of NW_022900924.1, read as the reverse complement.
TTCACTGAAACCTGGATCCAATAGCGGTTTTCCGTAAGTGAAGATATAAAAAATATTTAATATTATGTAGAGGGAGAAATACACACATTTGGGATAAATTAGAATGCTGGTGAATAGCTATAATTTGAAACCATTCACATAAAGATACACATGCATGGACCCAGGTTTTAACTCAGTGGCACCATGACTACCTCACAAGCTCAAGGTCCTGAGTTCAATCCCAAGTACAAAAAA
>NW_022900924.1:37669705-37719705 GCF_012274545.1 Fukomys damarensis | reverse complement strand
TTTTCTACTTTCTGTCTTTATTTTTTTCTATCCTACTTCACTACTATGATTGTTTTTTATTAAAAGATCCAAAAATAAATGGCAACAAAATAAAAATCTCTAGTTCTGAAGAACAAGACAGGATAGTCAAAATCTAGTAACAAACTCCAAGACTTGAGTCAGTTCACAGACCACAAAGCTCATCAATGAAGCAGAGATCCTGAAAACCCTTGAGGGAAAATCTTGTATGTAAGTGGTATATAAATCTTTCTCTGACCTTCACCAATGAGATATGCAGCCATTTTGCAAGGATGACTGTATACTGTGAAAACAAGGATAACACTGTTTTGGGATTACTGAACATTGCCTCTAAGCTACAGTTGATCTCTGGGAACCTAGAGAGTTACTATGGTTCACCAGCTACAATGGGAGCTAATGGAAGCTGAGTGATAAGTGTGTTTTGAAGACTTCGTTTGAGTGGGCCCAGAGCTCCCAGAAAACCTCCTTGTTGATTTTTTGTTTTCAAAATAGAGTGTGAATAGATACATTTGAGAACTTCCCAAAGCACCACATTAGACATTGGAACTCAGAGCCTCCCCCCGAAACATTTAATCAAAATCAGTACCATAAACTTGGGGTAATCACAGAGACTAGTGACACATTAAAGACTTAAAAGATGCACAGCTAGTGGTTACCATCACATTATCATCTAATTTATTCACCTAGCATTGCAGAAGAGGCATAGGTCTTGCCAGGTGACAATTGGGTTTTTTAAAGTTTAATCAGGTTGCCTTATCATGCATACATCAAACATCACAAGGATATTGTCATTTAAGAGAATATTAATCCAGCTTTGGGAGATAGCTATTGATCTGATTCCTTCTCCTCTGTTCCACTAAAGAACATCAGGTACAGTTTGTTTTTCATCTGGCCGGGTCAAAAGAACTCTTCACTGGTTTCTCTGCTGAAGAACAGCAGGAACTCTGCCTCTGAGATAATTTAATCCCCAGAACAGCACAGTGGTTTATAAACTGATATTATTAGAATATACCTCTATACAGGAAGAGTACATACCCTAGATACTTTCACAAAATACACACATCCCAAAGGGTAGGAGACATGAAAAATACAGTAATGTCACTTTGATGAAATTTCTGGAAGGTCAGTGGTTTCAGTTTCTCCAAATGTCTCCTCCAACACAAAAGAACAATGTTGTACCACGGTTTCCCTGTCACCAAGGAAAAGAAACAATGCTTGCTCATTTTTTTAGTATTTTGGAGAAAACATATGTGACATTTGGCTATGCTTCTTCAAATAACTGAACAAGTCACCTGAAACTCTTTCAGTTTTGCACGTGCCATAAAGCAATAGAGGACACTGTAATAGAACTAGGCCATAGTGTGTGCCCTCAAGTCTTACAGAACCATATCTTTTTCAGTAAGTAACCATAGCAGAAACCCTAGGCTTGAAATTGGATTCTAGGAGAGACTGAGTGTGTGTTACACCATGTGAGTATGGAAATTAACCTGCCACAAATCATGAGTTATGTAATTTACTGAGCTAGACCGTCTGATATTCTTGCAACATTCCATCACTCCTTTGAAATTACTTATATATGAACAGGCTCAAAGCAGGTCCTGAAAACACGTTGTAAGAGCAGGTGGCATCTATTCCTGGCATACTGTGTTCTCTCTAGCCACAACTCTAGCTTTGTTAAGAAGTTATGACCTGATGGTTAAGAAAAAAAAAATATATTCCAGCTTAATTGTTTTTTGGCTCACTATCCATGCAATACTGAGAAATACCTATAGGAGCCCTTGTATTATAGAAGTGTTCTTCTATACCCATATCTGATAGTATTGTTTTTCTTTTTAATGCCGCTTTCAATCACTCCTCTTTCAAAGGGGGCTGCTGCAGCATGAAAACCCTACTCAGTGATGGCCTGAGGGTCACTGTAGAAAAATAAATATCCACAACAAGCAGACCTTTAAATAGTACATCTCCTGATCCATTTATCTACATTAATTTATGGGCAATAGTCAATAATTTTAGCAAGTCAAGCACTTCAGAGATATAAGATTACAAGACTGATGATAATCAAGATTGGAGCAAAAATCTCTCAGCCTAAATGTAAAGTTTGAGAAGATTTGAGTCTCATGAATAATCAGAAAGATACTGTGGACAGCTTTCAAAAGAAGACTAGGAAAGATGACATGTCTGGGGATTTAATCTCTTTTCACACTCACTGCAGTAATTACTGTGTGGGGTCTCATGAAAACAGTGGCCATCATTCTAGAAAGGGTTTATGCTTGGATTTAGCCTTCCTCTAAGTACAGTTTAAAGGCAGCAGTGGACAAACGTGAGTATTGTCATATGTCCCAAATCCCAAAAGGAAGAGCTAGCCACCTGATGGCAGGTTAATTATATAGGGCCTCTTCCAACATGGAGACTTGGAATATGTTTTCTCTGAAACTGACACATTCTTGACATGAATTTGTTACCTAGTCTACTAAGTTTCTGCCAGGAACACCATCTGTGGACTTACCAAATGTCACTGTGATTCATGTAACACTGCTTCTGACCATAAATATTATTTTCTACCAAAATGATTAGGATATTCGAAGAGGCACTGAGATTTCTAAACAGAGGCAGCAATTTTGGTACCTACTGAGATATTCTTCAAAATTGGAATGCTTTCCTGTAGAATACAGTATATGCTATAAAACAGCAAGAGATACATGGTGTTTTTTCCTGTTCTAGCCAGAACACATGAGCTTAGAAAGTGAGAAATGAAAATGAGAATGGTACTTCTCAGTATTTCCTCAGTGCTCACTAATAACAATTTTACCTGTGGGGTATGGTATAGCTCAGTGGAGTATCACTTGACTGGCATGCATGTGGCCCTGGTTTCAAGCCGTAGCACCTCACTAAGTTTTTTTACTTCACAATCTCTGAAACCATGTGAACACAGAAGAATATAATTTATAATACTAGCATTTCTATAGCATGCTTCTTGGTACCAGCATGCTCACTCGTGAATGCTGATGAAAGCCTGGAGTTCCTTCAAACAACCAGAACTAGAAGAGATTCAGATCCCACAGAATGAAAGTTTGAGTTGCTCCACATTAACAAATTAATCAAATCAACACTGATTTGAAAATAAAAATAAGGCAGAAGGGTTAGTTAGTGAAGAAAGTTATAAACATCAACCAAAGACCATTTGCAGAAAACACAATTGATTTTCTATTTGGCCCTTACTTATTTAATAGGCTTAATGGCATTTACCTTGTAATTTAGTCTTCATATCATAAAATGTCAGGGCAGAATTGGAAAAATATAATCATCACTCCATAGATCAGATCAATTTTTTTCTAAATAAGATTTGTAGAATCTCCTTGCTCGGGGAGAGGGTGAATTTATTTGATTGTTTATTTATTTATGTAAAGGAGTAGGTCACCTTGTTAGATGGGAACACAGTTTTTGATGCTATTTTTAACTTTGGAAAATGGATGTATGTCCACACAGGGAGTAAACTATAATAGATATCTGTTTTGTGACTGCTCAAAATACTTCAAAGACTCATCTTGTTTTTCACTTTGTCTTATTTTCTTCATTGGAATTCTAAAAACTACATTTTTACAGATTTTTAAAAAATAGTTTAAGTAAAAACAAAATTCGTTTTGCTATGTAGGAAAATGGGGTCTGCTTAGGGAATTCATTTTCTCATGATAGGAATGGCACCAGAGACTTTTGGAGTCAGTGGCCAAGACTCTGGCAGCCTCCTCTTCAGGACAAATCTGTGGAGGGGTTCTGGAGTCATTAGCCCTGTTCCGTGGTGTGCCTCAGGGTATTATTCCTGGAAGCTTAATCCATTTCTCCAGCTCCCTCAATGAGCCTATGTGCTGTGACCTAAACTTTATCATTTGAACTAAAATATATTAGAAGGTGAAAGGAATTCTATTAATAACTTCAAGGGTAAAACAGGACTATACTGAAAAATAAAGTGCATATCCTAATAATGTGATTTACTCCATATCTATTGCTGCTTAAATTAGGACAGAATGGACTTGTTTTTAATTAATGACCCTAATCAAAATACCATAGAATGTTTAGGATTATAAAACTATTTGACAATCTAAACGCACTGTGTACTACATTGAACCTATTATACAGATAACATACTCTCTTCTATATATGTATAAAACAAATATAATGAATTCAAATTTATGTAATCTACTGAATCAATTATTAGTTGATTTAATACAACCATATGCTTGTTACCTAAATACACTTAAGCTAGGAAATGAAAACAAAGTATGTCATCATAGGGTTCTTATAAACAATGATTCTCTGACATATAGGTGAGTTGAAGTTTATTAAATAAAATATTACTACGAAAAATATATACTTCAAGAAATTTATGTTGGTGTCTACTAAAATTGTCACCATCTAGTTTCTATATTATAAATATGTTGTTATTCTATGCTATAGATATATAGCTGTGTGTTGTTCTATGCTATAAATATTTGTTCTATAGTGCAAAAATATTAAAATATCAGTCTCATCATTCCAATGTCTACATGCAAACATTACTGAATATTAACTGGCATGTATTCATACAACAATTCATACAGGCACTATGCTAGTAATTTGAAAATACAATGAGCAAAATAGACATGATCCTTGGGATATGATTGTGAGTCTCCTTGTCTCAGAAACAAATGCATTAATCAAATTACAACACAGGTGAGAATAAATGTAAATTCTAATGAGTGCCATGAAGAAAAGGCAACAACACTCTGAGGTCTAGGTTATATGAGAAGTCAACAAAGAATATTTTGCAGAAGTGGTATTGGAACCGAGACTAAAAATGACTAAGCAGTAACTAAATTTGGGTGGGACTGTATGGAAGAGGCTGCTCTAGATATGGAGAAAAACATGTAAAAGGATGTAAAGCAAAACTGGGCACAGATTTTAGTGCATGGTTCTGAAAGGAAACCGTGCCCCTGGAGCCAAGAGGAAGGGAAACTGGATCCAAGGGCAGCTGCCACCACAGCCTGCCTCTGAGGGTAGAACAGGAAGAAGGCCATGCCCAGATCCTCTCCCCAATTCTGGGGAACTGGGAGATCAGTAATAATGTTAAACACAATACCAAAAGCAGAAAGTTCAGTTCTGAGACGGTAGCTACTGTGAGATTTGTATCAAAATTAGTAAAAAGCAGGGAGAAATATCAAGGGAAACTCAAGCCAAAATCTGTGTAGGAAAGGAAAATTAGTAGTCTAGCTGTCAAAAACATCAAAACCAAAACCAAAGATGAAGTTTAGATCACAATGTCAGACTGAATACACATATCTACCTATCTTTATCTCCCAAGTCCCTTTAGCCTACAATTTTTAAAAGCTTTCCCTTGTAAAGAGTAACTGTGGTGAAAGCCAAAAATAATATCTAATCTCACTAGAAATTTAAGGAAGAAACAAAGTGACACAAAATTGAAGGGAAAGCGCCATACACAAAAACCAAACAAATGCACACCAAGAAAATAAGAGAATAATATTCCAATGAATTTGTACTTTATGAGCAAAAATCGTTTAAACTAAAAAATTACTATTGAATAGGGATGTACTTTCACAGCACTCTTGAACATACAAATGTTGTGCATTGTGCATGTATTACATTGGGCATAGCTTCAGGAAGCCTGGGGCTGCTAGAAGGTTAGTACACCTGGAAAAACAACCCTGGGCAATTTATCTCCAACTCACCTCTTCTCACAAAAAGCATTCAAGAATGTGCTGGGGTGGTCATAGTTAATCTGCAGCTGGTGAACATTAGAAACATAACCAAAGTCTTCAGAACAGCCGAAAGTGATTAAGAGGTTTAAAAAAAAAAAAAACTCTGAAAAAAAGGCATAAAGAACACTCAAAGACACTGAAGAGTCCCTTCCATCAACAGGTAGTGCCAGCAGGACACCTCATAGGAGATGACGGCCAGACAAGTTTTCCCTCTCACCTGGGACTGCTGGTGTGCCTTTACCCCCTATAGCTGTCTGGATGTAGCTTGTACCTTTTTCTACCTCTGCTCAAAAGCATTCATGTTATTTTACCTGAAACTATGCTGTCGTCCAACCCATGCAATCATCTTCATGAAAACTGTATAATTATCTCTTTTCAAAAATAAGTAAATAAATAGGAATTATCCTGGAAGTGCTCTTAGGGAAAAAGCCAGATTTCACAGCACCACTTCTCTTAAGTATCCAGCACAACTGCTTTTTCTTCAACATTGGAACTGAAAGTATTTCTTTGGTTGAACCCCTAATACAATACTTACCTTCCATTTGGAAGGCATGCTATTGGGACAAATCCTTATCTTTAATCGTTTCTGTCATACTGACTACGTGTTTTTATGAAAAGAAACACATGGGACCCAAATATGATCGACTCAGTAGATTTACCTCTTCCATCCAAGATTTGCTCAATCTAGGACAAAATTCATTGGATGGAATGACAGGCAGAATCATCTGTAATAGTTCAGCATTTGCTTTTCTTTATTTCTGTCCTAACTCTAATTGAACTTTGGACAATTAAATATAAGTACAATAGAATTCCACTGTAAAAGTCATTCCTGATATAATTCTAAGTCTACAGGCAACAAAAACAAAAAATAGAGTAGCTTTGATACAAAGCTTTAGTGACTAATTCATTAAACTGTGGTCTTTGAATAAGCTATGTGAGTTAAGAGTTTTCCTTTTCCCCTGCAATTAGGAAAGGGGACTTGCTATTGCTTTGCTCTCCAAAAATGAGTAATTTGGCCAGAATATAGATGTGAAGAGCGTTGGAGCTGGAAAAAGAAGAGCACCAAAGTAACTCCAAACTTCTATAGTGATAGGAGAGAAAGAGAAAGCAAAAAGGGAATGGATAAACCTGACCCTTGACTCCAGAAGAAAAATTTAAGGTAATATTTTCTAAAGTGAGCTTTATGACACAAGAAGATCTAAATGGAACCAGAGAAGCCATGAGGAATGCCGGATAATTTAAATACCAAAGATGATTGGGAACCCTACCTTCACATCCTAAATCATGCTTTTCACAGACCCTACCTAAACAAATGTGCTATATAGTCTTCAAAGAACACTAAGAATCACTAAGCAAATACTATAATGAATTTATTACTATGCAAATGAGAAATCTTCTAAGTAAAATCTATGTCTCTGGGGTTGTGACACATATCCATTATTGTATAATCAACTATAATCATTATATTATATCTTACCATTGTGCTGGTTGGGAATTACCCGCATCTCTGTTGGGTGATTGTTTTTGATTCCTTATGTCATTGAGATCATTGGATTTTACATAGCTAACAAGCTGGCCTAGAAGGCCCAAAAAACATTTCTTCACAAATATGATGCCTTAATGGCAATGACTGAAAAACTTGCAACTGTCAGTTAGCATGTCTACACGTTGTTCTTAGGGTGGCAATGTCAGGGTAAGCAAATTTCTTATATGGTAACTGGCTACCCCAGAGCAAAGATCACAAAAGTCAAGGACTGCAAGAATCTTAGAATCATCCCACATTTTACTGGTCAAGCAAAACTAAGTCTAGACCAGATTCAAAGGACAGGATTTCAGAATCCACTTCTCAATGTGAAGAGTAGCAAATTTGTGATGATCTTGAAATGTCCCAGAGATGGATAGTTTCCACTTCTAACCCTGGTAGAATAACTAGTACTGGGGGGGGGGGAGCCTCCTATACTGAACAACTAGATAGCAGGAAAGATACATATATATTGATATAAATAACTATTTCCAGACATTGGGAAAATGCAGTGGAGGATGACAATCTCTAAGGAAAATGAAACAAATGAGGTGATCCCAACAATCACCTGGCATTCTCCTCTGCCTAGAAGTATTTCCCAACTCATTTTGGAAAGGTGGAACCTAAGCAGAGCAACTGGTGTTGATCAGCTGAGAGGACAGAGATTGAACTCTAGGGAGACTGAGGTGACTGAAAATCACAGACAGGAGGAGATGATACAGAGAAAGAGTCCAGAAGTATGCATACAGGCTCCTTGGAATATTAGCTTAAAACAAAGCCCTATGGGGCAAGGAACCCATCATATTGGGCAAATGGAAGTTATGAAGGAAGGGACTTGTAAGATAAACAACTATATATAGGAGCACGTACGGGTAAGAAAGATGGAGATAATTTTTGTCTTCCCAGAGAATAAGTCTACTTTATTTGTGCATGTTGTGCTGGGGATTGAACTGGGGACTTATTATTTATTTAGTTGTTTGTTTGTTTGAGAGGGGGTCTTGCCTTGTTGTCCAAACTGGTATCCAACCCCTGGACTCAAGAATTCACCTGCTTTGTTCTCCTTCTTGAGTGCTGGGACTATAGGTGTGTACCACCACCTCTGACTCAGTAGAGCTACTTTAGACCTGAACAAATGGACTATAATAAAAGCAAACCTCAAACAGACCACGCTGATATATAAGTAAATGCACAATAAATTGGGAAAAATGTGTCACTGTTCTTTAAAGGAAACAATGGAATTAAAGGACAAAAAAATTCAATTTGTATGGAAGCATAATCACAGTGTCCAACATCAAATGTAAGTGTTCAAACTATGAAAAGAAGCAAGAAAATTTCAACCATAAAATAGCCTGTGGCAGGCTAAGGATGTAGCTTGAGTAGTAGAGTGCTTTGCTAGCATGTGCAAGGCCCTGAGTTCAATCTCCAGCACTGGAGAAAAAAAGTCTACAGAAAGAAATCCAGAATCACAAAGATGCTAGGCATATAATTAAAAACAAGTATTACAAATATTTCAAGTGCATAAAGGAAAATATGAATGTAGAGAGAAATTGAATATAAATAAACTTCTATAGCTAAAATGTGTATTATCTAAAGTGAAAATTTCAGAAGAAATTCTTAAAAGGTAAGAAACTTCAAAAACCACTTCCTACTCACAACTTCGATACACTCCTGAGAGAAAGTAAAAAAAGACCTAAATATATGAAGAGATACAATATGTTCTTGGGTCAGAAAACGAAATGTTGTTATGATGTAAATTCTCTCCAAGCTGGATTTATTGATTCAGTGCAACTTCAATCATAATACCAGTGGGCTATTTTTCCCTTAGAAATTGACAAACTGATTGTGAAATTTATGATGAATTACAAAAATCTAAAAGTAAAATGAAATTTGGAGAGAACAAATGTTACCTGATTTCAAGGATTATAAAAACTATACTAATAAAACTTTTTTACAGTATAAAGATAGACAAATAGATCACTGGGGCAGAACAGATAGTTCAGAAATCCACACATCAACAGGCAAATTATTTTTTATAAGGGTGAAAAGACACTTCAATGTAGAAAGGATAACCTGCCCAATAAACTATGTGAAAACGAGTAGGTATCTAAAAAATAAGATGTTTGTTTAAATTTTTAAAAATATTACAATGAAAGACATATTGCCATTAATTCCCCTAAAAATACTCCCCCTCACTGCAAACACACTGATCCCATCATTCTTGTCACTTTCTTAAATAGTTCTGGAAGTCTCTTTCGTGATTGTCTTTAGTTGGGTTGTCACGTTTGCCTCTATAATCAAACTCATTCAAAACATTTACTTTTCATAGACATTTTGACTTTGGGGAAGAGCCAGAAGTCAGATAGTGCCAGATGTAGGAAATACGGTGAACGAGAACACATCATAGTATTTTCATGAGCCTGCCTTTCCTTGGGATGGCACTCAGGAACTGCACTGAGCATATGTTGATCATACCTCATAAAGACATTGACAGAAGAGGACTTCCAGAACTGCTTCAAAAAGTGCCAAGAATGGTGGGGTAAGTGTATTAAAGTGGATGTGTAGGGGGGGATTTTGAGGGAGATAATGGCAGTGTGTCTTTTAAGGTAATCAAATTTTAAAATATAATCATTCATCATATAGTTTTATCACCCCATATACAAAATTCAAACTTGTGATCATCCTACCTCAAACTCCCAAGTGCTGGGATTGCAGGTATACACCACCATGCCCAGATTCAACACTTATGTTCTTTAACAGACTATCAATGAAAAGATAAACTGCAGGGTGGAAATAATTGCAAGACAGTATCTGAAAACAAGTCTTGAATCCTAGCGTCTTTGAACTTTAATATCTGTAAAGAAAACAAACATCCCAGCCAAAAATTGGGCAAAAGATTTGAACAGATTCTCTATCAAAGAAAATATATGGGCGAAAAAATAAATTAAAAAAAATATATGGGTGAAAAATCAGCACATGAAAAGGAGTTCAATATTATTAGGGAAATGCAGATTAAAACTATAATAATGTATCAATGCAAACCTAGTAAAGTGGCTAAAATTAACAGGAGTAACCATAGTGTTGGTAAGGATTTGGACAAACAAGAAATCAGACATTGAGGATGAAATGTAACGTGATACCATCACTTTGGAATAGTCTGAAAGTTTGTCAAAAGTTGAACCACATGATCCAACCATTCTACTCATTAGTACTTGTTGTTTTTGTCCAAGAGCCTGCTCACAGAACAGGATTCAGGGGTCCCAGACTGCGAGGGCAATGCCGGAATCACCACAGACTCAGGGAGGTTTCTGGAACACCCGTTTTATTCAGCAAATGCACAGGCTTATGTAGGGTAAGGTGGGGGTGGAGCCAGGGCGGCTCTACTGAATCCCTATTGGATAGGGTAAAGCAGGGGTGGAAACAGGATGGAGTTGGGATATTTGGCATATCGTTAATGGCCACATGACAGTTTTAGGATTGTATGCTTCAGGTGCTGAGGCAAATGGAGTCAGGACCTTAGAGGTTTTTGAGAGAACAGTTCATCTGTCTAAGGTCAGATCTCTACACACCCGAGGGGGCGGATTATTCCAGCCCTAATAGGTTTCGGAGTTTTCTCACGAGATATGCGTGCGGCACTCCTGTCTCAGCCAGATTTTAACATGATCCTCAGTTCCCCCTTTTGTCTTTGACTCCAGAGCCTCAGCCAAAAAAGGATCACATTTTTATGATTTTGTTACTGGCATGTCTAATCTTTAAAATAAAGAGCAATAACAATATGCCAAACAAGGTTAATATATATAGGGATCCCAATATCAATCCACGCATCCAACTACTCAAATTATTCCATCCAGCCTGAATTTCTGACCAAATGGTACACCACACATTAGAGTGTCAACATCTAAGGTGGTGAAGGGAAGACAGGGACAAGGGGAAAAAATGAGAACCAAGACCATCTGTCATGTAAAAGTACAAGATCCAAAAAATGAATGTAACTGCACTGTATACCTAAAATGCACCAATAAACTCAATAAAAGAAAAAAACAATAAAGTTACAACATTTAACGCCTGGGTATTAATTCCTCCCAAGCCAAGTTTAATTGTATTTGTAAATTGAGTATGGGTGCGCGGAAATCTTGAAATAGCAGGGTAGCTGCTTGACCATTGCTGCTGTCACCACTTGATTTTGTGAGGTGACTGTTGCCATTGTTGTGGCAGAAATGGCTGCCACCATAGACATGATGACAGCAATAAGGGCAGAAATTTCAAAATTTTTCTTACTGTGGGATGAAGCATACGATTAAAGAGATGATCTGAACTTTTCATTCCAAAGGGAGATCAACGGGGACCCAAACGGCCCAGGGTGTTCTAGCAAAATATAAACTCCCAAGTTTCTGTACGATTAAACAAAGAAGGATCGATAAAAGCGGTAAAACAAACACAAAAGGGGAAGGCAGAACAAGAAAAGAGATGGGGGGGTTAGGTACTTGATTTGCCCAGGACGAAGTAGAGATGGAAGGCTTTGTGGCAAGAAGGTTGTTCCTGAGCGGACAGCGCCAGTAGCCACAGGCCGGGGAACAACCAGCCCCTGTGGCCACATGCGGGGGACAGCGCAGCCCCCGTCTAGCCGGCCTTGCCCCGTACTCGCAACCCTCTCCCCGCTGGGCCCTAACGCGTCCTGGGGAGTGGGGCCCCGCAAGCAGCTGGGGTGACAGGATCCACAGTGGGAGGCAGGCACAGTGGAGGCCAGGGAAGACAAAAGGACCTTCGGCCGCAGACCAGGCTCCCCTCCCACCTCCGGGCAGCAGGCCCCAGGGACCCGAAGCTGCAGGTCTTTTGCTCTGAAACTTTTCCGGAGCTCTCAGCTATGCCAGATCGGGCTTTGGAGGAGGAGTCTGGGCAGTGTGGAGGCCCAGGACCCCGAAGCCATGCTAAGGCAGGATCGAAAGGATTGTTTCTCCTCATCCGGCAAGATGGCGGCGCACATGGTGGAGGCAGCCATCTTGGATCGGAAAAGGTAGGCTCTTCCTGATGACCATTATTCCAGTGATGGGGGGGTTGACAGGAAGTGAGAGACCAGCGGGCGGGGCTGACGCCTTTGGGGAAGAAGAAAGCAGAAGAGACGGGCTGCCCACGCCATCTTTTTTGAGAAGCTTTTGTCCGCCATCTTTATTTTGTTTTGGTTTTTTTTTTGATACCGGGGATTGAACTGGGCTCCTTGCGCTTTCAAGGCAGGCCACCGAACCGCTGAGCTAAATCCCCGGCCCTGTCCGCCATCTTTACAGAGTTCAGGGAGCCCTACACTTGCCTGAGTTTGGACTGGAAACTCCTCAGATGGCTTTATGGCATGAGGACCCTTTACTAAGGAGGCCTGTACCGGCTGTTCTAGACTCATGACGTTATGCATAATAGGGATCCTTACCCGAAACTTCAATCTTTACCCAGTATAGCAGTCCCCTGTTCAGGCGCCAAATGTTGTTTCCGTCTGCAAGCCCGCTCGTGCAACAGTTTCCGGGGGGGGGGTGGCTGAACGTGGAGGACAAAACATGGAATCACCACAAGAATTCCGGGGAAGTTTCTGGAACACCTGCTTTATTCCGCAACTGCCCAGGCTTATATAGGGTAAAGGAGGGGGTGGAGCCGGGGTGGAGCTACTGGATCCCTATTGGATACGGTAGGGCGGGGGTGGAACCAGGGTGGAGTCAGGATATTTGGTGAGAGGAACAGTTTATCTGTCTAAAGTCAGATCTGTACACACCCAAGGGAGCGGATTATTCTAGCCCTAATAGGTCTCGCAGTTTTCTCAGGAGAGATGGGTGCGGCACTGCTGTCTCAGCCAGACTTTAACCTGATCCTCAAGTACTTATTCATGAGAAATGAGAGCATATGTGTATAAAAGACTTGTACACAAATTTTCATGACAGCACTACTTCTATTATTGGTAATAACCAAATTTGGAAACAATGCTCCATACTTGCCAAAAAGAAAAAGTAATGAACTTTTTTTTTTTTTTTTTTTGGTACTGGGGATCAAACTTGGGTCTTTGTGGTTGCAAGGCAGGTGGCGGAACCGCAAAGACAAAAACCATGACCCCCCCTTTTTTTTAAAAAAGGTCTTGCGATGTAGTTCGGGCTGGCCTTGGCCTCACTATGTAGCCTAGGCTGACCTTAGCCTCTGGAGTGCTGGGATTCCAGTTGAGCACCACCACACTTGGCTAAAAATAATGAATTTTTGATTTCTGCAAAAGCATGGATAAATTTCAAAATAATTATTCTGAGTAAAGAAATTTAGATCAGATAAGTAAATTCTGTGCAATTCTATATTTATAAAACTGAATAAAATCTAAGTTATTCTTTTGTTAGAGACAACAGTGTGGCAGTTCATGTGGATGGAGTAGTAAGAGGAAAGGATTTTAAAAACTCACAGGGAGCTGCCATGGTGTGGCATGTCTGTATTCCAGCTACTCAGTAGGCTGAGGTAAGAGCATTGTAAGCCCAAAGACAGCGTGGGAAACTTAGCCAGACCCTGTTTAAAATAAAAAGGACTGGAGATATACCTCAGTGGTAGAGTGTTTGCCTAGCACCTGAGGCCCTGAGTTTAATTCCCAGTATAGGAAGGAAAAAAGAAAGGCAGGGAGGGACGAATGAAGGAACGGAGGGAGGAAGGGAGAGAGGAAGGAAGGAGGAGAGGGAAGGAAAGAAGGGAGGAAGAAAGAAAAAGAAAAGAGAAGGGCTGGGGATTTAGCTCAGTGGTTCTGCCACCCGCCTGGCAAGCCCAAGGCCCTGAGTTCGATCCCTGATACCAAAAATAAATAAATAAATAGAAAGGAAGAAAAAGAAAGCAAGAAATCTCATAAGGAATGTTTTATGAGTGGTGGACACTAAATATCTTAATTGAGACAGTGATCCCTATATAATATTTCAGAGAGTAAATGTGTGCATTTTATTAAACATTAATATTGTTCCAAAGAGAACTGTTACAAAATTAATTTTTTAAAATATTAACCATAAATGCTTCCAAATTTGATGAAAAACTATAAACACTCATAGGCAAAATGCTCCATAAGCACCAAGCAGAATGACAATTATAAAATCATACCCATCGTTTCACACATAGAAACATACTGATGAAGTTGGGTGTGGTGGTGTACAACTATAATCCTTGCACTCTGGGAGGCTGAGGCAGGAGGAGAGCAAATTCAAGCCTAGCTTGTGCAACTTAGTGACTTCATGAGACTTTGTCTCAAAATTAAATAAATAAATAAATAAATAAAATTGAAAGGCTGGGAATGTAGCTCAGTGTGAAGGCCTTGGATTCAATTCCCAGTATTGTGAGAGAGAAAGAGAAAAAAACGAGGGAAAAAAATGAAAAGAGAAAGAGAAGGCAAAAGAAACAATTGCTGAGATTCCCCCTTAAATGAAAGACTTGCTATCCCAACTCTGAGTGCGCTGTCAGTGAAGAGCCTTTATCTGTGAGCTCTTCAGAGCTGGCCTCAGCTGCGAAGAGCTTCATCACCAAAGCTCACGCCCTTCAGCAGGGCCACGTGTGACGATTGATCCAGTTATTCAGAGATCTTCTGGGGCCAGCAGGGGCTGCTGGGCCTTGGTCATGGCCTGAGGTTTCCTCCTGTCCAATTCCTACTGAACCTGCCAGCCTTGCACCTGGGGGAGCCTGTGCACTGCCAAGTAAGCCACCAGAACCCTAAACTCTCTCAGAATATGCTGCGTGGAGAACCAAATTTGAAAAGTCAAGGCACATCATAAGCAAATGGTCATTGTCCAAAGATAAATTCCTAAGAGCAAAGATAAAGACACATTATCTGTATAATTTTGTCTGTGACTTTTCATCAAAATATTGGAAGCCAGAAGACAATGGAGCAACTTCTCTAAAACTGTTTGAAAGAAAACAAAAAGAACATCAATCTAGAATTTTATATCCAGTGAAGATAATAAAGGCAAAGTAAAGACCTGTTCAGAAAAATAGAAGAGATAATTTCCCACCAGCAGAACTATAGACCTACACTACAGAAAATCAGAAAGCCAAGTATGGTGAGACACGCCTGTCTCCCAGCACTAAGGTGGCTAAGGTGGGAGGAGCAAGAGTCTGAGGCCAGCCTGGGGAACACAGCAAGTCCTGCTCTCAAAACAAAAAACAACAGAAGTTCTTTTGCTGGAAAGAAAATTATTTCAGACAGAAAAATATGAAGAGTGGTAGAAATGACAAATATCAAGGTACATATATGAAAATTTATTTTCTTCTTGTTTTTATTTCTTTAGATGACAATGAAGAAAAGGTCCAAAGGGGAAGGGGAAGTGCGAGGCACAGGGGAAATGAAAGAAGGCAAAGGAATAAATATGAGAAAAGAAAAAAAATGAAAACAAAGTCTTCTGTAAATAGGGTTACAGGGGGGAATGGGGAAAAAAATAGGCACCAAGATATATCATGTAAAGGTACAAATTCCCAGTGATGAAGTCATCATATTGTATACCTAAAATGTACCAATAAACTTACCAAATAAAAGGGGCTGGGGATTTAGCTCACTCTGCACCTGCCTTGCAAGCACAATGTCCTGAGTTGAGTTAGATCCCTGGTACAGCAAAATGAACAAAACAAGACCAAAACAAAAAAAAACCTTAATGAATTAAAAAAAAAGAAAAGTAAGACAATGCAGTCTAGTGTTTAAAATGTATGTAAAATGTATGACAACAGTAGCAGGAAGGATAAGAGAGAAGCAGAAGTATATGGTATGCGATAGCCAGCTTCTAAGATGCCCCCCAATTATCTTCATCTTCTCATATTTACGCAGTTGTGTAGTAAACTGGGTGACCACGTGACCAAAAGAATTCTGCAGAAATGATTCTGAGTCACTTTTGGAACAGAAGGCATTATAGTTATGACTTGATGGCTTCCCTCTGTCTTGAAGACATTCAGTTCTCCCTAAGGCTTCGTAGCAGGAAGTGCTGTCTCCCTAGCCATGTAAGCGAGGTACCTCAGAAACCTTTCCTCCAGCCCCGATAAGTTCAGATAATATGCAACTTCAATATAAGCCCCATGGAGAAATCCTCCGTTAATCCAACTTGCAATTTTCCGACCCACAGAAACTGAAATTATTTTTAAAGTCTCTTGTTTAAAGCTACTAAATTTTGGCATAATTTGTTACACAGTAATAGGTAACATACAAGTTTTGGACTCTACAATTTAGTGCAGAGAATTAAAAGTAATGCCATCTAGTAATTCCTATAAGGGTATATTATCTTTGGGTCTGGCATGGAACTTGAAACCTCTGGAAAGCAGTGGGGAAAAATAGGGAGAGGGAGTAAGAACTAATAGTAGCTCACAAGTATAAACTGGATGAACTAAACTTCATTGCAATTTTCTCTGCACCTCCAAATTGAATGAAAGGGGAAAGCAGGAACTTTTATCAGAAAGTTAAACACATAGTTGACCAAGAGTGAGAGCAGCTAGAGGGGACTGGGGACAGAAGATGTAGATCAGCTGCAAGTCTGGCTCTCACCCCAGACCAACAAAGTGAACCAGCAGGTGAGTGACAGCATGCAGGAGCTGCAACTATGCTAGTGTCCCTGCTCTGCTGTCTGCATGCAGAAGCAAAAGAGAACTGGTGCCAGAAACAGAGAAGGGAATTCTGGAAAACAGTTCAGGCCCATGCATTACAAAGCCATTACACGTACCACAGGAGGGAGTATATTACTTACAGAAGGTTCATATGGCAAGCCTCAGAACAAACTTTATAAAAATAAAGCAAATAACAAATCAAAACAAAACAAAGCAAATAAGCCAGAAGAGAATAAGTGGAAAACTAAAAACAAAACAAAAGTAAAACCCATAATGAAAAAAAAAATCTCAGTTCACAAGAAGATAGGAAAAGAAGGAAAAACGGAAATCACGAGATTAGGTTTGACTGCTCTGCTATTGACCATATTAACACTTACATTTTTAGTTTATAGTGATTTGTTTTCTACACCTACAATTGAATATATATTTGTATAATAATTGCTTAACGTCTTTTTCTCAGTGGACAGTAAGCTAATGCTATCTGTCCACAATATTTGTTTTCCGCTTCTCTGGTGTCAGCTGATTTACCAGTCTCTCTTGGTTACACAGAAAAATTCTGGCTAATAAGGTCTGAGAAGAAGCATGTACAACTGTGGGTTATGCTCTTAAAGGAAACAGGTTTGAGCTTCACTTCTCTATTTCCTCTTTCTGCTGGCCAGTAGAGCAGCATAAATCTCAAGGACAACACCTTAAGACTAGAGAACATCAAGGCAGAAACAAATACCACTTTCACCAAGGGGCAACCTCAAACATGTATTAGAATGATAATCTTGACCTATTTGTTTGTTTGTTTGTTTTGTGGTGCTGGGGATGGAACTCTGAACCTCACATAAACTACATGGCCAGCCGTTCTCGGATCATGAACTTTAAAAAAAAATACCACAGATGACACTGTTGAAGGCTAGCCTCTCTCCTGAAATACTACTCCTCCCCACAAGGAAAGAATTCTAGAATTGCCTTTCGTTTCACTTAAGGTTCCTTATATGCTTTTTCTTTTCACTCATGGGTTCCATAAATATTTATTATATTCCATGATCTATTTATATAACCTTTCAATTTTTTATTATCCAGTTATCTAGATGTCCTCTATAAGACTCGCTGCTTCCACGTTATCAATCTTAAATTATAATGCAGAAAGAACATAGCTGTAAAATAACTTCTTATGAATTATATTTGGAGTCTAAATGTGTCCTCACATCAAGGAGAGATAGGATGTCCATGCTGAAAATAAGCAAAATTGAAGTAAGTATGGAAAGATCTTATTGTATTTTGAGCTTCAAGGGGGTTTGGCAAAGACAACTTCACACACAGACATGGAAGTTATATAAATGTAAGTATGTATGCACAGCTATGTTCATTAGGGAGACTGGCCTGTAGTTCTCTTTTTTGGTTCAGTCTTTCCCTGGTTTTGGAATCAAAGTAAAACTTACTTCTAGGAATGCATTTGGAAGTATTGCTTCCCTTTCAATTGCATTGAAAAGTTTAAAGAGTATTGGCAATAGTTCTTCTCTAAATGTCTTGTAGAATTCAGCAGTGACACTATCAGGACATGGGCTCTTCTTTGTTGGTAAATTTTGATTACATTTTCAATTTCACTGATTAATTAGGATGAATTTTATCTTCTTTGTTCAACTTTAGTAATTCATATGTATCTAGGAATCTGTCCATTTCTTCTGTGTTTTGCATTTTATTAGAGCACAGGTTCTTGAAGATGGTACGGATGATTCTCTGGATTTTTGCTGGATATGTTGTGACTCCACCTTTTTTATTCCTAATTGCATGGATTTGAGCCTTTTCTTTCCTTTTTGTGATAAGGTTGGCTAAGGGTTTATCAATTTCTTTCAAAAAACCAGCTCTTCAATTCGTTGATTTTTTTTTTGTATCATTGAGGCATACTCTTAAGTGAAATTAATAAAACACACATGTAAATACTGAATAGTTTCTCTAGTGTGAAAAACTAAAAGTGTAAATAAGGATCAAAATGTACACCTGATATTGTGTAATAGGAAGAAAAGGTCTAAAAGAGTAGGGGAAGTGGGAGGCGTTCGGGGAAGGCAAAAGGCAAAAGAAAAAAACATGGAAATAATATCTTTGTAAACAGGGAAGAGTGGAAGTGGTGAAGAGAGGGCTGGAAATGGGGAAAAAATAAGAACCAAGATACATCATGTAAAGGTACAAGATCCCAATGATGAAAGTAACTGTATTGTATACCTAAAATATACCAATAAACTTAATTTTTTAAACATATGCATGGACAATTGTAGTGGCTTCTTACCTATTTCTACCAGGAATCCCTCAAATCTTTCTCCAAAAATATCTTCCTAAAATGGTGCTGGGGACTGATCCCAGGGCTTTGTGCATGCTAGGCAGGCACACTACCATTTAGCTACAATACACCTCCAGCCCTGAAATGAAAATTTCATTATGTCTCTTCCTCTGCTTTAAATCTTTCATTGTATTTCCATTGCTCCTGGGATAAATACCAAAATCCTCACTGTGGCTTGTGAGCCCTTTGGGGTTCTCTTCCCTGGCCATCTCATACCTCCTTGTTCTTTTGTCTGAGTGTCTGACACATTTGCCTTTTCGGTGCCTTCCAAAGCACTATGTCTTTCCCTAGTAAGAGGTTTTACAAAAGTTCTTTGGTTTGCAATAGACCTTCTTCCTCATGCCTCCTTCATCATACTCAACTCCTACTGAAATGTCACATTTTTAGGGAAGCAAGTCTTGCATTGTTCGATATATAAATTCATATTATTCTACTCTTTATAAAGCAGTTATAATTATAGCTATGTATTATAAGTACATATGATTCAAGTATGTCTTTATTGGCCACAAGTCTCATGACAGCAGAGACCATGTATTTCTCATGAAGGATGTAGTAAGTATCTTTGAAATAACATGAATGAATGAATGAAATCAGGGCCTATGGTGTGCAACTGTAGTCTCAGCTACTCAGATGAAGCAGGGGATTGCCAGTTTGAGACAAGCCTGGGCTATAGAGGAAGCTCAAGGTTGGTCTTGACTACATAGTTAAGACTGTCTCAAAAAAACAACAAAAAAATTTTTTTTAATTAAAAAGTAATACTTTAAAAAAAAAAAGAATAGGGAATGATTTGTAAGGTAAGGATGAATAATAGCCCTGCCTATCTTTTCTGTTAGCTTATTCTTTGGGTTTGGAATTTTCTTCACTGGTTTCATCTGATGAAGCATCACAGATTGAGAAAGTTATTAAAGGTTTTTGGAATTTGATTGCTGAGCCTAACTATGTGTTTATCAGGATTCATTTCCATTTGTAACTAGTAATTCACAACAATATCAAAGATCGATGCTTCTGGGGAAATTTGAGGCAAACCTCTCTGTATGTATGTAATGTTTTGAAAGCAAATTCAAGTGTGGAAAAGAGGAGGGAGAGGCAGCGTGGTATGGTGGTTACAAACTGACTCCCCAGCCCAACCCTCTGGTTTTGAATCCTCCCCTATCACTCATGAGCTATTACTCATGGGTGGTTTCCTGTCCCCTGTTTGTCTCAGTTTTTCTCAACTGTAACATGGAGCTTATGCAGATTCAGTTAGTATTGGCGAGTTGCTGGGAAGATTGCCTGACAGAGCTTGTTAAACAGATAAGTGCTTGTTAAACAGATAAAAGATATTTCATGGGGGACACTGTTCCCAGAAAAGTAAAAACATGTTCCTGGTCAAGTGTTATATAAATGTAACTTCAGAAAATATGGGTCAGACCTACCTCCTTCTCGTTATCTTCAACATACTCTTTTGGTTTAAGGAATTGTGTCACTAAGAGTTTCTTGTTTTATACTGATGTCTTCCAGGAGCTAGAAACAGGGAACTATGATACCACAGTCTTAGCAAGGTCCAAGTGCAAGGCCCTGGATGATTCATTTTAATCAACAAAGGTCAGAGAGAAAGAGCCAATTTTTAGTCTAGCAAACACTTACTGAGAATGGCAGAGTTCGCTGGCTGTTTCCCTGTGCCTGTGTTCTCGCCATCCTTGGCACACTGGCCTGCACCACACAGACCCCTGGCACTGAGAAGAGGACTGTGAAGGGCTCTCTCCAGTGCACTGGGAACGGGGGGGGGTCTTTTAAAGTATGCAGTTAACAGGTGCGCTTTTTATACGCTTGTTGTTCTTCGTCCCTTACCTGAGCCTGAGCTGGAACATTCTGATGTCCTGAGTACTGTAAAATCATCAGGCAGAGGTCTCTAAATGACTATGCAGAGGAGGAGTTTCCACCTCCCCTAATTCCACTCTGAGGTTTCTCTCTCTTATGTGGGATTAAATAGGAGCATAGGAGTTCTTTTAACGGAGTTTCATTACTGAGCAGCTTGATAAATGGCTTTATATTTAAAATTAGTTTTGCTGTTGAAGCTACAGATTCACACTGCACTATTATGTGGGCAAGATATAAGTTTTTACTGTGCTCCAACCACTGAGATTTGGGGGGGGGCTTTATTTTTTTTATTTGTACCAAGGATTGAGTTTGGGACCTTGTGCTTCTGAAGCAGGTCGTGGCACCACTGAACTAAATCCCCCGCCCTGAGGGCTATTTTTTGCTAACAGCCTATCCTGACAAACTTGCTGAGTGCTTACTACCCAAGCCCTGGGTCAGGCACTCTGAATAATATAGCACCTCAGTAGCAACTGAAGTCTCTCCAATCATTTCAATCCAGATACACTGATCACATCAAAAAGACCTCCCCTGAGATTACTGAGATGTGTTTCTGTGCTCACCTTCAGCACTAAACTCTTGGTTCTACATAATTTGAATCACATTAATATTCATGCCATTTATTTATTGAGGTACTGGGGATTGAACTCGGGGCCCTTGCACTTGTGAGGCAGGCGGCAGAACCACTGAGCTAAATCCCCGGCCCTTCATGCCATTTCTTGACCATACTCTCTGTTCCTAGTAACTTCAGCCAAAGATGAAATGTAACCTCTACTCAATTTCCACCTCCCTCTGCCTCTACAAGCCACTCACACAAGCCATTTTTTATACAGCTGACTTTACTGAATGTGGGAGTGTAGTAAGATGATGAGACATTTACCTTGCACAATCCAAGATGCCTGAAAAATACCAGACCTTTTTTCTTAACCTTAGGAATTGTTCAACTGTAACACCCAATGAAACTTCCAGAGATAATCTTCAGACTCACTGGAATCTTTTTTCTCTCCCTCTTAGCCGTCTGCCTCGGACTGGCCCTGAATTAAGAATATCAAGTTCTTCTACCTGTTCAGCAGTTTCAATTTCATTAAATTTAGTTGTAAAAGCAAACTCAATTCTAGGCCCATCTTTGCCATGCCAAACCTGCTAAGCCCACCTCTAGTGCGAGAGGCTACGTTCAAGGTCCTCTTTGCAGAGATACAACAAATACACAACTGCTACCACAGAAGAGTTTTAATCTAGGGGAAAAGTTAAGACAAATACACAAATTTTAATCAGAATTGACTGTCACACATCAACAACCCAACCCCCTTTCTCTCATCCCACAGGATCCTTAGAGAAAGGAGCAAAGCTGATATGATTATTCTCTACTGTGTTCACTGAAGATCTCTGAGTTTTGGAGGAATTAAAAATGGTTTCCCTTCATAAGAAGGGAAAACAGCACAGCTTTTAAACTTCAGCATAGTCTTCTTTTCCCCCATAAAGAGAAATCGTAATTCTCTACTGCAAACATTCAAATAGTAGTCAGGCGTCGTGGTGACATGCGCCTGTAATCCCAACACTCAGGAGGCTGAGGCTGGAGGATCACTGTGAGTTCAAGACCAACCTGGGCTACACAGTGAGTTCCAGCTCAGTCTCAACTACATAGTTGAGACCCTGTCTCAAAAAATAAAAAAACAAAAACAAAAACAAACATTTAAGTAGTAAATTGAGGCTGTAAAGAAAATTCTAAATCAAGCTTCTTTTTGTTATGAGAGCTTACACTGGAGCTCAGACTACTTTCTTGGCTGAGCAGCATTATGAATGGTCATATACTTAATACTAGCTCTGTTATTGAAACTACAGATAAATGACTCTTAGTAGTAGTAAACTGTGGTGCTTCTGTCTGGTATATTACATTTTAAACAAAGTACAATCTACAAATCAACCCAGCACCTTAAAAATCTTCTGAAATGGTCTGATTTCATCCTATTGCTAATTCTGATCCAAACTGTTTATTGTGTCAGGTAGTATAAATTCAAGTCAGAGTGCAGAAGAGAACGCTGTACAACTAGAATCATCCATTACTAGACTGATATTTGACAGGAAAAGTTAATTCACTTTCATCGTTGGGTATCCACTAAAATTGCAGAAAACATTACAGTAGTATGATTTCTAAATACAAAGCTCAGATTTATATTATGATCTTATGGCTAAATATTTCATAGTAAATTGATATAAAACTTTTAATTCAAGATATGTTTTTAGGCCAGGAGTGGTGGTGCACACCTACAATCTCAGCACTCAGGAGACTAGGGTAGGAGGATTGTCACTAGTTCCAGGCCAGCCTAGACTACATAGTGAGTTCAAGATCAGCCTGAACTTCAAAATCCTATCTCAAAAAACTTAAAAAAAATTTTTCTATATATGTAAATATTTATAGATGTAAACTATAGATATCTGTAGATATGTCTTTAGGTCTTAAAATTCTTGTGTTCTCTTTTGTCTTTCAACCATCAATAGGTGTACTCTTCATTTTACTGCAATTATAAAGGTTAAATTTCATCACTGTTTACTTAATAATAACATGGATTCTAAGTTTCTACTCCAAACCATGGATTTTACATGTATTTCTTTCAAGAAATGGAAAATGTAAAGACTGAGAAGCTAAAGTAAGAAATATTTTGCTACTTAAGAATGAAAAATGAAACTACAACGTATGCCTTTTCTATTAACTCCATTCCTCAGATATTCAAAAAACAGCTGAAAACACAAGATCTTAGATAAACCCAGTATTCTAAATTATTATTGGTTGAATGACTATGCCTGTGAATCAGTATATTATGTTTCATTCTCCCAGAAATAGCTGCATTTCAATAAATCTTTTATATTAGTATGTTCCCCACAGGGATAGAGAGTTGGACCTGTCAAGTGTGTGCATATTTTTCTAGCATCTATGAGACTATCTAAAATAAAATCATAGATTTTTAGGACCTGCAAAGGACTTTGGACTCATCAGCTGTAATCCAGACAGACTATTTGACATTTGTCACATGGTGCTTGAACACCAGGAAAAATCTCAACGGGGCTTTGAAAAGAATAAAATGTAATTTTTACATAATCAACATTTTAATAAATTGAGCAACAGATAAGCCAGTAAGAAGTAATAGAAGTGAGATTATTTTATTATCTTGTTTTTAAATGATTCAAGAGGGCTGGAGATGTAGCTCAGGGTAGAGTGCTAGCACGTATGAGGCCCTGAGTTCAATCCAGTTGGCTGTGCTACTGGGAAGAATGTTCAGGGCTAAAACATGAAAGGGCTGCAGTAAGATGAGGACTTTAGGAAGTAGCCTGGTATTATAGGTCCCCCAAAAGGCTCATGTGTTCAGAAGTAGGGCTTTTGGAAGTAATCAAATCGGGAAGTGCTAAACTCACCAATGGATTAAGCCATTGGTATTCGTTCATAGCCGAATAGACAATAGGAGGTTGAAGGAGCAGTCATGGTTGTACTCTTGGGGATTTTATCTTGTCTCTGGCCCTCCCCTGTAAGGGTCTCTTTCTGCTTCCCTGCTGCCAAGGAAAACAGCTTTCCTCTGCTACACTCTTCTGCCACGATACTGCCGTGTTGCCACAGGTCTAAAGCAATAGGTCTGGGTCGATCCACTGATCCACCCAATGGATATGGACTGACACTTCTGAAACTGTGAGCTTAAATCAGCCTTTCTTCCTTCAAATAGTGTATGTCAGGTTTTTTTGTCACAGCTAGCTAACACATCTGATCTATTGTGTCCGTGCCAAAGTAGTGGAAGATCAGAGAGTTTTTTGAAAATTTAATCTCTCTAGATATTTAGAATCATAGTTGTAAATCAAGACCCAAGAACAAATGTTAAATTTCTTAGGTAAATCTGAAGAAAGCCAACCTATCTATTGTGGTCCAGTTTCCCTAATTTAGACAATAATTGGAATTGGCTTTCACAAATTAGTAATCAGAATTGAGATTTAAATGCAACTATCCATATTCCATGGGCACTTAGTAACTGGTCTAGTTAGTACTCAGAATTGAGAATAGAATTCAAGTAACTGTATCCCATGGATTCCTGTAACCGTTGTTCTTCAAGGTTACCACATCTGAAGGAGGATGAGGGGACAGAGGACTGGATGTGGAGACAAACAAAGGACCTAGCTAAATGCTTCTATTTGTGATAGTTCTAGTATCTGAAGAATTGGACTCAGCAATTCTTCTAGGATATTTATGATAATTAAAATTGGAAACAACTTATTTGACCAATAATGGTATATTTAATACATAAACTATAGTACATAGTTGTGACACAAGGGAAAAATATGTGACCTTCAACAGTGAAAACACAGATGTCACATACATACACAGATACAGAAACAATTCTGAAATATATACATCAAAATATTGACAATGGAATTCTCTGGGCAGTAAGATCATATCAAGACTTTCAGAGTAATAATCATACTGGATGTTACATATCTTGACATCAACCTCATATTGGTTACAACCCACACATGCACACAACACATTCACACCTTCATATGTCATACCACTGGGAGCAACTTGTTATAGTTCCGTGACTGTCCTTTGGTCCAAACTTTAGCCCCCCCAAAAAAATGATGAAAAGATATAGGCCTTTCCCTTATATTCTTCTATGGGCTCTTTTGTGTGCAAACTATAAAACTAAAATAAAATTATAATAATGTGTGTATTTGAGTTAATTGTGTATTTATTAAAAGTATGTTTATGCGAAGATTCTCCCTAGCATATAAATGTAAGTTTCACAATAAATGTTAGTTTCCCTCTCCTTTAGGGATTTGATCGGTGACATTTAACAGGATGTGGTAGAGAGGCTATAATAATAAAAATGTATAGCAGTTTTTTATAAGAAGAAAGGAGTGAGATTTTGTAATTGATCCAATATTAGATCTATAGTTCCACCAGAGACCTTACCTTCTACTGTGTTTATTAATAATTTAGCTGTAGTGGTGCACAAAGGAAGTGGTTTGTATTTGCAGAGAAAATATTGAAACCTCCGTTGAAGATAAGGTTATATAGTCTAGTAATAAAACTGTATGCATGTGTAACATATTACTATCTTTTCCGTGTTGCTTACAGCTCTAGTAAGTCAAAGGTAGTTATTTTTTTCTATGAGACAGTTGTGATGAAAAGAGCACTTGCTGATTTCGTGATACTAATCTTGTCTCTATTACTGACTAGTTCTGTGACCTTGGATAACAGGAAAATGTAAAGCACAGTGTTGCAAATAAATCTAGCACATTCTATAGAAAGAGCTCGACTTTCATGCGTGCATATCTGTATAGTTTTAGGTACTATATGTGTGTGTGATATTTATCCACAAGCCTAATATATGAAGTTCTGATTTTTTTTAACTAGTGATTTCAGTCCATGAACTAGACATCATTTTTATAGGCCATCTAAAAATAGACTATTTTAAGTCAGATTTCTTGGATCATTAAAATTTAAACATTTAAAATATAGAGATGACAGGACAAAGTACCTTTTAGGATACCAGCTTCTTACTGCCTTAGAACTTTTTTTGCTAGTTGCCTAATGATAAGTACACCATGCTGAGGTAGGAGGTAAACTGGTAGTCTTGAGGTATGATTTGATAATGTTGGCTTTATGTTTCTGGAGCCTAGTTTATATATTCCTAACACAACTGTGTATATTCTAGGCTCATGGTCCCAAAAATGATAATAACTAATATTTATTGAATGTTTATTGTTGTTTATCAAATTCTAAGTATTTTATATGCATTAACTCACTCTTAACCATACTGATGATGAAAGTAGGTACTGAGAGGTTAACTAAGTTGCCTAAAGTTACTCAGCTGATAAGAGGAAGAGTCATTATTAGTTAAATGTAAGTCATCTATCTGCAAAGCCCTACTCTTAATAATTGCCCCTCCACACCCTCCTGTATGGGATGAGAGAAACTGGGTCTCTTGTGCTCATTTTTAATTTATTGAACCTGGTTCTGGGTGTGTGGTCAGTAAGTATTCCTAAATAATGAATAAATAACATTGGTATTTTTCAAGTCAATTGCAAGGTATTTTCCTTTATCATATGCTCCAAATGATAAAGTATCAAAGGTTGTAAAATGTCAACTTTAAAAAAATAAAACAGAGCAGAATCAAAGTTCCCTGGGAAATACATCATACTCATTTCTCTGAGGTGATAAAAAATAAGCCCAAATATTTCAGTGGCTTGGCATATTAGAGTTCATTGCTCACTGACAACAAACCCTCCATAGGCTGAACAAGTTGGCAAGGCAGCTGTTCTCTGTACAGTGCCTCCATTTCGGAACCCACCACCCCAACTCAAACTCTCAGAAAAGAAGCCCCAAGGCCATGCATGGGTCTACACATCAGCCTGAAGAGGCATGCACATAACACATCCATTCACTCAGAAGTTATTGGTTTGAATTAGTTACAAGACCCCAACCAACCTTGTGGGATCTAAGAAATGCAGTCTTTCCCATGCTCATTAAGAAAGGAGAACAGGACCTTGGTGAACCCTAAGAATAGCTTCCAAGGAAAAACAGGGATGGATATTTAGTAGGCACTGCGATTGCTTATGACGTTAGAAAGGCCCGTGAAGCGGGGGTGGGATTTAGCTCAGTGGCACTGTGCCCACTTCGTAAGCACAAGGTCCTGAGTTTGATACCTGGTACTGAAAAAAAAAAAAAAAGGAAAAAATAAAACAAACAAAAAATTTAGCCAGGTGTGGTGGTGCACGCCTGTAATCCCAGCACTCAGGAGGCTGAGGCAGGAGGATCGCTGTGAGTTCGAGACCAGCCTGGGCTACATAGTGAGTTCCAGGTCAGTCTCAACTACATAGTGAGACCCTGTCTCAAAAAAATCTATAGAGGAAAAAGACTATTTTTAACTACTTGAAAATTAAAGCTTCTTTTTGACAAAAGACACTACAAAGTTGAAAAACAATTGGTGTCCTAGGCGGCTACATATGCGACTTGTTCAGAAAAAATAACATTTAAAATACACGGGGAAACCCAAACAACTGATTTTTTTAAAACAGCCTTTGCCTCAGTAATAATCAAGGAAAAGCAAACTAAGACAATAGTAACATAGATTTCGAAAATGAAAAGGATTAAAGAAAGTCTTAGAAACGCCATACAGTTACACCTTTCCAAATAGAGCTGATGGGATTTTAGCTCAGTGGTGCCGTCACCTGCCTCGCAAGAACAAAGTCCTACGTTCAATCCCTGGTACCAAAAAACAAAAAACAAAAAAAACCCAAATAGAGCTGACGGGAATGTAGATGGTAGCGCCCGCGGTTTGGAAGCAGTCATTAAAATGCACATCTTCAGGCCAGCAATTCCAACCTAAATTCCATCTAACAGAAATTTGCATGTGTACAAAATGCATGGGCAAGATATTAAGTGAAGCATTATTCATATAGAAAAAAAGGAGAACAATCTAAATGTTCAACAATATTGGAAGTGTGGAATAAATTACAGTCTATCTATGCCATAGACTCTTACACATAGCAGAGGAAAAAGATTCTTATACAAAGCAAAGGTAATTAGCAACTCCAGGAAAAATAAAACTCCCTAAGAAAATATATGGTGCTAATATTTTTAAATGTGTCATGATTTTGAGCAGCTGGTAGAATATGAGGAAGAATATTCTAGTTTTTAAAAATACTGCCAGAGCCGTCACCCTGGAAAAATAGATAAGAAAATACATCCTATTGTTTATCTGGCAGTGATCATGGTAATATAAATTCTGTTCGTTCTTCTTCATCTTCTTCTTTTTCTTTTTTTTTTTCTCTTCATCTTTTAGAATCAACCTGCTAAGCACTAAAAGTTTAGAAGAACAAAAAAGATTTAGAGTTAAAGATTTAAAATGTTGTCAGCCAGCTGGGCATGGTGACACACGCCTGTAATCCCAGCATTTGGGAGGCTGAGGCAGGAGGATCGCTGTGAGTTTGAGACCAGCCTGGGCTACATAGTGAGTGCCAGGTCAGTCTCAACTACACAGTGAAACCCTGTCTCTAAAGACAAACAAACAAAGAAACAAACAACCCCCCCCAAAAAAATGTTGTCAGCCAAAATTGTCACTAACCATGACAATATTAGTGAAAAAAACACTAGCCCCTTGGTCAAGGGGCTGGGGCTCAGTCTGTGAAGGGACTTGACTTCATCTCTACTGTTTCAAATAACTGTAATGTGGACATGTACTTATTGTGGAGTTTTAAAATCTGAACTACGTGTGTACTTAAATTTAAATTTTCATTTCTTAAGAAAAGAACATGAAGTTGCTTTTTGTGGTACTGGGATTGTACCACAGGGGAGCTGTGTTACCTCTTTTATATCGTTTATTTTGAGACAGGGTCTCACTGAGTTGCCCAGGTAGGACTAGAACTTGCCATCCTTCTGTTGCAGCCTCTCTCATTGCTGGGATCACAGGTATATGCCACCACAAATGGCTAAGAATAATTTTTTTGAAAGTCCTCAAAGACTTAAATGCCTCAATATACTTGTAAATGCATTTTAAAATTTTAATTACTTGGAAGATCCTATTATCAGTGTAGGTGTGAGGAGTAGAATCATTGTTTTTTCTTGTGTGAGGAGTAGAATCATTGGTTTTTCTTTCCTTTTTGGGGGTGTGGGGAATGAAAGGTACTGGGGATCAAACCTAGCACTGTTGCTCTAGCAAAGTCCTTTTAATTTTGAGGCAAAATGTTGCTAAACCCAAGCTGGCCTCAGATTTGGGCTCCTCCTCCCATGGCCTCCTGAGTGGCTGGGATTATAGGCATGTGCCACCACACGGAACTTACAGTGGTCTCATTATTGAAATATACTTTTTAAATGGTTTTAAGTACATCCATATAAAGAATCCAAAATGTCTCTCTTTAATTTCTCATTCAGATCAATATATATTAAGTAAAATGCTTAAAATTCTCATAATATTTAATACAATATCAAATGGGAAAAAAACAAATTAATATGATTTTTTAAAATATTCAATTACCCAATATAATTGTCTTTTAAGACCCAATTATATTATTTTCTTTATGGAAAAGCCAATTATCCTGGGTCCTAGATAAAAGAACATAAAGTTATTGGAAATATTAGCATTTAAAAAACTTCTTGGTCTGATAGCCCACTATTTACTATTTGAAAACAGGGGTTGGGCTCCAAATTCCTGTCCTATGTTCCTTGCAATCTCATATAAAAAAGAAAGGAAAAGTTGGGGCATAAAAACATGTTAATGAGAATTTGTTTCTACTCTGACTTATTATTTGCTCTCTCTGTATCTCCCCTGGTGAGCAGGGTGGTGCCTGGCATATCCTTACACAGAACATCAAAGAGCTTCTGCCTTCCAGAGTCTGGAGACTGCTGGAAACCCTGCTGACTTCAAGGGCTGCCCATAACCACTAACAGGAAAAAGCCAAGGATGGTTGCTGGCTCTCTTCTGCCTTCCAAATCTCTCACTAATAGAGCTACTTGGAGCTCAAGTGTATCTGAAATCCTGCTAGCAAAAGAAAATGAGAAATGTTCCCAAGTTTCTAGCCCTCACAAAACAGGAGAAATTCATGGCATAAAAGGTGCCAGATACCTGTAGATAGTATCTGGCCCACGGGTGTATTAACAAATTAAACAAGTACAGTGGAAGTTAATTCCTTCCGTGATTCTGGTCGAAAACTACATTGGGCAAGAATCAAATCAAATTCAGTGGATAGGTACGATGTTGACCTTATGGGGAAATTTGATTTGATTCTCTTTCAATTCTGTTTTTGACCAGAATAGTGGAAAGAATTAAATTCGTGAACCGAGGTATTCCTATAACCCTATCTGACTAGTAGCATTAAATATACAGAAAGAAGATGGATGGCTGACAGGAGAAAGTTAATCCTAAAATGGGACAGATTAAATAGATATTTACTAGAGATCCATTACAGTTCTTAAGCAGGAAGCTGTATCCATAAAATATGGAATGGACTTTGTACGGTATGAGAGTAGAAAGAAAGGAGGAAGATTAGAAACCAAAACCGTGGAAGCATTTTTGAGGAACAATTTTAGGAACTGAGATGATGAGATTAAGGAGATGGCAGATCTCAGTAAGAATGGTGGGAATGAAAGCCATTATGTGAGACATGTGGCCCCATGAATCCAAAAGCATGATCCTGTCCCTCGGAATATTCTAATGTCTGGCATCAGTGGCCGCACCACTCACTGATCTACTGCTCCAACACCACCGTCCTGAGGAAGCGGCAAGCCAGCTATGAAAAGCCAATAATGCTCAAACTTCAGTGATAAGAAAAATCCACTGGTGTGTTTTTAAAAATTTATAAATTCCCACTCGACTTCTATGCCAACTAAATCAGTCTATTCTGGGGGAAAATCCAAGAAATGTGTATTTTTATTTAATACACTATTTTAAGTGATTCTTTTGATCTGGCGAGTTTGGCTAACATAGTTTGGCAAACCCTATGGCAGTGGACACCAGATTTTACTCTCGAATACTTTCTGGCTGTCACTAGCTTTGAAAAGCATCATAAGTAACAATGGTCTAGGTCTAGGATAATGCTGGCAAAACTGGTGTCAAATCCCTGACAGTTTATATCTGAAAGCTGTGGTAGAAGCTATTGGCCAACTGGCCAAAGAGTCATACAAACATTCTTGCCATGTTTCACTATACAGTCTAAAAAAGTGAAAGGCACGCCCATGAGACACATAATGGTGGATCAGAGGCAAGGAGAGGTTTCTTGGCAGCTCCTGGGTATGCTTTCACGTCCGTGGTATAAAAGATAGACATGGACAGTTTTGCATGAGGCATTCTTCCTGGCCTGAATGCCAGTACAATGCCCACCTAACAACAGCAGCCTTCTTGAGATTGAAGGCAACATACCCAAAGGAAAAGCCAAAAGACACAATGACTCTAATACGGCAGACATAGATTGCTTGTTGTTGAAGAAGAGTGAGAACAACAATAATAAGACAACATTTTCTTTCTTTTTTTTTTTTTTAGTTTTTTGAGACAAGGTCTCATTATGTAGTTCAAACTGACCCGGAACTCACTATGTAGCCCGGGCTGGTCTTGAGCACATAGCGATCCTCCTTGCTCAGCCTCCCGAGGACAACTGTTTTTTAAAGTCAGTTTAAAAGCTGGTTTTCTATTACTTGCTACTGAAAATACTCCCAACACAAAGAGAAAATGCGCTAAGCCCAGGCCTGAGACTTATCTTTACAAACATATATGCCTGAAATAATTGTCTTTGTTTTTTATTAGAAGATGAATGAGAGCAAGAACTCAAAGTCAAACCCTAGAATCTAAGAGAGAGTTCTAAAAAAGGAATAGAACAAGTGATACTTTAAACCTGTGCTATCCTAATCATGGGAAATTTGCCAAGAATAAGAACAAACTAATTTGTTTTCACAGAATATATCTTATAATTTCACCTTCCTTCAACAAAATGCAAAATGGGCACAAAGAGAGACAATAGGAAAAAGGACTTTGGCTATCAGAGCACCTGTTGGAGGTTTCATGGTAAAAGCAAAGCATCCAATGAACTAGGAACTCATAAACTAGTTTCCATTTATGGTAGAGGAAACAACCAGAAGAACTGCTACTTTGACTTAGAATTTAATTCTAACTAAAAAAAAAAAAAAGACAAACTAGTTATTTAATGGTCTGAGGAGAAAGTGTCCCAGCCACCTTAATTTGGGGATATCTAAAAATATAAAAAGTGCTCTTAGACACTAGGAAAAAAAAAAAAACACAAAACACTAGGAAATCAAATTTTAGGAAATTTAAGGGAAAGAAAAAATCAGATACAAATGCCTAGAATTCTAAAGGAAAGATTATTTTTAAAGTCTGTTAAAAATGACTTTTTCGGGCCTGAGATTTAGCTCAGTGGTTCTGGTGCCTGCCTCGCAAGTACAAGGACCTGAGTTCAATCCCCAGTACCCAAAAAGTAAATAAATAAATATGACTTTTTTTTTTGTACTGGGGATCGAACTTAGGACCTTGTGCTTGCCAGGTGGGTGCAGCACCACTGAGTTAAATCCCCAGCCCAGAAAAACAAAATTTTTGCCAGGTGTGGTGG
The DNA here is from genome assembly GCF_012274545.1 of Fukomys damarensis. Lineage (NCBI taxonomy): Eukaryota > Metazoa > Chordata > Mammalia > Rodentia > Bathyergidae > Fukomys > Fukomys damarensis. The sequence goes on along the minus strand of NW_022900924.1, from coordinate 37,686,569 downwards.
CACATGTCTGTAATTCCAGTACTTGGGAAGCTGAGTGAGGCAAGAGGATTGCCATGAACACCAGGCTACCTGGACTAATAATGAGTTCAAGGCCAGCCTGAATTACACAGTGAGACCTTGTCTCAGAAACAAAACAAAACAAAACAAAACACTCATCAAAGATATACTACTGACTACCAGCAAGATGGGACAAACCTGTACCAGGGGCTTTAATTCCTATTCTCAAAGAATTTATAGACACTGACATCCAGCTCCCATTTATTAAACATCCACTGTGAAAAACAATATGGTTAATAATTTATATCAGAGTTATCATATTTAAAAATACTCTGCAAGGTAGATATTATCCTCAGATAATAAACAAAGGGGCTACATGTTTAGACTGGTTAAGTAAATTGCTCAAAGACTAAGCGCTCAGGAGGAGACTGGTGCCCCAGCCCTCCTCCTCCTGCATTTATTGAATCAGCCTGATCCAAGGGGCTTGCAACAGCCAAAGGAAGCTCTGCTCTGCTATGCTTCTCCCAGGTATATTCAAGAGCACTAGGAGTTCATTTGTATACATGTGTCTCTTAAAACTGGAACCATTAACAGCTGACTATAAAGGAATAAATTTAGTTGTATTTCTGAAATTGGGAATAACTACTGAACATCTGGCAGGAGAATCAATTCACTATCATACACTGTTGTGTGTTTAAAATCCCCTACACTGTCAGAAACTTTGGAAAAATAATTGCTTAAAGTATAGCTGTTTAATGGCAAGTTACCAGTTTTAATTTTGCATTCCAAGAGAAATTATACATTTTTTTTGTTTTTGAGACAGGGTCTCGCTACATAGTTCAGGCTGGCCTCACACTTGCAGCAATCCTCCTGCCTCAGCCTCCCAAGTGCTGGGATTACAGGTGTGTGCCACCATACCTGGTGAGAAATTATTTATTTAAAAAATAGACCAATCATTTAATGTTGGAAGTAATTTACTTGCACAATGTGTTTGGAAGCCTAAAATGTTAAGAAGGAGATTCTAACTTAAAAGAAAATTATAACCTAAAAGTCTTACTTTATTTTATTTATTTATTTTTGGTTTTTTGAGACATGGTCTCACATGTAGTTGAGACTGACCTGGAACTCACTATGTAGCCCAGGCTCATCTCGAACTCACAGCGATCCTCCCAAGTGCTGGGATTACAGGCGTGTGCCACCACACCTGGCCAAAACACTTACTTTAAATGTTTAGTAAGTTATATAATAGATTAAAATGAATGACTAAATAAAGCAGAAGACTTGATTGATTATATGCTTGTCAGTCTGGAACTATATATTTATAGGAACATATTTTTCTATTTGCATTTTGAATGAAAAAAGTCAAACATCTTTCTTCCTTATAGTAGTTAACAGTTAAACATTTTTCTTCTTTACAATAAATAGTTAACGGACTGAATTACTGGAAAATTAAATGTACATTCCACATTTGTTTGCCTAGGTAAATTCAATATGTTTTAGTTAAAAATAAGATGGATTATGTACATGTACCACTCCCTTTGATGAATGTAATCACTACATTGCAATTTTTTAAAAATATGGCAAAAAATAATGCCAATGAGGTCACTAGATGGGAATGGTCCAGGAATTAGCCTTCAGAAATTCACTGCCTCTCTTATGTAAGGCAGCAGCAGAAAGAGATATTACAGCCAAAGAACTTCATTGTATTAAAGGAGTCACTTAACTAACCACCTGAGTATTCCTAGAAAAGGAAAATATCCAATAAACGAAACATGAAGAATACATTATGATAACTTTGAGTGTACACAACACCAGCTCTCCTGAATGTTAACTGGAAAGTTGCCAGAGCTTTTCTTTTCATGGCAAGGAAATCAGAGAAACTCACACGCACATTTAACCAGTTCTTTGCTTTACACAGAGACACACATGTACAAAATACTTCGCATCTCTCATTACCTCGAGGGCTGCCTTGTTGCTGGATTGCGCCTGGCACAAGTGGTGTGATGAAGGTTGCAGTCCAGCCTCCTCCCTTTGGCAAGACCTCACCTGGCACTGCAGTGCATCCAAGAGGAGCGGGGCGTGCCTGGTTCCAACGGGCCACACGGCATGGGCACAAGGCGCATACGCGAGGGCCTAGCTGCTCAGTGGTTCTGCACTAGTGAGAAGGACCAAGGGTGCAGCCGAGAAAAAGACTTTCTTATGGGGGCACGGGAATGAAAGTATAAATGTGCACTCAACTTGGCCTTTCTGGGCTCTGTGCATCTTAGGCAGCATAGATCTGAAAACGACAACATGGAGGCCCACAGCATGTGCTCTGCTCAGCGAGTGGGTGGAATGTGATCAGGTTCTAACTACGCTTGCACATAAGTGTGCACTTCTCAGCCAGAGGGCATTTCTATGATACGGCTGACTCTCAAAGAACCTACCTCATTTGTTTACCAAAAAAATTGGCCTCAAATAAGACTCCTGGTCAATATTTTATAGCTCTGAAGGGGAAAGTATTCAATAATGTGCTTTCTTCCCACCTCCTTATAGGCTTTCTTTTCCCCTTGACATTAATTACTCCCTGACCTAGAATCCCAGAGTGTTAGAAAGTGAAGGATCCTTTGAGACCAAACCCAGCAGCCTCTTGCTTTGTGCGTGATAGAACTGAGGCCACTATGTGCTTTCTGCCTCACTTAATTCTTTTGATATCTGTTCACATTTTGCATCATTCACAAACTTCTGGAAAATAAAGGCTAGAAGAATGCTCACTGAAAATCTTACTCCAACCAATGGAGTAAGAGAGATGGAAGCAAATCAGGAACCCACATGATTTGAGAAATTAAAGCACTGTTCACATTCATTATATTATTTGTATGCCATAAAACGCTTTTATTTCATTAGATAAAATGTATTTGAGAGTAGGGGCTGTATTTTTAAAATTACCTTTATTACCTTTTAATCTATATGAAATCTAGGACAGTATCATGAATGCCCAAGAGTTTAATAAATATCATGTGTGGATGATGAGCTGGTCTATTCCTTGGCCTACCAGCAGTATCCTACATAATCATCCCAGACAGATAAGAATTCATTCTGTTTTTAAAGACCTCTAGGGAGTAAGAATCTAAGCCTTCTTCCATCACTCATTTCAGTAGCTAATAAGCCTGAGTGTCTGCTGGAAGATTTTTCTAAGACAGTAGCATTTAGAGATGCAGCATTTTGAAATCTGGACTCCTTTGAAGGCACTGGAGCCCGGTCAGTAGAGTAACTAGGAACTGCCCCCTGGTATGGGATAAGTGCAGAAGCTTGGAGAAGGCAGTTATACTGGAAGACAGTTATATACGGAAGAAAAGAAGTGGAAAATAGGTTTCTTTATTGCTTATAGGAAGTGGCATTACACAAACGTGTTGATAGAACTGTCCATCACTGATAGGATTTGAAATGGGAGCGCTCAGTGATGGTGGAAAGCAAGTCTGCCATTGGTTACCCAACGTTTTACAGCCTTCCTGGAGCAGAATCTGTTAGAGGATAAAGTTATTGCTACCATCCTCCATTATTACCCTGTGGACATTAGTGTTATGTCCTGTCAATAGAAAAGGTATCTGCATACCATAGCCATGCAAGAAGTGATCTAAACACTTCCTTTGCAAAGTGTGTGTAGGCACACTCTTGGGTGTGTGTATATGTGCTGGTGAGGATGTTGCGGGGTGGGTAGAGAGCTAGAGTGGGAGGAAGGAAAGGAAGAAAGCATTCATAGGAAACTAACAACCTTTCAGGCCAAAGCAGACTCAGACAAAGGATCCAGATTAAAGCTGAAAATCAGAGATGATTACAAAACAAAGAAACTGAAAGTACAGTAAAAGCCTTGCAGAGGAAGAAGGGAGTCAGGGTTAGAGAGATAATAAGGACTAATATAAGGAAGGGCAAATCAGAGAAAGCACAGCTGTTGAGATATCTGCAAAAGGCAAAGCTTTGTCCCCAGGAAAGGAGTCAGCAGGATCCAGCTCAAAAGTAGGTTTTACTCTCCAGACAGGGCGCAGGTCAGGACTTCGCATTGCCCTGTGACCATGTCCAGGGCTTCAGGAAGGGCCACACAAATGCTGTGTTCAGGGGATATAAGCAAAAAGATGACACATGGGTGGCCCGGCTTCCCTATGAGGGCCTTGGGCTGAAATGCAACAGGCTGGAGTAAGTTGCCACCAGATAGATTTTAGAAAATATTCAGATAGGGAACAAACAAGGGCAGTTTTAATTAGTGTTGAGCACCACTGGAGGAAATATGGCCTGCACTGAGCTGGATGCTTCCTCTAAGGTAGGTCAGAGCAGGGGAGGGCAGGCATCCATAAAAGAGGGATTGTGCTTCAATGGTAACTAAGCCATGGCTGACTAAGGAGAACCTAGGTCAGTTTGGGTGAACAATGTCCTGGTCCACCATGCTCAGCCCATCTTTTTCAAGGCCCCTACAAACAGAGAAACCATTTGATTGGAAAACAGTGGGAAGCAGTACATTTAAAAAGCTAGGATAATACAGAGGTCCTAGTGAAAATAAGAGCTCGGAGAGGAGTGGGTGGAAGGGTATGAGTCATAAATAGTGATCTGTGAGCCTTCTAAAAACTGTCAGCTCTTTGGAATAGAACAAAGCCTCCATACACTTATTCCATCCCCTATTTCCTATTAGCCCCCACAAGTCATTTTCGAAAGCTCTGCAGGAATCTCGTGTTATTTTGCTGAAATTGTAAATAATTATTTTATGAATGCTGAACACAAGACTACTGTTGAAGAAAATAATCACCACATAAAAGAAACAAATCCCTAAACTCTCTTTTCCTCCTTCACGTGTGTGCACATGTGCATTGAGATATCTATTCCAGTTATCATCAGCATTTTATCACAGCACGAGTTTTGAGAAGGTTTTAGTTCAAAAACTTGAACTCAAAAATCAAAGTTGACGAGAGCCCTGAATACCATTACTACTTTGGCATTTTCAATTCTTTTTTTCACTCCTGTGAAAAAAATAACGAAATCCTGTTCATTAAACTTTTTAGTTATTGTGGATCCATTGTAAGCATTTGCTTGCATGTTATTATGTATCTGTTTTAGATTAAATCAAGAGGGAGCAGTTCATTTAAGGTGCTTACCAAACCTGCTTTGCCATGGCTAAATACATACACACGCACATGCACACGTATATCTATGTATTTACATTTATTTGTGATTATCCACATTAGAAAATCGTGTTTTACTACAGGGTGACTCAGGGTTAAGAAATTGCTTAGGGATAGATTTTACTTATTAGTAATATTTTAATCTCACGTTTTAAAAAGATTATAAAGAAAAAGGATCTTTCCATATTTAGAGTACGCTTTTATAATGTTCTCTTTTAAGCACTTCTTCATATTTCTGTACATCGTGCTACATATAATGGTAGCATGCATGATCCTGGAGGCTGGCCAGAGGGCAGGGTGGGGATAGGAGTCTGAGGAGTATTCCCTAAATGTTTGGCCATACCACAACAGTTCTTTTAAATTTCTATTTTGTTTTAAGACCCCAACATTTTTTTGTTGCATTATTAAAAATACTTTCCCAACTACCCCCACCCCAATAATCCACAAGTTAAACTGACTCTTCCAAGCAATGTACTATGTTTATCTAATAGCTTTGTCTCCCATGTTTCTAGCAATTTAGCAGGTTGAGTAGCTTTCATCATGAATGTACACCAGTTAATCATATTTTTTGCCAATTATATAATTAGTAAACTTACAGATAGTATTCTAAGCAAATCCAAATGAAAAGCTGATCTGCTGTTCCAGTTCTATAACAGTAGCCCTCCCTGAAAGTTTCTTCTGTGCCTTATACATTCAAGAATGAAAGGAACATATCTTTACTATCAAGAAGTTCATGGTCTAGTGGATAAGACTATAAATCAAGTAATAAGACAAAAACATGCAAAACAGCTGCCATGTAGGACTGTGCTATTAGCACAAACAAGGAGCAGAGTCCTTTACAAAATAAGAATATGTGAATGATAGAGAAATTGGGCCTGGTCTAAAGTGGTTAGCACAGATTTTTCCAAGGGAGTGATGCTTGAGCTGAGTCCTGGAGGAGGAATGAAAGTGAAGGGTTAACTGGGGAAGGGAGGGCACAGAGCTTGGGACCGCGGAGCAGAGGGCGCCCCAGGCCACGGCTACTCCGGAGGCGTCGGCTGGCAGCAGGAGGGAGCTTAGTTTGTTTGATGGATTGGAAGAAGCTCATGTGACTGCAGCCACAGAGTCCAGGGGCAGAGTGCGCACATGATGAGATGCAGGGCCGGGCAGTGGCCAAGCACTCACAACTTCAGAGGAGCGAGGGCATTACAGGTTCTAAAGCTGCCCTGGGCAAATGTTTTGAAGGAAATAAGGAAGTATTCAGAGACATATAGGAGGTCATTGCAGGTGGCAGATACTGCTGCTAGGTCTGATTTACAAATATGCATATTTGTGAACAATTCACTGAACTTCAGATCTCTAAGATAACATTTATTTCAGAGTTCCAGGTATGAATTTTTCAGAATACTCCATGTAGTCTCTTACTATTTAAAACCTACAGAAAATATAACTCTAAAATTTATTGTGGTGCAATTCTCTTCTTACTATCTGAATCTTAGTAGATATGCTTCAGTCAATACAGAGGTCTTTATCAGAGAGATCTCAATGGGCTGCTGGTCAAAGGGCAGGGTAATGAGTTCAGTAGGTGCTTCCCCAGAAAGCCTTCAGGCAGGCCCTAGGGTAGGCAGGCGTCTGGGTATGGGATGGATAATTCTGGGCAGAGTTGTTTGTCTTAATAGCTGGACTTTCTTATTGCAAACCTGGGCTCTTCAAAGGGGACACCATACCTGGAAGTTTAGCTTACCACCAGGTACACTTTCATTAAAACTTTCCCCAAAGACATGGAGATATTCGGACACTGAAAAGGAAAGGCTGCTACTCCATTTTCCCTGCAGTAGAGTAAAGCTGAATTTCACGGCTCTGCAATATTGTCTTGGGCACTGGTTCTCAAATGGAATGTGGCATGAAACATAATTCTTGCAGAGTTTCTCATGTGTGCAGCTGTGCATGGCATAAAAATCCCCAAAGCAAAGCTTTGGGTTGCCGAACAGAGTTAGTCCTGAAGTGCCTCAGTGGAACATACCTTGGGTTTCATGGAGCATCGCCACAGTCAGCTTTCTGAGCACCTCCCTCTCTCCTAGGGAGTCTCTAATTCCAGCTAAGCACTAAAAAGGAGGGTGGGATTAGATTCAGGTTTACACATTTCTATCTTCATAGTACAGATCAGCAGATTCTAGCCCACAGAATAAATCCAGCCCCTTAAAAGATTGAGAGGGAGGAGAGCAACAAAGAAACATGGCCCCCAAAGCCTAAGACAGTTAAGATCATATAATACAATTTTGCTAAGCCCAGCTTCAGAGGCTCCCACTGGCCTCTCTCTGCCTTTCTCTTCAACTTCTCTTTGTTCTCTCTAGAAAGGAAAGACTGGCCTAGCCCTGGGCTCCAGGTTCATTAACTTAACAAGCAGAGATAGTGTGGCTCCCCAAAGTAAAATCTATTGGACTGGGTGCTTTTTCCCAGCTACCAGAAGGAAGAATTGCTGATTTTTCCTATTCTCTCCTATCCTCTCTGGTCACTTTCCCTGGGCTCCCATTATGAGGCCAAGACCTGAGCTGTCCTCCCCAGGTTGTGGGTAGTCGGGTTCTCGAAGTCTGGGCCGAGGGTTCCAACCTGGCAGGAGCTTCTGGATTCTCAAGACCTGGTGTATTGTCTGCAGCAACACCAAGAGAGGGTTGCTCCTTGGGATCCCTTTGAGTCATGGCATCTGTGGTCCAAGCAAGTTTTCGTGCAACCTCTGGACTCAGCTTGGTGATGCAGCACGCTCTCGGGCTGCCTGTCCTCTATCAGCTCTTCCCAATCCTTGTGCTGAGCTTGGATCTGTTTGCCATATATACTGCTGGTTACAGGCATGAACTTAGCACATAGATGAAAACCTATTCTCACATTCACTAGCTAGGGGACCTTGGTCACTAAATTGACATGTGGTTTGGTTTCCTCATCTGTAGAGAAGCAATAATAATAGTTTTTTCTTCACTAGGCTGTGGTGAGGATTAAATAAGTTAATATGCATATAACTGCTTCGAACAAGGCCTAACACATGGTTAAATTCTATAAAATGCTAGCGCTTACTACTGTTGACGTTCCGAAGTTAAGCTGTATCACGCCTGGTCTTGGCCTTGACCTCTACTTCCTCAGGCTGTTACACAGCCGAAGGTGAAGTCTGCTTCAAATGCAGACCAGGCCACCTCCACAGGGCAGGAAAAACTGGAAAACTCATGAAATGGGATTAAGAGGCTTTTTACCTCCCTTGTTCTCTGTGTCTTTCACTATGTAGAATAATAAGGGCTAAAACACCTTTGTATGGAGGTTGTGATGTGTTTTGTTCAACATTTAATTTGATGCGCACAACAGTCTTGTGAAATAACTGGCTCAGACTAGGCATCTGTAAATGTTGACTACATGAGGGACACAAGCTGTGAGGCTGCCAATTAGCAGAATGATCTGGCAGGCAATACCTGCTATTCACTCAGATGGGTGGGCAGCCATACAGAACTGGTTGATGAACATTTGGAATATCCTCTCTGGAACACTAAAGTCCTGATTTTATTGGGAACTTTATGGGAAACTTGGTTTCTGAGTTGTTTGAAGCCTTGTCTAAGAACACACGTCAATGAAGGTAGAGATACGTCTAGAATCCAATTTCTCTGGTCTTTCACCTAGCCCTGCAGCTGTTACATCTATGGCTAAATATGTATCAGACCAACTTTATTTTGTTTAATTAAAATAGTAAACTTAGCACTGGCACACACAGTCTTCCCGATTAGTTGCTCATAGAACACTTACAGTAACAGATGCTATACATACAGGATGGTGTGCACCTGTGTCCCAGCAGGTTTTGCAATCTTTGCATTGTGTTTTTTTTTCCCCCAAAAGAAGGGAGTGAGTACAAGGTGTTAATGACTTTACAGTCCCTTGTTGGAGAGGCCTTGCTCCAGGACATAACATAATCTTGGTCTTTATACCTGGGTGAAGAGTTTCCCCAGTGGGAAAGGACTATAACAATTCAGTTCTGTTTGTGGCTACATAGGATAAACTTGGGCGCAGTGATGGGGAACCTTTTAGAGTTTTCAATGATACAAAAAGCCCATTGTGAGACAAGTAGCTCACGTTCACTACCACTGGACTTTGGGGAAGGACTTTAGGAAGCCCATTTAATTGCATATCTAAACCTTGGTCTCCAAAAATTAAAAAAAAAAAAAAGGTTAAAAGAAATAAAAACAGCCCAGTGTAGTGGTGCACACCTGTAATACCAGCATTTGGGAGGCTGAGGCAGGAGGACTGCAGTGAGTTCAAGGCCAGCCTGGACTACATAGGAAACCCAGCCTTCAAACAAAACAAAACAATTAGCTAACCAACCAAACAAAAAAACCCTCAAATTCTAATGTCAAAGATGATGGTAGTAAGAGATGGGGCTTTGGGAGTTCTCAGGAGTGGATTAGCGTCCTTATTACAGAGGCTGGCAGGAGGAGGTGCTAGCTTGCCCTTTTCACCAGAATAGGACTCAGCAACAAAGCACTGTCTATGAACCAGGAAACAGGCCTTCACTAGACAGAAGTGCCAGCTTCTTGATATTGGACTTCCCAGCCTCCACAACTATGGAAAATTAATTTGTTATTTATTCTTTTTTGGGGGGGTACCGGGAATCAAACTCAGGACTTTGAGCTTGCATGGCAGGTAGCAGAACTACTGAGCTAAATCCCCAGCCCTAATTTGTTATTTATAAGCCACCCAGCTTATGTATTTTGTGATGACACCCTGAATGAACTATGATAGCATCCCAGCTCACCTGAGCCACAAGAATTATTTAAAGCCAAAGTTTCTTCTGGATTCAAGATAGCACAAAGCTAATAAAAGCAATAAAACAAATTAAATTTATGTTTAGAAATATTTGTGCCTATTTGTATTTGGTATTTTAATCCTTTGTAATCTTTAAGATCATTTGACATTTTAAAATGACTAAAAGGTTATCTTTGTGATACTAGTTTAAAACATCTAAATTAAAACTGATTTAGTTTGTGATTTTAAGTGAAAGGATATGATAATTTTATTAGATCTGTAAACATTTGGAGATACTCAAGAGAATTTAAGATTCACATTTTATAGTTATATTTATAAGCATTACTTATGCTTCTTTTGTTGAACAATCAAGTATTTTAAAAAGGAGATTGAATATACAAATGCAGTTTAATAATTTAAGGGAATTTAATTAACCAAATTGTAAACATTTAAAATAGGGAGTTAGATTTGCAGCTTGAATTTCAAAGCTTAAAGAAAAACCAGGTTTTCAAAATTGTAATAAATGAAATGGAATTATTGTATATTGTCTTCTTTTCCCACAAAACCTGTCTTCAAGTATACATCACACCCAGATTCTCAGGGGTTGGCAGGGGAGGTAATGAGGTAGACAGTGAATGGGACAAAGGTCTTCCTTTCCTAATCAGTAGATACAGTAATAGTCTCACAATGGAGGAAATCTGGCTAGAGCCACAGTTACATTCAATTAATATTTTTAAGATTCTAATTTAGGAAGAAAAGTGGGCCATATAAATGTGATTATGATGTGGTTCTTCCTCTCAAGCATTTTTTTTCCCCTGCTTTGTTTTTATCTCTTCTCCTTTAGAAGTACTTTTTGGCAAACCCTTGCACTTTCCTGCCTTGACCTGATTAATTTCACTCAGTGGAGAAGCAGACAATGCATTCAGAAAATTTGAGTTTAAATATTTATTTTGCCATTTGCAGCATGACTTTATACAAAATATTTGATCATAATACTTGTTTCTTTATAAATCAAACCAAGATGATGTAATTTACCTGTTTTTTTGTCCCCCCAAATTCATATGCTGAAACCTTAAACTCCAGTGGACTGATATTAGGAGTTACAGTCTTTGGGAGATAATTAGGTCAGAAGGTTTATAATAGGTTTAGTTTCTTTGCAAGAAGAGACAGGAAAACGCGACTGTATTCCCAGCGCTGGGAAAGCTGATGCTGGAGGATCCTCATGCGTTCAAGGCTAGCCTGATTACATAGAGACTAAAAGGGAGACCCTGTCTCAAAACAAACAAACAATGGAGGGAAGGAGAAAAAGACAGCAAAGAGCTCTTGTTCTCTTTCTGTGCCCCTCCCACCTTCTTTACTGTGAAAGGACACAGCAAACCAGGAAGAGGGCCCTCACCAGAACTTGACCATGCTGTTTTTGGACTTCCCAGACTCTAGAACTATGATAAATAAATCTTTGTTCTTTAAGCTACACAGTATATGGTACTTTGTTAGCAGACCGAACTAAGGTATTGCCTTACAGGTTGTTGAGAAAATTAGAGACAATAAACAAAACACCTTGAAAAGTGCTTGGCAACATGCTTAACAAGTGGTAGCAGCTCATATTTTCTATGGTTTTGATCAATGTCCTTGCAGTCAGAATGTTACTTTATATTGCCCTACACTGTGATGAAACAAGCTTTGGACTGTATCAGGAGAAACGAACATTGGTAAGAAAACATTTGGGGCAGGAGACAACTGGTGCTAACAGGTAACTCAAATTTTTATCTACACTTACACTCTAGTTTATTGTGTCTAGGTCCATGACTTGAAATATTGTTACTTTAGTAATGAATCCCAAATTTATATCTTGAGTTCAAATTTCCTCTAACACCAGGTTTGCATATCCAGCTGTCTATTCAACATTTTCCTGGGGATGTCTCATAGGTTCCCCAGACTCCACAATAAAACTCTTCAATTTTCCCTTCATCAGTTTGATCCTCTCCCAGCCTTTCCCATCTCAGTAAATGTAAACTTCATTTTTCCATTTTTTTTTTTTTGGCATAAAATCTTGGAATCACCTTTGACTTTTTCTATAGCATGTCCCAAAATATATTCCACATCTCTCCTGTAAAATGTACAGAGTCTAACCTCCTGTCAATTCCCGCAAACATTTCCATTGCCACGCCATTGTCTCTCTGGGTCTCTGCTCTGAACCAGTGTTATTGCAGTGGGACCTCAGAATAGCAGTTGGCAGTCCTCTCTTGCAACAGAAGGCAAAACAAGTTGCTTCTTTGTTCAAAACCTTCCAATGGTTTTCCATGTTACCAAAAGGAAAAGGCTCTTTACTTCTGATCCCTGACCTTCCTCTTGACTCTCCTGTGAGTCATGCCAGTCAACTGATACTGTTTTTATTTCTAGGAGACAGCACATTTGCTTTTACCTCTGTTCCTTTGCACTAATTCATCTGCCTGAAATGTTCTTTTTCTGCTATCTGCACTCAGTCCTCTACTTCTCCCACTTCATTTTCCTGACTAAGCAGACTTCTGCTGATGTAAAATAACAGGCCCCAGTCTGCTCCCCACCTTACTTAAACTTGATTATCACTTACCTAACTTACTAAGCTTCTAAATGCAGTCATCTAACTTCTGGCCACTAAAGTAGAAGTAATAAATACAACTGCAGGGCAGGTCTTCTGAATGGGAAAGCAGAAACTTTTGTTTATTTTCTTTTTGTCCCAACAACTAGGATTTGAACATTGCAGGAGGCAGAAGAGCCATTTTAGACCACGCGACAGGAGATTTGTGTTGACATAGTCAGTCGAGTAATACAGGTTTTAGGAACTGTACTCTGGGATGCTTATACTGGAATGTCATCAATATAAGAGAATGAACTTTTTCTTTTTTGGACTGGGAATTGAACTCGGGCCCTTGCGCTCACGAGGCAGGCAGGACCACCGAGCCAAGTCCCTGGCAAGGGAATGAAGTTTTATCTTATTCAAACCATTTCTAAATTCTAAATTGTCTCTGGATAACAGGCAAACAGTAATCTAATATAGACATATGTATTTTTTTTTTAATGTCTTTCCACCCTAACCCTCACTCAATGAGACTAGGCTGTAAATTCCAAGAAGTTAGTAATGCTGTGTTTGGTTCACTGTGAACAGCTTCCTGGGCTGGGGATATAGCTTACGGGTACTCTCCTAGCATTAATGAAGCCCAGTATTTGATTCCCAGCATGGCAACTACAACACCAACAACAAAAACAGCTTCCTTACCAGAGACTTGCACAATAAGCACTCAGCAAACGTTCCTTGAATTAATGAACAAATAGCAGAAGCATCAACACACTACAAGGCCTCCAGTGCTGCCTGGAGAAATACTTGTCTACTCAATGGAAGTAAGTGATTGATGGGGAAATCTTTAGTGTGCGTGGTCGCTTTTTCTGTTCTGACTAAATGACAAACTCAGGATACAACTTGATATTTCCATAACCTGAGAGACACAGATACTCATAAGATAGTTCTGCTGGGCATGATTGAGCACGTCTGTAATTCCAGCACCTGAGAAGCTGAGGCAGTAAGATCACAAGTTTGAATCCATTTTTGTATTTTTTGTTTTTGTTTGTTTTGTGTTAGGACAGGGTCTCACTATGTAATTTGGGCTGGCCTTGAATTTAGTATGTAGCCCAGGCTGGCCCTGAACTCACAGAATTTAGGATCCTCCGATCCTTCTGCCTCACCCTCTGGAGGGCTAGCATTACAGGCTTGCAGACCACAACAAAGCTCTTTTGTAATTTAAATGAAGACCCCAGGACAAGTTTGTCGTAATGAAATTAGGTCACAGAGGGAGGAAAACTGTGCAAGCTACACACTGATAAGGAAAGGTCATAGGCAGTGTGCTCTGCACACATGGAGAAAAGTAGTTTGTGTGCTAAGTGCTAGACTTGTGTGGTCAACAAGTGCTTCAGTCTGGATGGCAAAAGTTGAGAGCCAGAAGAACGTACAGATGAAGAATTGCACAAGTCAAAATGAAAGAGAAATGTACTACAGGGTATCAGCAAGTTGCCTGGGGGTAAATGCTATAGACATTAAACCACTGAGTTCCAGGGTGAATAAAGCACATAAATGAGTTGCAGCACCAATAACTCTTGTTACTGGATAATATGTGTGGTATCAAATATCTTTTCATCCTTTTGTTTGTTTTGAATTATTGTCAGTTAATACAAACAATGTAAAATATGGTGATTTAAAAAATATAAATGATCTTATAGGCCCAGGATTAAAATCATTTTTTAACTTTAAAATGTTCTGTCTTTAAAGTTGCAGAGGTGGATGCAATTTTGCTAAACCCCACTCCCTGGGTGTAGGATTAGTACAGTAAAACAAGGTAGGATTTTTGTAGTCACTCCACAACATCCAAGTAATTTGCTTACAGTTACTAGTATGAGATTTCTCATTGTTAGAACCTTCTTAATGTGTCCAGTTGCTGTAGAATTTCTTTGTAACAGAGTAATTTCCCCTTTCTAGAAACATACTGACATTCAAAAGAAAGTTTTGAGATTAGGGCAAAGCCCTGAAAATTAGTAACAATAGTTAATTCTTTGTCCTTACCTCCCCTGACCCGCCTAACTTTTTCTTGAAGTTTGGTGCAGTGTCTGATCTTGTGTGCTGGATACTTTGGAATGGCTGGGGGTGGTGGGGGTGGTGAAGTAATAACACATGTGAATTTTGTAAGGCAACTCGTTTATCCTAGTATTTTATCCAAGTATTTACTCTCCAAGCCACACTGTTGTTTCACATAAGTTCTAGAATACAGAAATTAAAGTGATCAAAATATGACCTCATTAATACCCCTGTAGTTGGGAGAATCAAGACTTTGTTATATTTAAGGCATTTTTTTGTTATTGTTGTTGTTTTGGTCTAAAAGTACTTCAAGTCTCTCTTCAGTGAGCATGATTTAATAATGGTAAAGTATGCTTTACTACAAAAAATTTTTGGTACAAGTCTGCAACATTAGTGATTTTTATCATGATATCCAAATGAAGTAATTCCCATGTAGGAACACCTTATAAACCTGTGGATTAGTATTATCATTGTGATAAGGCGAAACAAAAAAAAAAATGAACAATTTCAGGAAACAACTTGGTATGGAATAAGGTGTGAGAACTTCAGCCTGGAAGCCCTGAATGTGTGAACCTCAAGAAGATGGGTCCTCCCTTGTGCAGCAAAGATTTGGGATCAGTTACAGGGAGGACAGGTCTGTGGCCATAGGTTTGGAGATGACTCTGTTAGGAATCTGAGGGGCTGGTAAGTCCTTAGGCACTGAAGAGTGGTTTGAGTTTTTAGTTCCTAGTTGTTGTCTGGAGAAGACCCATCTACAGCGGCAAGGGGCCAGCCACCCCATGAAACTTCAAATACTCTTGTAGGTCAGTCACTTGCCCAACTTGTGTAAGGCCCTAGGCTTGACCCCTAGCTCCACAATAAAACCAAACAGACAAACAAAAGCACCAGAAATAACAATCTAGGACATCAGATTAGTTTCTGGGTAGCTCAGATAAGGAACCCTAATCATGGAGATTGCTTACCAAAGAAAGGATTGTGTTTAGTGATATCCAGGTCATCAGTCGACTCTTAAAGGTATTTAAAAAAAAATTTAAAAAAATATGCTCCTTTTGTGTTTGAAATAAAATCACTGGGAAGGTTCTAGGTTGTGGTAAATAAGCACCTGCCTCAGAATCCTACAGAAGCGCAAAACTTGCTTTCTTTGTGCTGTTTCCCTGTACACTCTGCATAGTGTTTTGGAAACCTGCAGTAATCTAAATTCCCATCAGGTGACATTGTTTAATCTAACATTCCCTCTCTCATATATGAAAATAGCTCTAAGGACACACCACTGATATGCTTGCTTTGAACTCTTTCTGCTGCTTGGAAGGGAGTTTCCAGTCCCTCTTCCTTCTTCCCTCAGATAGTTTTTCTGCCTCGCCCGCCCCTCCAGTGTCAGCCAGGAAAAGGCCTCTGGCTGCTCCTTCAGCCCCAGCCCAGGGCTCTTCAGAGGAGGGAGAGCCACCGCCCCGGGCCAAAATACCGCTGTTTATTAGGGCACCCATAGTCCCGGGTGATGAAAGTTGTTCAAATAATTGTGGGATCGAGAAAATACAAGTTCCTGACACGGAAAGGAAGAGTATTGCTTTTCCAGGATGACTACACCTATTTCCAAACAGCCTGATGACAACAGGAAGGCAGCCTTTTACCCAAGAAGGGATCCGAAACATCATTCATTTCCAAGACAGTGATACTCGAAAATAAGTTTTCAGGTCATAGTTTAAAATTCAAAGGGCGTCTTGCTTTTGGTCCTAGAATTCCACAAGGACCTAAGAAGAGTCCCTCCATCCCTGCTCTGAGAGCCTTAGCGATGAGCACATTTTCCTTTACCGTTTCCCCTTTGAAAAACCACCCGGTCCCTCAAATCACACTGTAACATCATCGGTCGCCGAAGCCATGCTCTGCACGGCCCTGATGGGCTACGCACAAGCAGGAAGTATACAAAGTGTGTAAACGTCTACGGCCGAGGCCGCATCCGAGGTGGTAGGAAACACTGTTGTTATTTTGTGTGTGTGTGTGTGTATGTGAAACGAGAACCTATCGACCAAACCTTTCAGACCCACCAGACGACAAACACCGCCATATATTTGCTTCCCAGTACGCTTGGGCTTAAACACTTCCAGCTTTGTGTTCAGGAGCACCCCACCCCCCTGCCCTTCTCCGGTGCTGTTTCCTCTACCGAGCCAGAGCTCTGGATTACATTTTTGCAAATCGCTGATTACAGATAAAGCACCTTTCCAGGTACGCTCGCTTCCGAGGGCGACATATGTACTGACGTACACAAAGGTGTGTGCCGCCTCGGCCCGAACGCACGTCCCCACCAGGCCGGCGGCGCGCGGCCACACACTGACAGCCGCGGAACTTCCGCGGCGGCTCCACG
>NW_022900924.1:37668186-37668506 GCF_012274545.1 Fukomys damarensis | reverse complement strand
CTCCGCGGCGCCTGCAGACGCTCACGTGCCTGCCCGGTCCCCATCCCCCTCGGCCGTCCCCGGTCTCGGGGGGATCCTCACCCCAATTATGTTGGTGTTGTCTCCCGAAAATGTGCACCTCGGCCTTCTCCCCCTCTCGCGCCCTCCGTGCCTCGACACCCCCCTTTTTGTGCGTGTGGCTGTGAGGCGGGGAAGGCTTTCGGGAAAGAATTTGCAGCAAATTGAATCAAGGAGCCATCATGAGGCCGACTCCTTTATAGCCTATTTTTAGCCGAGGAGAAAGCGCCTCTCGGCGCGCGCGATTTTCGCTAACGCCCGGG
>NW_022900924.1:37660199-37667399 GCF_012274545.1 Fukomys damarensis | reverse complement strand
GGTGCCTCGTCCTCTCCGAGGCGATTGCCGGAGCCTCTTGAAGTTGGGTTCAGAAGTGTAGAATTGGCAAAGTTATTGCCAGCTTCCTGGTAAGTTTCGGGTGGCACAGAGTCCCATTATTTTCTGACGGTGTAAAGGCCACGTTGTGCGAGGGTGGTTTCTCGGTAACTTCCTCTTTGCAACCGATGTCATTTTGTTTTTTGGAACCGGAGCAGACTTTTATTTAAGTGAAATATTAATCCCCCATGGCAGCTCCAGGGAAGCCAGGCGTGTGTTAACGTACTCCGTATTTTTGGAAGTTCCTAATTTGCTGAAACAGACATCTGTGTGCAGTGGCAAACGGCATAAAATTGGGGTCGTGAAAAGGATGTGTTCTGTGTAGAATTTGGGTTGTGAGGTCTTAAGAGAAACTGTTAAGTTATCTAACACTGTCAGATAATTTTGATGATTTACACGAAAAGTGTTTGCACCTAGTTAAATTAAGATTTTTTTTTTCTGTGTCTAGAGTTTACGGTACTTAACAATTTTGCACTTTGCAGGCACTAGGGATGAAGTTTCAGTACCTATGGGATTTACGGTGGACTTAGACTTTATTTTCCAGTCAACCCTGTGGTGATCCAAACATTTTGTTAATAAAATATGGTGTGTGAAATGATGTGTTATTTTTAGCCCTGACTCTTTAGACTGAACGCACCCCTCCCCCCAATATAATTATATTTCCTTTTTCCCCTAAAGAGTCTTTCCCAAGTTTGATACAAGGTCCCATCATGGTGTTTTTATTCACTTACCTAAACCACCTTGCAATAAATACTTTTATTACACACTAAAGACTGCTAGTGACTTTTTGAATTTTCCAGTGTGATCTGTGTTCATTTTTGTTAAATAAGAGCCATATTCCTTGGCATTTTTCAGTAATCCTGACTTCTTGGGACTGTGTGTGCTCACAATTTTAATAAGTTTATTGTCTGGGGAAGTAGGGCAGCTTTGTCGCCATGAAAACATCGTGTAGGTCGGATTGTCTTACGGGAGTTGATGGCAAGGTTCCCAAATTATCATTGAGAGGTCTAGAAATAGTTTGCCTTTACCTGTGGGGGAGGGGCAGCAGAAAGAAAATACGCCGAGAGTGGTTAGGCATGTGATGTGTGTTTATATTTTGCTTTTCTATCGAGGTTTTCCTGCTTGTGTGGATATGGTGTATTTGTTTCTACTGTACTCAGTCACAATCATTAAATCAACTGCTTTTTTTGCCTTTTGCATAGATTCAGGCCTATAGAATTTAGGACAGAATACAATGTATGGGGGATGAAAACAATATGTGCACGAAAAAAGTTTCTTACCTTGAAGGAACACAATTAAGGACTTACAGATGGCTTAAAAACTGTTGCAAAGCTCACCATCAGTTGGGCATTTTTATTCTGCCTTACCAGCTTTGGTTCTTAATATGGGAAACCAGGTGGTAAAGTGGAAGGGTTCTTTATGGAGGCTGTAGCTTTGTATTGTTTCAAGAAAGTGTTAAACACTTTAATAACTTGTACGTACTGTATGTCCAGGAATCTTTTTGAGACTTGTGTTCTCAAAAGCTAATTAATGTTTTCACATGATCATTACCATGTTGCCTGTCTAACCAAGAAATAACTGCTTCCTGTATACTGGGAGCCTTTCAAGCAAAGGAAGGGAAAGGGCAGTAAACGGAGGGTTTACTGGTAAGAGGGGATGTGATTAATAGAATTTTGGAACATCAACCTGTTGAGTAAATGCATTAGTTCGTATAGCAATGCGAAATGAATGCAGCCTGGTTAGATGAGTGGTTGACAGAGGAATCCCCTTCCACAGCTTGTGGCAGGATTACTGAGAATTTCTGACTCAACACTTTTAGGTGGAGTTATGTGAAAAATGTGTTGGGTTTGTTCAATTTTGGAATTATTTATATAAAAAATACACACCACGAATCGAGGGAGGTCAGAGGAGGTTTGGCAGAAGTACTGGCTTTCTCTGGGACTTAGTATTTTTCTAGTACACGTGAATTTGACTCCACAAGTAATATTTACAGTATTGATTATTGTCACTGAAATGCAGAAAAGCAGCTAGCAGGAGACCTATTTGTATTTATTATTTGCGTGGTAGAGAAGAGTTGGGACCCTAGGGACAATGTAGTGAAGAAATGGTGTGAGTGTTGTTCCCTGTGCAGGTCACTACAGCAGGGCCTTAATGTTAGCAGCAGCAGCAGCAGCAATATCAACGGTTCTGTGAGAGAGCTGGAGATCTGGCTCCTTACTGTCTCTGGGATTGTGTTCATTAAGTGCACAATTAATTACCCTTTACTGTAGAGCCAGGAGATGGGGATTCGGCCTAAGTTGCCCTGTAGGTGATGTGAAGTGCTTTCTCTGTCATTCATAACACAGGCTAATCCTGTGAGGTCGATAGTGTTGGGCTTTATTTGTGGGTGATGAAACAGAGGTGCAAAGAATTTAATTCACTCGTGCAGGCCACAAGATGTTTAGAGGCTGCACCAGGATTCAAACCTAGGTCTGTTCCCTAGTCCCTGTTCTTTCTAAATGAGCCTATTAGTGACAAAATTTCACAGATGTTCTGTTGGTGGTGTGTAGTTAGCCTTAAACTTGTGTTTTTAATCAAGTTTGTATTTCTATAGTTGGGCCTCTCTGCTATTTAGGTCCAGTGATTGCCTGGATGGATATATGAAATTCTTAGGATTCATATCATTGTGCTTAACTCCCTAACACAATTTAATAAGATGCTGTCTTCTTATAAGCTGCTGTATTTCCTGCCTTGAGATTGGTGGGGGTGAAGCCTCTAAAATACTGCCATCAGAATTAAGAAAATATTCCATACTGTAAGGAGGAAAGCAAATAAGCGTATGATTTAATTATCTCAAGAAATTATTCCTGAAAACTTGTGTAAGGAAAGTCGTTTAAGCTTTTGTGTTGTATAGTGTTTTGAGCCAGGGTCCTTGAGGGGGAGCTACCTTTGTTGGAATTAAGGCTGTATCCCTTACTGGCTGTGTGACCTTGGGGAAGGAATACTTTGTCCTAGGTTCTTTACTTGTGTAATGGGGACAGTCTACTTCATGGAGTTGAGACATTTAAGTGACTAATATGTATGTGTGTTTGACATACCAAGCATTTAAGAGGTAAGAACTGCTGCTGAGTTTGATTTTGAAGTTCACTTCTTTGTTTTACATTATTATTTTCGGTGAGGGCATAATGTCACAGAAAACGTTTGGCAGTTCTGTTTCCTGAGTTGCAGGGCAATGTATTTGAAATAAGTTTAGCGTGATTTATTTACTCTGAAAAGGTGTCATTTCCACGTGTAATGCTTACACTGAGAAGAATTAGATGGACATTAGAACTGGGGACTGGATGTAGGTACAGTGGTGGCTCTTTCGCATGCTTTTCTTTCTGCTCTTTCAGTTGGGTTTGGATTTTTAAAAATTACAGCATTTGAATCCTTGTCAAACTCTTTAAATGAAAAGGGAACTCTCGAGGCTGGATCCAGCAATATAGTCTGCGCTTTAGCTTGGAGTGATCACTTCAGTAGGTCTGTTTTCCCCCTTGCCCTCCCCACTTTCTCTTTCCTTCCCTCTTCCTCCCCCTTCCCCCTCCATGTCTCCAACTGGAATTGAACCCAGAGATACCAAGCAGAGTGAATTCTTTGCACCCACTCCCCGCTTAAAGGTGGTTTTGAGGAAGGATTTCCCTAAATCGCTGGAGTTGGCCTTGAAGTTGCAGTTTGTCCAGCCCCTGCCTCCCAAATAGCATATGCCACCACACCTAGCTCGCCTGAGTTCTTGTTGCGTGTTTTAAACTCTGTCAAGACAGTTCTTTGGTCTACAGCATCTGTCGAGCTTGGCTTATTTCCACCTCTTGTTTTTTTTAAACGTTTAAAAATTTTTGATTGAGTAATATTTGCTACTGATAAAGAGTTCTGTGTGTCAGGACTATATTGGGGCTTAATGAGTATGTGTGACAATCTGGACAGCTGATACCCTACATTTAATGGTGAATAAATAGAGGTTCGGGTAGTAGAGGGGCAAGAGTAGAGATTTAGGCCCAGCTTTGCTGACTACTAGGCCAGTGTTCTTATCCAGCAGTCTGCTGTCCTCAATGAATGAAGAACAAGTGACTGGTTTTAGGTTTTGGTTATTGCATATATTTTCTGGTTGGTTGTCCTGAGCAACCTTTCTTCTCTATCCTGTCTTCTGTAACTTCTGACGGTGTAATTTATTTAAAATACTGGTTTTATCATGTCCGCTTCCCTGCTGGAGAACCCGTAATGGATTCCTTTTGCCAACTGGATTGCTTTCATATGCTTCATTCTGGCGTTTAAAGCTTCGTTCTACCTAGTCAGCTTTATTTCCCACTCTTCCCAAACTGGGATTCTTGCCTGCCTCTCTCATTCTGCAGTTTTTCCATACTCATTACTTCTCTGGTTTTGTTCATGCTGTTCCTTTCATTTGTCCTTTTTATAGCTTGGTTTCAGCCTCGCTTCTTCCATGAAGCCTTTTCTGGCATTTTGACTCAGTTATTTCTTTGAGATTCTGCTGCAGTTTAATGAGTAGAACATATCCATGTCTGGTCATTCTTTCATGGATATGTGTCATGTTGCCTCAACTAGATATTACACTTCTTGAAGGACAAAAACATTTTTCTTAGTAGTATTTGGTGGGGATCTTGGTTCTTGTACCAGTTTCATGTTAAAATGGATTGTTTCTACCAGGGCTTCTGTCAACATAAGAGTAACAGTAACCCTGTTCCTCAGTTCGTGGCGTGACAGGATTCTTTGTTGAATTGCACTTCCAAAGTTTAGGTATGTTACTCATATTTAGCTGTTTCCCTGGATGATAATGCTGTCATTTGGTGAGGGAGAAAAAAACTTGGTCAGTTCTTGGAGTTAAATGAAAGGTAGGTATGTCATTTTGATTCTAGTACAGTATATAGTAGCCACAGTATTGAGGTGAAACCTACTCTAGTCAGTCTGGTCACGTGAGGTTGACTTCAGTGGTGGTGAACCTATGGCACGTGTTGTTTTTCTTTCAAGACAAAAGATACTAACGTTAAGAATTGTATTTTCTAAACTAAAACCTCAGTACCTAGGTTTAAGTGGGATTTGGGTTGCATTTTGGGCATTCGTCTCTAAAAGGTTCACCATCACTCACGTATCTGATGGTTTTACAGGTTGAGTTGTTCTTTTCAGAAAGACTTGGGGACAGAAGCTTTCCGAATTTTGGATTTTGTCAATTGTAGAGTATTTCCATATAGATAATGAGATGTCTTTGGAATAGGACCCAAGAATAAATGTGAAAGTCACTTTTTTCATATACATCTTATACACATACCCTGAAGTAATTTTATACAGCATTTTTATTTTGCGTGTGGTTTGATTGCATCCGGTGAGATATGTTCTGTGTGGAATTTTCCACTTCTCAATCATGTTGATGTTCAAAATGTTTTGGATTTTGGAGTATTTTGGGTTTTTTGATTAGGGATGCTAGTATGTATGTGTGTCACATACCATAATGCTTATGCTTTTGGATTTCAAATTTTATCTTTCAGGATGTTTCCTTAGTTTTTCTTTAGTAGTGTACCTATATAAGATTGCGGCTTTTTTTAAAAAAATATTTTTTTCTAGATAAATCCAGGGCTTCAAGCATGCTAAGCAAGCACTCTACCCTGAGCTATCCTATATTTTGACATAGGATCTAGCTAAATTGGCCAGGTTGACTTCAAATTTGTCGTCTTCCTGTTTCAGCCTCCTGTGTAGCTAGGATTACAGGCATTTGCCACAGTGCCTGGCTAAGATTATGTTTTTAGCTTTTACTCTATTGTGACACTCTAACCACATTGGAGTCTTATTTAAACCATTACTGTTAATGTGTTAACATTCAGTCTGGGGTGTCTATTATACATACAGTGTAAATGGTTTAATCTACCAGAAGAATGTTATTTTAACCATCTCCTTGAGTTTTTATTGTGGGGCTGTGCCATATTCTAACCAACGAGGGTAATTGACTCTAAAGACAGCTAATTAATTTGGTGTTACATCCTTTCAAAGTTTTTAATATTTAGTTTTAAAATGTAAGTTTTCAAGCATGATTTTGAGTTTTACAGAATGAGTTGGGTGCTGCCTTGCTTTCTGAGAGTTTAGATTTGTAACTCAGAATCAGTGAAACCTTATCAGTTCAGTAAGGGCCAGTAATTAAATTTCAATAAATATAGAAAGAGTACCTAGCTTACGGAATAGTTTATGTGGTGTGACTGTTTTGAGAGCTGAATGAGGAAGAACAGGTGCTGTGTTTAAACTGGAGAATTTGCTCTTTCCCTCTTTATTGAAGGTTCCCTTCATGAGGTATTTGAAAAAGAGAATGTGCTGATCAAAGATCAGATGTGGCCATTCCAGTATCTTAATGGTATAGTCAGTCATATGAAGTTGTGTTCTGGATGTTATTTTTTTTTATTTTTTATTTTTTTTTAAATAAAGGCAGTGTAATTTTTTTCTCTCTATGGCAGGGTCTTACTGTGTATATAGCTCAGGCTCACCCACAACTTATTATGTAGCTTGGGCATTATAGTGTGCACCACCATTCCCCCAGCAAAATACAGTACTAGAATCTCACATGCTGGACAAGTAGTCTACCACTGAGCTATACCTCTAGCCTAACATTTTTAATTACTTACTCTGATGAATGTTTTTTACTTTTTAGATAAAAGATACCAATCTACTTGATATTTTTGTTTTGTCTGAGGTCAAATGTATCAATTAGCACTTTTACTTCTTTCTTTGTCCCTTTTAGATCTAAAAGATAGGACATGGTAAGGAGACAATCTGTGGCTGGGTTTTTAAGTGCGAACTTCTGTGTTTTTATTCTTATGTATTTGCTAGAATGGTGGGTAGCATTCCAGCATCTATCCAATAGTAAGACATCAGACAATTTTTATAAATTTTTTTGCAAAACCATGGTTGTGTGGGGTAACCATTTAGTTTCTATAAAATGTATGTATGGAGATGATCAGATGAGCCATATATGATGGTGCAGACCTTTAACCCCAGCTATTTGGAATTACAAGCAAGTTTCAAATTAGCCTGGGTAGTTTAGTGAGTGTGTCTGAAAAATAAATTTTAAAAGGATTGGAGATGAAATTCAGCAATAGAGTGCTTGAATGAGGCTCTGAGTTCAGTCTTTGG
>NW_022900924.1:37650816-37660079 GCF_012274545.1 Fukomys damarensis | reverse complement strand
AAAAAAAAAAATATATATATATGTATATATATATAGAGAGAGAGAG
Organism: Fukomys damarensis; assembly: GCF_012274545.1. Lineage (NCBI taxonomy): Eukaryota > Metazoa > Chordata > Mammalia > Rodentia > Bathyergidae > Fukomys > Fukomys damarensis. The sequence continues at coordinate 37,660,033 of NW_022900924.1, read as the reverse complement.
AGAGAGAGAGTTCAAGCAATAATTGCATGACTATACTCAATTTCAACAACAATATGAAAATACTAAGATTCTGTCATTTTTTATGATTTTTGAGGGAGATGTATGGAAAATTTGGTCAAGAATGTCTTGACTAAAAATCTGCAGCTTAGGTTAATCTGGAAAGTACTTGACATTAACCCTAGGCAAACATCTTGCCCAAATATATTATAGAAACAGCATATTTTGGTGGTTTCCTTCAGCTACATAGAGAATGCAGCCTATGAACTAGGGAGAAGTGTTTTATGTTTTTCTTTTAATTTAAGCACATTAATTGTGTAGGATGTGTACTAATCTTGTTCCATTTCTGTTTAGTGGGTATCATATGTTATTATTAACTCACAGTAAAAGGCAGTTGGGTCATCTACTTTTGAGTTTTTGAAATAGGTATTTGGAATAGATAATTTCCTTAATATTTTTCCCTTTCCATGCAATTATCTTTATGGAACAGAATTTTTATATATGCATGAATTTTAAAATGTTATTTATAGCCATCACAATATTCTTTAGCATCTTTTTATATAAAATGTAACATAGTACATACGTAATATTTTTTCCATAATAAAGTTACAGGTTTTCTTTAAATTGCCTTTTTCTGTCATCTTTAAGCAGTGTGCAGTCTATTCAGTACATAAATTGGGGTTAGGAGTATTATATAGGCACTTTTTGCATTTAGGAAGTAGAGTTTTCCTATTCCTGTGCAAAAACAAGAAAATAGGCCCTCAATGGGATTACATTTTGATTTTAGATTTCCTTGGGTCCTGCCAGCAGAGGTCACCAGTTTGGACAGCTGGTGAGAGATGTTTTTGTGTGAAAATTTTTTTTTCTTGGTACTGGGGATCGAAGTTGGGACCTTGGGCTTCCAAGGCAGGCCGTAGAACTACTGAACTAAATCCCCGGTCTGTGAAATTTTTGCCTTACATATTTATTTAGGTTTGGTGCCTGTGACTTTCTTGTTACCACATTTATGTATGTATGTATGTATGTATGTACTATGTATGTATGTATGTATGTACCAGGGATTGAACTCGGGATTCTTGTCCTTGCAAAGCACGTGCTAGAACCACTGTGCTAAATCTCCGGCCCTCTTGTTACTACTTTTTTAAAGGATCTTGTCATAGATATCTGGAAATAATCAGAAGGGCAGGAAAGCCTGTATATAGTCTGCTCTCATTTTATTTAAAAAGGGAAGGACAATAGAAAAGAAGGCCCACAGTGAGTTTATGTGGGTATGCTGAGATTTGATCTGGAAAGATCCCTAAGAGAGCAGCACTGGGAGGTAGGAGTGGGGGTTGGATTGGTCAGATCATTTTGTTACATGTGGGGAAGACTTATTTTCATGTAGAACTTTTTCTTTCTTTTTTTTTTTTGGTATCAGGGATCAAACTTGGGACCTTGTGTGCTTGCGAGGCAGGCAGCGGAACCAATGAGCTAAATCCCCAGCCCATTCATGTAGAATTTTTTGAACTGAATACTTCCATCCTGCCCCCCACCATGGATAATCCACCATGGTTTATTTTTATTCGTTTCAGTTTTGTTTCTTTTCTATTTTGAGACAGTTTCACTGTGTAGTTTAGGCTAGTCTTGAACTCACGATGTACCCAGTCTTGCTTCAGACTCTCCCTGTGTTCCTGCTTCTGCCTCCTAAATTCTGAAATTAGAAGCATGTATCACTTCACCTGGCCAGTTTTTTTTTTTTTTTTTTTTTTGGTACTGGGGATCGAACTCTGGTCCTTGCACTTGCAAGGCAGCTGGTGGAACCACTGAGATAAATCCCCGGCCCTAGTTTTTTTTTTTTTTAATTAGTACATCCTTGTAGTACATAGTGATTAGATTCTTCGTGGGGAAGTATGCCATTTTAGAAAAAGTAATTGTGAAATAGCAAAGCATCCAATTAAGAGTTTTTATTATTTAAGTTTGGACAGAGAGAGGGCCGGGGATTTAATTTGGTGGTTCTGCGGCCTCCCTTGCAAGCACAAGGACCCGAGTTTGATCCCTGGTACAAAAAAAAAAAATTGGACAGAGAGAAAAATATGTTAGTTTCTCCTATGCTTTCAGTTATTAAAGAAATGGATCTGTGAATCTTTCTGGTATCATTTAGTCTCAGATCCCTTGGCAGAATTAGTGTAGTTATATAATTAAACAGTGTTGGTTCTGTTTGGTACTGGGTCTTTCATAAAGTGATGAGCTGGTAATTTTTGACTCTTTTCTAAGCTTGATAATTAGAAGTAATTCACTGCAAACCCTAAAAGAAGATTTTGGTTTCTCATTTTAAAGATATTATTTTCCCAAGAGTTTGGGGATCAGGTGAAAATTGAGGTTCTCACAGTTTAATAGTTGATTTTAATAATTATGACAGTCTTTGGTACAGTGGGATTTGTTGAACTATGGTCTCTGTTACTGAATGGATCCTACTGTAACTTGCAAACTTTATTACTGACTAATCAGATTCCAGTTCTGTTTTTGGTTTAGTTGGTGTCACTTGTAATTGGGTCACTTGTAGTTCTTCATTGACTGTTCAGTTTACCACTAAAGGGACTTCCCTTGCAGCAGTGCCCATGATGTACAACTGCAACTGGAGTAGTTGCAGAGAAAGGTGCCACCTGTTTATGCATTAAGTCTGCTGCCCTGTGAATTGACACCTAGCCTGCCCAAAGGTGGTGACCTTCTCTGCAGTACGGGGAAACTGCGGTAGGTAGGATCTGTCTGATCTGGCAGGAAACTCTCCCTATAGGATGTTAAGGTGAAGAGCTGGAGCCAGATATACCTGGTTGAATCCTATCACTCCCACTTAACTGTTGAAAATTTATGTATTCAAGTTGGTTTCTACTTCTGAAAAATGGGAATAAAAGTTAATTTTTCGCTGAGCAGTTGGTGAGAATTAACATAGGATTGCATGTAAAATGTCATGGGAGAATACTTAGTAAATAAATGCTAGATGCTTCTGCTGCTACTGTTAGCTGCAGCAGCAGCAGCTGTAGAAATGGGCAGAAAAATAAATAGAACTTCTTAGGGCTTATTCAGTGAACTTGTCATAGCTACTATGGCAGCTGCAGAGAGAGGATGCATAGAATTTCTGAGTCAGGGCTGGGACTAGGTTTGGTGACTGAGCTTTCCTCCCCTAGAAGGAGGTCGTGCTCTGTGGAGCTTTGTTAGTATCTGATATGTATGTTGTTTACAATAATACATTGAATTGGGTCACTTTGCTAAGATGTCTCGAGAAAAAAGATCGCTATTTTTCTTATAAAAAAGAAATCTGCATTCCTTTTCTCCAGCCCTTAAATCGAGTATGGTTGGTTGTCAGTGGCTACTGGGAGTCAGTCATTTCAGAAATACATTACTTTTTTTGGTGAACGGTGACATGAGTTTTCACTAAAAATGTGTAGACATAACAAAAAATGTATATTGCAAAAATGACCAATAAGTTTTTAAGAGTTGATACTTTAACACCTGATATGCCCTCATTTTATGTATTCTATTTTCCATTAGAAACATGCTTTTATAAATGTCTACACTGATTTTATTATTTATAATAATGATTTTATTCAATGAATTTAGAAAATACTGGTTCAAAAGAGTATGGAGTTGTAGTTTTCTTTTTTGGTCAAGATAGTGTTTCACTATGTAGCCCAGGCTGGCCTCAAACTCATGGTGATCCTCCTGCCTCTGCCTCCCAAGTGCTGGATCACAGGTGTGGGCCAGCATGCTTGACTCTGTAATTTTCCTTTATAGGTTTAGGACCAATATTTAGAATGAGAAAGTTTTTGGCATTCTGAATAATAGAACATAGATAAGTCACATTTATTGTTGCCATGTGTTTAAGTAGTATTGTGAGACTATACTGTGTTAGGGTTCTGAAGTTCAGATGCCCAGTTTTGTGAGGTATGTTTTATAGTGATTATTTTGATTGCTGTTAAATGTAAAGTATAAGACCCCTGCCCCCTAGGAGATAAAATCTGCAGCCTGCCTGGATTAAGAACCTTGAATGGGACTGGGGATTTAGCTCAGTGGGTTCTGCCATCTGCCTCACAAGTGCAAGGACCTGAGTTTGATTCCTGGTACCAAATAAAACAAGAACCCTGAATGCTTTTCATAAAGGCCAGTAATGATTAATAGAGCAATGAACATTATACTACTAAGTTTTTGTTTTTTTTGAGACAGGTTCTCTCTTTGTAGTTCAGGCTGGCCTCAACTCTGGGGATCCTTCTGCCTCAGCCTCCTGAGTGCTGGGACTCTACAGGTGTGTGCCGCCAAGCCCAGCTAGCTGTATACTAAATTTCTTGTATCCTATTAAAAGAATAAATTTGGATAATTATTTTATATTATTTTAAACATGCTATAGGGCTGGGAATTTAGCTCTGTGGTTCCGCCGCCTACCTCGCAAGCTGAAGGACCGGGAGTTCCATCCCCGGTACCAAAAAACAACAACAACAACAACAAAATGGCTATATTGTGGGTTAAGTGAAGCTACACTATTTGAAGATTTTAAAAAATCTTTATTAAGTTTATTGGTACGTTTTAGATATACAGTGCAGTTACATTCATTATTGGGATCTTGTACCTGTATAAGACTTGGTTCTTACTTTGTCCCCATTCCCCAGCCCTCCCTTCACCCCCTCCACCCTTCCTTGTTTACATGTTTTTCCTTTTCCCATGTTTTTTCTTTTCCCTTTCCCCTACCCCTCCCACTTCCTCTACTCTTCTAAATCTTTTCTTCCTATTACACAGTATCAGCTATACATTTTGATCCTTATTTATACTTTGTTTTTCACACCAGAGAAACTATTCAATATTTACACATGTGTGATTAAGCTTCTTTGTGTGCTAGTCCTAAATTGACATTCCAACCTCTGACTACTGTCATCCTGTTTCTGGCACAGACCTCTTCTCGATCAGGAACTATTTAACTTGTATCTATTAGTCAGAGCCCCCCTTTTTTTTTTGGTCATCCATCTTCATCTTCAACACCTGGTAGAGTGTCTAACACACTGTAGAGTTGCCATTCATGTTGAGTTGAATCCGTAAGGTTCTTTGTCTGAGTTGCCTAGTACAGGAGAACCTTTCCTTTTGGAAGGTGATTCACATACATAAAAGTTGAAAAGCAGCCCATCCAGTTTGACACATTCATTGCCCCTTTGACTCATGCAGTAAGAATTGTGGGGATCTGCTTTGATAAACTATAGCTTTCTGCTCTGCAGTTTTTGGCATCTTGCAAACATTGTAGATGCACTAGGTGACATAAGGATTATGCTTAAAACCTGGGTAAAGGAAACAAAGCACGATCTGAACATTAGTAGTTGGATCTGAGTTAGGATGTTGTTTGAACTTGTCCACTTGTTTTTTTGTATTCATGTACTCCTTGGCGTCTATTCCCCTTTGTTTTTTCCTTCCCTCTTCCCCAATTTAAACCTCGTTCTAATATGATCTGCCACTGATCAGAGGCTGTAATTCCTGGTTTTTGATCTTAGTATGAGTTTTTAGTTCACATACCTACTGCTGCCCCTGTCTTTGACCGTGGCTTTCGCACAGGGCTCAAAGTACGTGTTCACTGCACAGTTTTTGCCTTGCTTCACAAGTGATTCTTTAGCCCATATTGACTTCATTCTAAGTTGCTCTATTCCTGATCTGCTACCCAGTCTATCATGGAAATAGCTTGTACTTTTTGTGTTTGTACTTTTGGTTGTAGGATTGCAGTGGCATTAGATTTTCATTTGATGATGATGATGTTGAGTGAAAACAAGGACAGAATTGGAAAACTAGTAGGTGATGGCAATACCAAGTTGTCATGGTGAGCTAGGCTGTACCCCTTACTTCTAGTTAACGATGAAAATACCCAAAGATAACTAAGACATGGCATATTTAAAGTAAAGGTTGGGTGTAAAAGGAATGGTCAATTTGATTCCGTTATCTTTGGAGCCTTCCAAATTGGACAATAGAAGGGGAGGAGTTGAGCTGCTGAATTGAACCTAGAATTTTTGGTTTAAAACTGAGCTATTGCCACACTATTTCTGTAATATATTAAAAGAATATATTAAATATATATTAATATAAAAAAGAATATATTAAAACTAAAAAATGTTTTAAAAATTCATCAGTAAACTTAAAATCATCAAAGATAGTACATGAAAGAAATTAGTATTTTTACTTCCCTCAATGTTATTAAGACAGACAAGGTATTACAAAATGGGAGTATGTTCATCTCAAGGGCCTTTCCTGCTTTTATCATTTATTTGTCTATAGGGTGGTGCTCTTAGTTGGTTTTCTTGTGGGGCAGTAGACACTCAGGCTGCTGTTGCTTCTCTACCTGCTTGCTTCCACCTGTTTTGGTCAGACACTTCCAGGATCTGGCTGCTTTGTTTCCTCTAGTCTCAGTTGCCTGGCCTTTTCTTCCAGATGACTCAGATCTTTTTTGCGAGTTGATACATTGGTTGGTTGGTTCCTTTGGTCTGACAAATCAGCATGCAAGTGAGAACTGGTAGTGACAGGAAAAGTGGCTTTTAAAAACTGTAATAGCATACTAATGATCTTTTGATAAATATTATGATGAATGCACATGGTATAATTTAAACGCAGTGGTTTGAAATCCTCTCAAGAATAGCTCCCACTGTGAATAGTCTGAAAAAAATAATATGGTTAGGTTTGAAATAGTTTCTACATCTTGGATACATTTTATTTGCCTCTGGAGTTTTAGATAAACTTCAGTTTTCTTATTTGCAAAATGTCAAATACTTACCTAAGAAGATTTAATCAGAATGGAGGAGATAGTGTAAGTTAAAAAGAATACCTACTTGGTTGTGCGCTAGTGTGTGTGTGTGTGTGTGTGTGTGTGTGTGTGTGTGTGTGTGTGTGTGTGTGTGTGTGTGTGTGTGTGTGTGTGTGTGTGTATGTGTGTGTCTCCTGAATGGACTTTTATGGAAAATTATGTCAGTACAACAATGGACTTGTTCTGGTTCTTACATTGTTTTCCTCAGCATATTTATATTTTTGCACCAAATGGCAGCTGATTTCGAAGTTCACTAAGAGCAACAAGTTGTAAAGGTCAAGTTTCTTTTGATCTAGTTTGCCCATGTTTTCAGTTATTACATACACTCTCTGAGTTGCTTTTGCCGGAGTTTACCTCTGCAACCTTAGATATTCTTTAATCCTCCCTTTTTTTTTTTTTGTTACAGGGATCAAACTCAGGTCCTTGCGCTTGCAAGGCAGGTGGCGGAACCATTGTGCTACATCTCCTGCCCGAATCCTCTTACTTTTTTAAACTAAAATTGTATATTTATCACAGTTATTTGTGAGGAATTTAACACTAAAATTTTTATTAGTGTTTTTGATTGGATTGTTACTTTTTCTAATGCTTTGGTTATAAAGTTAAATACTTTTTTTTTGGTAGTTGATTTTTGAGACAGGGTCTGCATATGCAGTTCAGTTTGGCCTTGAACTCTCTATGTAGCCTAGCCTGGCCTTGAACTGGAAGTGATTCTTTTGCTTTAGCTTCTCAAGTGCTGGGATTACAGGCGTGCTAAAATTGAATACATTTTAAGTGTCTTCTTTTAACCTTGTTTTATTCCTCATAATGCACGGTTACTTTTAGCATGTGACTTTGCATGAAATTAAATTTTCCATGAATGCATTTACTGTCCTAAGAAATGTGTACCAGAAATATTTATATGTATTATTTTGTCTAGCACTGTGAGGTGCTCGGGAAATGTCAGTTTGCTTCTCTTTCTTCATCAAAAGCGGTTCCCATGTTTAGTATAGCATCTTTTAGTATAACGTCCTTTAGTATTGCGTCTTTCCTTGGCCCTGAACCCTCTTCACGCTGCCCTCCCTTCCCCCACGGTGTGATCTGTGATCTGGATGTTGGCCATCTCAGTCTCAGAAACCTTATCGCATTTCACTGCACCCTTCCCCTTGTTCATTGTTCTCTGACACACCTACTGAAAAACTTGTTCCTGTCTCCGCATCTTAATTGCTTTGTTCTTTGGCTCATACTCTGTGCTGAGATTGTTGTGTAGCTTTTTTTTTTTTTTTTTTAAAATCATTCAGATCTCAGTTCCACTGCCAGCACCTTAGAGAGGTTACACTGAAGTTCCAACCCCCAGCCATTTTCTATCACAAGAGCCTCTTCTCATAGCACTTATCTGTTTATTTTTGTTGTTGTTATGTTTTATACTTTTTTGAGATAGGGTCTTGCTATATATAGTTCAGGCTGCTCTTCGTAGCCCAGGTAGTCAATCCTCCTGCCTCAGCTTCCCCAGCCTCTCTTTCTTTGAGATAGCCTTGATTATTGATTTTTTGTTTTTGTTTTTCTTTCCTGCAGAGTTTAAACTTCATGAGGACAGGAATGAACTCTGACTTGTCACTCTATCTCCAGTATCTAGAACAGGAACTGGCCGTGCTTACTATTTGAGTGAATTAATGTTTTAGGAATGTTTTTGTGACTAGCCAATAGCCTTAAGCTGGTCATCCTTTCAGTAAAATATTGGAATTAATTCATGAAAAGGTCAGCATGTAGGGGAGGGTTAGAAGAATTTTAATAAATTAGTTTTAGTAAAGCTCAGTGACATGTGAGTGTGTTTCTGCTTTTCCTCAAAGACAGATGGTATTTGAATTAGTCTGGAAAAAACAGGTAAAGGAATAATTGATGAGCCAATCTTAAAATGTGATTTGTACTAATAATAAGTGTTAGATATTAAGAAGTTAACATTTCATTTTTCCTCAATTGAAGATGCATATTTCATCATTGAAGTAATGTGAGAGGTGAGTACCACCACCACCATTTATTTATGTTTAAGGTTCAGAAGATTTTGTAGTTTGCCTACATTATTTTGATTAATCATGGGCTACTTCCTAACGTTGACATGAGTCAGAACTCTCTTAGTTGTACTGTAGAACTCCAATTCATATTTTTGGTTTATTTCAGAAAGGTTATTCATTGACATATGGGCATGAAGAATATAAATGTGGAGTGAATAAATCAACAATGGGAAGAACGTTGAATCAACTGGACTTCACATACAGCCAGAACCTGTTTGAAACATTTGAAACGCCGGGCGTGGTGGTGCATGCTTGTAATCCCAGCACTCGGGAGGCTGGGGCAGGAGGATCGCTGTGAGTTCGAGACCAGCCTGGACTACATAGTGAGTGCCAGGTCAATCTCAACTACATAGTGAGACCCTGTCTCAAA
>NW_022900924.1:37627512-37650512 GCF_012274545.1 Fukomys damarensis | reverse complement strand
CAAAAAAAAAAAAAAAAAGAAAAGAAAAAGAAAAGCTACCTAGATCTGTCAGCAGTTCTGTTTTTGTTTTTGTTTTGTTTTAATAGTTTGCTTTTATTCTTTCCTAGTAGATTGTTTATATGTAGAAACATTACTTGACAGTACCTGAATTTTTTTGTTTTCCTGTGTTGTAGTGACCTGCTCTTTATTTCATTTGGAAAACTCTTGAAGGACTCTAAACATTTTGGTTTGAGAAGGTGGTTGCTTCCAAGTACCTGGAGTGAGAGCGGTGGTGAGGGCAGTGGGCACTACAGTTGAGTAAACAAGAGAACTGCTAAGGAGACTCCAAATTATGTGTCCTTTATAGTTGGGAAGATTGGTCCTTTAAACCTGGCAAATACAACTTAAAATTTTCTTTTACCAGGGCCAGGGATTTAGCTCAGTGCCTGCCTAGCAAGTGCCAAGTCCTGAGTTCGATATCTGGTACCAACAAAAAATTTTTTTCTTTTACCTAGAAGTAACACATCTTTTGATTTGTGATTCCACACCTTTTCAAGTAAAGAAACCATTTTAAAGATGAAAAGATCTTGTGTAGTTGTAATTTTATGTACTCTCTAACTAATGGGGGGGTGTTCAAATTAATTGTCTTCTCAACTTGAAATACATAGGAAAAATGTGTTGTTGCATATTTTGGTTTTCTTTCATTGTTTTTGGTCTTGGTTTTTTGAGACAGGGTCTCACTGTGTAGTTCAGTCTGGGAGTGAACTCCTACGTAGCCCAGGCTGGCCTTAAGTTCACAGGGATCTCTCTGCCTCAGCCTCAGTTTATTGAGTATTGGGATTACAGGTGTATGCCACCATGCCACCCTATTTTGGTTTTCTTCCTAACAGTACTTCTGCTGATTCATTAGCCAAGGGAAGCTGATATTTGACGGCACTTAAGAAAATTGTCATCCTGCTCATTATACAAATACAGATTTTAATCTCTGAGGAGGATAAACACCTCCATCCTAACCAGACATTTAAATAATTTTAATGTTTAACAAAATTAAGTTTAAGATACTTTACCATCTCACCAAAATAATAAAATAAATGGCCCTGTAGAAGAAGCCTTTTATGCACTACTCTTCTGCAGATTATTTGGTTCATCTTTAAAACACCAGGTGCGGTCTCTGAGGTGTTTTCTGGATTTAATGCACTTTGACTTGTGATTACCTGTGTAATTTAAAAGTGTCTTGAACCACGTAACAAGGAAAAGTGTATAGCTAATGTCTGCTTATACTGGTTTTTCTTAAAATAGTTCCATTTTCAGACATCTTCATTAAAATTGGCCTCAAAGAAAACATGTTTTAGATATTTGAAGGAAGAACTTGTATTATTAGTATCACGTGGTCAAGTGCATTAGTTACAACTCATTTCCTTGTAAAGGGAATTAAAATAATTACCACATAATTCAGAATGTTTTTTCTTTTTTCCATTTGATACTCTGATTTTCATGGAATGATTTCTGAAAGTCAGAGTTTTTCATCTGTTAAAGTTTTTGTTTGTTGTTGCTGTTTTTGAAAGTCTTGCTTTGTAGTTCAGGCTGGCCTTGAACTCACGCAGCCCTTGTGCCTTGGCCTCCTAAGTGCTGCAATTTCAGGGGTGGGCCACCATGCCCAGCAAGCAGTTGAGTGTATCTTGCTTTGTGTCCTACATATTTTAGAAACTGTGTACTAAAAGTGTATTTGTTAGGTACTTTGAGAAAATATTCACATTGATAACTAAGTTTCAAGAGCATCTGCATATATTAACATGATTCAAAATAAAAATAGATTTATGAGATGGATAATGGGGAGAGGGTATCAGGGCATAAAGAGACCAAATAGTCCTTTCTGGCAGTATGGTTTATGTCTAGTATATTTCTGACTTAAAGTTAGAAACAGAGACCAGAGCAGGACAGGTAAGGAGGGACTCTTTATGCTGAGTTTAGACTTTCTTTGACTGGGAACTCACGAAGGAATTCAAACAAAACACATATGTTTTTGCCATAATGTGGTGTGTGTGAAGAGTGAGTTGAGGGTTTGAGGAGGAAAGTTTAGCTGGTGGAGCGTAATAGGTGTGAGTGATGCTCTGGAAGTATTGGAAAATGGTCTATGAGTTCTGCCAAAAGCAGTTGGAAATTTAGGAGAGAATGGTGTTGAAAAAGAGTTAAGCATCTCTTTTTTCTCTTGATTTTCTTCTCCCTGGCTTGCTGCTGCTCCTCCTCCTCATGGGAAAGAGGAGTATATGGGGATGGAGAATTGACTTGCTAGCTAATGGGCCAAAGCCAATGACAGGAGGCTGAGGAATGGGAAATTGCTGCTTGAGGAGGAGGAATCAATCTCCTTTTCCTTAACCAAGGGACAATTAAGTTAGATGCATATATGAAAGTAGATGGAAGAAAAATAGATTGGTATAGTGTAACTGATTGAAGATTCTAGCACATGTAATTTTTATTGAATTCCAGGTTAGTCACTTTTCCATGTATTTTCAAAACAATTTGAAGATTTTACATATAATATAAAAGTTTAGAATCTGTTTGATGATATTAGAAAATTAACCTGTTATGTGTAAGTATGTAAAATGATTATACTTATGTATTGCATTTATAAACTTAAGAAATAATTTCAATGTTTTTGGAGATAGGGTATCATCTATTCCAGGTTCTTGAATTCTGTATATCCCGGGATGGCCACGATAGCCCAGGTACCCCTCAAACTCACAGTGATCTTCCTGCCTTAGCTTCCCATAGGAAGGGACTGCTGGGATTACAGGCATGAGCCACCATGCCTAACATTGTAGAGTAATTTTAGACTTGGGAAAGAAGAGTTGCAAAGATAGTACCCAGTTCCCATGCCCCTTTAGCCACCCCAGCTTAGCTTCCCTAGAGTTAAAACGTTACATAACTGTGGTGCTTGTCGTTATTGAACCTAACCTGCATCGATAGAATAGTAAACTAAACTATGGATTTTATGTAGATCTAGTTTTCCTTTCTTTTTTCTTTTCTCCAAGATCCCATGTTCCCTTTAGGTGCCTCCTTAGTCTCCTCTGATCTGTGATAATTCCTGCCTTTTTTGATTTTCTTGATTTTGACAGTACAGTAATTTAGCATTCATCATTTGATCTTGTCTGGAGCAGTGATTATTGTGTTTTTATATTTTGTCTTTATTTTTTGCCATCCTGGAGACCTTCATACTGAGCTACATCCTTTGTACCTTTTTTTCCCTTTCCTTTATCGAGCATCTTGGTAAGTCTCTTAAGTTGCTCCAGCTGGGTTATTTTTTTATTTTCATTTTTGTGATGCTGGTGATCTAATCCAGGGCCTTGTGCCTGCTGAGTGTCTGCCCCTGAGCAAGAACCCCAGCCCAATTATTGTTGTTTGGCAGTGGTTATTTTCTTGTTTTTTATTCCTTTTATATGTATTAATTGGAGTACCCCATTCCCTAGATTTCTTCCTTTTCTCCTGTTTGTTTTTTGCATGCTTGCATGCTTGCTTGCTTGCTTGTTTGTTTTTGCTGTTCTGAGGGTAGACTCTGGGATCTTGCATGTGCTAGGTAAGCACTCCACCACTGAGCTGCATTTATAAGCCTTCTACTTATTTCTTTTTAAATTTTCAAATTTATTCAGTCATATCATTGTGAGCCTGTAGATATTTATTTTGTTCTTTGGGTAATAATGTAATATCATCACTACTTATTTTGTGTTAAAAATAAAACAAGCTTTGGCTACCGGAAGCTCTTTCAGACTTCCTTTCATAATACTCTGTGCTGTGATTTTTTTTTTTTTTAAATTTTTTTGAGACAGGGTCTCACTTTGTAGTTGAGACTGACCTGGAACTCACTATGTAGCCCAGGCTCGTCGAACTCACAGCTATCCTCCTGCCTCAGCCTCCCAAGTGCTGAGATTACAATAATTGAGTTTGTTGTACATTTTAGGTATACAGTACAGTTACATTCATTGTTGGGATCTTGTACCTTTACATGACAATTCTTGGTTCTCATTTTTTCCCCTTGTCCCTGCCCTCCTTCACCCCTCCTCTCCTCCCCATTTACCAACACTTTATTTCCATTTTTTCATTTTCTCTTACTTTTTTTCCCTTATTACCTTTCCTCTACCCTTTCCACTTTCCCTACACCTTTAGCCCTTTTCTTCCCATTTCACAATGTCATTTATTGAGGATATACTCCTAAGTGAAATAAATAAGTCACACATGTGTAAATACCGAATAGTTTCTCTGGTGTGAATAAACTGTAATAGTACATAAGATCCTAATGAGATAACTGGCATTGTGATTTTTTTTTTAAAGGATCTTTCTGGCAAGATGTTGCATATTCATCATATAATTTCTCTTTCCCAGCCCTAGATTCAGCCATTTCTCCAAAAATCCCTGGGTTCCGTTTACTGACATTACAAAAAGCTTGTATTCTAATATCATTATATAGATTTTACAAGATGGCTATTACTACTACTACTACTACTACTACTACTACTTTGTACTGGGGATCGAACTCAGGACCTTGCGTTTTCAAGGCAGGTGGCAGCACCACTGAGCTAAATCTCTGGCCTCCACAAGGTTATTATTGGTTTTTGATTCTACAACAGCTGTAATGTAATTTTTTTTTTTTTTTTTTTTTTTTTTTTTTTTTTGGTGTGGGGATTTGAATTTGGGACCTTGCATTTGCAAGGCAGGCATTGGAACTACTGAGCTAAATCTCCGGCCCTAGCTGTAATTAATTAATTGATTGTTTATTTATTGGTGCTGAGAATCAAACCCAGAGCCTTGCATGTGCTTGTTGGGCAGGTGCTCTGCTACTCTACTCTAGCCTGAGCTCAACAACACCTTCTTATTTAGGCTTCTGGGGCAGTTATTCACTCAGCAAATTTTTAAAAAGTGTTTTTGTCAGCATTGTTAGACACTGGAAATCTAGGGCTAAATAGGATATGACCATTGGTCTTAAGGACTTAACAATTTATGTGTGTGTGTGTGTGTGTGTGTGTGTGTGTGTGTGTGGGGGGTGTTTTTTTTTTTTTTTTTTTTTTTTTTGGTTTTTTGAGACAGGGTCTCACTATGTTGTTGAGACTGACCTGGAACTCAGTATGTAGTCCAGGCTGGTCTTGAACTTACAGCGATCCTCCTGCCTCAGCTTCCCGAGTGCTGGGATTGCAGGCGTGCGCCACCACGCCCGGCTGGTCTTTTCTTTTTTTATTCCCTTCCTCAGTTGTATTTTATCGCATTCCTGCTGTTTGCTAGGCACTCTGCAACAGGTCAACAAAATACAGTAAGAGCTATAATAAGCAAGGTGACTTAAGGAGCACATGGAGGGTTACTTAATCCATTGCCAAGTCAGGAGCAAATCTGTGCTGCTGAATGGGTAGGTGGGTAAGGGTAAGAGAAGAGAGGATGGCCATTCCAGGAAGAGGAATTGTACAAAGACCACTAGGGATGGTAATATGAACTGGGTTTAAAGATAAGGTTCGGGATATGTGTGTACGGGGTGACTAGTGGGGGAATGAGAAGGTGGTTGCAGTATCCAAATCATGAGAACCCAGTGGGTTGGCCCGAGCATTGGAAAGATGAGAGGGCCTCTGGAGGAATTTGAGTAGGGAAATAATGTAAACAGAGCACCTTGATTGATGCATTAGGTCAGCAGGCTGTTGTCATGATACTGATGAGAAAGAAGGTCTTAATGAAGACCTGTGACAATGTTCTCAGATTTTAGTGTGGACTGGAATCAGCCAGAGGCTTGTTAAAACAGATACTTGGTTGGGTGTGGTGGCATAAGCATGCCTGTAATCCCAACAGTTCAGGAGGCTAAGGTAGGAGAATTATAAGCTTGAGACCCCACTGGGCAACTTAATGAGACCCTGTCTCAAAAAAGCTTGGGCATGCAGCTCAGTATGGCAAGGTGCAGGCCTGGGTTTCAAGATTTCAGGGTGGAGATTTCAGTGCTGTGAGCAATACCTCAAAACCCCACCTCTTCAATTTCAGCCCACATCTCTGCAGTTTCTGAGAATTTTATTTCCAGTAAATTCTAGGTGGTGCTGATGTTGCTACTGCTGGTTTAAGGACTGCACTTCTGAATGGAGAGAAGTGAATTAGGTGGAAAGATTTATGTAAGTGGTCAGTCATGGTGATTTCTCTTCACTCCATGTCTTTTTGTTGACTGTTCTGTGCATACCAGTCTTAGTCTCTTACAGAGCCTTCAAAATACTGCTTTTTTTGACTAGTGAAGAAAGAATGGGAATTAGTTTTTTGAAACCTTCATTTGGATATGTGTAGACTTTGTTTTGTATATTATCAGTGGAAAAGTTGTACCTTTACTGAAGATTTTTTTCATTTCTCTATTGAGCTCCAATTAGAATAGTGCTTTTACAATAGTTTTGCCTAGTATACGTGTAGTGCAGAGTTTCTAAATTGGTTTGAATATTATATAATTATTTTGGATAGTTAATTCAAAATATCTGCCATGACAGTGATTTTACTAGCTGTATCTCTTTAATGTCTTCTGGAACCCTGGATAAAGTGACTGAAATGGGAATATGATTTTTTTTATATCTGAATCTAAACAAAATGAAGTAGTTCTTTTGTTTCTTTTTTGAGGCACTGTGGATTGAACCAAAGGCCTTTGTACTGAGCTACCCCCCAAGTCCCCCTCCCCCCTTTGTTTTTAATTTTTTACTTTTTGAGATAGGGTCTTGCTAAGTTGTCCAGACAGGGTCAAACTTGGGATCCTCCTGCTTCAGCCTCCCAGAGTGCTAGGATTACAGATGCTCACCACCATGCCCAGCTTAAAGTAGCATTTTTAAAAGCTCTAGGAATTACAAAATTTGAAGATTTAGCTGTGTTTTTCTGGCTACATGGTGGTTGTCACTGCTATTTCTTCTTTAATAATTATGAGGTATAGTTTCTAAGTTTTAAAGTTTTTGGAGAATTTTTTGAAATTTGGTCTCTACAAACACGACTTTTTTTTTTCAGCTTTAATGGAGTTTATTGGTACATTTTAGGGATACAGTACAGTTACATTCATTGTTGGGATCTTGTACCTCTACATGACAAGTCTTGATTCTCATTTTTTCCCCTTACCCCTGCCCTCCCTTCACCCCCTCCACGACTATTTTGAAGTGATAAACTCTTCATTGATTAATGAACAGTGTTATCTAGGAAAATAATAAAATGCAATCATTGTATTAACAACTGGAATGGGGTTTTCTTTTTGTTAAAAGGGTTTATATAATATGTAATCATGTAGTCAAGTTTCAGGGATTCAAGGATCCTAAAATAATAAAAGGTTAATTGTGTAGATTAGAGGACAGAATGCAAAGCTGTTTGGTTCCTTTGGATTGGTTGGTTGGTGAGGGTCATGGGATGGTTAGGAGGAGGCCTAGAGGGCATCTGTGTGTCCTTGTCCATATGTGTGTTTTTCTACTGGAACAAGCAGTAAAGTGGCTGAAGAGTTCAGACAAGTGAATAGAAGAGATTTTAGGCTTAATAGGTAAATATAATTTATAAATAATGTGCTCTTTTTAATTGTATGTAAGTACTTTAAAAGTATATATTGGTACAACAGTATTAAATATGTAAAACTTATAGAAAGAAAAGCTTAGTATGTGTGTGTGAGCACCAGATGTGAAGCACAAGATGGTTTGCGCATTAGTTTCTTTCATTTTGATGTGTTCTCTCTTGAATTAGTATGTTTCTTAGAATTTTGTACAGCCAGGTCGGCATTTTTAAGATGATTTTTAAAAGTGGAATTCAGAAGATTTTAATTTACCTGTGATAGAATCCTGCTTTCCTTATGTAACATGCCTGATTTCTACAGTGTTTATATACTTACACATGAAAGTAGCTTAACTGAAATATATTGAAAAGTATTTCCCATTTTTAGATTTGAAAGAACAGAGTAGTAATTATGAAACTTGTAGTAGAGTTGTTATTCCTTAGCAAAACTTTTTTATTTTGTTTTTTTTTTTTTTGATACTAGGGGTAGATTGGGGACCTTGCACTTGCAAGACAAGCAGCTAAATCCCTGGCCCATAACAAAAATTCTTTAAAGACTTTTTTTTTGTTGTTGTTACCAGGGATCGAACTAAGCTCCTTGTACTTGTGAGGCAGGCAGAGGCACCATTTAGGTAAATCCCCGGCCCTGAAGGACTTCTTTTAAAAGAGCACTTTTAGAGGTTAAAATTGAGATTGCCCTTGTACAGTGCTTACTGTAGGCTACTTGTATAATTTCCTCCATTATGAAGCTCCCCCACCATAGTGCTGCCTTTGTTCTAATGAACATACCTGGACACATTGTTTTTTGCCCAGAGTTCATACTTTATATTACATTTCACTCATTATCTTTGACAAGTATTTAAGGACATGTATTCGCCATACAGTATCACACGGTACTTTAACTGTCCTAATATCCTCTTGTGCTTGGCCTCCGCCATTTCCCAATTCCTACAATCACTGATCTTTTTATGATCCTCATAGTTTTGCCCTTTCTGGATTGTCATATAGTTGGAATTGTAAAGTACATAGCCTTTTCATCTTGGCGTCTTTCACATAGTAATACACATCTAAATTTTCTCCATGTATTTTCATGGCTTAATAGCTCATTTCTTTTTGGCCCAGAATTGTGCTGTTTTCTGCCTGTGCCAGTTCATCCGTTGACCTACTGAAGGACATCTTCATTACTTGGTAGTTATGAATGAAGTTGGTATAAACATCCATGTGTAGGAATTTCTTTGGCGAGTATGTGGGCATTCGTTTTTAATTCCTTTGGGTAGATACCAAGGAATATGATTGCTGGAAGATGTGATAAGGAAATGTAGTTTTATAAGAAACGTTCAAGCTGTTTTTCAAAGTAGGTATATTATTTCGGATTCTTCACAGCAAGGAATGAGAGTTCATTGAAGGACATCCTAGATTTCTAGATCCTGCTTGTAGGTTTTGGACATTCTAATAGGTGTGTAGCGATGCCTCATTGTTTTAACTTGCATTTCCCTGATTATATCTGATGTAGGGCATCTTTTTATATGCTTATTTGCATCTGTGTATCTTTGATGAGGTGTTAAAGTCCTTGGCCCATTTTTTGAGTTGTTTACTCTTTGGTGTGTTTTAAGAGTTCTTTGTATTTATGACACTTTGGGTTTGCTTTGTTTTGTTTGAGACAGGGTCTTACTGTGTAGTCAGGGTGACCTTGAACTCAACATGTACCCCATGCTGGCCTTGATCTAACTGCCCCAGCCTCCCAAGTGCTGGGATTATAGGCATGTGGCACTATATGTGGTGACACTCCAGACTTGATTCTGAAAAAGAAAAGTTCCATGTATATTGGACAGTATTTTATCAGATGTGTTTTACAAATATTTTCTCAAAATTTTGTAGCTTGTCCTAGTCTCTGTAGTATCTTTTTGCAGAGCAAAAACTCAGTTTTCATGAAGTTCTGTTTATCTATTATTATTTCTTTCACGGATTGTATCTTTGGTGCTGTATTTCAAAAGTCTCTTTTGTCAGAGTAATCTAGGTTTTTTCCCTGTCTTCTAGATGTTGTACCTTTTTGGGTGCCATTTTGAGTTTTTGTTAACAATGTGAGGTCTACGTCTCTGTCTCTCTCTCTTTTTAATGCTTGTGGACATATATGTAGTTGCAGTGGCACCATTGGTTGAAAAGAGTACATTTGCTCTGTTGTATATATTATCTGTGTTCCTTTGTCAAAGATTGGTTGAGTATATTTGATATATATCTGGACTCTTTGTTTCGTTCCACTGATTTATCTGTTCTTTCACTTTGATTACCATAGCTTTATAATGAAGTACAAGTTTTATATAAGTACAAGTTTTACTTTATAAGAAGTACAAGTTTTCCAACTTTTTTTTTTTTTTTCCCTTCAATATTGTGTTGGCTATTCTGGGTCTTTTGCATATAAAATTTCATACAAACTTTAGACTCTGTTGACATCTGAAAAATAACTTATTGGGATTTTGATTGGAATTGCATTGAATTCCTTGTTGATCAAGGTGGGAAGAAATAACATTGTTTATGGACATGGAATATCTCCATTTAGTCCTTTAAATTCTTTCATCAGTGTTTTATAGTTTTCCTTATAGATGTTATGTACATTTTGTTAGATTTATACATACATACCTCACTTGTGTGGTGGTTATCTTTTTCTGGTTTTTGTGTGTGTGTTACAACAAAGTACCCAACACTGGGTATTTTATAAAAGGAGAAGTTTATTTGACTCATGGTTCTACAGATGGGGAAGACCAAGAGTGTGGTGCTCTGGTGGTATCTGCTTGGTACTTGTTTCCAGTGACATGGACAAATATTAAATGTATAGTGTCGACAGCTTTGTCTGACAACATAACTTGGCCAATATTTAGAACAATTCCACCCCTATAAAGCTCTCTTAGAACTGTTTTCATTTAATTTTCCTTTTCTACCTCAGATAGTCCCTTTTCTGATTTATATTACCATAAATTAATTGTACCCATGCTTTTCTTTTTTTGTGGTACTGGGCATTGAACACCTCCCCCCTTTTAATATTTTACTCTAATGTAAAACCACCAATAAAAACAAGATCCAGAACATTTCCTCCCTTCCAGCAGCCTCCCTCCTTTGCTCCTACTCATAATCTTCCCCTCCAAGAGATAACCACTATGTGAGATGTCATCAAAGAAATGGTGAGTGTTTAAAAGATTTATTACAGTGAAATAACATTGCCATGGACCACCTAAAAATACTTGCCCATGAACTGACACATGCCCACACATCCTGTCATTCTTAGCACTTTCTGAAGCACTTCTAAAGTCCTCTGGATTGTATCTCTGGTTTTGCTGTCATGGCTGCCTCGACATAAATCATTTCAAAATATTTACCTTTCATGATCTTTATGACTTTGGGGGAAAGCTAGAAGTTGTATGGTGCCAGATCCAGTTAGATGGATCAGGATACACTGCAGTGTTTTTCATTAGATGCCCCCTCATCCCTTACAGAAGAGGACTTCTGGAGCTGCTTCAGAAAGTGTCAGGAATGAAAAACAGTGTTTGAAGTGAAGGGGATTCATAGCAGTGTGTCTTTTGCTGTAATTTTATTTTAAATTTTGTACATTTATCACATTTTTGATACCTTGTAGTGACCCATGTTTTTTAGCGATTAGTTGTATAAATTTTGTATCAATGATTTTTTCTTGTTGTGCAGGCTGCTCTCAAAACTTCTGAGCTCAAGCAGCCCTCTTGCCAAGCTTCTAGGTTAGCTGGGACTGCGTGCATCATGTGTCTTTTATCAAGCAGAACTTAATTTTTCTTAACCTCTTTTTTAATCAGGTATGGTGTGTGTGTGTGTGTGTGTTCACATATAAATGTAGTAACACTATTTTACTGTTAATGGACATTTTGGTTTTCAGCTTTGAGCTAATCAGAATAAAACTGCTGTGAACATTCTAAAGTACTTATGTGTTTTTGGTGTATTAGAAATGGAATTGCTGGATGATCGGACATAGTATGTATCTGTTTAACATTAGTAGATACTAACAAATAGTTCATCAAAATGGTTGTGCCAGATTGCAGTTCAGCTGTCAGTGCATGAAAGTTCACATTATTGCATATTTTGGTTAACACATGGTGTACATGCCAGTGCTTTTTGTTGCAGCTCTCTGAGTGTAAGTGTAGCTTTATCTCATTGTGGTTGTAATTTGAATTTCTTTGCTGACCAGTGATTTTAAAATTTTTATTAAAATGTGTGCATTACATAATGTATTCATCATGGGGAATTGGTACATAATACACACCATGATCTTTTTTTACTTTATCTCCTCTTCTCCTTCCCTCTCCGCCAACACCAGATCCTTTTCCCATCCCCACAGAGTTTGTCTCTCTGATTCCTCCTACTTTTTTTTTTTTTTTTTGGTACTGGGATCGAACTCAGGACCTTGTGCTTGCCAGGCAGGTGTGGCACCACTTGAGCTACATCCCCAGTCCTCCTGTTTTCTGTCTTCTAAATTTTGCTCTGTATTTATGTTTTGGGTTTCTCATGCAAGAGGACAAATGATACTGAGAATCTTTTCATGTGCTTGTTTGTACATGCTTCTTAACTGGGTGATGGGTTTTAGAAAGTTTTCGGATATATTTTATAGAGTAGAGGAATTATTAGTTTATTGTGATATGAGCTTACAAATACATTTTTACCTGTTCTTTATATGTGTTTTATTCTTGACCGGTGAAATCACAATTTCAAGGTTTAAACAAATTTTGTCAAAATTGTTGTTCTTTCTAAATTACTTCTGAGTTTTGTGATACACATTTGAAAAATCTCTTACCCATTTTGAGACATGTTTTAATGGATCTAATGTGCCATCAGATGTAAGATTTGTTTTTTTTTTTTAAATTTGGTGCTGGAGATTGAACTTGGGTCCTTGTGCCTTCTGTGGCACCACTGAGCTAAATCCCCAGCCCAGATGTAAGGTGTTTCATTACTTTGCGTATGCTTAGGAAATAGGAAAAATGCTGTTGATTAAATGACTTCATTTTCTTATCACTTGGAATCTTAACTTACAACTTTAGATTTAGTATTTTCTGTCATATAATACTTAACATAAGTCACAGGGAATATCAAAGTAAAATAAATGGGCTAGAGTGTCTCCTCTGTTTGACTACTGAGTTTGTTTTTCCTTTTTCCAATGTGTACCATGTTACGTTCTGGTGGATGAATATTTCTTAAATGATCTGAGAACTGAAAGCCACTGGTGCTGTACCATTGAGCTAACTTTGCAGTTGTGGAGCTAGTTTACATTTAAATTTTAGGTTTAGGAATCATAATAAAGATTTATGGTTCTCCAGCTCCCAAACCTGTCTTCTTAACCATTTAGAATAAATAAGGTTGAAAATCTGGACCCCTGCTGTTTGGGATTTTCTCCAAAATGACTGCCAATCTGCAGATGTGGATTCTGGTTGCCTATTTACAAATAGGATGTGAAAGTAGTTGGCCAACATTAATTGTAACTCACAGTTAATGATATAGTATGAAATAAAAGAAATTCGTTTTTTCCAGATTGTTGTATTTGAACTTGTATTGTCCTAACTTAAAGAAATTAGAATATTTATATTTATCCTTTTCAAAAGCTGTAGTTTGTATATATATTCAATATAGTTGAAAGAAGCCGGGCATGGTGGCTCACGCCTGTAATCCCAGCACTCAGGAGGCTGAGGCAGGAGGATCGCTATGAGTTAGAGACCAGCCTGGGCTACATAGTCTCAACTACATATTGTGACCCTGTTTCAAAAAAACAAAAATTTAGTTACAAGAAATAAAATCTTAATGATATGTATTCTATACTGTGTACTGCCTTCTAAATATTCATGGCTGTGGTTAATAATCTCCATTTTTGTAGGGTTTTACATGGTTATGGGTTAAGAGTCTTTTACTTGGATTTTATTATTTTCTTAAAACCTTACTGGCTCATAACATACATAAAAATGTGAGGTAAGGGCTGGGATTTATCTCAGTGGTGCCATGCCTGTCTTGCAAACACAGGGTCCTGAGTTTGATCCCTGGTGGTGGTGGGGAATGTGAGGTAGGCATGGGAAATAGTTTATTTACTACTTGTAAAAATGCTTTTTTAGACAGGGTTGTAGGGGAAAAAAGTAAAGGATGTATAAACTAGCTAAAACAGCCACATGAAAAGTGAGAATGGCAAGAATTGGTTAAAAGATTATCCAAAATAATAGCTAAAATCATCAGAAAAACAGGAAAGCACATATACGAATACAAAAGAGAGTCACCAAAAAACTTCTAGGTGTGCTTGTGTACATTTATGTACCTAAGACTGACTTTGCTTGTTTAGTGTATTTAATGTGAACATTACATTTTAAAAGAATGTTTTATGTCTTTAAATACGTTTTATGATTTAGGATGCTGACTGTTAAATTTAAAATAACTCAGAGCTTAATCAAAAAATTCATTGAAAGATATTTTATATTTGTTTGTCTTTTTTTTTTTGGTTTTTTTGAGACAGGGTCTCACTATGTAGTTGAGACTGACCTAGAACTCACTATGTAGCCCAGGCTGGTCTCAAACTCACAGAGATCCTTCTGCCTCAGCCTCCTGGGTGCTGGGATTACAGGCATGCTCCACCACGACCGGCGAAAGATATTTTATGAAACCTGGCTCAGAGCTGTATCCTGAAATTGGGAACAGAATGCAAAGTAGGGACCTCCCCAGGGGAGACCGCCCTGATTATTGACTCTCTGTTCTCTCCTCTGCATGCTGGTTACTACTCTTACATAGTCCCACAGTGTGGCAGAGTGAGGCTTCTGATAGCACTCTGTTGTTCTTTCCTTTCTGTCCCCTGCCTCACAGATTTAGTGATGCACTACTTGGTGTTCTGGTTCTCTAGCCATGCTTTTAACGACTACTACCTGATATTATTCAGTTAAGCTACATTTAAACTGTGAGATTAGCTATATTAATATAGTGATATCAATGAATTTCATCTATTGGCACAGCTTTTCCAATTTTTAAAATAAATGTGCTAAAATTTACTGATTCAAGCAAAATACGAAATCTTGTAAAACCAATGTCTTGAACTTTGGGGCCAGCATAGCTCGTCTTTAAAAGACAGACATAAATAGTCATCCTCAGCCTTGGTTAAGCCTTATGCACACAGGTGCAGCTTGCTTAGAGGGGACTTCTTTGGTCTCAGGAGAGCTGGTACCTCACCCTTAATTGGTTATTTCAGTTAATGGGTTGACTTTTGGCAGTTTTGTATATGTATATAACATATTTTGATCTTTTTCATCCCCCACCCGCTCTTTGCCCTTGTCCCACTCTCCCACCTGGTTTCACATTTTGCTCATCTTCATCCCTAGGATCTGGTACATCTCACAGTTACCACTGATTTTATTTACTTTGGTGACCCTTTCCCACTAGATTAGTAAGGACTGCTGTGTCTTTAGTGATGAAAAAGGATACTGTAAATGCTTACTTTTATGAAAGAGAGAAAATGGATAAAAGAGCTCATGCTGCTGTAAATGTAAGATTTTTATGTCTTGGTGTTTTAAGTAGTTATTTCGATCAGACTATCATTTTTACATGTGTAAATTATATGTATTGACTTTTACATAGTATTTTTAAATAAATCATGCAATCTTAGATCATTGAACATATTCTGTTTTAAAAGAAGGTCCTTATTTTATAAAGTGTATATTTCAGATTATGTTATAAATGATTATTTACCATTTTTGAGGCAATCTTTATAGCATTAGATAATTTATATATTTTCAAGAAGCTAGTATACAGTTTTGTAAGTGATTTCTTTTTTCCTCAGCAGCAGGAGTCAGGCTTAGCATTTTAACCTATGATGGGAACTCATGTCTTTTTTTTTTTTTTTTTGCCCATTGAGAAAATTCAGCTAAGTACCACATAAGTAAAAAACATCCTTCTCACTACAGGAATTAAAAAATATTCTTTTTGCTCTGTTCACATTTTATAGCAGGAGATCAGAAACTCACTAACCTTCTACTTTCAAGATATACCACTTGTATGTCTTTGTAGAAGCAGCAGTAGTTTAAATGTGGTCCATAGGATGCAAGTTCCTATTCTTGAATTATATTCATTTGTTTGTAGAAGAGTATTTATTTAGTATCATTTCAGGGAAGTTTTTCTTGGGTTTAAATATCCTTAAGATTGTTGGGTAGTGGTATTCAATAAGGGTGCTTGAAGCACCCCACAGCTGACCTCACATCAGTGTAGGGCCAGAAGCTTCTTAACCCCTCACTGAAACTTTTTCTGAACTATCTATTAGGGACAATATCATAGCAATAGTATTTTTATTCTGTAATATATTGTAAGAAATTTGGGATTATACTATAAAGATGAATGACTTTTCTGCTGGAATGTTGGCCTTGTTTGTTGTTCCTGTATTTACACTGGAATTTTCATTGTGTAATTTTATTATATTTGCCCTATTCTGTTTTTATTTGTATTATTCATTAGCTTTAATTAATTTTTTTTTTTTTGTACGGGAATCAAACTTGGGACCTTGCACTTGTGAGGCAGGTGGCGGAACCACTGAGCTAAAATCCCCAGCCCAAATTTTAATGATTTTTTTTTTGGTGCTGGGGATCAAACTCGGGCCCTTGCACTTGGGAGGTAGGCGACAGAACCACTGAGCTAAATCCTCGGCCCCTAATAAAATATTATTTTAATATTCTTATGCCTCTAAATTTACTTTTAAAATAAGTGTTGATATAGAGTAAGATGAATTTTTGGTCAGAGAAGAATTAACCTTATTTTCTACTAAATCTTGGCCTTGTCATTATTCAAATATGGGCACAGGTCAGTCTCCTTGAGTCTGTAAAAGGTAATGATACTGGTACATGTGTAAAGTAGTCTCCAAGTTGTATTATTCTTTTGGGTAGCATCAGCCTTATAGGAATGTGAAAGGGAGTGATGATGAGGCTGTGTTAAAAAAAAACCAGAGGGAGATGGAATCCATAAAAATTCCATTAGGGCTAATCAAGAGCAAAGTAAATGTTGTGTAAAACTGAAGGAAACTAAAAATGATAGAGAAAAACATAGAAAGTAAAGGAAAAATACATAAAAATATATAGAATCCTGAGTCACGTTACCCAAGGAGGTGAGGGAAACAAACATGAAATGACAGCTTTCTGCAAAAGATGAGAAAAGAATGTGGCTCAGGTCAGTCAGTCCAGTACAAGGCTGTGGGAAGCCAGAAGCAGTCTGTGAGGACCACAGTGAGGAGTGAACGCAGCAACTTAAAAGAAAGGTCTTATAGGCTGAAAAGGAAGGGTGACAGCCAGGAGCATCTGTGTAAGTTTTCCAACACAGCTAGATAAAATGAGTAACTAATAATTTGTTATAATTGTGTTTAACTTATTTTAGAATTCCTTCACATTGTTAACCATTTCAGTCAACTTGGAACAAATTCGGTTTGGCAGTATTTAGGACAGAGTGCAGTTTCTAATGGGAAAATTCCTTCTCCCCTTGGGTCCTGAAAAATTATTCTGAGATTTCACAGTAGTTAAGACAGGAAATATGCTGCAGATGTTTTGGGGGTACAGCTGGTTTCACACTTAGACTGTTTGCTACATTATTATGTAAACCATAAGCTAACAATCATATTCAAGTATTTATTAATGCAGCATCTCCTACATACTGATAAAGTTAAGTTGTACTGAGATATATATACTTAAAAATGTAATCCATAAGTAGAGATGGCTCAATCTGGAAAATGTGTGGCTTTGAGTATCATAGATTTAGCTCTTTTCCAGCTTTGATTTTATACCACTGTGATTCTGGGCAGTTGATTCAACTTTCTCTTCTCTACAGCTGTGTTACTGTAAAATTAAAGGAAAACATCTTTAAATTGTCTTCTGATTCTGTGATCTTAAGAGTTTTGTTGTTTATTGTTCATTATTACTAGCATTTCTGCGCTACCTCACAAATATATCGTTCTCAATCTTAATTCCTGGAAAGATTAGCGTTTCCTTCTCTGCTGCATGGCACTTGAACAAAGGCTTTTAGTTTTCCACGTAGGAAGAGGTTGGAAATAGTCAAATAGAGCTGGAAATAATGCTAACAAATGGCAGGGAAAAACATTACCTGGATCTGAGTAGTTAAAAGACATGTGTAACCTTTTGCTACCACTTTTTGGAAAGTAACCTGTAGTTACTGCAAGAGGAGAAACAGATCTGGGACTGGTCAATTTTCAGTTTTAATGACTTGGTAACTTTTAATCTCTGAAGTTTGATATGTGTTTAAGGCATCCTTTGACATAATACCGTTTGTTCCTTTCCTATATTTTCAAATTTTGTTTGGTACACCTTTTTAAAAACTCAGTGGCCCTTATTTTCATTTCTTGAAAAAGTTTTGTTTACTGCTGGCCTTATCACTTTCGAGGGAATTCTAGGGAATAAATATGCATTTGGCCCTTGGTTTCCAACGTCTTGATTGTTCAGAAGATGAATCTTTCTGGTACTACTTTCTAGTTTAATATGTCTCCCTTTGCTGTCGAAGCAGATGGAGAGAAAAAAAATTAGCCCTTGTCTGGTTTAATTTTAATTAATTAATGGGGGGAGGAGACAGAGCCTCAGAGCCTCACTAAGTAGCCCAGGCTGGCCTTGAACTTGCAGCATTTCTCTTGCCCCACCTCAGGTCCTGGGATTACAGGCAGGTGCCCCTTCACTGGCTAGTTTAACTTTAATTATTGATTAAATTGTGTGGGCTTCTATGTACTGTATATCATTCTCAAAGTAGAGAACTGGGGTGGTACAAACCTACATACCTTGTGTATGTACTGTGATTTGTCTGTGTCTGCATGTCCTAGACTGTATTAGGATGATTGTAGAACAGAGGTTAGCATACTTTCTGCAAGCAGACATTGAAGGCAAAGTGCACAGGTCTGTATCAGAGTGGGATGCAGACACAGATTGTATTTAAATGAATAACAATGGCTGTGTTCCAGTAAAATTTTATTATGATAGCTACTGAAATTGAAATTCCCATGACACACACACACACAAAAATAAAGATTAAAAAATAAAAAAACAAAAAAACCTGAAAACTGTTACTAGCTTATAGGCCGTACTAAGGTTGGATTGGGCCCATGGGTTTGCCAACTCATGTTTTATAGACATGATGATAAATTTGTTTCAGTTGCTTTCCCAGTACTATTTAAGTAATTGTAGAATTGGAGTAGTGTAAAATTAGCAAACTAAGTCTTGAGATCTAAGAAACTACCTTGCTGTTTTCACCGTCAATTTTCTTATATAAAAAAGGAGAATAATGTAGTTATTACAAATTACAGTTCTTCATTATAAACAACAGAAGTTACCCAGCCTTTTGTAATCAGAATAGGGATTTACTAAAGAATATTAAGTATTCAGGAGTCATAAGGGAATGTTGGAGAGCCAAGCTTCTGGAACATTCCCATAACCACACTGCAGATCAAGGTTTGAGAAAGCCACTGATACTGAACCCTGAATACCAAATACTCAGTTTGCTTGTAGATGCTACTGTTACCTCTGATGTTTCATTTACAGGCATTCTGCATTTTAGGTACTAGAACGTGGCTAGCATTGCTGCTGTCACCTTCAAAAACTAAATCACTTTGTTGGAGATGTCTTTTAGGTACTGGATAATGTGCTGTCCTTCAGTTATGAGGGGAAAGAAACTAAGATTTAAATTCTAATTTTTTGTTTGTTTGTTTTCTGAGACATGGTCTTACTATGTAGTT
The DNA here is from genome assembly GCF_012274545.1 of Fukomys damarensis. Classification (NCBI taxonomy): domain Eukaryota; kingdom Metazoa; phylum Chordata; class Mammalia; order Rodentia; family Bathyergidae; genus Fukomys; species Fukomys damarensis. The sequence continues at coordinate 37,631,269 of NW_022900924.1, read as the reverse complement.
CAGACTGCTCTGCAGCTCACTGTGTATACAGCCCAGGCTGGTCCTGAACTCACAGTGAATCCTCCTACCTCAGCCTCCCGAGTGCTGGGATTATAGGCGTTCACCACCATGCCTGGCTCTAATTTCTTCATTAGGTCACAGATGTTGCCAGATTCAAAAGTCTTTTCAAATGTGAATAAGTGGTGAATAAGATGGATGACTACAGGGGTTGATCTTAACTGCCATCAATATATTTACCTTTTTTTTCTTTAACTTGAACTTCAAATAATTGTGACCTGAAGACTATAATTTATGAAAAGTTTGAGTTCTAAGTTGATGTGTGAGTTGGTTATTTATGACCTAAAACTCATTCTTCATTTAAAAATATGTAAATAATGGACTCATTTTCATGGTATCCAGAAAAAAGCCAAGTGTCTTATTTTGAGGAGAAAAGTTTCTTAAAGAGGGGAAGAGCCTGAGTATTATCATCAGGTCGCTGTGTCCTCTGTGAAGTATGGACATGAAAAGAACTCGTTAATGATTGCTTATAGTAGACCATATTATTCAAAAATATTTGCTCCTTTTCTTTACTGAGTTTCTCCCTGAAAGGCCCCCTTCCTTGTTCCCATTGACATTGCACTTGGCCATGGGACTTGCTTTGGCCGTTGGTAGATGAATAGAATGGATATACATCATACCTGAGCTGAATTGTAGGAGCCATTGTACAAAGTGATGTATGTTCCTTTTCTTTTGCTACAATAAAACAAGTGCTTGATAAGAGCTATTCTTTTACCAGATTCCAGACTGAAGAAAAAATCCTACAGCTAACCAAAACCTCACATTAAAAAATGGTGAATCTGCTTTGACCTAGTAAGACAGCAGATCCTTTTGGAGTTAACACTATTTAAACCATACTGCTAAGTGTTTTCTCTTTTTACTATGTTGACAATTGCACTGTGTTTCAAAAGTGGTCCTTTGGAAAACCACCTGGTGCCTTAGGAAAAAAATAAGTTGCAGTTATTTCATACTGTATTCCTCACCACCATCACTTACATATTGTAAAACAAAATGTTTTGCTTAAGAATATGCTGTTGACACATTAAAAGTTACTATTTTTAAAACAAATTTTAGCCAGTTATGTATCTTTTTACCAGTCTTCGTGAGGAGACAGGAATTGTTCATAAAACTTATAAACAGAAATATGATGGTTGCCACACAGAATAGCACTTGTACGAATGCGCTATGGCCTGAACTAGCTTGTTTTCCTTTTCCATTGAAACAGTGACTCAAGGGTGTCCTGACATGAGCATTTGACAGAAATCGTCTTTTTTTTTTTTTTTTTCTCATTGAGTTTATTGGTACATTTTAGGTATTACAGTACAGTTACATTCATCATTGGGATCTTGTACCTTTACATGACAAGTCTTGGTTCTCATTTTTTCCCCTTGTCCCTGCCCTCCCTTCACCCCACCTCCCTTCCCCATTTACAAACACTTTATTTCCATTTTTTCATTTTCTTCTATTTTTTTTCCTTTCCCTTATTAACTTTCCCCTACGCTTCCCACTTTCCTTACACCTTTAGCCCTTTTCTTCCTATTTCACATACATGGTCAATTATCTCTTTGGGATCTTATGTACTATTATAGTTTATTCACACCAGGGAAACTATTCGGTATTTACACATGTGTGACTTATTTATTTCACTTAGGAGTATATCCTCAATATGTATCTATTTTCCTATGAATGAATCTAATTGACAGAAATCTTCCTAAGTGGATGAAGTAAGCTTTTATTTTGAGGAATGTGGCTGACAGTTTGTATTGTTGCTAGTGATAAAATCTGAAATTTCAAGTGAAAATTGAGATTTTTTTGAAAATTATCAGCTACTGTAAGCCACTCCTTTGGCTTTTCTAATGTTATCTTTTGCAGGGGCCGTGCTAATCCCTTTATGGTTCCCATTTTAGTATATATGCTGCCGAAGTAGACTTAGGCTTTTCTAATGAATTTGGTAGTTAAGAGTGAGTTTTTGTTGTTGCTGTTGTGTTTTTGAGACAAAGATCTCTCACTTTGTATGTAGTCTAGGCTGGCTCTGAACTCTTGTAGTTCCTGCTGGCCTTGAACTTAGGGCGATCCTCCTATATCATCTTTCTGGGTGCTGAGATTACAGGCATCTGCTGCTATGCCTAGCTAGTGATAGTGAATATTAACTGTTAAATTTCTGCTGCTGTGCAGTGAAGTGCCAACATTTGGTAGGCCTGCCTGAGTGGATTTCCTAATTGATGCATGATGTTATAAAATCATTCATGATAAAGAAGCCACATATAGTTGCCAGAACAATGGATTTTATTTGTGGTACTGGATACCGAACCAGGGACCTTCTGCTTAGCTACATCATCGTCCCTTTTATGAAATTTAGAGGCAGAGTTGTCTGAATTGCCCAGGTTGGGCTCAAATTTGAGATCTTCCTGTCTTAGCCTGCCAGAATGCTGAGATTACAGCTGTGTACCACCACACTTGGCTTGGGCCAATGAATTTAATGTTACAGTATGAAAGTTCTTTGGTAAGTTTAGGATTTCTCATTGCAGTGAACCAACCATTAAGGAAGTTATTACTTGTTGAGTTTTTCTGTAGTGTCAGAAAATAAGCATAGCTGTCTGAAAAGGCTATTTAATGACAGTGCACTATCATGTTTCAGCAAAATCTTGTAAAGAAGGAAAAAGCAAATGCCATTGGGTAGATTCCTTGTTAAAGTTGAACAAAAGGAAAAAGATTCCTTTGAGCCAGTAGATAGCAGAGATCCTATTAGTGGTAGTGAAAGTCATCCTACACAGTAACCCTCCTCTCATCTCCCTTGCACCAGCCATGAAGCTTTTCAAAGGTGAGTTCGGGTTATTTTTGTGTTCTCTTTATTATTTTGCATGACAGTATCTTAATCATTTTTATATGAATGTTTTGGGATTGTGGAAAAAATCACCCGAGTTTCCATTCTTATGGGGAAATTTGCTTTGATATACAAATGCTTTAGATTACGAATATGTTTCTGGAATGAATTGTGCTTCAAAAACCACAGTTTTACTTGTTTCTTTTGAGGACCTGATCTGGAAATCCAGTCACATGATTGATTAGTCCCCATTTACGAATTAGCATGTCTGTACCTCACTCTTTCTCCCACCTTGATAGTTTGGACTGTGGTGTATACTTCTCAGTGGGAGGATTTCTTTTGAGCTTTTCTTGAAGAAAAGGGCTACTTGAGCTGGGTGTGGCGGCATGTGCTTGTAAGCCTAGCACTTTGGAGGCCAAGATAGGAGGATCACAAGTTTGAGCCCAGCTTGGGCAACAGAGGAACTTAATGAGATCCTGTCTAAAAAAAAAGACCTGGGCATGTGTCTGTTTGAAAGCCTTGCATTTGCAGTCTAGTACTGCCAGACGACAAACCAGTCGAGGTGGTTGAAAGAATCAGTGTCTACATGTACCAGCGTATAATGCGGCGTTGTTTGTGATTGCAGCTCATAGCTTTTCCTTCTTAAGTTAATCATGGAGAATCCCCTGTGTAGTCCATAACACTCACTTGAGGAAGGAATAGTATAGTAGTTCATCAGGAATAGACACTGAATATGTGAGCCATCTGCTCATGCTTCACAGTCTGAATATTGTCCTGTATGTACCGTTACCACACACTAAAGGAGTGTTCCTGTCAGATGGACTTCAACTTGGTAGTTCAGATAATTCCGGATGGGCAGTCCACATTTTGCAAGTCTTTTTTTTTTTTTTTTTTTTT
>NW_022900924.1:37584572-37627396 GCF_012274545.1 Fukomys damarensis | reverse complement strand
TTTTTTTTTTTTTTTTTTTGTACCAGGAATCGAACTCAGGGACTTGGCGCATGTAAAACTCCATTCTTTACCAGTATGAGTATAAAATTTCCAAAACTTTCCAAAAGAGAATCTTGCTTTGACAAAACAGACATGCCTTTGCCCTTCAAAAGGGTCTTGGCTGTGATTTTTCTTGAAGAGCTGGCTAGTGGTTCCTTATTGATACAGTTGATACTATTCCAGTCATAGGGTCATTATGGTCAAGAAACCGTGGTTGTACTGCAGCCTAGATTGGGTGGAGCCTTTTCTACCCCTCTGAGGCACATTTAAAACTGCAGCATTTCAGATCACACAGTGCATAGAATACGGCAGCATAGACAGAATGGTATATTTTGTTTCTAGTATCCAAAAATACTCAGCAAGCCCTTTGCTTCTTTCTTAGGGTTAGAGATAAAAGGTAAAGTGACTTATCTAGCTGGGGTTTTAGCTTAGTGGTGCTGCGGCCTGCCTCTCAAGCACAAGGTCTGGAGTTCGATCCCCAGTACCAGAAACAAGAAAGCAACTTATCTTGCACCATGGAGAGTATATGATGGTGACACTGCACAGTCCACTGGCCCCTAGAAGTTCATTACTATTGTCCGGCCCCTTTAGCTCTTTTCATACTTTTTCCTTTCCGACAGCATGTCTTACTACAAAGTTCTTTGGCTTGATATTATCAGTGTAGTGGAACACTCTGATGTCTAATGCTGTCGTAAAATAATAAAGATTTATGAAAGTTGAGTTAACCCAGTACACATAGTGAATATGTACTGCTGTTCCAAGCAAATGAAAACCAACTGCTTTTGTAACTCTGTTTGTAGAGAGAATCCATCAGAATCATAGCTGGATGTAAGGTACAATACAAAATAGGTCTAATTTGAGTGCCAGCTTTTGTTGTTGTTGTTGTTCTCCTTATTTTTTTGACGCAGGGTCTCGGCTATGCAGTTCAGGCTGGCCTTGAACTCAACGTGTAGCCCATACTGGACTCAAACTCACAGTGATTCTCCTCCCTGAGCCTCCCAAGTACTGGGAGTACAGGCATGTGCCACTGCACTCAGCTCAGCTCACCTAATAGATTTTACAATTAAATTGTCATTTGTGTTCTGCATTAGACAGAGAGTTGTATCAAGTACATATCTGTTAGGGATTGCAACCCTCAGAACTTTCCATTGATTGATAATTTTGCCCAGAATTCATTCTTTGGAGGAGAGCTTCATGGGTCTGGAACACCATGATGGGGGATTTGTCAGAAAAGGGAGAATAGTGGTCAAATAATATGTGACTATGCCACTTTTATTTTTCTGAACTGTTCAGTGCTGCTAGAAGCAGTTGTCTGTCTCCACTGTCCTTGCGTATCTATGCCAGCCCATTCGTATCTTTCTGTGGCAGTCTCTGCCTGGTCCCTAAAACCTTGCTGTCAGTAGGCACTTCATTACAGATGACCTCAGTTGATATCTTGCATTAACTATGAGAGATCCATAGTTAAATTTAAGGCTAACCAATTAGATAGCATCATCATAGTACCGTTATTTTGAAGGTTTGCTCACAGATTGATTGCAAGAATTTAGTGAGATAAGAATGCTGTTACTTACTGACATTTTATAGTGTGCAGGCACTGGGCTAAGTGCTTTATGCAATAAGAAATAGTGAAAATGCTTACTATAGTGTTTGCTGCTTAAGTGCTCAATAAAGGTTAGCTTGTGTTTATTTTTTAATTTATCCCTCATCATTGCCTCATGTACTATACAAAAAAAAAAGTTCCTTAGTCTTTAAAAAATTTTACAGTTACACTAAGGTGAAAGTGGTTGAACTAAATTAAAGATTTTGCCTGTAATATTCCTATTTGTTTTTTGGGGGGTGTAGACAAATATGTAACCACTGAATTTCATTATTCACAATAGTTCTGTAGTGTGACATTAACTGTGGAAGCCAAATTGGAAGTTTGTGTCCTTGCTCCTCAGAAAAATACAGGGGATTAGGTTCCTCTGAATTTATGGGCATATTTTTATCAGCTGGCTGTGTTTTAGGTATTTATTTGAAAATAACCTTATTTAATATATATTCTTGATTCACTAACATTACACACAAGGTCAACAGCACTATAATTTATGTCTGAATGACACTTAGCCATCACAAATGTTTTCTGCATAAGATGCACACCACATTTTTCTTCCACTTAGGAACTTGTAGCGTTTTAGCACTGTGCTTAGGGGCTGTTTCAAATAATGCAACAACTGCTACAGAGAACAAGAATGTGGGCCCAAGTACACCATTTAAAAGATACTTGTTTGCAGTGTGATGGCAGAATGTGGCTTTGTTTTACCTCAAGTGGGCAAGTGTGTGCAGGGCAAAACTCAGCTACATCTGCCTTTAACCTTAAAAGTGCCACAAATTTTAATTTTGGATGCATGTAAATTTTAGCAAGCAGACATTTGCAAATATGGAATCCATGAACTAGTAGGGACTGCTTCTATTTCCTTTAATTCCACTTGTTTATCATTTTATCTTACAGTTTTATTTTTAATTGTAAAATACACGTAAAAATTTATCATTGTAACCTTTTATTTTTTTTTAATTGAATTTATTGGTACATTCTAGGTAGACAGTACAGTTACATTCATTACTGGGATCCTGTACCTTTACATGGCAGGTCTTGGTTCTCATTTTTCCCCTTGTCCCCACCCTCCCTTCACCCCTTCCTGCCCTCCCCACCTTCACACACTTTAATTCCATTTTTACGTTTTCTCATATTTTTTTCCTTTTCCCTTATTCCCCTTTCCCTATCCTTCTCACTGTCCCTACACCTTTGGTCCTTTTCTTCCTATTTCACATTGCTAATTGCCCCGTTAGGATCTTGAGTACTATTTTAGTTTTTCACACCAGAGAAACTATTCGGTATTTGCACATGTGTGACTTATTTATTTCATTTTGGAGTATATCCTCAAAATGTACCCATTTAGCTATGAATGAATCTACTTTCTCATTCTTTATGGCTGAGTAGTATTCCATTTTATAGAAAAACCACATCCACTTTATCCAGTCTCCAATTGATGGGCAGATGAGCTGTTTCCAAATTTTAGCTATTACAAACTGTGCTGCTATGAACATGGGTGTGCATATATCACTGTGATATGATTCTTTCAATTCTTTTGGAAAGATCCCCAGCAGAGGGATGGCTGGGTCTAATGGAACCTCTATCCTAGTTCTTTGAGGTATCTCCATATTGACTTCCGTAGTGGTTGCACCAGTCTGCACTCCCACTAACAATGGAGAAGGGTTCCTTTTCCAAAACATTTGTTGTTGTGTGATTTCTTGATAGCAGCCATTCTTTGTGGGGTGAGGTGAAATCTCAGAGTTGTTTTCATCTGCATCTCTCGAATGACCAGTGATGTGGAGCATTTTTGAGTTCTTTATATATTTTATATAATAGTCCTTTGAGGAGCAGCTGGTAAAAAGTTTTTCCCACATTGTAGATTGTCTCTTAGTTCTGTTGATGGTTTCTTTTGCAGTACAGAAGCTTTTTAATAAGAGGAGATCCCAGTTGTTGATTCTTTCTGCTAGTTCCCGTGCTACTCATCATAACCTTTTAAAAATGTACGGATCAGTAGTGTTAGGTACATTGTTAGGCAGCCAGTCTCTGCAATTCTTTTGCCCTGGAAAACTGAAACAGAAGCCCATTAAAAAGTAACGTACTGTTCCTTGCATACCCTAGCCACTGGCAACCAGTTTTTTTCATTTATTTTTGTGAGTTTGACTGACTGCTCAAGAAATAAAATTGTGAGCCAGGCGTGGTGGTGCACACCTGTAATACCAGCACTCGGGAGGCTGAGGCAGGAGGATCTCTGAGTTTGAGACCAGCCTAGGCTAGTAGTGAGTTCCAGGTCAGTCTCAACTACATAGTGAGACCTGTCTCAAAAACCAATAAATAAATAAATAAATAAATAAACAAATAAATAAAGGTGCATTATTTTGTGAACTGCTTTATTTCACCTAGACATATTATCTTTACAGTTCAGCCATATTGCAGCACATGTCACTTTCCTTTTTAAAGCTGAATAGTATTCCATTGTGTGCATGGACCAAATTGTGTTAATCCATCCAGCTTTTAGCTATTGTGAGTAATGCTTCAATGAATGCAGATATCCAAAAATACCACTTTTGAGTTTATATTTTCATGTTATATATATATCATAAACACGAGCCAACCAACTAAATAGTCCAGATACATACTGTAAGGTGAGGTTCAAAAATACTCAGTTTGAGCTCATTCTGTTCACCAAGGACATCTGTTAGGAGTTAGATGTATAACATTTCACAGTTGTGTTTTTGTGCACTTTTAGGTATATGTAGAAGTTATGTGAAAAGCATTTAATACATTGGGAACATATACATACTGTTTTTGACTTGATAACCTAATATATTGTGGATATTTCATGTAAATACACATGTCTTATTTCCTCTTGCTGTGCGTTACTCTAATTTCTTCATTTACCATAACTTTAGAAAGCAAAATCATTTTTAAATGTAAAAAAATGCATACATGTGGTAACAAAAGCTCCAAAAAGCACAGAGTAGTATGAAGAAAGTGAGGGTATCTTATCCACCCCCCTATTTTCTAGAGGCAGCCACTGTTATTATTGCTTGCTTGTTCTACTTTATTATACTAAAGAGTTTTTTTTTTCCTGGTACCAGGGTTCAAACTCAGGACCTTAGGCTTGTGAGACAGTTGCAGTGCCACTGAGCTAAATCCCTGGCCCCTAACAACTCTTCTTAATACATGAGTCATGGGATGCATCTTGTGAATGTGTTGGGGAAATTGCTGCACTTACTGTTCCTTACATTATGATCTTTAAAGTTTTAAAAAGTATATTACTTTTTAAGTTTAAAGTTTGCAGTGATTTACTTTAGTGCCTCATTTTTCCCAATGGGATGATTTCAAAAATTGAGAGACAGAATTACTAATTATCAAAATTCCTATTTATTATGTAGAAGTTTTTTGAATGTCTGAAGACTCTCTCTTTTGACTTGGTGGTAATTCTGACTTTGAGAGCTTTATGGCCTGATTGCTTATAGGTAACAACATTGTGTGGCGGATGAAGCCACGGATAGCAGAAGCTGCTTGTTGCAGGCCTGGTGACCCATTTGTAGCTTGTGTATCGGGGTAGCTTGGGTCACAGGAGTGTAAGTCAGAGTATTCTTCTCTTTGAACATGAGTCATACTCCAGTACTGTCTTTTAGAAGCCAGTATTTCTAAAGATATAGGTTATACTAGTAGTGGTTTCTGTCTGGCATTTTCTTGGCATTTTAAAATTTCAGTAGCTTGATTCCATTTATGGATCTTTTAAAATTTGTTTTTCTTTGTTACATCTGTAAGTCTTTTCTGTGTGACTACTGAATCTTCATCTTGTCTCTTGATTTTAGCCAAAAAAACTTAACAATTCTGCAATTCTTAAAATGTTCTATTTTACATGAATTTGTCTCCAACTCTGTTTTCTGTTTGATGTCTTATGTAAGTAGATATTGGCCCACTGGGTCTTCGAATTTTTATTTTTATTTTTTTGGCCTTACTGGAATTTTTCTCAAGTTTTTCTTGGTAAATAATTTGATTTTCAGTCATGTCCATTTTATTTCTAAACTACATTTACTTATTTACCTTTTTTTATGTGTTAGTAATTTTTAATGGCTGTTAGGCTTTTAAAAATTCGTGCTCATTCATCTTGCAGTGTTTTCTTCAGTCCCTCTAAGAATATTAATGTGAATTCAAAATTCCAGGATTGGTTGTCTCTGTTTACAATTGTGGCTGTTCATCTTGGGTTTTCTCTTTTTTATTAGATTTCAGCAGTACTTGGTGGATCTCGGTTAGTAATTGGCAGTTGATGTGTCCCTTGTTGCAGTGAGTACTTCTTTTGCCCGGGGCCTCTCTGGCCTGCCTGGTTGTTTTGCGAAGCGGGTCAGGTGTGGAGCAGTCCTGCGTCTTCTGGGGAGAGTGTGTGTGGACAGTCATTAGGCAGAGTGGCACACCGTTCACTTCAGTAATTGTGCCTTTAGTACTTCAGCAGAGAGTGCTGTGGTACGTTTCAGTTGCACAGTACTATGACATCCCCCTTTCTTTCCCTTTTTTCTCTGTTTCCCCTTGATTTTTTTTCTCTTTTCTTTCCTTTTCTCTCTCCCCCAACCCCCAAAGTCTTCATTAGAGGTCTTGGGTTCTCTGCATCTTTAACTTTGTCTCATGCCTGACTCCTCTTAGGGAGGACTGATCCTGGCAGAAATGGCTTATTTTGTGTAGAGATTGCATCTGACTTTCCTGATGGCAGAAGCTGCCACTGCCAGCATTTCTGTTCACAGAATGAGAAGGCACAGGCAATGCAGTGCCCTTATGAAGAACCCTAGATGTTACTTCTCCTTGTATTTGTGATTAGTTTAAATTATAACTTGAAACTTCTGTAGTTCTTCTCTTTGTCAGCCTTTTCTCCTTTTTATTTGCCCAGAATTCTTTAAAATTTAGCATCATTCAATGACATCTTTTTTGTATCAGTACTGTAATTTCATTTTAACTTCAGTCTTTTCCTGCAGTTTCCATCAGGACTACAGGAAGGAAAAGAGAAAAGTTTATTTAGTCTGTAGCATTGATATTAGCAGTGAACTAATTTGTGGCTGATTTTAAAATACCCCAAACACGTCTATTAATATGTGTTGTTTCTTTTGGTATTTTCCTAGGGGAATTCCTAAGTCACCCCTCACCCCAACAAGGAGCATGTTCAGTTCGTGCCATAACGCTCACTGCTGCTCTGTGGGCAATGGCCTCATAGAATAGAACATGCTTAGCCCTAATTTCACTGCTTGCCATTACATGCTGAGTTTTTTAAAAAGATTATAGTGGTTGATCAAATCCTTACATTAACATATCTATCGCCTCAGATATCATTTGTGTTGGGAATGTTCACAATCCTCTCTTTGAAAGCTGTAGTGTATTGTTATAATCTGTATGAGTTCTTTTTGTATGCAAGGTTCTACATGTGAGTGAAGTCACTTTTTTCCAAAGGTAGTTTGTTTTTGGTGCGTGTTTAGGACTGGTGGTGAACCTATGGCATGCGTATTATTTGTTTTTAAGACACAAATGTTAATTATGAGTTATTTTTTCTAAACTGAAGTCTCAGTATTCAAGTTTAATTGCAGTGTTGGCACTTTGATAAACTAGTGGCTTTGGATTCATTTTAGGCACTCGTCTCTAAAAGGTTCACCACTATTGGTTTAGGACAGTAAATGGAGGATTTTCCTGCCCAGATGTTTTTAAACACCAGGCATTGGATGAAAAATTGAGACATGTTGGTGCATACAGTAGTAAAAAAGACAGTGTAAGTGCCTGTGTTTCAGACCTTTTTTGTTTCTTTTTTACACACGTAGGATTGGCACCTTGTATGTGTACATATAAAATAGAAATTAGTTTCATGAAACAGCGTTTACCTTTTTGTGATGTACTCATTATTTAAAAATGTTTCAGAAGGAGTATGACTCATTAAACTTCTATTTTGTGATCTACAAATTGGTCATGGCCTGCAGCATGAAGACCTCTGATTTTGATATTGTTCTTTTGGAATAGTGAGAAGATGGGGATGATTTGATTTGCATAGATCTCGCTTCTAGCTCAGTGATCTTTCTTTGAGTCTGTTTTTGCCATTGTAAGCTGAGAATAGTAACATCATCTTTCTTAGCTTAGCTTGATTGTGAAGATTAAAAATACAAAGTGCCTAGAATCACTAAGAATGATTTATTTAATCATTAGAAGCCATCTATTGTTAATTTTCTGTATGCCAGCTATAGTATTAAAGTAGGCACTGAGATTCAAACATTCTTGCTTTGAGCAAGGTAACATTCTATTATTATAATACCTGTAATTTTCATACTGGGCAAGAAGGATATTAGTTACCCCATAGATGAGGTCTGCAAATCTGAAGGGAAAAAGTCAGGTGAAATTACAGCTGTGTCCCTTCACCATCTTTCTTAAAGTGTTAAGGAATAGGATCTCTACAAATACCTCCAGTTAAATAGGACTTTATTTGAAGGAGATGTAATGGGAGTTAAGGAAGAACAGGAATTATGGTATTTTAAAGCTACAAAGCCAAGTGTTTAAGAGAATGGCAGCACTGATTTCACCATAACTGGTGGTCTTCAGTCTGGCTTCATAGGTGATTGGCATGTGTTCTAGAATGTATATAGTTTCAAGGACTGAATTTCCACGTATCCCTTCTGAAGCAGCAGTAGTATGCTTCCAAGTCTTTAATTCTGCCATTAAAGCTCAGTTCTCTTTCTCTTCCTGTAGACAAACCTGTATTCTGCTGCACTGTGCCTTCTGCTGACCTCTGTCACACTCTTTAATTTCTTAGCTTCTAGTTTTTTGTTTGCAAGCAACAGAAACAGTCTAGTTAGCTCAAGAATAAAGAGAAGGGCATGTAGTAGTTCACCAAATTAAAAGAAGTACTAAAAAACAAAGAATTTAAGTTGTAGGTATCAGTGAGCTGACTAGTGATTTGGAATCCATTTTATTATTTCCTTTTATAGTTTCTCTCTTTACATTCAAATATCAGCCTGTTTGATTGTTTCCATCTTTTGGCTAGAGGAGGAAAGGACACTGCAATGGAAAATCTCAAACTAGTAGAAGCTGTGTAGTTCCTCTAAAGCAAAAAAATCAAATAAAATCAACAGACTTTCAGTACAGTATTAGTCTGTGTTTCATGTTTGTATGTATTTTAAAAGTTCACACTCCAGACAGAAGATATGTTTAATTTCTTAGTCCTTATCTAGTATGTAGTGTGTTTATTGGGCATGCATCTGGTGGAAAAGTGACCAGGACTTTGGAGCATTGTGGGGCTAGAGTTTATGGCATAAATATTTATGCTTATGGCATGAAGGCAGAGATGACAGGATATTGACTCAAGGATTTTGGATTCATTTATTTTAATCTGAAATGATATGATTGTATTTATCTGAGAACATTTAATGTAAAGGCATTATAAATGTTGTATTTTACATTATACATTTTGGAACAGATGGGGCAGCAACAACAAAGGAAAGCCATTGGATAAATTATAATCCATATTTTTATTTTACTATTCATTCATTTTTTTGGAGACAGGGTCTCTATGTGTAGTTTAAGCTGGCCTTGAACTCATTATGTAGCCTGGGCTGGCCTTGATCTCGCAGATCCCCCTGCCTCAGCTGAGAGTAAAGGCATGTGCCACCGTGCCCAGCAAGGTAATCCATATTTTTAAAGCCCCACTTACCTTTCTGATTTAATTTTTACCAATTGTTCCTTGCTGCCAGTGTCTAGTTATTCTTTGCTTGAATCGAACTTATTTTCACCTTAGAGTCTATGAGTTTGCTACGGTTTTCTACTTCGAATCTCTTCCCCTGCTTGTCATTTGAACCTTATAGTTCATGTGTGTTCTCCTTTTCTGGCTGTGTTCTCTAATCCCATTGCTTCTATGTCTTCACACTTTATTTCATTATTTTATTTATTTTTTAAAAATCATAATACAATCTGTTATTTTATCTATTTTTGGTTCCATTAACAGTGGGAGTCAGGCAAAATGTAACTGTTAAAGGGGGGGTCACATGGTGAAAAACAAGGCTCACAGGACTCTCAGATGGCAGTGCTAGAGTATCTGTTCTGCAGCACAACAACTGCATTAAAACGAAGCATGCCTCACAGCAGTGCCCCGAAGAGGCTGAATGTGAACTCTTCATTGTTCTCCCTTTAGGACCCTAGGGCTGTGCTCCCTGATCGCTGATCTCTGCACAGATACCTTAGAATCGGGCAGCCTGCAGTGGAAGCCCAGAGGGACTTACTTTTAATGTCCTGCTGACCATGCAGACATTTTACCCTTGGAGAGCTTTTCTTGTACTCGGGATTTGGGTTTCTGGAGCTTCTCTATTTCTCATTTCTTCCTTCCTTTTCTAGATCTTATTTCTTCCTTTCACTGCCAAATATGGACACTAATTGTTTCATGAACTATATGAGGAAGACTGCAAGATCCCAAGATCCCCAAAACAGCAATACTTTTTAAAAAAAGACCTTCTCTTAGCACTGTGCCTGTTTTAGTACATATTTGTGTGAAAATAGTCATGCCACAGCCTTATTCCGTTTACTATCCCCCTTTTTCCTCTTGGTCTTCTCCCCTTCCCATCTTTTTATCCCTTCCTTCTTTAATTTCCTATTATCTATCTTTTATTTTACTCTGGGTTTCTCATGTAAAACAGTGATATTTAAGCTTGTGTGTCTGATTTATTTCACTTGAAATTATGATCTCAAAGTGTATCCATTTTCCTACACATGACTCAGATTTATTTTTAATGGCAGAGTAGTACTCCATTGTGCGTAAAACCCACATTTTCTTCATTCATAAGTTGATGGGTATGTAGGCTGCTTCCAAGATTTAGCTTTTGTGAATTAGGGTGCTATAAACACGGGTATGGAAGTATCTATGTAATACGATGTCTTTTAACTCTTACATGGAGATACCTAGAAGGTGAAGAGCTGGATCAAATAGAAGTATAGTTTTAGTTTTTTGAGGAATCTCCACTCTGATTTCCATAGTGGTTGTACTACTAGTTTTAAATTCCCACCAGTGGTCTGGAAGGGTTCACCCCCAACCACCACCATGGCCTTTCATCATAATTTGAATTCTTACTTATGGTCATTCTTTCTGGGGTGAAGTGGAACCTCAGTGTTGTTTTAATTTGCATCTGTGTAATGCCTGGCGATGGTGAATGTTTCTTCATGTATTGTCCATTTGTACGTCCATGATGTCTGTTCAAGTCTTTTGACTACTTTTTAAAATTTGATCTTTTATTTTGGATGCTCTAATTGTTTCAAGTTCTTAATATAGTCTAGATATTTGTCCTCGGAGGCAAAAGTTGCTTGCCATTCTGTATGTAGGTTATCTTTTCACTCTATTGGTTGTTTCTTTTGCTGTGCAGAAGCTTTTAAATTTGATACCCCATTTGTTGGTTCTCAGTTACTACTTCCTGAGCAACTAGGGTTCTTTTCATAAAGCCCCTGTTTTACTTACTTTGTCTTCCAGCAGGTTAAGTGTTCCTGATATGTGGTTCTTTGATCCATTTTGATTTTAGTTTAATATCTGGTGAAAGATAAGAGTCTTGATTCAATCTACTGCATGTGGACACCAGTTTTCTGAGCACTTTTCCTCCAGTGTAACAGCAGCGGTGTTCTGTGCATTTCTGGATTACCTACTTGATACCAGGCATTGTCTGAGTTGTCAGAATATATAAAGATAAATAACAGTGGATGCTTCTTCTTTTCTTCTTCATAGAATGATTTTAGTTTGATACTGAGAATTTTAAAGAACTGAAAACATTTTAAAGGTGTTCCTGAAATCTGTGCTAATTTCTTTTTTTTTTTTTTTGTACCGGGGATTGAACTCAGGTCCTTGCACTTGCAAGGCAGGCCACACGGGACTGCTGAGCTAAATCCCTAGCCCCCAGGTGCTAATTTCTATGATGGTGGATAATTCTATAAAAGCATGATTCTTGTTTTCAGGGGAATTAGTGGGAACTATATGCACAAGTTTATCCTCTGTATATAAATCAAGAAATAGCAGTTCAAAATAACATGCTATTACACAGAAATATTTTTAAATGTAAATAAACATCAGGAAAAGAATTTTATTTGGGTGTCAGTTCCTGTACTGATTCTAATCTGTGTATGGTAGGTGGATCTTTATTTTTTAATTTTTATTATTATTTTTGTTTGTTTTGAGACAGGGTTTTGCTATGTAACTCATGCTGGCCTTGAACTCATTGTGTAGCCCAGGCTGTTCTCAAACTCTTGTAGCAGTCCTCCTGCCTCAGCCTCCTGAGTAGTGGAAACAAAGGTGTATGCCACCATGCCTTGTTATGTCTATGGCAAATTAATCTTTAAAACAAATAGCCTAACTTTTGTATCAAAGAACTACAGCTTAATTGGCCAACTAAACAATTATGTTAATGAGTTATTGTTGAAAGTGTGTTTGACCCTTCCATTCTGTTGTCCTTATTCCTAAATCTAAATGGTTAAATGTAATTTAACATTATATATAGTCCTTTGAAGAGTATTTGATTTAGACTTTCTCTGTCAAGTTCTTTTTGTTCTGATATGAAATCAACAATATATTATAACTATATTGTGAACACATATTTATTCAGTATTTATGGAGAAGCTGTGCTAAGAATTCTGAGGGACATGAAAATGCCTGGCAGTGAGGTGCCATGGAATTAGCTTAATGGGTGGGATGAGTCTTGTTGGGAATAAATAATACAGGTTGGCAGTCACTGTCTTAGCACCGGTAGAAGTGAGGAATTAGTGATGCTCAGAGGAGTCCCCAGGTGTGTCTAGATAGGGAGCCCTGGATACAGGGCTTGAACAGCATCTCAAGGATGTGTCAGTATGTGTACCAGTTGGAACAACACCAAGGGAGTTCTAGCAGTAAAAAATGCTTTTCTGATGTGTCACTAAGGTTTTTTTTTTTTTTTTTTTTTTTTTAATTTTTGTCATTCTGGCTAGCCCAGAACTCTCTGTGTAGCCCAGACTGGCCTTGAACTTGTGGCAATCCTCCTGCCTCTGCCTCCTGAGTGCTGGGATTACAGGCGTGCACCACCACACCTGGTTGATGTGTCTTAATTTTTTAACCTTGTAATTTTATTTTCTTTTCGGTAACTGAAGTTTCGTAGTTTCTAATGATTGTTACATCGTTAATATTACTCTTTTTGTTCTCAAAAGAATATTGTCAGATAATTCAAGATAGAGTATGGTCCTGGCAGCATTGACATCTCTTGAGAAATGGAAGTTCTTGGGTGGACTCCACACATGACAGTTGAATCAGAGTCTCAGGATGAGACCGAGCAATCTGTGCTGTAAGAACTCTACTATTTGTAGGGGAGACGTTTCTAGCCCATGATTACCCAGTGTAAAGTATGATATCTGCATCAACTTCATTAAGCTTTTGGGATTATTAGCCTATTCCATTTGATTAAAGGTCATTACTCTTCAGCTTACTGTTTATGTATTTTATCAGTTTGAAAGGCAGTTATTTTACTTCAGAATTAAAAAATCTAGAAGTTGAATAATCTACAGCCATTTCATTTATCTGGTTAATTTTAAAAGAAAACTGCCAGCACTTCTCTTTGGCACATCAAGTATACTGTTTTATTACCTACTAGGATTAGTAAATGAGTTAGTGCAGTAGTTGGTAATACACACACACACACACACACACACACACACACACACACAAAACATGTCTTGATATGATTTCTCATTCTTGTGAAATTCTGTCAGTTTTATATCAAGTATTTTTGAAATTCTAATACATTATTTTAAATTAAATTCTAAAAATTGAGGACCTGCTAGACTGTTTACAATGTAACAGAAGATAGGAAGATTTTGATTTTTCATATGCTCGCTAATATTTATTACTCTTTTTGTTGATAGCCATCATAGTGGGTGTCAAGTGGTATCTTACTGTGGTTTTGAATCACATCTTTTCCGTGTCTAATGATGTTGAGCCTATTTTCATGTGCTTATTGGCCATTTGTATATTCCTCTGGGGTATCTGCTCAGATTTTAAAATTGGGTTCTTTTTGACTTACACTGTTTCTTCATGAATTCCAGATGCAAGTTTCTTGTGAAGTGATTTACAATTTTTTTTTTCTATTTCCTGGGGTATCTTTCCACAGTCTTGTGTCCTTTGAAGCTAAAAAGTTCAAACTTTTATTTATTTATTGGTACCTGGGATTGAACTCTCGGGCCCTTGTGGCTTGGGAAGCAGGCAGTGAAACCACTGAGCCACCCCCACCCCCTGCAAAGTTTAAACTTTTTGTGATGTCAGTTTTCCTTTTTTCTTCTGTTGCTTTTGGTTTATTGCCTGGGGTTATCCTGTCTTAAAAAACAAAAACTTTGCCTGGTTGAGCGTGATGGTGCAGGCCTGTAATCCCAGCAATTTTGAGGCTGAGGCAAGGAGGACCGCCTGTGAGTTGGAGGCCAGCCTGCACAGAAAAGCGAGATCCTGTCTCCAAAAAAAAAACCCATTGTCTAGTCCAAGATCATAAAGGTTTACTGCTAAGTTTTCTTGTAAGAGTTTTGGCTCTTACCTGATCTACCTTGTGTTAATTTTTTTATATGATAGGAAGTAGGGTTCTGGCTTCATACTTTTACATATGGATATCCCAGTTGTCATAGCACCATTTGAGGGTCTCAGTTACACTGGCAAGTGATCATATATTTTTACCTGGACTTTTTTTAATTAGCAGTTGACTAGTGTTGACTTTTACTGCACCTCATTGTGCAAATTAAAAAGAATAAGTTTTAAGTTTTCTAAGACAAAAAAATTTGAATAAAATACTTGGCACTGTGTTCTGTTTTAGGAGTCATTTTAAGAATGACACAAAGTAGAGCAAGTTTTTGTAATTACTATGTTTTGTATTTTTAAGTGATGAGCAGAACATATATTTGGGGACGAGAGACTGTGGGAAAAAAAAGATTCTCCAGTACTTTGAGGCAGAGTTTAGACTGTTTAGATTCCAGAGCCAGTAAGTGGTAGGTTGTGGGGAGATTTTGAATCCTGGGGTAGATAAGAACTTTGAGTTACAGCTATTGAGTGAGACAGGCACCCTCACGCAGGGCACTCACTGAAGGAGCTGTGGTAAGTTGTGAATGGTGCGATTTCGGCATTGAAACACAAGTTTTTAAGAGTTCTGAGATCACAGGTCACTCAGTTGCTTAACTGTTAGAAGGGAGGGAAAGGCAAAGATATTTAAAAAAAGAAATTAAGATGTATTATGTACAGATAGCAATTCCCCACAAGGAGTGTTAACGTTATGTGCTACAAACATGTACTAATAAAAGTATATTTGAAAACAAAGTTTCCATTTACCTATTGCAGTTTATTTTCGTATGTGTTGAAGCTTTGCTTCTCAGAGCCTATCACTTTGGGAGGCCTTCTGTCAAGTAGTAGAATGAGGAGGGAAAATAGGAGGTAACTGTTGTTTTAAAGGATTAAATTGTAAAGTACTCTAGGTCTTGATTAGCTAGCATTGTTATTCATTATCTTGAAAATTAGTCTTTTTGTTTTTGCTTAAACTAGTTCTTTTTGGCTTTGCAAACCAACCCTGTTCTCTAATGCAAAGAACACCTAAGGAAGGCATTGTAGTACCAGTAAACATTGAGATGAGAACTAGAAATTAAAATATTAGTCTAATATCAGATTTTTGCATAGTTGTGATTTGTAGATTGTAGACTGAAGAAAGCATTTATAAATTTCAGAAAATTTTAAGTTGTGATTGTGTAAATGGAATTTATTGTCATCCTTTCTGGAAAATCAACAAGTCATCTTTACTGATTCAGAATATTATGTTCTTTTTAAATGATCTATTAGAAGAGTAATTGTTCAAAATGTACTTGGGAGAAAATGTACTAGTGTGTATTTGTACTTTTGATGGGTCTATTTGAATCATGATTTGAGGCTTAGAGAAACCTAATGATATCTGATTGAGGCTTATGAATGAATTTAAATACCTGGCTTTCAGACAGAATTTAAGGACTTTTCAGCTATAAGGCTAACTTCAAAGTAATGTGTTGCTCAAAATAGTTTTGGGAGTATGAAAAAAATTAAATATCTTTTTTCTTTGAGTAGATTTTTGCGGTCATGTTTTAATTAGGGAAAAAACTTTGAACTTAGCCTGTTCCATGCTTAAAAAAATTTGTCCTGTTTGCTGAGTTTTCAGAGCTTTTTGTTTTAAAGACTATTCCAAATTCCACTTTTGGGTATAGCCTAAAATTTCTTGGTTGGGAACAATAGGTTTCAAGCAGAAACTTTCTGTGTTGGTTGGTGTAGATATACGCCAGTATGCAATGGTCTACCGCCAGTCAGCTAAGGTGATGGTAATTATGTAATTGTAACTTTTGAGGACTTAAATTTAAAATTAAATTGCTGTTTGTATTAATTAAATATCATATGTATCAATTTACTGTATACATTTAAGAGACTATTCATATATGTTAATTTTGGGGGATGGGGAGACGAAGTCTTGCTAGTTTAGACTGATCTTGAACTGACATAGTACCTCAGACTGGCTGTGACCTCTCAGCCTCCCAAGTGTTGGAATTCGGGGCACGTGCCACCGTGCCCTCCTACTTTGCCTGTATTTGAGTGAGCCACATAAAGATTGTAACGGTGTGCATATTTCTTCCCATAATCCTACCAGGAGTTGGTAAAAGACTTCATTCACCTACTTTCAGTTACAAACACAAGGCAACAGAATGTGGAGAAAATATTGCACATACTGTTTTCCTACGGCTGTCTTGTTCACGATGGTTAACAGTCCTATTAATTGAATTTGGAAAGGGATTCATTGTGTTAAAAAAAGAGTACCCCACATTCAACTATAATCTGTTTTTAATTTGTAAAATTTTACTGGGATTGATTGAAAGGTAAAGATGTTGTTGATGCTGATTATTTGCTGTTTGTGGGTGAGCCTGCAAAAGCTAACAATATTTGAGTACTGATCATTCTGCACGTAGGTAATGATCTCTTCTTGATTTGCAGCTATGACCACTATTTAAAGAACTCTTGCCCCTTGAAACTTCATTGTTTAGCCCTGTATGCAAAATCCATTGATCTGAGCTCTGTTTTTCTTCACACTAGACTATAATAACTACATGAAAACTAGTCTAGAAGAATTGAGTTTCCAGCGGTGTGGCTTCTGTGTTGGTAGACTTGGAGCATTTCAGGTCATAGATCCTGTTTTCTTCAAGTGCGTCTATATTCTTAGCTCCAGTTTTCACACATGTTGGGGCAAATCTTAAGATAATGTTAGGAACTTTGGATCATTCCTGACTTTCCATCAGGGGCCTGCTAAACTTATTGATGTTTTGCTTTGTTGACGTTTTGCTTTGTTGGTTCTGTTTTATCACCTTCTGTTACTCCAGCCTGGAGCGATACTGTTCTCTGGATTCCTAGATGCTTTAACACAGGCTTACGTTTTATATTTTAGAGGAGGAAGAAATATATTAATTGTAACCCTGTGGCACTTCATAGAGACTGTATTCCACTTAGTAAATAAGCACAATCTTATGGAAAAAGTAACTTAGAAATGTTCAGAAGGGCTGTTTTGTTGGCTTTATCAATATCATACAAATTAACCTTAATTTGTATATCTTCTATTATGGAATAAAACTTTGCTTTAAATTTCCAACTCTTAATGATTTTACCATCATGCTAATTTAAATGCTGGGATGATCCTAAAATTTTTTTTTTCCTCTGTGGAATTGAAAATGAGGATTCTTTGTTATATTTCCTTCAGGCCCTGTCTCACTAGGTCTTGTGATAGATAATTCCAGGTTAGTGATAACTGATGACCCTAGGTTGCAGCTTCTATGGATTTTATATCTTTAGTTATGAACATTTCTAAATCACTTGTAAAATGTAAAAGTATGTTAGGCATGAAAGCAGTCAAACAGACTCAGACATGCTTTTCTTATATCTCATGAGGGACAGCCTCAGTGGGATTGTGAGGGTTTCTTTCCCTTGTGCCTAAGAGCCAGGGTTCAGCATCAATGACAAAAGGTCTTACACAATCCCTTTAGACCACAAAATTTATGTTAGTCACCGAATAAGACCATTCCTGGCAGGGAGTTTAGTTTTTAAAGAGACAGTTGATGTGTGTGTGTGTAATTTATGCATGAACTCAGTCTGGTGTAAAATTTGAACATTGTTTGGAAGGGAGGCCAATATTTGAAAGAATTGTGAAGTCACATTGGGACTTAACTTCTGGAGGAGGGAGGTGGGCTTTGGAAGGGAAGAGATTGATGCCTGGCAGGGTTTCTCAGTGAAGGGTTTTATTTGTTAAACTATTGTTATGAAGAATTTGAGACTACATAAAATAGAATAAAATAATTGAATTCTCACATTTCTTCTTATCTTCAGCAGTTATTAGCATGTTAAATTTAGTTACCATGATTCTTTAACCTGACATTTCCTCAGCCATTCCGTTTTATAATATTGACAGTTGTGAAGAATATTTCTGCGTGTGTGAGAGTGTGAGTATGTGTGTTTGGTTCCTTAGAGTTAGATTCAGATTATGTTCACTCTGGTTTTAATATCAATGTAGGATTTTACAACAAGAAACCAGAAGATATAATGGAAAGAATTTCAGAGTAAGAATTAGATCCAGGGGTCTTGGAATTTAGTTCTTAGAAGGTAAATGTTGTGTTTGAAGATACTTTTGGTGGTAGTACCTCATCTCTTTGGGGAGTAACTATTGTGAATAATTGTATAAATGTGAGTAAATTGCTTAACATCTTAGGGGCATTGGTAAAATATGACTAATAAATTCCTGCCTCTTCAGGTTGTTTTTGGAACAAAATGAGGTAATATAAAGTACAAAGATGCTACAGCAGGGATACTAACATGGTAAATTTGGAAAAGGGAAAAATCTGAATGTTAGGATTATCAAAAGGAATTTTGTTTAGAGAAGATTGCATTTGACCTGGGATTTAAAGGATATGTTGAATTTCAATAATTTAGGTGTGGAGAATCCACTGGAAATTTTTAAATGTGAGGAGATATGCTCAGGTAAGTCTGGAAAACAATATTCAAGGAATATTAAAGAACAGGTAAGGTTTTAAATTTGAAGATCTTGATTATAGTTCAGTGTTTGCCATTAGTTACTTTTATGGTTTGGGGGAGGTTATTTAATCTGCCTGGATCCTGTTTTCTAGCACAGTAACATGACTGGTATATTACTGTCATTCTTCTTACTTCCTTCTAGCAGCAAGAGGATTTTTTGCAGGAAGGAGTTCATTTACCTTGATCCTGATGTTGAAAAATTTACAGATCTAGATAGGGGAGACGTACAGGGACAGTTATTAGAATAATAATACTGAAATCAAGATGGTAACACTGAAAATAAACCTGTTGTATCACAGGTTCAGGAGGAAGGATACATGTTGGAGAGTAATGAGAAATTAGCATTATCAATTCTGTGCTGGATCTTTATGGGTTAATGGCAGTAGAATGGCCTTCATAGTTACTTAAAGGTCGGTGAGGTACCTATTAGTCTAGATTCACTTGTATTTGCATTTGGGGACAGTGACTTGTCAACAGTTTGCTTAGTGGGCCCAAGCACATTTTGTTAGAGGAGGAAATCCCCAGTTGCCTTATCTCTGAAATTTGATATAACAAGTACAAAGGAAGAAAAGAGTAATGACAACATTGCGATAAAATGACTTAAGAAAATAGTTGAGGTTGAAATACAGATTTAACACATTGGGCCAAGGGACTCTTTCTGCATGTCATGTGGTTAATTCTGGAGCTTTTAGAATCCAGCCCTCCAAGTATGGCATTGATTCTAGAGCAACAGTAAGTGGTCATAGAAGTATGATCTAAAATGGTCCACAAAACTGCTGCCCAGTACTGTTACCTCCAACCAGATGTAAATCCCCAGTGTAGCACTTTGCACTTGCCGATTCAGGGCAATTACAATATTGTTATATATGGCACTTAGTAAACAGACTTTTTTTTTTTTGGTACTGGGGATCGAACTTGGGTCTTTGCACTTGCAAGGCAGGAAGCAGAAAAATCCCCGGCCCAGTAAACAGACGTTTTGTTTGATAACCTTCCTTCTCCCAGTATATCTGTCTGTTTAAAATCAAATCAAGAGCCGGGCGTGGTGGCACATGCCTGTAATCCCAGTACTGGGGAGGCAGAGGCAGGAGGATTACTGTGAGTTCGAGACCAGCCTGAGCTACGTAGTGAGTTCCAGGTCAGTCTCAACTACATAGTGTGACCCTGTCTCAAAAAACAAAACAAAACAAAACAAAAGAGAAGTTCTAAATGTATAGGAATGCAACCATTCATTGGAAAAATAAGGGAAATGGGACCACCACGTTTAACCAAAAACTAGTGAGTTTCTGTGAGAAAACATTATTTGTGAGGAGGCAGCTGTGGTGCCACTGAGCTAAATACCTAGCCCAAAGAAGTGCATTTTTGAGCTCTTGGTTTTCTGAAAAATAGAAATTTCAGGTTTTTTTTTCTTACATACTCTGGCAGTTTGAGTACATATAATGAATACATGTAACTGAGGGTTCTTTTCTAGCTGTGCCTATTAGTCATGTTACAGCAATATTAAGAACTTGTACTGTATTTTGGTACTTTTTGTGGTTACCTTTGCACATTTGTATCTTTGGTGTTTCAGTGTTAGTATTTATTGTATGCCTTCAACTTACTTAGATAAAATATGCTTGATAATGTCTTAGTGGCATTTTGCATGCGTAATACTATGGTTATAACTGGACTGTTTGCTCCCCCATTAGAATGTAGAATCCATGCTGGCCCTTAAATAACTGAATGAATGGATGGAATGAATGAATGTTCAAGAAGTCTATAGACTTCTATAGACTTTATGGGATCGAATGTTTTTAAAGAACCAACTTTGTGAGCTGGAATTTCTTTACTGGCCTAGAGTGGAACTACTATAGTATCCTCTAAGTTACGGTAGTTATTGCCTGAATATTTTACAAATAAGCATTGAGTTCTGGCTGGGAATGGTAGATAAAATGATAAGTAGGGAAAGGAAAAGTAACCACAAAGCATATACTATTTAGAAATCTATAAATGACCATCAGTCCTAGACTCTTTTCAGATTGCTTGCTACCTTGCATAATATGAAAAATACTAAGTTTGTGAGTTAGAATGCCCAGCAGCTTTTGATTGATATTCACTTTATTTCCTTCCAGTGAAACAGTTCTTCTCTTCAGTACTGCTTTTCTGTCCTTTGTCAGAAATAGCTAATTTTTGTTTTATATTTCTCCCAATCAATGACATGGAAATAAAGTAGAATTTATTAAAGCTCTAAGTGCTGACTTCTCAAATTAGAAAATCACTCACTATATTAATGAAATTTGAAGTTAGATTGAATCAGAGTGTTAACATCTTTATTGCTCTACCAGGGAAGATGCACATTAAAAGAATTTATAGAGTGCATTAAATTGTCTCAGATAGTAAACATCTGGGAGAATTGAGAAGGAACTACCTTGAGTGGGAATCTGCAAGTTATTTCCTATTACCATTTTCAAATTATTTTGATGTCATATCTAGAAGAAAAATAATTCCACACTATTCATATAGCAATCTATGTGGCTGTCAAAACCAAAATATAGTACTTTTAAATACTGTATAATTATGAGGAAGGCTTAGTAAAGCCTTAAAATTGCTGTCACTGACAATGTATTTCCCAGAAATTCAGTGTTTATGATTTAGGCAATAGTTCCATTTGCTTCTCAGGTACTACTGTATTTGGAAGCTGAGGGAAAGGAATAACAGTATTGGACTGATACTTGTCTTTAGAAATGGACATTTGATTAACATAGTAACAATTAGAAAGGTTTGGTTGTGATGCTAATTAAAACTGTAGAGGATCATTTTTTAGAAACCAAAACTTTAAATTTTTTTTCTTCAGTATATTCTGAGCATGTTGCTCAGATTGGCCCCAGATTCCTGGGCTCACCTGACCCTTCTGCTTCCTGAGTATCTGTCCATGCCCTTGTACGAGCTTAAGGGCCACAACATTGGCCCATTCCTAGTTTTCATTCTAGTAATCTTTGCCACTCTCTCTTTTTTTAATGTCAAATATGTAATCTAGAAATAATATCCCATTATCAGAGTAGTTATATAATGTGTTTCAAAACTGTCACATTTTTGTTCTTATAAAATAAGCTGCTCAAAGTTCATAAGTGCACATAACATTTTAAACATTCAATTTGGATGTATAGATTGACAGTTTATTGTAGCAAATACACAAATCTCATAAAAGATCAATTTTCAATTAAATAAATCTAGAAAAAACAATGTCTACCATTTAAGTGCTTTTTAATTCCCAAATACTTACATGATATGCATTATCTTTTTGCATTCTTATAACACTCTGCTGAAAGTAGGTAGTGTTACAATTTCATTTTATAGAGAGTAGACTCAAGTTTAGAACATTAAGTAACCGTGCCTTTACATTTCTATTGCAGGTCTTTGAGTAATTTTTGTCTGCTTTATTTCCTGGTATTTGAAAGCATGAATGAATTTGTGAAATGAAAGCCAGTGCAAGTATTGTTGAATAAGTCAGTATGTGAATAAACATGGAAAACTGTAAAGTGTTAGTCATTTATGTTTTGTATTTTGTAAAGTTTACAAAGGAAATGGCCTGGCCTTAAAAAGGAATGTGGGAAGGAATAGGGAATTTAGTTTGAAAAAAGACATAAAATATTAAGATTATTAGGAGAGGAAAATCAAGAAATTAATGTGGATATGTTCAGTAGAAACAATGAGATAGGCATGTAATTATATACTTTGTTTTTTGGGTTCCACATCATGGTGGCTACCAATAAACCTAAAAGACTTGACACTGTTTAGCCATATTCATTAGATAGATGTATGATGGGATCTGCATTCTCTCTTTGTTTTGATGCCAGCAGAGCAGATATGTCTTTCTTTCCAGGACCCTGAGGCTAGAAATTCATGATAAAAGGAGACCCTGCCCAAGTTCAGCTGTCTGATTGCCCAGTTTTCCCTCATTCCCCTTAACTATAGAGCAGTGAAAAAGAAGAGTGAACTTCACGTTTATTGATAAATCTTTTATATAATTCTCTTTTGCTTTCTCAGTTACACTATTCTGACCTGAAGTAATCAGGATCAAAATCAAAACACAAACTCTGAAAGAGAAAACTTAAGGAGTGCCTTTTAAGAGTAATAGTTGTTACATTCTTGCATTCACATTTGCAACAGTAGCACTGATTTAAATGCTTTTATAGTGTTTTATCAAGATGTAGAACCTACTAATGATTAAATATAACTTTTATTTTTTTTTTTTTTTTTTTTTTTTTTGTATGGAGGATTGAACTTGAGTCCGTGTGCTTGCAAGGCAGGCCACCGAACTGCTGAGCTAAATCCCCGGCAACTTTATTTATTTTTTTATTGAGTTTATTGGTACTTTTAAAGTATACAGTACGGTTACATTCATCATTGGGATCTTGTACCTTTGCATGACATCTTGGTTCTCATTTTTTTTTGCCCATTCTCCTGCCCTCCCTTCACCCCTCAACCCTCTCCTTTTTACAAAGACTTTGTTTCCATTTCTCCTATTTTTTCTTTTCCCTTATTTCCTTTCCCCTACCCTTCGCACTTCCCCTTGTAACTTTAGATAATACAATATTTCAGAGCTAAATGTGTTTAATTATTCATAATTCTCATTCTTACCGTCTTTGGAACATTTTATTTCTGTTTTTCTGAATTTGACACGTTTTGAGTCCAACAACTGTCATTATGTTTTGTAGTACTACCTGTGGAGAGAAGGTCTTCATTTTGAACCACCAATACTTTGTGGGAGAGGTATAGTTTAACATATTCTTCAGGCATTATTCTAGGTGCTTAGGTTATAAAGCTGAATAAAGGTATCTTTCAAAAAACATACCTTCCAGAAGGGAGACAGGCATACATATAAAGAGAATACCCATATCAGTAGTGAAGCTTAGGTAAGGTATGAGTGGTCTAGGATTCAGCTTCAGCACATAGCAAGCACATGCAAAGCCATTGGAAGATCTGGAATTCGGGGAACTAGAAATAAATGTGTGCAGTAGCCCCCTAGAAATAGAAATTGATGGTTTGGTGATTGGATAGCTGTACAAAATCTGAGGAGGGGAAGGAGCTGAATTTCTAACTTGGGTAACTGGATGAAGCTATACACAGAGGTAGGAATTAGAAAAGGAGCAGATTTGGGGTGGGAGATGAAATTTACACATAATTTTGAAATACTTGGGAAGACATGAGAAGTTATGTCTAATTGGCTTCCAGTAATTAAAAATACTATTTTAATCAAATTGAGAGGAAGGTTCTTTTTAATCCATTGTCCTTAGTATTGTGAATTTTGTCAAGTTCAGTGCATTGGTTGAAAAATGGCTGTTATTGTAGGAGACATTGTGTTGAAGCCAGAAGAAATACTACATCTTTATTTTCAGAAATGTAATAGCTTCCCTACCTTCACCTCTAAATGGATTTCTCTTTAGTTTTTACCAGCCAGAGATGTTAAATGTGGTAGCTTTTATCTGCAGAATATTTGTATGTGCATGTCGCTACTTTGAATAGTTTGGGATTAAGTTAGTAAGGAGGCCAAAGACATCTCAACCGTTGCTACTTAAATGACTTGCTAAGCAGCATTCCAGCAAAGATCCACTTTTGCCTTTTTTGCTTCAAAATCAGATAGATACAAAGCTGAATTTTTAAGTCCTGCTCAATTATAAAAGTTGGGATTCGTGCATATTAGGATTAATTTGGACCTTTTTCCACATTAGATGCATCATGTGCCAGTGTTGTAACAAGTTTGAAGCAGGTATGTATGACACAACGGTGTGAACACCTATTTGTCACACTTAAGAACTGAAATGTCCGCGTTGGCCTTTAGATTTCTCTAAAGTTATAGAAGAACAGGGAGTGAGGAGTGTAGGTAGAGTTTGGGATCGAAGGAGTCAGTAGGCATCTTAGAGACACTTAGATTTGACAAAAGTTGATGACTGATATGGCAGATGAGGGAGCAAGAAGAAAGGGATGGATGACTTTCAGGCTTGGGGCTAGATAGCAGATATTAAGGAGGTATGTAGCAGAGTATTTTGTGCTTTCCAAGACGTTCTGGAAAACATTCAAGGAGGAGGATATGTGTTTTAACATTCCAGTCTCTGTTGAATATTGGCTATGTAAATTAAGTTTAATCTAGTTCTCATTGTAGAAAGTACTTGATTTCTATATGTATCTTTTTGAAACCATTAAACATAATTAAAATAGTATTTTACAAACTGGTCATATAAAACACAGTAGGTCTAAAGTATTTGGAAGCTGGGTTGGGTGAATGGTAAGAATGCAGTATTCACTTGTTGGTATAATTATCCCATCCTCTAGTGGGTTCCCCATGTCCTTATTGTACCATCTCCTACCTGAAATAGTAAGAACGTGGACGTATCAGACCTCTTCCCTATTATTAACATGATACTTCCTTAAAAAACTCTTGGCTGTCTTTTGGGCAGCATAGCCTCTAGACCCGAGACACTTAGAGGAAAGTGGTTAGGAATTTTACGAGGTTGTGACTGATGGCTCTTTGTGCTTTTTACCTACCTTGGTACAGGTAGGACCTACTCAGTTAACTTGTTTTTGAAACAAGGACAGTGATGATTACTGTAACATTTGAGGTTTAAATGTACTAAGTGTACAAGCAATGAGTTGAATATATTCATTTTGAAACATGGTAAGAATAAGAACGTACCCTCTTTATGCCTCAGTCTAAAGGGGTTTGAACTATAAACTTCCCTTCTTTTGTATAATCAAACATTTCTATGCTCTTTCTATTTTTATATTTTTAGCTTGCTGGTTTGGTTTTATTTCTGTGCTATTTCTCAGAGGGCAGGAAATACTTCTTTAAGGGCCTATTTTTCTGTGTACCTATTTGTTATTTTTTTAGAAAGCTTCAAAGGGTTGGATGTGGTGGTGTAGGCCTACAATGGAGGATTGCTACAAGTTCAAGGCCAGCCTGAGCTACCTAGTAAGACTGTCTCAAAAAAAAACCAAAGACTTCATAGAGTCTCAAGGGTCAGTCAGTCAAACCCAGTCATTACTTAGAGGAGGTGAGTCAGTACCGTGAGAGTTTAACTTCTAGCCCTGAGACCATTGGCATCCTAGAAGGCAGGGTTGGGGTGAAAACCCAGTTTTCTTATGAGAAAGAGTTCACGCCTCTTCCTTCCCTCCCCCATGGACAGATGACTGTAGCTTGCTGCTGCTGCTCCCCCCCCCCTTCACAGCTCAGATGCATTTGAAGCATGAAAGTTGACTCCTAGCAGTATTAACAGCCTCTGTGGGGTGTATGGTGAGATGATCTCTGACATGTGAACTGTGTCTAGAGTGGGAATGAACTCCTAGGGGCAAGGTGTGGTTCCTTCTTATAGCTGAGGTGTCCCTTGGTGGGTGGGGTTCCTTGGAAGCTATGCTCACAAGACACTTGTGAGATGATAGTGATTTCTCAGTGGAGCTTGGTGTTTTTAAACCAGGATTGGCATTTGGACAGGGTACCTTCTGTTTCCTTGCATTTGAGCAGGTCACATGGTGATGGTGATGGTAGTATGCGGGGATGCAAAGACGGTAGCCCCTAGATAGACTGGCCAAATACTGCTTTGCCAGCCTTTCTTGTCCTATATCCTTCTCCATAAACAGGTGCCAGGTGTGGCCTCCTTAGTTTGTGTACTTGGACCGTTGATTCTGAGTCATAGTACTTCAGCTGATTGATTAACTTTGACATGAGATCAAGGGGTCAGGGAAATATGACAATAGAATTTTAATTCTCTTGCAGGAAAGGTATTTTCCTCTTCTGAATCCTATCTAGAAGAATATCTTAGACAGGGTTTGGCTTATTTATTTCCCTTCTTCCCATTAAACTCTGACCGCTCTTCCCTCCCATCTGTCACTGGAATCCTGAGCTTTGTTCTTAGTATTATAGCAGACACAGTTACAGAAAGTACTCTTAGGATTCTAGCTTTGTGCATTCTCACAAAGTAGTCTCTCTTGCTACCTCTTTATTTTTCTTCTACTGAAGAATATTGAGTGCAATGAATGTAAAAAACTCAAAATAAAACCCAAGAGAGGGGGCTTCAATGTTTCAAGATGCTTTAGCTATCCCCTGCCCATTTCACCTAGTAAGGTATTTTAAAGTAGTAATGGTGAATCTGTGTACTAGTAGGCCCATTGTAAGCAATTGTGGATATTTAAAAAAAAGGGAGCCTGCCATCTAAACTGTAGTTGGTCTTAAGTTGATGAGATAGTCCTATTTCAGTGACTTTTGTTTTTTCCACCTCCAGTATCATGTCTTGGGAAAGTTTGGCATTCTTTGTCAGAATGCTTGTATGAAACATAATTGGACTGAGCAGACTGACTATACAACGTTCATTTGTGAAGAGTGCTCTGGTTTTGTGTGTCTTGTCTTCAGCATTTGATAACTTTATGATGGCTTCCATAATATTCTAAATATTTAAAACAAATGATGCTTACCATCTTTTGAATTACAACTGTACAATATATGGGAAATACAAGAATATATTTCAGAGAAAAGTTTACGATGATTAAAAAATAACTTATTTTTGAATATGAATGTTCTCACTATGGTTTCTAGCATTAAACCAACAATAGCAAGAGAAGGTGCATTTTCATACATGATTGTCTGCATACAGAATGTAGAGCATTCAGTAGCTTCCTGACTACAGTATTTGCTTTGGTCCTGACCATCCTTCTTAATGTCACAACTAGATGCCTCTTCTCCCCGTCAACTACTGAATTCTTTACCTAGCTTGACCTTTTTCTTTTTTCATAACATTACACAATTACACAAAATTCCAGATTTCTTCTGGAGTAGGCTTTGTAAGGGCAGAGGTCTTAGTTTTTGTTTGTTTTACTGATATGTTTTAGCAGCTTTCACTTCAACATTATTTGTATTAAGACGTTGTAACAGTATAAAGAGTTAGCTCAGTGCTAGCAATGTATAGTATGAAAAGTAGTTAATTAAAACTTCCTTTTTCTATCTCCCTTTCCTTCCCCCTCTCCCACCTCCCCAATCATTTCTGTTGTTGGTTGCAAGGTAAATTACACAGTCATTCAGAAACCTACATTTAATTTTTAAAAAATCTACCATTTAATTTTGCTTAAAGATAAATATAGGCTTTAAATTATTTTTCTTTCCTGGCTCCTGAAGGAGAGTCTACCTTTGCTAGTTTGTATTTTCTTGAGTAATACATGTACTACTAGTGGAGAGAATTCATTTTTAATGTACAGCTGCATTATTGTTGATGGATTCTTTAGTTGCTCTGACATTAATAAGAGAATTTTGAAATTGGCAGTATTAAGTGTATTTGTCTGAAACTATAAACTTGTTTTTAAAACTAATTATGGGTATAATTTACTTTTACTTGCCATATTTATATCTGTTATACATAATGATTTAAGATTTTTAGAAAATGTGAAAAGAACTGGGTATGGTGGTCCATACCTGAACTATCAGCCAAGAAGATCACAAGTTCAAGGCCAGACCAGATTACATATTGAATTTAGGAGCAGCATAATGTAGTGAGACCCTGTCTTGGGGAGGGGCTGGCAAAGAAAACATTGCCATCAGTAACATTGAAACTCACATTATAGAAGGGATTTTTAATTTCCAGTTTTTCTTAACCATTTCAGAAAACTAAAATATATGCTTGTTTTCTCTAATTACAAAAATATTCATGACATTCCTTTTCACTCAGCTTTGTAGTGTTGCCAAAACTCATGGGCATTGTTTTCTGTTGTTGCCATTTGCTCTTACCAATAAAATTAATTTCCAGAGCCACTTTCTGTTGTCCTTGTTTCATCATTGTTTATATTTTTAAAAAAATAGTTTCCATTGATTTTATAAAAATCTCATGGTGGGCCAAGGATGTAGTTCAGCATCAGCTGCACCTGCCTGACAAGTGCAAAGTCCTGAGTTTGATCCCCAGTACCAGTCAATTAATCAGTCAATTCAAAAAATTCTCATGGTAAGTCATACCTCATACAAATTTTTTGTTTGTTTTGGATCTAATTTTTTTGTTATCTCTCTCTTTTTTTGAGACAGGGTCTCACTATGTAGTTGAGACTGACCTGGAACTCAGTATGTAGCCCAGGCTGGTCTTGAACTCACAGCGATCCTCCTGCCTCAGCCTCTCGAGTGCTGGGATTACAGGCAGGCGCCACCATGCCTGGCTTTTTTGTTATTTTTTAATACACACTGTCCTCTTAAAACTTGTGTAAGTAGCAGTAATACACTGTATAAGTAGCAATACTAAGCTGACATTTGTTAGCATTCTGTGAAGATATCTTTAGGGATTTAATAGGACTTTAAATTATAGTTTTGTTTGTTTGTTTTTTAGACAGAATCTTGCTACATTCCCTAGGCTGGCCTTGAACTCATAAGCCTCTTGTGTGCTGGGATGCTTGCCACTATGCCTGGCTCTGCAGTTGTTGGTTTGTTTTGTTGTTGTTTAGCCAGACTCTCTGTTTGTTCTCAAGCTGTTTAAATAACATCATCTTGGGCTGGGGATTTAGCTCAGCGGTTCAGTTGCCTGCCTTGCAAGTGCAAGGACCCGAGTTCAATCCCCGGTACCAAAAAACAAACAAACAAACAAAACATCTTCTCAAAGGGGGATAGGGTTATATAATAACTTCATTTTTCGGATGACAACAGTGAGGACTTGTTTATATGATTATGATATGGAAGAGCTTATTTTTAAAATGGGAAGACCAGAAAACCCTTATTCTTTCTAATTAATCTATACTTACTTTTTTTTTAAGTTTCTTAAGATTGCTGAGGAATGTGAAAACATTAGCTGCGTCTATGGAGGGTGGTGAGAGACTCACTGATCACAGTAAAATAAAGTGCCAGAGAGAGGAGGGAAACAAGTGGACTAATCTACTGTAGTATTTTAAAAAGATAAATGTGTGTTACTTTGTGTGTTTACATGAATACACAGGTGAAAACAAGTATCTCTTGGGAGTATTCTTAGTGTGTTCATTTTCGATTAATGCCTTGTTTCTAATGTGTGATATAGAGGCTCAGATCTGCACCCTCCTTTGGCCCTGTCAGAGGCGTGTATAACACACGGCACAGAGGTTCTTGGAGGGGAGAGCAGGGATCCCACAAGGCACCGGTGGCAGTTGTTTGATGATTCCCTTTTGAGAATATCCCATATATTTCAGCTTATTGAAGGTTTACTTATTTACTTCAGTTTAATTACCTAGGAATTATACTGTCTAGTTTTAACTAAATCTCACAAAAAGATTCTTGGAAAGAAACTGCACATAGAAGCAAAAATAGGAAACTGAAGACTGCTAGATCTGATGCTTATAAATTACAGAAATAAACTCTTCGCCTGTTATGAAATGATCTAATAATTTTAGAAGATATCTTAACAACATTGAGTATCAAGAAAGATGTTTGAAACATAGGTAATAAACTTTTAGTACTGCTGAGTTTTTCTAAGAGAAAATTATGCCTGAAGAAGACCAACAGGATCAGAAAGTTACGTTTAAAAAAAAAAAGACTAGCACAAGAGAATACATAAGGCATTTCTCTTTGTTATTTACTTTTATTTGGGTATCTATCTTAGTGTCATATGTTAATTCTTTATGGACGAATAGAGTGCATGTGCCAAAAACTTTTTCTGATAAGAATGTATTGCTGGGCTGGTGATTTAGCTCAGTGGTTCCACTGCCTGTCTGGCAAGCACGAGGACCCGAGTTCAATCCCCAGTGCCAAAAAACAAAACAAACAAAAAAGAATGTGTTGCTGATTTTTGGATAACAAGCAGCACTATATAGCTTTAGCTCTAAAATCACGAAAACTTTATGGTAAAAAATACGTGATTTTCATGGATAATAACCTTGAGGTGAATAGAGTCTAGTGGTCTCTATTTTTTGAATGATGCCTACAGAACATTTCTGTCTACGGGTACTAAAAGGATCTTAACATCTAGCTCCTCATGGTGTCTTCTGCCCGAAACTTTAGAATTGATTCCCATAACATCCTGATTCATCAGGGGTTGGTAGGGTATGGTGTATTGGCATATCTATCTATAATTTCAGTAAGCATGTGATATGTTTCATAGATGTTATCTTTTAACTCCCGGATCTCCTTATGACTTAGCTACTTGAAAGTAGTATGAATAGCAATAAAGTTACTTGGATTGGCCATGGTGTCAATCCTCAGGACACGTGTATGTTCCACTCAAACAAAATGGAGATGGGGGAGATAGAAAGGATCAGACTTCAGGGGATTTAAAGTATTTTTGTTACCAGGTATGGTAGCACATGCTATTATCCTAGCTACGGTACTTGAGAGGCTGAGACCCCTGATCTTTAAGTAGATGGCTAATTTGGGCAATTGAACTGTCATATCAGAACAACCCCTCTCCCTCAACAAATATTTCTGCAGTTATTCAGAATATTTATTTAGTTACCTTCTCAGTGTTTATGCACTTGATTTCACCTCTTTGGTATAGGAGGTAAATGTTATGATAACACTCCTTTCTATGGCATCAACTTGGTACCTACTCCGTCACTCTTAGGAAAAAAAAATGTTCTTCACTCTAGCACAGGTTGGAACATCCAGTGGTTCTCAGCATTCCACCTGAGTCCCCTCTCTGAAACACTTTGTAAAACATTAACTTTACACTTGCATAGAGGGTTCATGGAGTACTGTGTCTCATTGATTGAGAATGGTTGGAGTAAACCCTGTAAAAGACAAACTCTGAAGATGTGCAGATTAACACATTCTGATAATGTTTCAAACAAGTTATTTTTCTTTATTAATCAGAATATGTAGAATGCAAGATTACGTCATTTTATGACCTATGATCATATTATAGTATGTTGGTCCCTAGTGCGATAACATTTAAATGAGTTGAATTAATTGGTTTGAGAGCACCCTGTGTGCAAATGCATCTCTTTGAATCTCACTTTGCTCACTGATTACATACTAGGGACTTAGTTGTTGCTGTTGTTTATGATAGCAGTTTTGCTTGGGAAGATTTTCACTGGTGGGGACATTCAAGGTATAAAGATTATTTTAAATGCAAAGTTTGGAATGAAAAATCATAAACTCAGTTTGTTCTAGGGCACACTGAATATTTTCTTTTCCTTTTTTCTCATCAGCCACAGCAGCTTGTGATTGGCCGAACGGGATATTCAGTTGCACGTCCCCACATCAATGCACTGCCAATGGTAAGACTTCTCCAGCTCCCATTGCCAGCATGTTTTAATAGCTGTTTATTCTTCTCTTTTTCCTTGTTTTATTTTTTTTGAGAATTTTGAAATTTTCTCAACAGTTTGACAAAATACATGTTTAAAAATGTAATTCAAAGTAATTAAAATGACCTGAGTATTGAGCAAACAAAAACCCCTATCTTGAAATTTTTCATTTTTTGTACTTTCAATAACCTCTTAGCTAGATTATCAAAATAAAAAATATACAGTGATGAACTTGTGTTTTGTCAAGTGAACTATTCTGTGACAAATTTTCTTGTTAAAAAATTCATCAGCTTTTCTGTTTCTGTTCATTTTGCTAAGTTTTAGGATATTGTGTTTAATCCTGATATTTTTAGTTAGTGTGTCGCTAAATGGCTGAAATTCTACCTATTTTTATTTAATGAATAACTTTAAAGATAACTGTGCTTATCTATTTAAAAAGATTCAAAGTCTTTCATTGTGGAATATAAATGTCAGTCGTGTGATAAAGCAGAAAAACTACTGGACTCTCTAGTGAAGCTCTGGGATTTATTTTATTTTCTGAATGTGCTAAGAATCTGTCATGACTTGGCAATTATTCTTACAAAAAATAGAATTGGTTTAAATTTTGGAGGTACATTCTAGCTGTAGACTAAGTGAACTTGCCACTGAGCTAGAATTCAGAATGACTTTTCTTTACAAAAACTGACTTTTACCTAAATAGCAATGCTATGTATTTGGGGGAGGAAGTCAGTAAATAGCAGGAGAACGAAGTTTTATTCTTTTGTTTTTCTTGGTGTTCAGGATAGAATCTAGGGCCTTACACATGCTATATGCATGCTCTGTCCACTAAGCTATATCCTAACCCTAATATTTATATTTTAAGAGTTCATTACTTTAAAAAGTTAACACCTGTGTAAAAATATTTTTTATAGTGCATTGCCAAAGTTTTTAATTATGTTTACTAATCAGATTTTAGTTTTAAGTGTTAAATCAGAGAGCTACAGAAACTAATGTTTATAGACTGGTGGGAAATGATAGTATATCGGTCTGAAATAGAACCCATTAAAAATTAGCAAGAGCTAGACTAAGACACCTCTGAAAATATTCGTAGGAGATGATTCATTTTAAAGATGGACTTCCAGGTATGTTGGTAAAGTGGAGAGTTTCCATTAATTCAGTTTGTCTTCTGAGTTCTTACTAGGAAAAAGTAGGTCCTTTCTATGCTGGCCCATCGCTTATCTTTTTTCCCTCTTCCCTCTTAACTCTTCCCAAGCTTTAGCAGTTGATAGGGGAAATTGAAGAAAATTTAAAAGTATTTTTTTCTCAGCTTTACCTAGCACTAAGGATGGCTTGGTGTTTCATTAATTTCTGAAATGAGGTCTTTTAGATTGCTTGGGTAACTCATTAATTAATATTATTAAACCTGCTCTTTCCTCCGTTAGTACCACAGAGCTTGTCTTATAAAAGAAGTAACTCGATGATAAATCAGTTTTGGCTGTGGAGTATGTGTTCTTGGCTTTTTGAAGTTCGTATTTGCAGCCTGTTAATTTTCTTGGTTTTTAGAGTCTTTTTCTTAGTGACATATTCTCCCTGGCCTCATGCACATCCCTGTTGGCTGGCTGAATTGCAGTTGCTATTAACCATTTACTGTATCTTTTGAGGCTTATCTTCAGTGAATTTTTTAATGTGCCATTCCAACAAACTGTCTTTGTTTATTTTGTTTTAGGGACAGTTAATAGACTGTATTTGAAATTAAATCACAAACACAGCTACCAATTTTGTTGAAAATCTCTGAAATCATTTTTGTACCACAACCACAGAAATTTAGGCTTATTGTGTGTGTGTGTGTATATATACATACATACATATATATATATATATGTATATATGATCACATTTTGTTAACCACAGTTTTTCATAATGATTCCCTTCAACTTGGGAGCACTGTGAAAATGATACTGATGACTACAGATTGTTAAGTAACAATTACCAAATAAATCATAACGTGCATATGTGTATATACACATGTATATGTGTGTGTGTGTGTGTATGTATATATGTTTGTTTTAAGAGATGAAGAAGGCCAGGATTAAAACAAGCATGCTTGTACTATTGAGAACCCTTAAGCCATCTCTTTATGTTTGAATACTGAGCTAGTAAATCTATAAGTACTGATTGAAAAATGGTGCTTTTCCTAGGAACCTCAGAAATGCCGTAGTATTCCAGGTTAGACCTTTGCTATGGAGTACAACAGTCAGTCCCTCTTTATCCATACTTTGCTTTCTGAGGTTTCAGTTATCTTTGGTTAATCAATTCCAGAAATAAACAATTCATGACCGAACATGATGTGAAAACACTCTTTGAAATTGTGATTTCAGTACATATGGAATTCTTTTTGCAATCCAGTAGAGGGATTGTGGGGCCATATGGTGATTTTAATGTTAGGTTTTTTGTTGTTATTGATTTTTTTTAAAAAAGAAATTTCCATACTGTTTTCCAAAGCTGTTATTTCATTTACATTCCTACCAAATGTACCAGCGTTCCATTTTCTTCACATCCTGGATAACACTTTTGTTTAACAGTGATTATCTTAGTGTATGTGTGATATTGACAAAAATTTGTTAATATCATAGCTTTATATCTATTTAGTTGTTGATTTGAACTGCTCTTAAATACGTTTTTATAGAATGTCAACAAAAATCTATACATTATATTTATTTAGTTGCTTTTTATGTGTTCCTGTTTAATATTTTTACTTTTATTTGTCCTGTAAAGTTTCTCACATTCTGTATTTTAATTGCATCTTGTAATAAAATGTTCCTCTCTGTTTTTTGGGGGAGGGTTTTTTTTTTTTTTTTGCAGATCAGTAGTTAGATCTCATGGCTTAAGCTAATTCCGGAATATTTAAATATTCCTGTGAGTTTTTGGATTTGAACATTTGCTATGTTTTATTGTATTGTGGTATTTATGCTTATTGATGGCAGATTGCCTTGGCCAAAGGAGCCTTTTTCATGTTGACTCCTGAGTCTTTTTGATGTTTTACCAGTAGTTTTTGAGAGTACCCTTGCTCTCTCTCATGTAACAAGATTTCCTTCTTAATCTCATACATGGTGTTCCTTGTTCCAGAGGTCCTCTTTTTTGTTGTTGTTATTATTTATTTTTAGTGAAGAGCAGTCTTTAGAGCTATAATCTAGTGGTTGGTTGTTCGTTTCTCTTGGCCGAAGGAAGCAGTGCTTATGCAGGGTGGTTCTGAGACAAATTTGTGATTTTAATCTTTTAAATGTAAATTCCATATTTTTACTTGTTTCTTGTGATGAAAAACCTCTTAATGGTATTTACATGAGCATATTTTATATATTTATGGGATATATAGTATACACAGTACATGAATATATCAATTAGGAAAAATTTAAATATGAACTATAAAGGAAATACAAGTATATACGATTTATTCATATGAATCATTAATTTATATTAATATAACCTAAACACCAAATATAATGTATAATTAAATATATATGAGTACTTTACATTCTATATTTTTTGTACGTACTTTAAACCAGCACCACCAATATTGTAACAGTTGTTTTTATTTTTTGCATATGTTCCACTGGGATTTACTGTTGAATGTGCTGTTTTAATGAGCTTAAATTCTTGTGTGTGTTTTCTTTGGCCCCCAACTTGAGATGTAGTTAAGCCATTTGTTTCACTTTTAGAAGTTAGGATTTAAAAATTTAGATTTAATTTTGTTTTACAAGTTTACTAAATATCTGTACCACTTCAGATTAAGGTACATTCTTCCTCTGCAATAGGTAATTATGTTGCTTTTTCTTAAACAACTATGTCTATCTTGTTGGTTTTTAAAAAATAAGCAAATATATGTGTATAGTTAATATTTGGAAGATAGCGGATAGCATCATGTAAAGATAGTCCTCCTTTTTAGAGCTGCATAATACTCCACTGCTTGTATATACCACAGCTATTTTAAGAGTTACTGTATGTGAGAACATAAATGTGCATATAATTTTCACTCATTCTACTAAATTTTCTTAGAGCTGTATAATATTCCATTGCCTGTATAAACCCCATATATTTTAAGAATTCTTTTACATGAGAACACAGATGTGCATGAGATTTTCACTGTTTAGCAGATTCTCTTCAGATATTACGTTATTTTGATATTCCAGGAATAAACATGGAAGTCTGTTTTCCTATTTACATTATATAGTTTTATACCTAATAGATGAAATAGTATCTCACTGTAGTTCTAATTTACATCTTTTCATATGTTTTACAATTGTAGTTCCTTTTCTTTTCACTGTTTCAAAGATAGATTCTTATTTTAATGAAAAATCTGTCACCCTTGCTTGTTGATCAGTCCCTTTAGCCAGTCTCTTTCCTTTTGTTCTGATTCTGTAGTCATCCCACAACTTTTGAGAGGTACTTTTTTTAACAAGAAAACCTACTAAGAATAGAACTATGTTTATCAGTTGTATCAGGTTAGATTTTGTGGAATTGCACATTTGATTGAAACAATTTCATTTGAAAGATGAATCCAGAAAGTGGTGGAGTTGGGGAAGTGAAAAGGGAAAAGATAAAAGAAACAATTACAAGCCAGGCTTAAGTGGCACATGCCTGTAATCCCAGCACTTGGGAGGGTGAGACAGGAGGATTGCTGTGAGTTTGAGACCAGCCTGGGCTACATGGTGAGTTCCAGGTCAGTCTCAACTACATAGTGAGACCCTGTCTCAAAGAAAAGAAAAAAGAAACCATTACAGGGTACCTTAAAGAATAGGTTATTGTCTTAGCAGTTGGGCCTCTACGCGTGTGGAGAACCCCAAGGAACAATACAGAACATGCCCATGAGTTGTTATTGAAAGGGCAAGGGAGCTGGGGTAATTGTTTACCAGTTCTGTCATTCTTAGTGGAGTGATGCTTTTATCTTTTCTTCCAAAACTTATATAATTTATGGTTTGACAGGTTTAAGGGAAAGACCTCAAAAAGTTGTGTCGTGTCTCTGAAGGGGTAGGTATCAAGAAATGGTTGGTTTTATATTGAGGAGCCAGCGATCTGTTCCCTTTTACTATCAGCTTCTCAGGTGTGACAACTATAAATTAATTTGTCTATTAAGTTTATTGCCATTTTGGTCGATTATTGTGTGATTTTAAAGTGGCGTTAACTGTGAAGAGTGAATGACATTGCCATATGGGCAGCATGGTGTGAAGTTTCAGCTTGATTTAGGCCTCTGGAGAGCTGATTTGTCAAATCAACAGTAAGAGAATCACATTTAAAAAACTCTTTCATCTGTACTTTAAAAATAAATTTTAAACAAGTGTTGTTAAAAAAAAGCACTGTATACACAAATGGGAGTTGTATTTCTTGATCCCCTGTATCCTTGTTATTAGGTAACTGTTAAGTCATCTGCTGCTGGAACAACTAATCTAAGGTAGAACCTGAGACATGGTGGTGTCCCTTGAAAGAAAGAGACTTTGGTTACTTACATGAATTTAATACTTACTAAATGCAGCTGTAGAACTTGTGATAAGTTACTGTTGTTTAAAAACGGATTCTTTTTTGTTTTTGTTTTTTTTGGGACAAGCTCTCACTATGTAGTTGACACTGACCTGGAACTCACTATGTAGCCCAGGCTGGTCTCAAACTGACAAGTGATCCTCCTGTCTCAGCCTCCCAGAGTGCTGGGATTAAAGGTGTGCGCCACCACGCCGGGCTTAAAAACTGATTCTTAATGCCTCCGATAATTTTTTTTATCTATTTAAGTCCTTAGCATAGACATTTTCATCTAGGAATAAAATACAACTTATTATCTCAAGGAACACAGAATGGTGTGAGAACAAATACATATACCCACAGTAAAGGGATTGAATATGTAATGGAGTTAAAGTTTAATGTTAAAGCAAAAGTTATTTTTTCATTGAATATTATATGGCGTATTTTTAAGTTTTTCCAACGTCTCAAACTCTCCATACTACATTAAATTTAGTCTTACTAAGTTCTTATCATTTGCGGTTGGGTTATTTGTTCTAATTTTAGTAACATAGCCATAAAGCTTGCCTATTTCATATGTGTAATGAACATGTTTGGAGGCTGTCTCTCCATTCTTCCTTCTTTTTATTACATTCGTCCCCTTAATGGATAATTCTGCATGGTTTTAAATTTTTGCTCCAAAGAGAAATTAGTAGGTATATTAGTGCTTAAAAGGGATTCCCAGTTTTATTTGTCCTTTCTTGTTCGCCTCAAGTTCTGCCCTTTTACTTAAGCTAATTCCAGTTATGTCTTCATTGGAACCTAGATTGTTCACCAAGCCTGTTTTGTTCCCGTACTGTCATTGACTGTCTGCTGTAAGAAGAATCTTTTTAAAAAGATTGAAATGCTAATAAAGTTTTTATATATAAATGGCATTCATTTCCTATTAAATATATGATGGAATCAGTTTCTGTATTCCCTGATATTTTAAAAAATAAACCTGAAAGTTTGTGCATTTGATATAATTCCACATAATTTTAATTTGGTAAGTATTTTAAATATGTAGGAAACACCAAAAGATTATTTTTTAATTAAAAAAAAATTTTGGTACGGGGGATCGAACTCAGGACCTTGTGCTTGTGAGGCAGGGGGCAGCACCACTTAGCTAAATCCCTGGCCCCTAAAAGATATTTTTGATAAATTTAAGTTTTTTGGTAAATGAAAAAATAAATAAGACTAAACATGAAAAGGTTAGTATATGTTTTGTGATAGAGTAAATATCTTATGTAAATATCACATTAACTATTTAAGTTGTTGTTAGCCATATTTTATTGATAAGCAAACCATTCAACTGCTTGAACCAAGACTGTGCACAGGTCTGTTGTCTTTCCTAAGACTGTGTTTGACTTCTGTTCTGATGTAAAGAAGTAGTTGCTGCAGCATGTTAGAACTGGAGTGGGACCCCACATTCTGACGGATTAGTTGTTGTTCTGTGCATTATTTCTGTTGACAATTAGGAAAAGAACTACCAGGATTTGTTAAACAATTTTATGAATTTAAAACTAGTTTTTGCTAATTTAAGCTTTTGATTATTTCCATTTGAAGAGAAGTAGTTCATATTTTGGCTTACAAGAACTACCTTTCTCAGTTTCAGGTAGGATAGAATAAATGACTATTTCACTAAAAACAAATATTTGTCAATTCATTATTTTCAAACAATGCCCTACCATGTATCTACCGTTAAAAAAATTGTGGGCTCACCATAGTATACTAATGAAAATTTTTTTCAAAAATAGACTTTCTGTGATTTAGCCTCATCTCATATAACAGAACAGACACCTTTATTACAGCCACCAGCATGTGGTTTCTTGTGTCTGTGTGTGAATGGATGGGAGACTACTCATATCTTCATTCGGCTTGTGTTTGCTTTGGACACCTCACCTTTTGACCTCTGTGTCGAGACTTGCTCTTGTCTGTGTGGCAGCTCGCTAGCAATGGGTACTGTTGAGCACTTAGTCAGAATTTATGTGTTGTAAATATAATGCATGTTGGGTCTTGAAGACTTAATTTTAAAACAAGGAAAACACCTCAGTTTAAAACTAATAGATTCTAGCAGGCTCCTTTCCCGCTCCCTTCTATTGTGAGGGACATGTGCTGGGACATCCTGCAGATGCCTCAAACCGGATGGTGTCAACCCTATGTATGCACTGTGCTTTCCTACAAGTACATACTTAGCATGACATTTAGTTAGTAAATGGAACACAGTAAGACATTAACAACAATAACTACTAATGAAACAGAATAGTTACAACAATATCCTGTAATAAAAATTTTTAAAAACTTAATGATATTTTTAAATTTTCCATTTAATATTTAATTAATTTCAATTTAACATTTTCAGGCCTGACAAAAAGAAGCTGCAGGCAGGGAAACTGAAAAAGGGAAGACTACTGTATAATAAAAGATCCCGTATATTGGGTTAAATAAAATATATTGTTGAATGCATTCTGCCTATTTTCTTTCCCCTTTTTTTGATGTATGTGGTTACTGTAAAGCTTTACATTTACATATGTGGCTTGTGATATGAGATTGTTGGGTAGTTGTATTCTAGACCTTACTGGTCACAGTTTGCTTACTTATTAATTCACTTCAAAGCACTGAAGAATGTGGCTACTGCTAATACCTAGGGAGCTTGTAATGATCATCTGGGGATTTCTGAAATTAGAATTTGGGACCTTATTACAAATCTAAGTTAGATCTCACTGAACCAGCATTTATTTTACAATGAAGAACTAATGCTTAGAGAAGCGATGCCATGTTCTATATTTTATTTGTTGTAGTTACTAAACCAAGACTTGAACTGGATTTCATTTGCAGTCCAACAGTGTGGGATATTCTGTGTAACGCAGAATGTTCTTTAGAGGTGAGTTTTGAAAGCTTTCAGGAACCCAAGAGATCATAGAGTGGTAGGGATGAAAACATCTTGGTGAGAAGTCTAGGATTTTTTTTTTTAATTTCTGTTGAAAACAAAACACAAAAATTATCTAT
The DNA here is from genome assembly GCF_012274545.1 of Fukomys damarensis. Classification (NCBI taxonomy): domain Eukaryota; kingdom Metazoa; phylum Chordata; class Mammalia; order Rodentia; family Bathyergidae; genus Fukomys; species Fukomys damarensis. The sequence continues at coordinate 37,586,984 of NW_022900924.1, read as the reverse complement.
CTATCTATCTATCTGTCTATCTATCTGTGGTACTGGGGTTTGAATTCAGGACCTTATGCTTGCGAAGCAGGCGGCAGAACGACTGTGCTACATCCCTGGCCCTTTCAAAATGTTACTTCATTAGATTTTCTTTCATTATATTAAAACATAAAATTTTCTTCTTATCTATTTTTATTTGCATTCAGCGAACTATTCCTTTTCTCTCCCTTTTTTTTACTTTATATTGTCAAGTAATTGTTTTCATTTGTAAAGTTTCCATTTGGTTCTTTGTCATAGTTTCTACTCCTGAGAATGTCTCTCCTGTTGTTTCGAGAGCCTCTCTCATAATCTCACCTCTGAATATTGTCTGGATTAGAATTAGTTATTGTTTTTACACTGATAATCGGTTGTGCTTTCCTGTATCTTTGTATGCAGAGTAATTTTGTATTTGTCCTCTCTGTAAAGTGTTAATTTTCTTAGTCTTAATTTAAAAAAAAATTAATGTAAGTCATGATGGCTAGGCCCAGATTACAGGTTTTGTCTCACCTGTGAGCAGAGGGTTCCTTGTCAGTTTGGTGTTTGAAGACTTTGTTGTGCTCCTTTGGGGTTTACTCTTTGAATTCTCCCCTGCAGCCTCAGAGTGGCCCCTGGACTGGTATTCATACCTTTTGTTCTTAGACCTTTCCAGTGCTTCAAGAAGGAAGTGTGCTTTGTCTGTGCACACAATGGGATGAATTTGGGTCTTGGGTGGGTCCATACACAGTGGATCTCCTTTTCTAGGTTCCCCTTCTCCATCTCTCTAGCCTGGATATTTTCTCAAGTTCATTCCCTAGATGCTTAATTTCCTGGTGTAGTTTGGCTTTTCTGATTGAAAGGAACTGGCTCAGGCAAGTTTCTGAGATGAGGGGAGTGGGAGACAGAGGAAAAATGTGTATCAGTCACAGGTTGTAGTTTTTTTTGTTTTTGGGTTGTGTATGTATGTGCACAGTTCTGAGGGTTGAACCCAGCGCTTTTTCACTAATCTATCTCCCCACAGCCCCTCCATACCCTTTAAACATTTTTTTTTTCTTTTTTTAACTTTGAGAAAAGGTCTTGCTAAGTTGCCCAGGCTGGGCTTGAACTTGAAATTTTCTTGACCCAGTCCCCTGAGTGCTATGATTTTAAGTGTATGTCATTAGGCTCAGTTTGGAGGTGTCTGTCAATTTTAAAGTTTAATTGGTAGTTTTATGCATTTTTCATATGTTTGAAAAAATTTTGAAAAGATGCTTTTGTTTTGTTTTGCTTTGTTTTGTGAGACAGGGTGTCACTATGTATTTGAGACTGACCTGGAACTCACTATGTAGCCCAGGATGGTCTCGAACTCAGGCAGTCCTCCTGCCTCAGCCTCCCAAGTGCTGGGATTACAGGCGTGCGCCACCACACCAGCTCAAAAGATACTATTTCAAAAGAGACTGATAGGTAATAATTCTCTAAGCCAGGTTCTTGTTAAAATACTGTTTTTGTGGCACTCATCAAAATTGGCATTATTTCTTTACATTTGGAATTAGTGTGAAGAGTTTATCAGTGACATTTTTCTGCCTGTATTGTGAACTCTAAACTGCTTAGGATGCACAAAGATAGAAAAGTATAAATGCATAATAAAAATGAGAAGATAAAACATTTTCATAATAATTTGCTTATAGCAGTCCCCACATTTATTTGTGGTTTCACTTTTTGAAATATTGTTTCGGTTAACCATCAACATTCGCAGTCCCTAAATTTTAAATAGATAATTGTAGAAATAAGCAATTAAGTTTTAAATTGTGGGCCATTCTGAGTATTATGATGAAAACTTGATCTGTCCTATTTTGTCCTGTCCCCAATGTAATAATTTCATCCCAGAATACCCTTGCTCTATGCACTCTGTTTTCATTAGTCACTTATCAGCCATTTGGTTTATCATATTGACCATTTCTGTATCACAGTGCTTGTGATTAGGTAACCCTTATTTATTTAATAATCTCCTCAAAGTGCAAGAGTAGTGATGCTGACAATTTGAGCCATTGTGTTTCCTTAAGTGAAAAGGTAAAAAACATTTTGTGTAAGATATTTTGAGATCCCCCCATATTCACATAACTTTCCCTGTCCTATGTCATTATAGTTTTATTATTGTTAATCTATTACTTGCCTTATTTATTAGCTAAACTTTTAGGTATTTATAGGAAAACTACAGCATGTATATGGTTTGATACTATCTTCTGTTTCAGGCGTACTGTGGCCTTAGAATAGATTCTTGATGGATATAGGGAGACCATTTTAAAATGATTAACAGAAACTAAGAAAATTTCTAATATACATGTTTGGCAAGGACAGATACATAATTTAGAGCGTGCTCAGATTTAGGTAATATTAATAGATCCAATCCCTGAGATTGCTTTTTTTTTTTTTTTTTTT